>NC_056631.2:226857297-227549172 GCF_002870075.4 Lactuca sativa | reverse complement strand
CTACCGAGTCAAGGATTTACGAGAGTCTAAGGTGAGTCTTCTCACTATACTTTACCTTGAGTAGGTAATCAGGGTTATGTGATATAGTGTTCTATGCTATATATGTGTTAAGTTTTGCACTGCATTATTCTATGTGATTTATGCTGTGCATGTTACAGAGTTAGAACCGGAAGGTTCACAGAGATAGAACCTGAGGGTTCACAGAGTTTGGGTGCACGGACCCATAGAGTTATAGCCTCGAGTGGCTAATATGTGTTATATATGGTATTTTGGGGAACTCACTAAGCTTCGTGCTTACAGTGTTATGTGTTATGTGTTTCAGGTACTAGTGAGGATCGCGGGAAGGCGCCGGCCTGATCAGTACACACACGGGATGTTTTTATGCTATGAGATCTTGGGATTGATATATGCTATGAATTGAGTTTTAAACAATGATGTTTTTATGAGTAATAAATGAACTATGTTTTTATAAAATGCGAAAAATTGTTTTGAAATTTATGGTGTTACAAGTTGGTATCAGAGCCTTGGTTTGAGGGATTCGAGTAGACCTTCGGGTGTATTTGAACTCAAACTGAGGATCTGAGAAATATTTTCGAAAGAGAACCATGTTTTTTAAAAAGAGTAAAAGATTTTTGGATAAAGCAGAGCAGAGTCGTGTGTATGATCAGTCAGCGCCCGAACGGTGATTTCCCAAAATACCCTTATGTTATATGCTTATGAGATTGATATGATGTATTCTCATGCTAGAATGGGATAGGTATTCCTATTAGGACTAGAGTGGGCTGCTATGAGATGCTTGAAAGTGAGTAGGTAGCAGTGAGGAGCTTATTAGAGATCTATTAGAGAGTGGATTATGCATAATAGAGTACTTGGGACTTGGGATCCTAGGAGGAGGACTTGGGGTGTATACTGACGCGGTGTTGACGGTAGTATTAGGCCCGTACTACTAAAAACACTGGGATGGTGTACAGTTCAAGTAAGAATCGTCGGGGTTCCAAGGATCAAGGAGGGATGAGTTATCGAGTGCGAGTATGCTCGAGTGAGTTTCTAATATATCGTTTGTTGTTTTTCAGAGGTAGATCATGGTGAGGACACGTCATGCGCCAGAGGGCAGTGAGTCTAGTGATGAGGAGATCCGCCAGATCATCCATGAGGAGGTGGCTGCGGCCATCAGGGCAGAGATACCAGAGATGTTCGGGTCTATCAAGACCATGCTGATTGAGACTTTTGACGAGCGTTATGCCGCTCTTTCTGAGGCTGCTGTTGCAGCGGCCACCGCAGCCGTCGCTACTGCTAGGCCGCAAGGGGGTGACTCTTTGTTGTTCAGGGAGTTCAGCAACATGAAGCCACCAGATTTTAATGGGACGCAGGATCCGATTGCAGCGACGAGATGGGTATCTGACATTGAGGGGTGTTTCTATACATGCTCGTGCCCGGAGCATTTGAGGGTTCGGTTTGTGCTGAACCAGCTTCGTCTGGGGGCAAAGGACTGGTGGAAGTTCATGACAGCACAATATTCTCCGGCAGAGCTTGCTACGGTGACCTGGGAGAGGTTCACCGCCATGTTTCGTGATGAGTACGTTCCCCCGGTGGAATGGGATCGGTTGGCACAGGAGTTTTTGACCCTCAAGCAGGGTACGGAGTCTGTTACGGTTATTACCAGGATGTTTCATGAGAGGGCGATGTTCTGCTTTGAGCACGTGTCTACTGAGCAGGCACGTATGAGCCGTTATCTGAGTATTTTGAGGAGAGATATTCGGGAGTTCGTGGCGAACTCCTCGTACCGGACATTTGCCGAGCTTTCAGGCAGATGCCTGGAAGAGGGAGATCGAGCTAGAGACTCAGGCTAGGGAGGAGGCTGAGTCTCAGGGGAGGGTTCGGCGATCGGCACAGTCCCAGCCGGCAGCCAAGCGGGCCAAGCCAGCTGATCCCAGAGCAGGGAGCCAGAAGGGCCGCACTTGTGGAAAGTGCGGCAAGAGCCATGATGGAGTTTGTAGAGCTGGATCTTGCTACAAGTGTGGCAAGGAGGGGCATATGGCCAAGGACTGCCCCAAGGGGTTTGCAGTGTGTTTCCACTGCAACCAGATCGGATACCGAAAGGCCGAGTGTCCACTGCTGCGAGGGTCAGCACAGGGAGCTTCTCAGGGGTCTGCCCCTGTTGCTATTAGAGCTTCGGATAGTCGGCCGGTGAAGACCGAGACGCCGAAGGCTCGGGGGAGAGCCTTCCAGTTTACTGCGGAAGAGATCCGCGCAGCGCCCGATGTCGTGGCAGGTATCTATTCTTTCATGTATTTATTTTAATGTCTAAAATTTTGTGCTTATATTATGATATGCGTAGGTACTTTTCTTATGAGTTTTGTACCTGCTTTGGTGTTATTTGACTCGGGTGCGAGTCGATCTTTTATATCGTTGGCTTTTAGTCAGCACATCAGTATTAGTCAAGAGGCATTGAGTCGACCTCTGAGAGTCTCCATTGCCGACGGGAGAGTAGTTTGTGCCACAGAGGTGATTCGAGGATGTGTACTCGAGATTTTCGGTGTAGAGTTTCCTAATGATTTGGTCCCGATTGCGATGGGGGACGTCTGTGTCATCGTAGGCATGGATTGGTTGATCAGATTTGGAGCAGTTATTGACTACGAGCGGCAGCTGGTGACTATATGAGACCCAAGTGGGGGAGTTCTTACGGTGTACGGCAAGGGTACCCTTCCCGATTCAGCATTTTGTTCGGCTGCTAGAGCGAGGCAGAGTCTACAGTGGGCTGTAGTGGTTTTGTAGCGTATGTGATGGATACGAGGGTTGGTGCAGAGAGACCGAGTACGGTTGAGGAGGTTCCGATAGTGCGTGAATTCCTGGATGTCTTTCCCAAGGAGTTATCGGGTGTGCCTCCCAAGAGGCAGGTTGAGTTTCGCATTGATTTGATTCCAGGGGTAGCAGCTATTGCCAAGGCGCCCTATCGCCTTGCACCTCCAGAGATGCAGGATTTATCCTCGCAACTTCAGGAGCTGCTGGGGAAGGGGTTTATTCGGCCGAGCAGCTCGCCGTGGGGAGCACCAATCCTTTTCGTGAAGAAAAAGGATGGTTCGCACCGAATGTGCATAGATTATCGATAGCTGAACAAGTTAACGGTCAAGAACCGTTATCCTTTACCGAGGATCGTCGATTTGTTCGATCAGCTGCAGGGAGTGTCTTGGTTTTCCAAGATTGATCTGAGATCTGGATATCATCAGATGAGGGTACGCGAGGAGGATATCCAGAAGACTGCATTCAGGACTCGTTATGGGCATTATGAGTTTGTGGTGATGCCATTCGGGCTCACCAATGCGCCTGCAACATTCATGGATCTCATGAACAGGGTATGCAGACCGATGCTGGATCGATCAATGATTGTGTTCATTGACGAAATTTTGGTGTATTCGAGATCCAGGGAGCAGCATGATGAGCACTTTCGAGAAATCCTCAGTATGCTGAGATCGGAGATGTTTTACGCTAAATTCTCCAAGTGCGATTTTTGGTTACGCAGTTCCTTGGTCACCTCGTTAACCAAAAGGGGATTTTGGTCGATCCGGCCAAGATCGAGGCGGTGATGAGTTGGGAGGTGCCGAAATCTCCTTCTGAGATCAGGAGTTTTCTCAGGTTGGCTGGCTATTATCGGAGGTTCATCAGGGATTTCTCCAAGATTGTCGTTCCTCTCACCAGGTTGACCCGGAAGGGTGTGGTGTTCAGCTGGGGCCCAAAGCAGCAGGCCTCATTAGAGACTCTTCGCTAGAGATTGTGGGAAGCCCCGGTGTTGGCCCTTCTAGAGGGAATGGAGGACTTCATGGTGTATTGTGACGCATCGATATCTAGGTTGGGCGCGGTGTTGATGCAGAGGGGGCATGTGATCGCGTACGCATCACGGCAGTTGAAGCCCCATGAGGCAAGGTATCGCACCCACGATCTAGAGTTGGGGGCTGTGGTGTTCGCCCTCAAGATTTGGCGCCATTATCTGTATGGGGTTCGGTGTACGATATACACGGACCACAAGAGTTTGAAGTATTTGATGGATCAGCCAAACCTGAATATGCATCAGAGGAGATGGTTGGATGTAGTAAAGGATTATGACTGCGAGATCCTGTACCACCTGGGCAAGGATAATGTGGTAGTCGACGCCCTGAGTCGTAGGGTAGAGAGCGCCCGATTCGGGATATTTGTATGAGATTTACGATGATGACTCCGGTGTAGGACACCATCAGAGGGGCTCATGCTGAGGCAGTAAGACCGGAGAACCGTAAGAGAGAGCGAGTTATCGGACAGGTGTCAAAGTTCGTGACCAATAGCAGAGGGCTTATGACCTTCCAGGGTCGGATTTGGGTACCGTTTGTTGGAGGAACGCGTACCATCTTGATGGAGGAGGCACATAGATCGAGATTCTCGATCCATCCCGGGGCCACTAAGATGTTTCTGGATCTTAAAAGGGAGTATTGGTGGCCCTATATGAAGAGAGATTTAGCGTGGTTTGTTGAGAGGTGCCTAACCTGTCGTAGGGTTAAGGCCGAACATCAGAGACCGCATGGTAAGTTACAGCCACTGGAAGTCCCAAAGTGGAAATCGGAGCAGATATGCATGGATTTTATCACCAAATTGTTGAAAATGGCGAGGGGTGTCGATGCGATTTCGGTGATAGTAGACCGTTTGACAAAGAGCGCTCACTTTCTCGCCATTAGTGAGAGTTCTTCTGCGGAGAAGTTAGCAGAGGTATATGTGAGAGAGGTGGTATCGCGACATGGGGTGCCGATCTCGATTGTGTCAGATCGAGATGTGCGTTTCACTTCCAGATTTTTGAAGAAATTCCATGAGCAGTTGGGTACGAGGCTGCATTTAGTACTGCATACCACCCACAGACTGACGGTCAGAGCAAGCAGACGATTCAGACGCTCGAGGACATGCTCCGAGCATGCATGTTGGATTTTGGCGGAAGTTGGGACACATATTCGCCCTTAGCAGAGTTATCCTACAACAACAACCATCATTCGAGCATTGGTATGCCGCCCTTTGAGCTGTTGTATGGGAGGATGTGTCGGACTCCCATTTGTTGGGGATAGGTAGGGCAGCAAGTGATGGGTAGCACGGAGATTGTGCTTCAGACGACAGAGTGGATACAGCGGGTCAGGCAGAGATTGTTAACCGCTCAGAGTCGCCAGAAGAGTTATGCGGATAGGCGACGATCCGAGCTTGAGTTCCAGGTCGGTGATTATGTTCTCCTGAAGGTATCTCCTTGGAAAGGAGTGATTCGATTCAGGAAGAGGGGCAAGCTAGGGCCCCGATATATTGGGCCGTTCAGAGTGATCGCGAGGGTGGGCAGGGTAGCGTATCGCTTGGAGCTACCTGCGGAGTTGGAGCGAATTCATAATACCTTCCACGTTTCTCAGTTGAGGAAGTGTATAGCCGACGAGTCGGTGGTAGTGCCGTTCGAGGATATTTAGGTGGATGCGAGCCTGAACTACGAGGAGAGACCAGTTGCGATTGTGGATCGGAAGATCAAGGTTCTGAAGAACATGGAGGTGCCTCTGGTGCAGGTTCAGTGGCAACATCGGAGAGGATCTGAGTTGACTTGGGAGCCGGAGCGGGAGATGCGTGAGCAACATCCGGAGCTATTTCAGGGATGAGACTTCGAGGGCGAAGTCTGATTCAAGTGGGGGAGAATTGTAACATCCGGAATTTTAGGTATTATATCTTTTCATTATATTTCAAGTTTTGTGGAAGAACTCGGCAAGTTGGTGCGTAGACTCGCCGAGTAGAGATGCAAATCATTATCCAGGTGGATGGCTGGACTCCGCGAGTCACCCCGAGGACTCGGCGAGTCCATGCTATTTAATGAAACCCTAATTCCTCGGGTTTGGGGCCTATTTAAGGGGCCTTATGGCCGTCATTTGCGGCTACGAGACCCCAGAGAGAAACCCTAAGTGAGCTAGAGCGATTGTGAGAGGAAAAGAGCCATTTCTTGATCATTTGTTGGTGTTTTTGCAAATAGAAGAGGACCAAGGCAAGAGGAGACTAAAGAGGGTGCTAATCCAGGGATTCTAGGGCTCAGAGACTTCATTTTGAGGTATTCATTCGACCCTTCTTCAGTTTATGGTGTAATTCCTAGAGTTAGGGATTTTTAGCCCCTTTTAGAGGAAGGTTATTGAGTAATTGGTCCCTTCTCATGTTGGTGCTGTAGATCTGGACCCAAAGAGGTCCAGAGACCCTTTTCCCTTGAGCTTTATGAGTGTTAATGGGGGTTATAAGCTTTGGATGTCATTTTAGTGGTCATATCTTCAAATAAGGCCTTTAAGCCTTTGCATTAGGACCAAGATGTTAGCTTTACGTGATTATCATGCTTGGGGAGGCCAGATCTATGATTGTATGGGACGGATCTGACCTCAGAAGTTGTTTTAAGAGTGTGCATGGCATGAACTCGCCGAGTCCCAAGAACAGACTCGGCGAGTAGTATGAAGGTTTCCCATTAATCATTCAGTGAGTGGACTGCCGAGCTGGGGGATGACTCAGTGAGCCAGAAAGGGATTAGAGGACTGAAGTTCAAGGCTGTACTCGCCGAGTTGTTCTTGAAACTCGGCAAGTTGAGTCGGGGTGGCCCCGCGATTCATGCCTGACGTGACTCGTCAAGTTTAGGGAGGGACACGACGTGCCAAGCGGGACAAAGAGTTAGGAGTCATGTGTGTACTCGCCGAGTCACCGGAATGCACTCGGCGAGTTGGGTCAAAGTTTGACCGTTGACTTTTGTTGACTTTTAAGGCTTGGTCAACAATGGAGTCCTTGAGTTGAGAGGGGGGTAAAATAGTATTTTACCCTTCGGAGGGTGACAATAAAGGGTCAAGTCTAGCCTCGGGTGTTATATTTATGAGGATATTTACTTTGTGTGAATAGACGGAGGCTAGGCAATAGTTCTACCGAGTCAGGGATTTACGAGAGTCTAAGGTGAGTCTTCTCACTATACTTTACCTTGAGTAGGTAATCAGGGTTATGTGATACAGTGTTGTATGCTATATATGTGCTATGTGTTGCACTGCATTATTCTATGTGATTTATGATGTGCATGTTACAGAGTTAGAACCGGAAGGTTCACAGAGATAGAACCTGAGGGTTCACAGAGTTTGGGTGCACGGACCCATAGAGTTATAGCCTCGAGTGGCTAATATGTGTTATATATGGTATTTTGGGGAACTCACTAAGCTTCGTGTTTACAATGTTATGTGTTATGTGTTTCAGGTGCTAGTGAGGATCGCGGGAAGGCACCGGCCTGATCGGTACACACACGGGATGTTTTTATGCTATGAGATCTTGGGATTGATATATGCTATGAATTGAGTTTTAAACAATGATGTTTTTATGAGTAATAAATGAATTATGTTTTTATAAAATGCGAAAAAAATGTTTTGAAATTTACGGTGTTACACAACCCCACATAGGAAACGATTCGGAACAGAGCGTTACTTCAAATTTAACAATAATCATTCATAATAATAGTTAAAAATAACACCAAATCGAGAATTATTTTTAGTTTTATTTATAAGCAAGCAGCAGGTAGATGCTATTGAATAATATTGTTCAAAATTGTTGAGTATCTGTATATAAGTTTAGTGCACAAACTATTATGTCAAATTTCAATAATATAATGCATAATATTCATAGTAGTTTCCATGGACGTAAACAATCAGATCATGCACAAGGCTTGCCGTTTGGGCCCGTTTTGGCATGACAAAAAGTGTCACATCTTGGTGTTAAATCATGATAAGGTTACATGAATTTATTAGGAGAGTTAAGTAAGTATTCTTCCTAACCTAATATGTCATATTACACTGACATTCCCTTATAGACATATCTTCCTAGATTCATATTGTAGGTATTGCTATCATAATTCGTTTATGAATTTGTTATACTGGACTAGGAATATTTAGCAGTCGAAGGTTTGTTCAGGAAAATATACAAATCTTAAAACATGTTTGGTTTCAAAGAAAAATCAGCTAAGCTACAATAACTAATCCTGTGCATAGATAATTGGCTAGACAGTATTCGCCATGTGAAATGAGCCAATGCTTTTTTATTAACATCCATTTAATTATAATGACTGTTAAAATTCCTGATTTCCAGTCCATGTTGTTGATAGATTAACAGAATTTACTGATAATGTCACTCATTAAGGTTATCTATGAGACGATTTAACTCGTATATTTAATTCATTACCATAGGAGGTATATATATATATATATATATATATATATATATATATATATATATATATATATATATATATATATATATATATGGAAAAGTTCAATAGAGAACCATAATTATGGGTTCTTCAAAAAACCAATTTTTTTTTTCAATTTCTAGAACTTAATCTTTATCGAAAAAATCTAAAAATATCTATATTCATATATTAACATTGTGAATGTGAAAAATAATTTTCGGATTCACCGTGTGAATCCGGATTCACATTATGAATTTTCGAAGATTCACATTGTGAATTTGACGTAAAAAAAATTGAATTTTGTATCATTGGAAAAATGATAAAAAAGTTATGGATTTCTATATTTTTAGTTTTTTTTTTTTTTTTTGATAAAAAAATAAGTTCTAAAAGTTGAAAAAAAGATTGGTTCCTTGGTTCCTTGGTTAATTATGGTTTTTTATTATATATATACAACAAGCTTATGCATCATATAAAAAATCGATCTTATCCGGTGTCAGTCAAAGTCGTTTGAGCTAACATTCTCTCAATTTCAGCCGATTGAATCGGTCAAAACAAACTTAGACCCACATTATATAGCATGCCCCGTCGTCTCCGCCACTAACATCGAATTTATTGATTTCATCTCTTTCTAATTTATCTTTTTTACTTGATTTTGAGGACTCGGTCAATGTCAAGGCCACCATCCCCACCGTTTGCTCCAGTCTTCACTCTCCAAGTAAGATTTTAGCTTCCCATCACTTTCTTTCTCACAATCCGAACTGGTGTTCCCTTCTCCTCTCTAACCCACCTCCATTGCACCATCAGTGAACCATCGCCCTTCTAAAAACCCTAGAGACCACCGTTTCCAACACCACTCAACCCGTTCTAAAAACCCTAGATAGGACATTTACCATCGTCTCCTCTAACAACTTCCACCATCGTCTCCTCTAACTAGGTATGTTTTTGATTATAGGTTTGATTTTATGTTTTTTTCCTATTTTTACATCAAATTAGAAACGGTCAGTTAGTTTTTGTTTTTGTTATTCATTAGCACGTTGATGGATGTAAAAAGCGTATCAAACAATGGCAATTGAAGAGGCATCAATAGACTCAAACATTGGATCTGTTAAAGCCCTACAGGTTCAGTGAATTTGATTTCTCTTCTCCTTACTGTTAACCACCTCATCGCCGACTACAAACCCACCACTCTTTGTAGCCAATGATTTGATTTAGGCCTTTAGTTCAGATCAAGTTTACAAATGTAAAAATTCATACATATAAGTATGTTTCTGTCGTCTCTTTTTGAATCTTAGAAATATGAAAAGTTCCCATTATTGAATGTTGGATTTTATCTTACTTAATTTAGTAACCGATCATGATGTTACACTTTTTTATTCATTACAAATATGAGCCTCAAAAAAATTTTGTTTTATTTTTTAACTGCTTTGGATTTTGCCCATCTAAACCTCAGGAATATGAATGGGGCTATCCTATTATTCAATGGAAGTTCTTGTTCATATTGCTTTATGATTTTGCATTCTATTAATCTCATGGTTAGTAATCATAATTTTTGTTTATTTTATTGTTCAAACTAATTCATTTATTTTTTGTTAGTTATTATGGAAGAAATGGTTTTCTAATTATATATTTATATTTATTTCTTGATATGATCCCATATGGCCTCAAACCTTTGAGTATAAATAAAACACCTTTTATTTATCACCATATCGATTACTCATTATTTGTTGTTTCGGGTAATCAACATTTTACTTGAATTACTACACTTGTCCCATGCTCTTAGCATGCACACAATGTTTACCTATGGTTCTTACTTTGTGAAATAGATCAAATGAACACATTTCCAATCATACTCATTTCACAACTCCTAATCCTTTTCACAGGTGAAAGAATATCAAATTCTTGCTACTTATAGAATATGCCAGATTCTAACATTTTATGTAATGATCCTTTCATAATGTCACAAAAGTCACAATGACTATTGCCAATGAAATTACAAAGTCCTCTGTTGTAGATTGTTACAAGACAATTCCTTAGATATGATGTCTCTCACTCAAAGTACATTCCTTTTAACATCCTTTTGCAAAAAAGTTTCTAATCTAGACATAGATTTTCAATATCCAACTCCCAATATGGAAACCTTTCCATACTTACCATATGACAACTCATTCTCAATAGAATCTTTTCTATTGATAATAATGTCAATATGGTCCATCCAATATTATACTTCCAACTACTCACAAGCGAGCAATCCTCGGCGAACTTTGGATTGTCCTTTGATAGTTGTTTAATTATCTTAGTCAAAACCGATTCTTGTCCTTTTTCCCTCTAAGTGCACTAGACATTTGGAAAATTTTAGAATGATCAAATATTATAGCATTTGCAATCAATCCTATACCTAAAGCGTATGGGACACGATGCATAATGTCTTACATGAAGATTCGATAATTTATCAATCTTCTGCCATAATATTTTATGTGCTACGTTCTCAAAATTGGAACTATGAAGAGGAATGCCATAATCATAATCGAAATTTGAGAGCACACTATGTTTCCTTGACTAAATTATTAACATTCCACAACCTAAGCCTTTAGATTTGAAATGAAGCATAATATTCTCTCCCTTAATTATAGCAAAACAACTATTCAACCTTTACAACTTTGCAAACTATGACTTTTCTTTTTCTAAAATTAATATTTTGCAATACTTTGCATAATAATCATGAAATCGTAACATTTATGCTCCCACTATCATGATAATTATTATAAACATAACACTTATGCTCCCACTAGCTTTGACATGTATTCAGAAACCAGCTTAACTTCTGCAAAAACAATACTTATTGAATTTCTTAAGTTCATGTTTCTAATACCTAATGCTTTGATAATCCTTTATCTAAGCTTATACACCTTTCCCTTAGATAGCTCATATGTGTGTCTAAACAATTCAGACTAATTGCCAAATCTCACAATTCGAATCATGGAAAGGGATACCGTAACCATAATCGAATTCAAGAATCCAATTTTCACAGTCACTATCTTTTTAAAATCTCTCTTAGTGAAAGCATTTCCTCATAGTCATTTTCATGAATGAGGGAATCTTATGACACTTAGATTTTAATGGTGTATGTGTTCCTATCCATGTGAATTTGTCAAAACCAAAGTTTACGACAAATTCAAACTCATATGGACCGAACTTTCTTAATCTTGATTTCTTGCCTTATGGTAGCACAACTGCCCACCATGTCTTCCAAGTAGTTAAGCAGCTCACCCTTTCCTATCAATGTACTTTCCATTGATCAAGGTGCCTGCCTTTTATGCGTTCAAATGAGAACTCATAGAACTCACATGCATAATTAACTCAATTGGAACGGCACAGAAACAAAATAATGTCAACACAATAGGTTGTAAACCTCAACTCGTGTGTTAGTGATGTTCGATAAGGTCTATTTTGATTTGTTCTTGAAACCTTTCAAGACCATTAAGACTCCTACTAACTCCTTGACATATAAGATTCTATTGTCAATAAACATTTCTTGACAAACAAATATTCAAGAGTTAGTGTAGTTTTTATCAAAACATTTCATAAATTGGTCCTAGTTGGTCTTTGTCTGTCCAAGACATCACACCTTTCCACATTTGATGAATGTTATAAACCTTCTTAATACTTGTCACTCAATGTCACAATCTTACTCTAAGACTTGTTTTGGAACGAAGTATGATCGACTTCTTGATATAACCATTTCTTCTATTCTTGATTCCTCTTCTTAGACATACAATTGTACTAAGATTCACTTAGAGGATCAATTGAGATATGGTTCTTAATCATTAACACTTATCATAAAACATAATAAAAGGTACTCCCCCTTCTTCATAGAATAGAGAAACTTTTATCTTTCTGCCTACTTGATTCTTCTTATTCGTTCTGTTATTGATCTAAACCCTTTAATTAATTCAGAATTACACTTAGTCTTGTAAGTATAATCACATTTACTAAACTTTTAGTAAATCATGACGAATATCCTTATTATTCTTGTGGTGGAATTGATCAACACACAACTTTGTGTACTCGATCTCCTAGTCCTTCACTTGACACTTTGTCAACGAATTAGTCTAATTTCCAAATATTAAATTTCTCATTCATCGTGCAACAAAGTTGCATGATTCCAAGTTTCTGTCCAATTGAAACTTGGGCGATGAGAAACTCTCCCTATTTGGTAAATTCTCGACATTTCCACAAACAACATAATTAAGAATCAAATCCATTATTGCTAATAATAGAAACATTTTAACATCAATTTTTCATACGCACCATTGCAAGGATAAATAAATAGTATAAAATCAAAATTTATTTTATTGCGGAAAAAATTTGTCCTTACAATGCAATTCTTTGAAAAACTATGCTAATACATCTTTCTTAGCAATCTAATTCTAACTCTAAGTAGTAGCTTAAGAATCTAATCTTCAAGTAATGCGACCCATTTCTTCACGGTTAGATTCTGCTCACTTCTTCCCTTAAGCTTCCTCTCTCTTCTTTGATTCTACAAAACATCAATTGTAATCTTATCACATTATGTATTAAGAATGTAGAATAGAAACTTAAAAGTGTTAGTCAATGGATTTTACCTAAAGCAGAGTCATACGTTTTAACTCTCCCATCTCTTAGATCTCTTAGGTAAATCGGGCAGCTTCGTCTCCAATACCCCTTCTCTTGGCAATAAAAGCAAATTGACTCTTTTTGAACATGACATGGAACTACTTCAGACATTGCCTTTCTCTTATGATCAAACTTTTCGATCATAGCATGTCTTTCGTTGCCATTGTCTATATCCATAGAGGTCTTGAAGGCAGATTCACCAATCAACTTTGCTTTTCTATTGCACCAAATCATTGCTGATTCAGCGGCAACAAGCATATAGGTGAGATCTATAAGGGTCACGTCGCAGTTCATCATATAGTACTCTCTTACGAACCCACTATATGAGTTAGGAAGTGACTGAAGAACCAAGTCAACAACCATCTCCTCACAGACAACGGATCCCAACATTCTTAACTTTTCAATGTATGACTTCATCCCTAGGACGTGTGCACACACCGACTTTCCTTCTTTATGTTTACTTGCCAAAAGGGCTTGAGTGAGCTTGAACCTTTCAAGCCTTCGAACTTGTGGGTTAGGGAGAATAATTGGAGGAGGTGGAGGAAGTGAAGCATGATCTCTTGTTCCTCGATCGAATCGTGGAATATCATCTTCATGTGGAATGCTTGTTCCACGGGATTTGGGAAGACAATAGTTGTCGTACTTTGACATCTACAAAACGGGAGAAAACGAATTCAAGTTAGTTGATTGATTGAGTCCTTAGTAAATCACCCAAATGAGATACTAAGGCTAGGACCCAACACAATACGCTACAACCTAGAAAAGGGATGCCGTAATCTAGTTGCAGAATATTTGAAGGTAAGTGAATGACAATTCACTAATTTCCACCATGAAAAACGAAAAAGAAATTTAAGTTTTAAATCTATGAAAACTCCTAGATCCTTTGAGATTCATTGAGCATTTCAATGGCATGTTTAAATCTCCATATGCCCCTCTTGTTTGTGACTGGGATGCCGAGGATCACAAAGCGGGTGTGAATAACCATGCAAACTTACATGGTGCCCTCACATGTTACAGTCACCTATTCGATGTGCCGGTAAACCACACACGCTCCACCGAACTATGACAAACATTGAGTCACCCTTTGCTACCTTTGCTTAGAGCCATTTAGTGTGCCGGTAAACCACACACGCTCCACTAACGTCTTCGCAAGGGCACACAGTGTAATTTCATGGAATTGCATCAATTCACTTTTGCCTAAGTAACTAAGATTGGGAACTTGTAAAACATTTAGTTACTTTTGTACTTCATTATACTTATAATGGAAGGTTTTTGTCCTATCCTACGCGTTCGGCTAACGACCCTCCACTAGTCAAAAGTGCGGTGGGTAAGAGTGGATACCCATTCAATCGCCATTTTATAGGCAATTTCCTTAAACACACCTTATAGACAAGCTTCGTGAATGAGGCCTACTAACGGTAAGACTGACCTTTACTCATACATATATATAATGTTAGACTTTTAATGTTATATATAGTATAGGGTGCATTTTACATTTTTAAAATACTAGGTGGTCAAATTTAATGATTATACATTTTTAAAATACTAGAGTCACAAATGTCACTCCTCTAATGGTTCACAAACACCAAGAGCAAGAGGATGAAGAGGAGAAAAGAAGGAGGCTCTCAAAAACGTGTGGAAACCCTAAAGAATAAGTTCACCACGTTTTTGGAGCACAAGGGCTCTATATATAGTGAGGCTATTAGGGTTATCTAACAAGGAAACCCTAATTTGGATGCTTAAGCCCTAAGCAACCCATGGACTCCTTTCCTTAAAGGCCTTGGACGATTTCTAATGGGTTTCCCCATAGAATTCGTCCAACCTTATAATATAAGGCTATCCATAGCTCAATTGCAATTATCTTATAATTACAATTCTAGTCCCTTAAGTTTAATTAATCTCTTTTAGTCACAAACTTAATTCTTATTAATTCTTGACTAATATTAATTAAACAATATGATTTCTCCTTTAATATATAATTCCCATAATATATTAACAAATCATATTTAATCTTTTCTCTCCATAATTCATTCTATCAAGTTGCTTTGGTGAAGGCAACCCAAAAGGACCATGCACCATCGGGTCAAGTATATACCAAAATAGTTATGGACTTAGACACTAATCCAACAAGTACAACCATAAACATCCGTCGATGTGCATTTTCCCTACTATAGCTAATAGCCTTGGGCGTGAAATGGTAAACCCCGTAACGTATGTAATAGTATCTATGTAATAGTATCTATTTAAACGTATTTCTATAATTTTACTTCTGTAATAGTATGTAATGTATTAGTATTGTATCTCCTCATATTGTATGTAATGTATCTCTTCATATAGTATGTAATGTATTATTATAGAATCATGAATGAACTGACTCTTGTGTGATTCCTTGTACTTGCAATAGTAAGTAGTATCTCCTAACTATACCTATTATAGTTACTAGTAATGTACGTGTATAACAAAAAGTATGCCTTTGCTACCCAATGGTACTGAACTAACTGATGGAACTTTTATGTCTATATATGTATACATGATATATAACTAATATTTATACGACATTCGGACGAATAACCGATGCCCTAAGGCCACATCCCAACGAGGAAAAGGAAATAAAGCGAGCTAGCCGTCCTAAGTCCTTTAAACATTACTTATATAACTATACATATATAGACATGCATTTGACAATATAAAAGTATAAAAGAAGTTTTGTAAAACCTTTGAAAAGTTTAATAACTGAGAAATGATGACTTGATGTCAGTGGTTGAATCATTAAAATTAACCCTCTTGAACTTCTCGCTACCGCAATCAGCACCGCAGTCGCAGCCATGATTTTCTACTTCTGTCATCCACAACTGAAGTCCAAGGATCAACAATCTTGATTTTGTACTCAGTCTATATTGTCTTATCTCTTTTATCTCTATTGTCCAGTAGACCTTGCATGGCTACTCATAGAAAACTTTTGTGTTGTAACTCTTGCGTCTCTATAAATAGAGACCATGCTCCTTGTATCAGATACGTATCTTCACTTTCTAATACATTTTCTATGGATTTATCCTTTCTATCTCTTTCTTACTCAACCATACTACTTACTGTTACATAACATATTGCAATCACTCTTCGGAGCAAGTCTTTGTGAGTTAATCACTAAGTTTTATCTCACTTACTAACATTGGTTTGAATGCATTCAACGTTATGAATCAACTTATGTGTATACTTGATATCACAATTGTTGTCATTTACATTACTTTACTTTCCGCATCTAACTCGCTAACTTCTAACTATTAATATTATTGTTGAGCTAACAGATACTTCGAGATTAACTATTCCGCTATATACTTGTTCTAACCTTTTGTTCATGTGTGTCTCCAAGTTTTTCTCTCAGCAATTGGTATCAGAGCCATAGTGGTTGCTTTTTGAAAATCGGAACTCTGATTTTTCGAAGAGCGCTCTATACCACTGAAGCTCATTTCTAAAAACAAAAAAACTTCAAAAATGGCATAATCTTTATCACTGAATGTTTCCAACAGTGTTGGTGGCTCCAATCGAGCCCCAATACTGGTTGCAAATGAGTATCATCACTGGTCTCAGAGGCTGGAAAGATATCTCAGACGACTTGGTAGAGATGTCTGGAGATCCATAGAAGAAGGACCCCACGTTCTAGTCCTTACACCAGTCCAAACTGACAGAGCCACAACAAGGCTAGGAGGAGGTCAACCAGCTTTGAACCGACCCACAAAAGATGATCTAGACAAGATGGAAAACGATGATATTGCCTTTTATGAAATCTCTTGTGGAGTTGTTCCTGACAACTTCGACATCATCATAAATTGCAAATCAGCAAAGGAGATTTGGGATGTTCTCAAAAACTTCTACAAAGGGTCAGAGTAGGCTCAAGACAAGAAGCTCACTACAGCACTCAATGAGTTCAACAACTTCAAAGCCCACTCTAGTGAAAGTTTGTAAGACTCATTTAAGAGATTCAACTTGATCATCACAAAACTGTCCAATGCGGGTACCATCCGCATCAATCATGAAACAAAACTACAGTTCCTTAATGGCTTAAGAAGCGACTGGAGAACAGCCAAAATGATTGTACAAGGTGACAGGTATTGGATTAATGTCTAAGTCCATAACTATAATTGGTAAGACTTGACCCGACCCGGCATGGTCCATTTGGGTTGCATGGCATCATGCATTTGGATAGACTATAATGAGAGAAATAAGACACTTATGGTTATTAATATATTATAAGTTCTAGTATATTAATAATAAGAATAATAAGATTATTTAATTAGTATTGATCAAGAATTAATCTAGGATTAATTAAGTGATCAAAAGAAGACTAATTAAAAATATGGGTTGATTGTGTAAATCATCCATACTTGTATAGTGGGCTAATGCTCCATGGATAATCAAGTTGGGCTAAAACTCATAAGATGGTCCATGGATGCTCCATGGTGTATTTGAACCCATGGATCCAAGGAAATGGAAAGTCATGACAATTAGGGTTTACCCTAATTGTAACACTATATAAAGATCTTATTCTTGACAAAATTAGTGACTAGTATCATTCTAGAGAAGGGCTAGCCGATTTCATGAAGTGTAGATTTCTCTCAAGTCATTCCAAATGTATTTGGTGTTGTGTGAACCATTTGAGGTGTCACACTTGGGGCACTAGGCACTCAAGCTTCATGAAGACTTTCTACATGAAAAAGGTATGTATTCTATCTTGTTATATTCAATGTTTTGTATGCTAGATTAGGATAATACCTTGGATGTTCATATTTGCATGTATAATAGAGAAAACATAGATCCAAGGTATTTAGGGTTGCATGTACACTTAGGAGTGTTAGAATGCTCAAAACCCAACAGTGGTATCAGAGCCTAGGCTTGTTTTCTTGTTATACTTGCAAAAGAAGCTGGAAAATCGAGTTTTGATCCTGTCTGCCCAGCAGACTTGCCGAGTCCATGAATAGACTCGGCGAGTCCAAGGAAAAAAGCATCCAACTCGTCGAGTTGGTTCGTGCACTCGACGAGTTGGACCCCCAGACAGCATAAATTCGACTTTTTTGGCTGGAATTGGACTAGGAACATTACCCTAAGATGTTTTTGAACTTATAAACTTGTTTTTGATGTGGTAATGTTCATGCTAATCCAATTTCAAAGATAATTTTCAATAGATTCATGTTTTGTATTAGTTTAAGGTTTAGACTAATTACATGAAAAAGTTTGATTTGAATTATCTTGTTCTTATGAGTTGCTTAGATTAATAGAAAAGTTGAGTGAAATAGTTGTTTTCAATCCAAATTAATCTAAGAGTTGATTCTAAAATGTGTTTTTGTAACTTGTCCTCAAGTTATATGAAAAGTCACATTTAAGTTTCATAAAAGTCATAAAAGTTGGCATAGGTTACAAAAATGAAGAGTCTAGTTCTAATTAAACAGTGTTATGACTCCATAATTTGTCCTCAAGTTATGGAGGACCAAGAGTCTCTTCATTAAATAATAAATTAAAAAAGAGTGTAACCTTAATTAATTCCATAAGTTATAAAATAAAGAAAAGCTAATTCTTTTATTAGTTTAAAGTCTTCCATAACTTGTCCTCAAGTTATGGAACTTGAAGAGTTTTTGGATTAAAACTACTTTAAACACATAAGTTATGGAATTAATTAGTTTTGAATAGTTTCAAAACTTGCCCTCAAGTTTTGGAATTTGTTGTCACACCCCGAAAACCGAAGGCGGAAACATTTCCGGGGTTGACTCCACGTTGAGTATCAAATCTCATGTATATAGTAAGTAAAGTGAAACAAACATTACATTACATATTAAGAGTTTTACAATTTGTTTCAAAAGACACAGTTTATATAATTGTGATACATAATATAGATATAAACAAAATGAACGAGCCTTGCAAGCACACGATCCTGAACCAAGTAAGTCTTCGGGTACCTGTACTATCATTTCCCTGAGAACACAAGCAGTTTGAAAATCAGCATAATGCTGGTGAGTTCATAAGTAGTTTTGTTTTGTGAAAATGTTTATGTTTCCTTTCTGTTTCTGAAATGTAACACATGCCAAGAAAATCCCATATTTTCTTAAAAGTTAGTTGTTGTTTCACAAAAGTAAAGTATGGTTTGGTTATCCAATTCATTGTTTTATTTCGTTAATGTATTAGTACATTCCCAGGAAAGTTCCATACTTTCCTGAAGGTAGTTATTGTAAAAGATGCAATGTTATTCAGTTGGTTACTCTTTTCTGAGTATGTGTATGTTACCCAGGAATGCCCCATGCTTTCCTGTATGTTGGTTTTCAATGTGAAAGATGTACTCTGTTAGACCTGGTTATGTACAAGATTTCCCAGGAAGGTCCCATACCTTCCTGAATGTTGGTTATCATTTGTAAAAGATGTAAAAGATGTAAAAGATGTAATCTGAATCCTGGTTATCTGTAAAATGTAGTATGTGATTCATTATTACTATAAGTAAATCTCTGTTATCCTAGTTGCGAGTTCCATAACCATACTAAAGACTGAACCTGTGGCAATAAGTAGTCCACAATCCTTATGACTTTCGTCACCCTTGAACCATTTTGGTTCGGCTGTAGCTAGCAGCCAGGTGTGGGGTAGTCAGCCCCGTATAGATCTATACACTCAAGTCACGCTCTCTAAATTCTAGAGATTCTGGTTACGGGTGTAGTCCTCCACTCGTGTATCTCTGTGGAGTGTTTACCGAGGACGTGTCTCCAATCATACGGAATAACAAATTTACTAGTAATAATAGGATAATCCTCCATTCACGTATCTCTGTGGAATGTTACCGAGGACAAGACAGTGTACGAAATATATTGTTCATGTGTTATAAAGTCATGCTTTTAACAGATAAAGTGTGGAAATCATTTGTGAAATATAATTAACATAACAGTTTATAAAACTCATTTCACAAATAAATGTTTAAGTAATCTGTGTATTCAACTCGTTATCAGTTGTGTAATCAATATTAAAAGCATATGAAATGTGATATACACACATGAAAATAAGTTTTGAGTACAAGAAAACCCTTGTACTTTGCTTGTGTTCCCCCCCTGAAAACAGTGAAAAACAGTGAAAAAGGGTAGGGGTATGAACTCACCGGACTCGGAAACGTGTCGGTTTTGGATACTAGACATTGGTTCGGGGTTTGATTACTCGTGATGTCCCTATGTAAAATGCAATAATGTCCATATACATACAATTAGGGATACATTCACTATTCATATGGAACATTACACTCCAATGAGGTTAAACACCTCAAAACGAGCGTTTGGAGTGACCCGGGTGACATCTTCGGACGTGTAATGGCACTAGGGACTTAGGACTTGAGTTTACTCTCCATAAGTAAACATTTAAATGGTTTTACAACCACAAAACACACCCACACATGAGTTTACGGCCGTAAACTCATGTTGATGTGATTTTGATGGTCTAAGGGCTTAAATGGACATGGGGATTGCTAGAATGGATTATCTAAAATGCCTTGGAACACTTGGAAAGAATTTACAACATTCAAAAGGGAGTTTACGGCCACCCCATAAGAGTTTACGGCCGTAAACTCACCTATGGCCAAGGAAAATTGATTTGAGCTTCATTGGACAATCACATGTGATTCTAACTAATTTTCCAAGCCTTGTTATGAATTTAGAACATCATTTAACACACTCATTGGAGTTTACGGCCTAGAGGTATGTTCTAAGGCCGTAAACTCTCCTTTACCCATGAAAAAGATAGTTTTTGATGCTTAAAACAATCACATGTGATTCTAGAAATTTATACAAGCCATTTGAGTGTATTTGATGCATCATTAACATGGTTTCATGAGTTTACGGCCAAGGGTATGTTCCTAGGCCGTAAACGCCTATAAATGACACTTTTGATATGTTTCAAACCCTTAAACTATTTTTAGATGCATCTAGATTTTACCATAAGGCCATGGGTTGAGTTTTAAGGCATTTGGACATGTTTTAAGGCATTAAATCCCCTTTTAAGTGGAGTTTACGGCCCAAGAATATGACTTGGCCGTAAACTCACTTTTGTCCCCCAAAAATCATGTTTAAGGTGTTCCAAGCCTAGTTCAGCAAGCCTTAGGGTCATATCTAAGTCCTAACTATGATTTGGAAGGGTTAATTGGCTCAAAAACCCTTTGAATATGAGTTTACGGCCCAAGAATGTGTCTTGGCCGTAAACTCACTTTTGTCACTTAAAATCAATGCTTTAATTGTTGTAAGTCCCTTCCATTAAGTCATTAAGCCATTACTAATGTCTAACATTGCTTAGGAGGGGGTTTTGGGGCTTAAAAACCCCATTGATAGGAGTTTACGGCCCAAGTTAGTTCCTTGGCCGTAAACTCATGTTCTTGGTCCCAAATCACAAATTAAACACAAAATTGAAGGCTAAAGAGGTTGAATAACAAGTTAGGGGTGTTACCTCTTTGATTTCAAGCCTTAATTCTTTGTTTTGGACCTTGATTTTGGGTTGAGGAGAGAGGTTGTGAAAGTTTAGTGAGAAATTGGCCAAAGGCTTCAAATGAAGTCTTAAAACACTTTATATAGTGTTCGGAAATTGGACACGACGAAATTCTACCTGATACCGACGTTAAGTGAGGCTTTTGGTCATACCCGACCAAATTGTTGTGATTCGATATGGCCGATTCTATAATTATTCCGATCACTAAAGTGGGATGTTAAAATGATTTTCTAAACGTATTAAGACACTCTTTAAGTCATTTTAGGTCAATATAAACTAATGACTTAATAAAATGGCGAAATTGGAAACGAAATTGAAAATGACGTCTGGTTGATCGAGTTGGATTACAAGTTGTGGTACAAGAAGTGACATGAAATTTCGGGTTGCTACATTTGTAAAGTTTTCACTTATGAATACTTTAATTCCAAGTTAGCCCTTAGAATTTTAAAAGTTAAAATTCAACCCTTATACTTTATAATATTATAAGTTAACAATATATATATATATATATATATATATATATATATATATATATATATATATATATATATATATATATATATATATATATATATATATATATATATATATATATATATATATATATATATATATGTATAAGAGTAAAGTCAGTCTTACCGCTAGTACGCCTCATTCACGAAGCCGGTCTATAAGGTGGGTATAAGGTTGTTGCCTATAAAATGGCAACTTAATGGGTGTCCACTCTCACCCACCGCTTCCTTGACTGGTGGAGGGTCGTTAGCCGAACGGGTTTGATAGGACTATAATTCTCCCTTCATTAAAAGTATTAATGATAAATACTAAGTAACTAAACTCTTAATAATACCCAATCTTAGTTACTTAGGAAAATGTGAATAAGGTGCTAATCCATGAAATTACACTTTGCACTTGGTTTAAATCGGTTAGTGGAGCGTGTGTGGTTAATCGGCACACTAACTCGTATTTCACAAGGTAGGAAAAGGGTAACTTAATGTTTATCATAGTATCGATGGAGCGTGTGTGGTTAACCGACACATCGATTGAGGGGTAAACACTTAAGGGTACCAAGTAATTTGCATGGTTACTTCACACCTTGTTTTCTGATCCTCGGCATCCCAGTCACAAAACCTGAAGGGCACACTCGAGATTGAAACATGCCATTGAACAGTTCAATGAATCTCAAAAGATCTAGGAGTTTCAAAACCAATTAAAACCTAATAATACATTTCGTTTATCTTGGTGGAAATTGGTGAATCGTCATTCACCTACCTTTAAATATTTTATAGCTTGGATTACGGCATACCTCTTCTAAGTTATAAAATAGTTTGTTGGGTCCTAGCCTTAAGATTTCATATTGGGTGTCATAATAAGGACTTAAGATCAACTATCTTGAATATCTCCCAAAAGATGTCTGGTTTAGACATTTATGATCTTCCCAAATCTCTTGAAACAAGCTTTCCTGAATGAAGATGATGTCCCATGGAAATCATACTTCATTCACCTCCTCTAATTATTCTCCCTAACCCACAAGTTCTTGAAAAGTTTAACGTCACTCAAGCCCTATTGGCAAGGCAAGGTTTAGGTGTGCTCACATCTTGGAGATGTAGTCACATATTGACAAGCCGGAAGAGTTGGGTGTCAAAGGCTTGAGAAAGTTGGTGGTTCAACTACTTTCTAAGTCACATAGTGAGTTCTTTTGGAACACCTATGAAACAGACTATGACAAGACCCTTAATGATCTTATCTATTTGATAAGATCAACTTCCTAAAACTTTATGGACATTAACAATGATGACATTGGATATCTAGTAAAGCTCTCTCTTCCCAGTGGAAAGGGATCGGCCATAGTCAACTCGGTTGACCAAATGGTAAAGAGAAAAGCTAAGTCTGTGATAGTCCCGTGTACCATTATCAAAGGGTCCATATGTTTATATTGCCAAAGAAAAGGACATTGGTTGAGAAGCTGCCAAATTTACCTAAGGATGTTAAAGTCAATAAGTTTGACTCTACTTCAGGTAAAGTCCATTATCTAACTCTGCTAAGTTTCTATTCTGAGATTCTTATTACATGATGTGACTGGGTCACATGTTGATGTTTTAAGAATCAAAGAAAAGTAAAGGAACTTAAAGAAAGAATATGCTGAATCTGACCGCGTAGATGGATTTCTATCGCGTAGTTTGAAGATCGGATTCTTGAGCTACTTCTTAGGAGTTATGAGATATTGCTTAGGAATAGATAACAACAAGTTTTTCATGTGGATTGTAAGGATAAGTTTTTCCGCACAGTTTTAAAATAAAAGAAAATTTTTTTATTTTATTTATTTTAAAATATCCTTACAATGGCATTTGAGGAAAAATTGTTGCTTATGTGATTCCATCAATAGAAAGAGTGGAATTATGAAATTGATTCTTTCATTTGTGGTAATGTCTAAATTTACCAAATAAGGAAAGATTCTCATCACCCAAGTTTCAATTGGACCGGAACTTGGAATCATGCAAGTTGTATAGCATGATGAATGAGAACTTTCAAGTATTGGAAAATTAAGACTAACTACTTGTTCACATGGATGTGTGAGTCAAGTAACGGAGTAATGGATCGTGTACACATTCTTGTGCACTGATTAAGTCCACCACAAAAGATCGATAAGACTATTTGTCATAATTTACTAAAGCTTAGTAAATATGGTTATACTTACAGGCTAAAGTATAATTCTGAGACATTGGAAAAGTTTCAATGTAAGGCAGAACGAATAAGAAGAATCAAATTAGGCAGAAGGATAAAAGTTTCTCAAATCAGAAAAGATGGGAGAGTACTTTAGTATAAGTTTTTGTGATCATCTTAATGATTAAGAAACCATATCAAAATTAGTTCTCTAAGGAAATCTTAGTGTATTCTTATGACTAAGAAGAGGAACTTGAATTGTTGAAATGGTTAAATCAAGAAGATGAGACATACTTCGTTCCAATACAAGTCTTAGAGTCATACTCCAAGATTGTAACTTGAGTGACATGTCTTAAAGAAGGTTTAAAACACTTGTCAAATGTAAGAGTAAAAGTTTTCTACTCTTGTACATTTGAAATTGGTAAGTTGTGGTGTTTTGGATAAAACAAAGACCAACTTAGGCCAATTTTGTGAAGTGTTTGTCTTGATTAGAATCCACACTACCTGTTGAATAACTGACAAGAAAGTCTTATATGACAAGAGGATAGTGGGAGTCTTAAAGGTCTTGAAAGTCTCAAGAACTAATCAAGAATAAAACCTAAAGTTCTTCACTAGCACACGACTTGAGGTTTATAACCTATCGTGTTGACATATTCTGTGCCCATTCTAGTTAAAGTTGGCTTTGCATATGAGTTCTTAGAGTTCTCAATTTGTTGCACATCAACTTGGAAGCAATGACAGGCCCTTGAGCTGCCAGGTGGCAAGAAATTAAGATTGAGTTCAGTCCATATGAGTTTGGATTTGTCATTATCCTTGTCTTGCGACTATGGTTTTGATAATTCACATGGATAAGAACACATACACCATTAAATCTAAGTGTCATAAGGTTTCCCTCCGATTCATGAAAATGATGGTGAGGAAACACTTTCACTAAGTAGATTTTAGCTAGATAGCAATTGTGATATTTGCATTCTCAAAGTCGTTAGTGGAGCGTGTGTGTCTAACCGGCACACTAACCTAGAATTGTGAGAAGTGGCAAAAAGGTCTCACCATTATGATTACCGCATCCCTCTTCATAATTGTTTAGACACACAAGTGCGCTATCTAAGGGAAGGTGTATGATTTTGATAAAGTTTTATCAAAACAATCTAGTATCAGAAATCTGAACTTTGGTAAGAAAGTCAGCTGATTTCTGAGGACATGTCAAAGCTAGTGGGAGCATAATTGTTATGCTAATAATCATCATGTTAGTGGGAGCATGATAATTATGATAAAGGTTACAAGTTAGCAATGTTAATTATAGAAAACAAAAGGTTTCAATTGGGAAAAAGTTGTTTTGCTATAATTAAGGGAGAGGAAATTATACTTCATCTCAAATCTATAAGCTTAGATCGTGAGGTTTTAATCATTTAGTCAAGAATATATATATATATATATATATATATATATATATATATATATATATATATATATATATATATATATGACTTTCATGTTGGAATGGCTCAACATAAGGAAAGTCTGTATATGGGTCCATTATTTGCGTTCTAGAATTCGATTATGATTAGGGCATCCCTTTTCATAATCTGAATTATGAGAACTTGGCAAATTGAAATGGAAATATTATAGCAAAAGACTGGTTTAGTCTTTATGTGAGACATCATGAATCGTGTCCCATATGCTTCAGATATAGGATCGATTACATGTGCTATATTCATCCTTTCTAAAATTTTCCAAATGCCTTGGGCATTAAGAAGGGAAAAGGTCTAGAATTGGATATGACTAAAAGGATTAAACAATTGTCGAGGACAATCTAAGGTTTACCAAAGATTGGTTGCTCAAAGACAGTTGGAAGTATAGTGATAATTCTGGAAGGACCATATTGACATAATCTGTAAGGAGGCAACTCATGTTCAGAAGTGATAGTCAAAATGTAATATGGAAATGTTTCAAAGTTAGAATTTTCAATCTGTTTAAGATTAGGAAACTTAATGCAAGAAGGATGTCTCCAAGGAGCTGATCTCCTTTGGAATACTCTGTAATGATTGTTGTCAAGTCTTTCTGACTTTGTGCATAATCATTACTAGAAGATCAATGCATATAAGTTTAGAATCTAACAGATTTCAGTAAATGACATGAATCTGGAATTCTTGTACTTGCAGTAAGGATTTGGGAGTGTGAAAAGAGAATCATTGATGTTATGTTCAATGGATCTAGTTCACAAAGTAAAGATCATAGACAAACATAGTATGCATACTTGGTGTATGGCATGACTAGTGTTTAGAAAACATAGTGTACATGCTTGGAGCATGGGACAACTATTGTTTTAAATTCAAGAATAAAGTTGATAGCTGAAACAGTATACAATGAATAATGTGTAATCATATGGTGATAAATAAAAGGTGTTTTATTTATGTTCATAGGTTTTGATACCATATTGGATTCAATTATTATTGTGTTTCATTTTGCATGTTTTGACTTCCCGAATAAACTAGGTTATTCTTTCGGAATGACTAAGTTATTCAAACCATCCACAGTCGGTCATATGTTGGAAGTAGATATTAATTAAGACTGTCATGGGTTGGCTTGTAGAGGTCTAAGGTGTTGGACAAAGGGCTACAACACTCATGAGTGCTCATAAGTTCTGAGTATTGGATTCAACCCGCGCTCATTGGAATCACTTCATGGATTTTATCACGAGTGATCATGAGACGATAATATCTTATATTCTTCAAACCTAGAGATATGAGTTGTTACTATGAGTTGGTTGTACATTGATTGCACGAAAACGCATTTGGTAACTCGGTGCTATAAAACGTGCCTTTGTGTATGATTCAACAAGTAGTAGAACAAGCCATATGAGTCGAAGTTTATCCATTCCTTTTACCTTCGGGATAAAAGTGATATCTGTGGGCCCCTCGATGATTTGATGATGACAAATGGAAGTGCTCGGCCGGGCCAGGACTAATTTGATTTGTTCAATTAGTCAGTCGTCATAAATCGGAAATCGGGAAACAACAAATGGACAGAGAGAATGATTATAATCCATGTCTCAGTCCATATGATATCTAGAATGGAGGAATATATGATCCCTTATCTAATGGACAAGTCACTGACAAAGGTCAGAGTTCATCTACAAGGTCAAAGTTCGACAGAAGCTTTTGAGAGCTACAATTGCCAGTCGGTTCCTGAAGTCATACCCAATATTAGTTTTAGACTTATCCAAGTGGGAGACTGTTGGATTAATGTCTAAGTCCATAACTATAATTGGTAAGACTTGACCCGACCCGGCATGGTCCATTTGGGTTGCATGGCGTCATGCACTTGGATAGACTATAATGAGAGAAATAAGACACTTATGGTTATTAATATATTATAAGTTCTAGTATATTAATAATAAGAATAATAAGATTATTTAATTATTATTGATCAAGAATTAATCTAGCACTAATTAAGTGATCAAAAGAAGACTAATTAAATATATGGGTTGATTGTGTAAATCATCCATACTTGTATGGTGGGCTAATGCTCCATGGATAATCAAGTTGGGCTAAAACCCATAGGATGGTCCATGGATGCTCCATGGTGTATTTGAACCCATGGATCCAAGGAAATAGAAAGTCATGACAATTAGGGTTTACCCTAATTATAGCACTATATAAAGATCTTATTCTTGACAAAATTGGCGACTAGTATCATTCTAGAGAAGGGCTAGCCGATTTCATGAAGTGTAGATTTCTCTCAAGTCATTCCAAGTGTATTTGGTGTTGTGTGAACCATTTGAGGTGTGACACTTGGGGCACTAGGCACTCAAGCTTCATGAAGACTTTCTACATGAAAAAGGTATGTATTCTATCTTGTTATATTCAATGTTTTGTATGCTAGATTAGGATAATACCTTGGATGTTCATATTTGCATGTATAATAGAGAAAACATAGATCCAAGGTATTTAGGGTTGCATGTACACTTAGGAGTGTTAGAATGCTCAAAACCCAACAACAGGATGATCCACTCGTTATCTCTCTATAAGCTTTATGGAGAATTGCAAGCTCAAGAGTTCACCGTACTCAAGGACTGCTCAGACTTCAGAGGTACACTTGCATTAGTAGCTCAATCACCTCACACTCAAACCTACCCCCACTTCGTATGACTCACCACCGCAATCATATGAAGCTGACTCAGAATATGACGATGAAGAAGAGTTTCAGAATGCCATTTCTCTTATCAGTCAGAAATTCAATCGCTTACCACCTTCATTTCGCAAAAACCAACAATACAATCGACCACGTTTCAACCACAACTTTTAAAACAATCACTTCCGTTCCACCAAGAACCCTCTCCCTCCACCGCAGTCTCAGCAAACATAGTCCAAAGAAGTACCACCGTAGTCCCAATCAACTGACTCTGGTACCTCTTTAGAAGACAAGAGTGACATTATTATATGTCACAAGCACAACAAGGAAAACCATTTTGCCAAAGATTGCAAGGAAAACATAGAGAAAGATAGAGCCTTCTATCTCAGAATGGCTCGAGAACTGGAAGATAAAGAAAAGGGAAACGCCTACATTGCTCAAGTGAAAAGGAATCTTCAAGTGTGGCCATCAAGAGATGAAGATGAAGATAATCTCAGTAAAGGAAAAGGCAAGATCTGTATGGCAGCAACGGCTGATGAAGACGGCTCAACCAATCTAAAGAAGAACCATTGTTATATGGCTAAAGATGGAACTCTCAGCATTGTGGAACAGGTAAAACTTATGATTCAAACTTTAAATTACAACATGCATGATTGTCAACCTTTCATAGACACACTCAATGACACTTGTGCTGCCGTCCTTACAGACTACAATAAAGCCCTAGATGAGAAGAACATCGCTTCGCAGGAGATGTTCCATGTTAGAGGACGTTTGGAAAATAAGAGGCTCAAAATGGCAATGTTAGAGAAGGACTTAATTCTAGAAAAAGATGCTAGGATATTAAGTGAAACACAATTAGAAATAGCCTTGAATTAGAGAGATCTAGAACATAATGAAATTGTACATTTAAATCTTTTAATTGAAAAGCTGTTTAATGAAACTGAGGCCATTGAGAATCTTGTTAATAATGGGAATGTTGATAACACGTTTAATTGGGGTTGGTCCAATGGTTACCCAACCGCAACGGACTCCTCACCTCGGTTCACACTGGAACATCCCTATGTCCCACCAGATCGCAACTTCTTGTTTCCGGTTAATAACAAAACATTTCCTGAGGATATCCAAGCCCACTTTGGTAAAATTCATGATCTGAGTAGCAATTGTGTTATAGAAGAAATTCTCCCTGAGTTTCCTACTCATGTTGATAACACAGATTCTCAGACATCATCCGTAGCTGATGAGGAAATTGTTATTGAAAGTCCTGAAGTCTCTTTAGACTTCCTATCCTTATAGTATGGCCGCAGTATTTCTAACCGCAATCATGTACTGCAATATGTCCCATTGCCTAATATCAAATGTCCCATAGAAGGTTCCATCAAGACTTACTTTGCGGTAGTCCAAAGCACTACATCGCGGACCGAAGTCAAGAGTTATGTGACTATTGAGCCAATTAATCATGAATTACCAATTGAAAATTTTGAATTTGGTCAATGTTCTCAAAGTCTTGACTTCTCAAGTTCGGATGAATCGAGTCACTATTTTTCAAAATCCTCAAAAGATTTAAGGAAACTGCAATTAAATGTCACTGATTGCGGTTCTCCTAAGACCGAAGCAAAAAGAGCTTTTAAAGAAGAATTTCGTTCTCGTGGGAAGCAACGGGAAATTTGTTCAAAACTTAAGAAATCTGTGAAATGTCCAAAGTCAAAAAGTCCTGAAAAATTTGTTTTCTCAAATTACCATTTCAAGAAAACTTTTTCCAAGAAAACAAAAAGGTAGGAGTTCACTGTTCCTGACAATACTCAAAAAACATCCAAACCTAAGGATAAGTCTTTTCGATCAAATGGTTTTCAAATCTATTCTCTCAATGATCCAAAATGGAAAGGTATTCTACCTACTCCAACCCTTCCAATGTCACTTTCAAAATCTCAAAAATGGAAAGAAATTTTGCCAACTCCGGCACTCAAAAGGTCATCTCAAGTGTTTAAGAAATCACATCACAAAAGGCCTACACGTGTCTTCACACCTGCAAGACCTGCACAATACACTTTTTCAAAACACACAAACAAAAGGGTCAAATCTCACAATCCTCGGAATGGACAAATGCATACTTTTTCTTCAAAACCTCAAACTAAGTCAAATGTCACGGAAAATGACAAAAAGTTCACGTGTCAATGTCAATGTAAAAAATTTCTCTCTCATGACTCATCTAATCTCTCCAAAGAAACTCGTAATTATCCACAATCTCACAAAACTCCAAAGAACTTCAAACACCCAGGACTAGGCTTGAAAGTTGACTTAGAACCTGTCCCTGCCACCTCGCATCATGCATCGATTAAGACATCGTATGTGACTCCGGGCTCCAAATTCGCTTGGGTGCTCAAATTAACCACTTAATTTCTGTAGGCTTTGAGCAAGGAAGATCAAGAAGAAGAATGGTTGATCGATAGTGCCTGCTCCTTGCACATGACCGGAAGGTTAGAGTACCTTCGGGATTTCAGGCGTACATGCAATGGTGGAAATGTCACTTTTGGAAACAATGTGAATGGCATCATACGAGGCTATGGTGTTCTCACTACGGGGAACTTTTTCATTCAGAAGGTTGCTTATGTAGAAAGCCTTAAACACAATCTCATCAGTGTTGGCCAACTATGTAAAGCAGGCCATCGAGTGGAGTTTGATGATCAATTCTATTACATAATGACAAGTGATAGAAGCACTTGCTTAATCAAGTCACGATCCGAAGGCACAATGTATCCTCTGGATGTCTCTCTCATCATTGGTAAACGGTAGTTGTGCTTTCTCTCTAAAGCCGTATCCGAAGTTAGCTGGTTATGGCACCGCAAGCTCGCTCATCTCAACTTCAAATACAGCAACACCTTAGTTACTGAAGAATTGGTCAGAGGTCTACCCATTCTGAGTATTGGATTCAATGCGCGCTCATTGGAATCACTTCATGGATTTTATCACGAGTGATCATGAGACGATAATATCTTATATTCTTGAAACCTAGAGATATGAGTTGTTACTATGAGTTGGTTGTACATTGATTGCACGAAAACGCATTTGGTAACTCGGTGCTATAAAACGTGCCTTTGTGTATGATTCAACAAGTAGTAGAACAAGCCATATGAGTCGAAGTTTATCCATTCCTTTTACCTTCGGGATAAAAGTGATATCTGTGGGCCCCTCGATGATTTGATGATGACAAATGGAAGTGCTCGGCCGGGCCAGGACTAATTTGATTTGTTCAATTAGTCAGTCGTCATAAATCGGAAATCGGGAAACAACAAATGGACAGAGAGAATGATTATAATCCATGTCTCAGTCCATATGATATCTAGAATGGAGGAATATATGATCCCTTATCTAATGGACAAGTCACTGACAAAGGTCAGAGTTCATCTACAAGGTCAAAGTTCGACAGAAGCTTTTGAGAGCTACAATTGCCAGTCGGTTCCTGAAGTCATACCCAATATTAGTTTTAGACTTATCCAAGTGGGAGACTGTTGGATTAATGTCTAAGTCCATAACTATAATTGGTAAGACTTGACCCGACCCGGCATGGTCCATTTGGGTTGCATGGCGTCATGCACTTGGATAGACTATAATGAGAGAAATAAGACACTTATGGTTATTAATATATTATAAGTTCTAGTATATTAATAATAAGAATAATAAGATTATTTAATTATTATTGATCAAGAATTAATCTAGCACTAATTAAGTGATCAAAAGAAGACTAATTAAATATATGGGTTGATTGTGTAAATCATCCATACTTGTATGGTGGGCTAATGCTCCATGGATAATCAAGTTGGGCTAAAACCCATAGGATGGTCCATGGATGCTCCATGGTGTATTTGAACCCATGGATCCAAGGAAATAGAAAGTCATGACAATTAGGGTTTACCCTAATTATAGCACTATATAAAGATCTTATTCTTGACAAAATTGGCGACTAGTATCATTCTAGAGAAGGGCTAGCCGATTTCATGAAGTGTAGATTTCTCTCAAGTCATTCCAAGTGTATTTGGTGTTGTGTGAACCATTTGAGGTGTGACACTTGGGGCACTAGGCACTCAAGCTTCATGAAGACTTTCTACATGAAAAAGGTATGTATTCTATCTTGTTATATTCAATGTTTTGTATGCTAGATTAGGATAATACCTTGGATGTTCATATTTGCATGTATAATAGAGAAAACATAGATCCAAGGTATTTAGGGTTGCATGTACACTTAGGAGTGTTAGAATGCTCAAAACCCAACAACAGGATGATCCACTCGTTATCTCTCTATAAGCTTTATGGAGAATTGCAAGCTCAAGAGTTCACCGTACTCAAGGACTGCTCAGACTTCAGAGGTACACTTGCATTAGTAGCTCAATCACCTCACACTCAAACCTACCCCCACTTCGTATGACTCACCACCGCAATCATATGAAGCTGACTCAGAATATGACGATGAAGAAGAGTTTCAGAATGCCATTTCTCTTATCAGTCAGAAATTCAATCGCTTACCACCTTCATTTCGCAAAAACCAACAATACAATCGACCACGTTTCAACCACAACTTTTAAAACAATCACTTCCGTTCCACCAAGAACCCTCTCCCTCCACCGCAGTCTCAGCAAACATAGTCCAAAGAAGTACCACCGTAGTCCCAATCAACTGACTCTGGTACCTCTTTAGAAGACAAGAGTGACATTATTATATGTCACAAGCACAACAAGGAAAACCATTTTGCCAAAGATTGCAAGGAAAACATAGAGAAAGATAGAGCCTTCTATCTCAGAATGGCTCGAGAACTGGAAGATAAAGAAAAGGGAAACGCCTACATTGCTCAAGTGAAAAGGAATCTTCAAGTGTGGCCATCAAGAGATGAAGATGAAGATAATCTCAGTAAAGGAAAAGGCAAGATCTGTATGGCAGCAACGGCTGATGAAGACGGCTCAACCAATCTAAAGAAGAACCATTGTTATATGGCTAAAGATGGAACTCTCAGCATTGTGGAACAGGTAAAACTTATGATTCAAACTTTAAATTACAACATGCATGATTGTCAACCTTTCATAGACACACTCAATGACACTTGTGCTGCCGTCCTTACAGACTACAATAAAGCCCTAGATGAGAAGAACATCGCTTCGCAGGAGATGTTCCATGTTAGAGGACGTTTGGAAAATAAGAGGCTCAAAATGGCAATGTTAGAGAAGGACTTAATTCTAGAAAAAGATGCTAGGATATTAAGTGAAACACAATTAGAAATAGCCTTGAATTAGAGAGATCTAGAACATAATGAAATTGTACATTTAAATCTTTTAATTGAAAAGCTGTTTAATGAAACTGAGGCCATTGAGAATCTTGTTAATAATGGGAATGTTGATAACACGTTTAATTGGGGTTGGTCCAATGGTTACCCAACCGCAACGGACTCCTCACCTCGGTTCACACTGGAACATCCCTATGTCCCACCAGATCGCAACTTCTTGTTTCCGGTTAATAACAAAACATTTCCTGAGGATATCCAAGCCCACTTTGGTAAAATTCATGATCTGAGTAGCAATTGTGTTATAGAAGAAATTCTCCCTGAGTTTCCTACTCATGTTGATAACACAGATTCTCAGACATCATCCGTAGCTGATGAGGAAATTGTTATTGAAAGTCCTGAAGTCTCTTTAGACTTCCTATCCTTATAGTATGGCCGCAGTATTTCTAACCGCAATCATGTACTGCAATATGTCCCATTGCCTAATATCAAATGTCCCATAGAAGGTTCCATCCAGACTTACTTTGCGGTAGTCCAAAGCACTACATCGCGGACCGAAGTCAAGAGTTATGTGACTATTGAGCCAATTAATCATGAATTACCAATTGAAAATTTTGAATTTGGTCAATGTTCTCAAAGTCTTGACTTCTCAAGTTCGGATGAATCGAGTCACTATTTTTCAAAATCCTCAAAAGATTTAAGGAAACTGCAATTAAATGTCACTGATTGCGGTTCTCCTAAGACCGAAGCAAAAAGAGCTTTTAAAGAAGAATTTCGTTCTCGTGGGAAGCAACGGGAAATTTGTTCAAAACTTAAGAAATCTGTGAAATGTCCAAAGTCAAAAAGTCCTGAAAAATTTGTTTTCTCAAATTACCATTTCAAGAAAACTTTTTCCAAGAAAACAAAAAGGTAGGAGTTCACTGTTCCTGACAATACTCAAAAAACATCCAAACCTAAGGATAAGTCTTTTCGATCAAATGGTTTTCAAATCTATTCTCTCAATGATCCAAAATGGAAAGGTATTCTACCTACTCCAACCCTTCCAATGTCACTTTCAAAATCTCAAAAATGGAAAGAAATTTTGCCAACTCCGGCACTCAAAAGGTCATCTCAAGTGTTTAAGAAATCACATCACAAAAGGCCTACACGTGTCTTCACACCTGCAAGACCTGCACAATACACTTTTTCAAAACACACAAACAAAAGGGTCAAATCTCACAATCCTCGGAATGGACAAATGCATACTTTTTCTTCAAAACCTCAAACTAAGTCAAATGTCACGGAAAATGACAAAAAGTTCACGTGTCAATGTCAATGTAAAAAATTTCTCTCTCATGACTCATCTAATCTCTCCAAAGAAACTTGTAATTATCCACAATCTCACAAAACTCCAAAGAACTTCAAACACCCAGGACTAGGCTTGAAAGTTGACTTAGAACCTGTCCCTGCCACCTCGCATCATGCATCGATTAAGACATCGTATGTGACTCCGGGCTCCAAATTCGCTTGGGTGCTCAAATTAACCACTTAATTTCTGTAGGCTTTGAGCAAGGAAGATCAAGAAGAAGAATGGTTGATCGATAGTGCCTGCTCCTTGCACATGACCGGAAGGTTAGAGTACCTTCGGGATTTCAGGCGTACATGCAATGGTGGAAATGTCACTTTTGGAAACAATGTGAATGGCATCATACGAGGCTATGGTGTTCTCACTACGGGGAACTTTTTCATTCAGAAGGTTGCTTATGTAGAAAGCCTTAAACACAATCTCATCAGTGTTGGCCAACTATGTAAAGCAGGCCATCGAGTGGAGTTTGATGATCAATTCTATTACATAATGACAAGTGATAGAAGCACTTGCTTAATCAAGTCACGATCCGAAGGCACAATGTATCCTCTGGATGTCTCTCTCATCATTGGTAAACGGTAGTTGTGCTTTCTCTCTAAAGCCGTATCCGAAGTTAGCTGGTTATGGCACCGCAAGCTCGCTCATCTCAACTTCAAATACAGCAACACCTTAGTTACTGAAGAATTGGTCAGAGGTCTACCCATTCTGAGTATTGGATTCAATGCGCGCTCATTGGAATCACTTCATGGATTTTATCACGAGTGATCATGAGACGATAATATCTTATATTCTTCAAACCTAGAGATATGAGTTGTTACTATGAGTTGGTTGTACATTGATTGCACGAAAACGCATTTGGTAACTCGGTGCTATAAAACGTGCCTTTGTGTATGATTCAACAAGTAGTAGAACAAGCCATATGAGTCGAAGTTTATCCATTCCTTTTACCTTCGGGATAAAAGTGATATCTGTGGGCCCCTCGATGATTTGATGATGACAAATGGAAGTGCTCGGCCGGGCCAGGACTAATTTGATTTGTTCAATTAGTCAGTCGTCATAAATCGGAAATCGGGAAACAACAAATGGACAGAGAGAATGATTATAATCCATGTCTCAGTCCATATGATATCTAGAATGGAGGAATATATGATCCCTTATCTAATGGACAAGTCACTGACAAAGGTCAGAGTTCATCTACAAGGTCAAAGTTCGACAGAAGCTTTTGAGAGCTACAATTGCCAGTCGGTTCCTGAAGTCATACCCAATATTAGTTTTAGACTTATCCAAGTGGGAGACTGTTGGATTAATGTCTAAGTCCATAACTATAATTGGTAAGACTTGACCCGACCCGGCATGGTCCATTTGGGTTGCATGGCGTCATGCACTTGGATAGACTATAATGAGAGAAATAAGACACTTATGGTTATTAATATATTATAAGTTCTAGTATATTAATAATAAGAATAATAAGATTATTTAATTATTATTGATCAAGAATTAATCTAGCACTAATTAAGTGATCAAAAGAAGACTAATTAAATATATGGGTTGATTGTGTAAATCATCCATACTTGTATGGTGGGCTAATGCTCCATGGATAATCAAGTTGGGCTAAAACCCATAGGATGGTCCATGGATGCTCCATGGTGTATTTGAACCCATGGATCCAAGGAAATAGAAAGTCATGACAATTAGGGTTTACCCTAATTATAGCACTATATAAAGATCTTATTCTTGACAAAATTGGCGACTAGTATCATTCTAGAGAAGGGCTAGCCGATTTCATGAAGTGTAGATTTCTCTCAAGTCATTCCAAGTGTATTTGGTGTTGTGTGAACCATTTGAGGTGTGACACTTGGGGCACTAGGCACTCAAGCTTCATGAAGACTTTCTACATGAAAAAGGTATGTATTCTATCTTGTTATATTCAATGTTTTGTATGCTAGATTAGGATAATACCTTGGATGTTCATATTTGCATGTATAATAGAGAAAACATAGATCCAAGGTATTTAGGTTTGCATGTACACTTAGGAGTGTTAGAATGCTCAAAACCCAACAACAGGATGATCCACTCGTTATCTCTCTATAAGCTTTATGGAGAATTGCAAGCTCAAGAGTCCACCGTACTCAAGGACTGCTCAGACTTCAGAGGTACACTTGCATTAGTAGCTCAATCACCTCACACTCAAACCTACCCCCACTTCGTATGACTCACCACCGCAATCATATGAAGCTGACTCAGAATATGACGATGAAGAAGAGTTTCAGAATGCCATTTCTCTTATCAGTCAGAAATTCAATCGCTTACCACCTTCATTTCGCAAAAACCAACAATACAATCGACCACGTTTCAACCACAACTTTTAAAACAATCACTTCCGTTCCACCAAGAACCCTCTCCCTCCACCGCAGTCTCAGCAAACATAGTCCAAAGAAGTACCACCGTAGTCCCAATCAACTGACTCTGGTACCTCTTTAGAAGACAAGAGTGACATTATTATATGTCACAAGCACAACAAGGAAAACCATTTTGCCAAAGATTGCAAGGAAAACATAGAGAAAGATAGAGCCTTCTATCTCAGAATGGCTCGAGAACTGGAAGATAAAGAAAAGGGAAACGCCTACATTGCTCAAGTGAAAAGGAATCTTCAAGTGTGGCCATCAAGAGATGAAGATGAAGATAATCTCAGTAAAGGAAAAGGCAAGATCTGTATGGCAGCAACGGCTGATGAAGACGGCTCAACCAATCTAAAGAAGAACCATTGTTATATGGCTAAAGATGGAACTCTCAGCATTGTGGAGCAGGTAAAACTTATGATTCAAACTTTAAATTACAACATGCATGATTGTCAACCTTTCATAGACACACTCAATGACACTTGTGCTGCCGTCCTTACAGACTACAATAAAGCCCTAGATGAGAAGAACATCGCTTCGCAGGAGATGTTCCATGTTAGAGGACGTTTGGAAAATAAGAGGCTCAAAATGGCAATGTTAGAGAAGGACTTAATGCTAGAAAGAGATGCTAGGATATTAAGTGAAACACAATTAGAAATAGCCTTGAATTAGAGAGATCTAGAACATAATGAAATTGTACATTTAAATCTTTTAATTGAAAAGCTGTTTAATGAAACTGAGGCCATTGAGAATCTTGTTAATAATGGGAATGTTGATAACACGTTTAATTGGGGTTGGTCCAATGGTTACCCAACCGCAACGGACTCCTCACCTCGGTTCACACTGGAACATCCCTATGTCCCACCAGATCGCAACTTCTTGTTTCCGGTTAATAACAAAACATTTCCTGAGGATATCCAAGCCCACTTTGGTAAAATTCATGATCTGAGTAGCAATTGTGTTATAGAAGAAATTCTCCCTGAGTTTCCTACTCATGTTGATAACACAGATTCTCAGACATCATCCGTAGCTGATGAGGAAATTGTTATTGAAAGTCCTGAAGTCTCTTTAGACTTCCTATCCTTATAGTATGGCCGCAGTATTTCTAACCGCAATCATGTACTGCAATATGTCCCATTGCCTAATATCAAATGTCCCATAGAAGGTTCCATCAAGACTTACTTTGCGGTAGTCCAAAGCACTACATCGCGGACCGAAATCAAGAGTTATGTAACTATTGAGCCAATTAATCATGAATTACCAATTGAAAATTTTGAATTTGGTCAATGTTCTCAAAGTCTTGACTTCTCAAGTTCGGATGAATCGAGTCACTATTTTTCAAAATCCTCAAAAGATTTAAGGAAACTGCAATTAAATGTCACTGATTGCGGTTCTCCTAAGACCGAAGCAAAAAGAGCTTTTAAAGAAGAATTTCGTTCTCGTGGGAAGCAACGGGAAATTTGTTCAAAACTTAAGAAATCTGTGAAATGTCCAAAGTCAAAAAGTCCTGAAAAATTTGTTTTCTCAAATTACCATTTCAAGAAAACTTTTTCCAAGAAAACAAAAAGGTAGGAGTTCACTGTTCCTGACAATACTCAAAAAACATCCAAACCTAAGGATAAGTCTTTTCGATCAAATGGTTTTCAAATCTATTCTCTCAATGATCCAAAATGGAAAGGTATTCTACCTACTCCAACCCTTCCAATGTCACTTTCAAAATCTCAAAAATGGAAAGAAATTTTGCCAACTCCGGCACTCAAAAGGTCATCTCAAGTGTTTAAGAAATCACATCACAAAAGGCCTACACGTGTCTTCACACCTGCAAGACCTGCACAATACACTTTTTCAAAACACACAAACAAAAGGGTCAAATCTCACAATCCTCGGAATGGACAAATGCATACTTTTTCTTCAAAACCTCAAACTAAGTCAAATGTCACGGAAAATGACAAAAAGTTCACGTGTCAATGTCAATGTAAAAAATTTCTCTCTCATGACTCATCTAATCTCTCCAAAGAAACTCGTAATTATCCACAATCTCACAAAACTCCAAAGAACTTCAAACACCCAGGACTAGGCTTGAAAGTTGACTTAGAACCTGTCCCTGCCACCTCGCATCATGCATCGATTAAGACATCGTATGTGACTCCGGGCTCCAAATTCGCTTGGGTGCTCAAATTAACCACTTAATTTCTGTAGGCTTTGAGCAAGGAAGATCAAGAAGAAGAATGGTTGATCGATAGTGCCTGCTCCTTGCACATGACCGGAAGGTTAGAGTACCTTCGGGATTTCAGGCGTACATGCAATGGTGGAAATGTCACTTTTGGAAACAATGTGAATGGCATCATACGAGGCTATGGTGTTCTCACTACGGGGAACTTTTTCATTCAGAAGGTTGCTTATGTAGAAAGCCTTAAACACAATCTCATCAGTGTTGGCCAACTATGTAAAGCAGGCCATCGAGTGGAGTTTGATGATCAATTCTATTACATAATGACAAGTGATAGAAGCACTTGCTTAATCAAGTCACGATCCGAAGGCACAATGTATCCTCTGGATGTCTCTCTCATCATTGGTAAACGGTAGTTGTGCTTTCTCTCTAAAGCCGTATCCGAAGTTAGCTGGTTATGGCACCGCAAGCTCGCTCATCTCAACTTCAAATACAGCAACACCTTAGTTACTGAAGAATTGGTCAGAGGTCTACCCATTCTGAGTATTGGATTCAATGCGCGCTCATTGGAATCACTTCATGGATTTTATCACGAGTGATCATGAGACGATAATATCTTATATTCTTCAAACCTAGAGATATGAGTTGTTACTATGAGTTGGTTGTACATTGATTGCACGAAAACGCATTTGGTAACTCGGTGCTATAAAACGTGCCTTTGTGTATGATTCAACAAGTAGTAGAACAAGCCATATGAGTCGAAGTTTATCCATTCCTTTTACCTTCGGGATAAAAGTGATATCTGTGGGCCCCTCGATGATTTGATGATGACAAATGGAAGTGCTCGGCCGGGCCAGGACTAATTTGATTTGTTCAATTAGTCAGTCGTCATAAATCGGAAATCGGGAAACAACAAATGGACAGAGAGAATGATTATAATCCATGTCTCAGTCCATATGATATCTAGAATGGAGGAATATATGATCCCTTATCTAATGGACAAGTCACTGACAAAGGTCAGAGTTCATCTACAAGGTCAAAGTTCGACAGAAGCTTTTGAGAGCTACAATTGCCAGTCGGTTCCTGAAGTCATACCCAATATTAGTTTTAGACTTATCCAAGTGGGAGACTGTTGGATTAATGTCTAAGTCCATAACTATAATTGGTAAGACTTGACCCGACCCGGCATGGTCCATTTGGGTTGCATGGCGTCATGCACTTGGATAGACTATAATGAGAGAAATAAGACACTTATGGTTATTAATATATTATAAGTTCTAGTATATTAATAATAAGAATAATAAGATTATTTAATTATTATTGATCAAGAATTAATCTAGCACTAATTAAGTGATCAAAAGAAGACTAATTAAATATATGGGTTGATTGTGTAAATCATCCATACTTGTATGGTGGGCTAATGCTCCATGGATAATCAAGTTGGGCTAAAACCCATAGGATGGTCCATGGATGCTCCATGGTGTATTTGAACCCATGGATCCAAGGAAATAGAAAGTCATGACAATTAGGGTTTACCCTAATTATAGCACTATATAAAGATCTTATTCTTGACAAAATTGGCGACTAGTATCATTCTAGAGAAGGGCTAGCCGATTTCATGAAGTGTAGATTTCTCTCAAGTCATTCCAAGTGTATTTGGTGTTGTGTGAACCATTTGAGGTGTGACACTTGGGGCACTAGGCACTCAAGCTTCATGAAGACTTTCTACATGAAAAAGGTATGTATTCTATCTTGTTATATTCAATGTTTTGTATGCTAGATTAGGATAATACCTTGGATGTTCATATTTGCATGTATAATAGAGAAAACATAGATCCAAGGTATTTAGGTTTGCATGTACACTTAGGAGTGTTAGAATGCTCAAAACCCAACAACAGGATGATCCACTCGTTATCTCTCTATAAGCTTTATGGAGAATTGCAAGCTCAAGAGTCCACCGTACTCAAGGACTGCTCAGACTTCAGAGGTACACTTGCATTAGTAGCTCAATCACCTCACACTCAAACCTACCCCCACTTCGTATGACTCACCACCGCAATCATATGAAGCTGACTCAGAATATGACGATGAAGAAGAGTTTCAGAATGCCATTTCTCTTATCAGTCAGAAATTCAATCGCTTACCACCTTCATTTCGCAAAAACCAACAATACAATCGACCACGTTTCAACCACAACTTTTAAAACAATCACTTCCGTTCCACCAAGAACCCTCTCCCTCCACCGCAGTCTCAGCAAACATAGTCCAAAGAAGTACCACCGTAGTCCCAATCAACTGACTCTGGTACCTCTTTAGAAGACAAGAGTGACATTATTATATGTCACAAGCACAACAAGGAAAACCATTTTGCCAAAGATTGCAAGGAAAACATAGAGAAAGATAGAGCCTTCTATCTCAGAATGGCTCGAGAACTGGAAGATAAAGAAAAGGGAAACGCCTACATTGCTCAAGTGAAAAGGAATCTTCAAGTGTGGCCATCAAGAGATGAAGATGAAGATAATCTCAGTAAAGGAAAAGGCAAGATCTGTATGGCAGCAACGGCTGATGAAGACGGCTCAACCAATCTAAAGAAGAACCATTGTTATATGGCTAAAGATGGAACTCTCAGCATTGTGGAGCAGGTAAAACTTATGATTCAAACTTTAAATTACAACATGCATGATTGTCAACCTTTCATAGACACACTCAATGACACTTGTGCTGCCGTCCTTACAGACTACAATAAAGCCCTAGATGAGAAGAACATCGCTTCGCAGGAGATGTTCCATGTTAGAGGACGTTTGGAAAATAAGAGGCTCAAAATGGCAATGTTAGAGAAGGACTTAATGCTAGAAAGAGATGCTAGGATATTAAGTGAAACACAATTAGAAATAGCCTTGAATTAGAGAGATCTAGAACATAATGAAATTGTACATTTAAATCTTTTAATTGAAAAGCTGTTTAATGAAACTGAGGCCATTGAGAATCTTGTTAATAATGGGAATGTTGATAACACGTTTAATTGGGGTTGGTCCAATGGTTACCCAACCGCAACGGACTCCTCACCTCGGTTCACACTGGAACATCCCTATGTCCCACCAGATCGCAACTTCTTGTTTCCGGTTAATAACAAAACATTTCCTGAGGATATCCAAGCCCACTTTGGTAAAATTCATGATCTGAGTAGCAATTGTGTTATAGAAGAAATTCTCCCTGAGTTTCCTACTCATGTTGATAACACAGATTCTCAGACATCATCCGTAGCTGATGAGGAAATTGTTATTGAAAGTCCTGAAGTCTCTTTAGACTTCCTATCCTTATAGTATGGCCGCAGTATTTCTAACCGCAATCATGTACTGCAATATGTCCCATTGCCTAATATCAAATGTCCCATAGAAGGTTCCATCAAGACTTACTTTGCGGTAGTCCAAAGCACTACATCGCGGACCGAAGTCAAGAGTTATGTAACTATTGAGCCAATTAATCATGAATTACCAATTGAAAATTTTGAATTTGGTCAATGTTCTCAAAGTCTTGACTTCTCAAGTTCGGATGAATCGAGTCACTATTTTTCAAAATCCTCAAAAGATTTAAGGAAACTGCAATTAAATGTCACTGATTGCGGTTCTCCTAAGACCGAAGCAAAAAGAGCTTTTAAAGAAGAATTTCGTTCTCGTGGGAAGCAACGGGAAATTTGTTCAAAACTTAAGAAATCTGTGAAATGTCCAAAGTCAAAAAGTCCTGAAAAATTTGTTTTCTCAAATTACCATTTCAAGAAAACTTTTTCCAAGAAAACAAAAAGGTAGGAGTTCACTGTTCCTGACAATACTCAAAAAACATCCAAACCTAAGGATAAGTCTTTTCGATCAAATGGTTTTCAAATCTATTCTCTCAATGATCCAAAATGGAAAGGTATTCTACCTACTCCAACCCTTCCAATGTCACTTTCAAAATCTCAAAAATGGAAAGAAATTTTGCCAACTCCGGCACTCAAAAGGTCATCTCAAGTGTTTAAGAAATCACATCACAAAAGGCCTACACGTGTCTTCACACCTGCAAGACCTGCACAATACACTTTTTCAAAACACACAAACAAAAGGGTCAAATCTCACAATCCTCGGAATGGACAAATGCATACTTTTTCTTCAAAACCTCAAACTAAGTCAAATGTCACGGAAAATGACAAAAAGTTCACGTGTCAATGTCAATGTAAAAAATTTCTCTCTCATGACTCATCTAATCTCTCCAAAGAAACTCGTAATTATCCACAATCTCACAAAACTCCAAAGAACTTCAAACACCCAGGACTAGGCTTGAAAGTTGACTTAGAACCTGTCCCTGCCACCTCGCATCATGCATCGATTAAGACATCGTATGTGACTCCGGGCTCCAAATTCGCTTGGGTGCTCAAATTAACCACTTAATTTCTGTAGGCTTTGAGCAAGGAAGATCAAGAAGAAGAATGGTTGATCGATAGTGCCTGCTCCTTGCACATGACCGGAAGGTTAGAGTACCTTCGGGATTTCAGGCGTACATGCAATGGTGGAAATGTCACTTTTGGAAACAATGTGAATGGCATCATACGAGGCTATGGTGTTCTCACTACGGGGAACTTTTTCATTCAGAAGGTTGCTTATGTAGAAAGCCTTAAACACAATCTCATCAGTGTTGGCCAACTATGTAAAGCAGGCCATCGAGTGGAGTTTGATGATCAATTCTATTACATAATGACAAGTGATAGAAGCACTTGCTTAATCAAGTCACGATCCGAAGGCACAATGTATCCTCTGGATGTATCTCTCATCATTGGTAAACGGTAGTTGTGCTTTCTCTCTAAAGCCGTATCCGAAGTTAGCTGGTTATGGCACCGCAAGCTCGCTCATCTCAACTTCAAATACAGCAACACCTTAGTTACTGAAGAATTGGTCAGAGGTCTACCCATTCTCAAGTTCAACAATGACACTCTATGTCCTGCTTGTGAATGTGGTAAGCAGTCAAAAGCAAGTCACCCTATAGTAATTGACTCATCCATATCCGAACCACTCGAACTTCTCCACATTGATCTCTGCGGTCCATCAACCGTAGCCAGTCTTCATCATAAAAAATACATACTGGTTATAGTTGATGACTTCACTCGCTTCACTTGGGTATTCTTTCGGGTTCTCATCAAACGTACAAGGTTAATTGTTGAAAGTTTTGACGTAAAGTTCGATGACTCTTACATCCGCAACACCCCTCCATCTAAATAAACCACTGCGATTATGGAAAGCGATATTCCTGTTTCTCCAGGACCCTTAAATCTGGTTGAAGTAAACTATGATGATCTCTTCGACCCTGTTGAAACGAAAAAACTATCCGAAGTTCTGGTATCTCCAACTGCTCAACAACAACACGCTGATGTTTCTGGCCCATCTCTATCCGAGGTAGCATCTCTCAATACTTCCACCTCTCCTGTTGAGGGGGAAAGCTCTACTCCGGTTCGTACAACAACCATCGTGGTTCCAGTATTTGTTGATGCTCAAGCTCCTACTCTATCACACCCCAAAACCAAGAACGGCGGAAACGTTCTGGGGCGGAGGACGTCATGTAAAGTATCACAATACAGTAAATGTAAATAGGCAAACAACATCATCCATTCCATTAAATATATAATTTTAATACAAGCGTGTTCTGTACAGTTTTAGACACAAAAAAAATATAAGGTAAATCAAAATAATAATATGATGAGTCTTGAATGCGCTCCATCTTCTCAAAAGCTGGCATCGGTACCTGCCTACTGATGAACTGAGAATACAAGTTATTTTGAAAGAGTTTATCAGCATTAAGCTGGTGAGTTCATAAGTATTTTAGTGTCGGTGTTTCTTATCAAAAACATTGAACGTGTCTCATGTATAAGTTCGTGAAATGTATGTAAGTGTTTGTAAAAGTTTGAATCTCTCAGAAAAACCTATATTATCTAATAAAGTAGCCTTCTACCAAGGCTTAACTGCTTTGTATGTTCGTTTGTTGTAAAAGTGTGTAATTTCCCAAGTGCAACTATCTTTTAACAAAATATAGTTTGTACATTAAAGTTCAAGTGAGGTTATCACTAAAAATATGTAATAGGTAAATCATTGTAGTACGGTAGCTTAGTTTTATAGTAACTACTGGTGTACTAACTACCTTAAACCGGGTTTATATTAAGGTAAAATGTGATAATTGCACCATGCTATCGACTGGTAACAACGACATACGAATGGTCGTAATAATGGAATGACGTTTGGCACCCGCAGACCTGCAGGTCCGGCTGTAGCTAGCAGCAAGGTGTAGGATAGTCAATCCAGTATAGATCTATACACAAACTCAACGCTCTCCCTCCAAGAGAATTCTGGCTACAACTCGGGCCATGACATTTAAGGCATGCTCCGATACAGTGGATCACAATTGTTAACGTATTAATGTAAGGGTAATGTTTCTCGTTCTAGTGTAGTTGTATATGTTCTCTTCATAGTATAGTTGTGTATGTTCTCATAGTATAGTTGTATATGTTCTCATAGTATAGTTGTATATGTTCTCATAGTAATGTAATGTATAGACTCATGCATGAACTGACTCATTGATCTAACAGTTGTAATAGTATAATCCTGTGTTACCCCGATGGTAACTCACTAATGATGTGTCTAGTACGTATGAATATGGAAGTACTTTTATGTCTATATATGTATATTTGATATATAATTAATATTGAAACGACCTTCGGATGTTCACCCGAAATCCCACCAGACCACATCCAAATCGAGAAAAAGGAAATAGGGCGGATGGCCTTCCTAAGCCCTTTAAACATTACTTATACATCTATACATATATGGGCATGCAATTTATAATATAAAAACATAAATAAGTTTTTATAAGACATTTGAAACAGAAGTATTATTTTAAGAAAAGATCGACTTGATGTCAATCTATAAAACAATTTGAAGGCATAGGTTTCATTAAACGGTTTAAGTATAAGGAACATTTGTTTGAATCACAATTGTAAATAAGTTTGAAAAGTAAAAGGGTTTGTAAAACATTTTGAAGTAAAACAGTTTGATAGACAGTTTGAACAGTGATAAAATCACTGGTTTCCCTAGTTATAAATCACATGTGATTAATGCAATCACATGTGATTGAAGCAATAACTATAAGTATTTAACTTGTATTCCCCCCCATAAGTATTTAAGACATTTAAAATCATTTCAAAGGTTGATTAAAGGGGTATGAACTCACTTGAAAGTTTGAAGATAGCGAGATGGAAAACCGGCCAGAGTTTCGTCTTGGGAAACGGATTTTTCTCGGGATTCTCGGGAATCTCGGGAGTAAAATCGACCCTCGGAACTTGAGCAAAAGACCAGAGCTTCGGGTTTGAACGGGCACGGAAATCGAGGCAAGATCGTGTGAGAAAGGAGAGAAATGAGCAATTTTTCCGGAAACCCTCGCATTCTATTTATAGGGGGTCTGAGAAGCCTCGGTACGCGGGGCGTACGCTCGTACGCAGCGCGTACGCGTACGTCATGCATGAGCGAGTCCTCGACTGCCTCGGCTTCGCATGGGACGGATCGGATGGGACGGGTCGGATGGGGCGGGTCGGTAGCTTCGCATAGGGGCGACGTGGACGATCCGAGGCCCTTGATTCGAGTATGCGGGGCGTACGAGGGTACGCAGGGCGTACTCCGGTCCTATCTGCTGACTCCCCTTCGGATATTACCAATAATTTATATTTATTTTAAATAAACTTCTAAAATTCATATCTCCTTCATACGAACTCCGTTTTCGACGTTCTTTATATCCACGCGTAGGTGAGACTAAGATCTACAACTTTCGTTTAGATTCCGTTGGCAAAATATGAAATTATTTTTATTATTTATTTATTAAAATGACGTGATTAAGGAATTTCTTCAAAAAATCATAACTTCCTCATCCGAAGTCAGATTTGGACGTTCTTTTTTTGTACGCTCACGGTTTGAGGTTATCTATAACTTTCATTTAGATACTTAAGGCTAAAAACTATTGTATTGAAACTTCGCGTTTTTCGTTTAATCGGTGTTGCCGGTTTTGCCGAGAATCTTCGGTTGGTCATAACTTCTTCGTTGTAACTCGGATTTTAGGGTTCTTTATATGTACGAAAACCTTGATACGATACCTACTACTTTATTTAACCCAAATAAGATTTTAGGAAAGTTATATTTTGACCTAAATTTGATTGGTTTTACATTACATTGTCTCGAAATATCGGGTTGTCACACACTCTCAGAAAATCAACTGAATCTTCGCATTCAGATGAACATCCATCAGCAGTCCAGGGGGAACCTTCTCAGGTTCCAGATGAACTCCCTTCAGCAATCCAGGAGGAACCTCTCCAAACTAAAGAAAATGCATCTCTCGCTGCAAGAAGTCAAGATGATTCAGCAGTAGGGGTGTTCACGGGGCAGGTACCTCATGCGCACTAACTGAAATAGAACCGTATTGACAAAAAAACCGAACCGAACTGAACTGTATGAAAGCGAGTAACCACGGTTCGGTTCACGGGTACCCGGTAAAATATAAAAAATTAAATTCAATTGAAACTATAAATTCCATTTTAGTTATCTCTTTCTTAAAATTAGTAAGTCAAAGAGTTTAAAAAAACATAATGAAGTTCAAATATCATATATTATAAGTTGTATAATAAATAAAATAATAAAAATAACAAGAAAAGCAAATGAATTTAGAATTACAAAATTGGAGTTGTCGATATGGATTTTTGTTTAGGTTATTGAACTCGTAGATCGATTAAAATAATACTAACGAAATAATTTTTTCTTATATATATATATATATATATATATATATATATATATATATATATATATATATATATATATATATATATATATATATATATATTATCAAACGATTCGGTTCGGGTATGCGCGGATACCTAAATATGAAAACCAAAAACCGACCCGTTGATATCCGGTTTTTTCGGTTTCGGTTTTTTTTGGTTACAGTTTTTTCGGTTTCGGTTTTTTCGGTTTCGGATTGATCGGTTTGGCTCGGTTTTTCGGTTTTGCGCTTTTTTTGCACACCCCTATTCAGCATGCTGTTCACAAATCCAGGGGGAACTTCCTTCCCAATCCGAATAAACCTCTGATATTGAAAACATTCCTTCAACCGCAGCTGCTGATCATCTGATTCCTCGTCTACATGTATGGACGAAGGATCACCCACCAGGCCAAATTATTGGCAACCCATCCGCATGTATCCAAAATCGATCTGCCAAAGATTTATCTGATCATTGTCACTATGCAACATTTATGTCCGCAGTCGAGCCTCGATCTATCAATGAAGCATTATTGGAACCAGATTGGATTTCTGCAATGTAAGAAGAACTGGAAGAATATGAAAGAAAGAAAGTGTGGCAACTTTTTCTCATTCCATAAGGCCATACTATTGTTGGTACAAGATGGGTTTTCAAGAACAAGCTAGATGAATCTGGAGCGGTTATCAGAAATAAGGCAAGGCTAGTTGCTAAAGGCTATAGTCAACTGGAAGGTGTTGACAACGATGAGACAAACGCTCCGGTGGCTAGAATGGAAGCAATCAGAATCTTCTAAGTATATGCTTCTCACAAAAACATCAAAGTACACCAAATGGACGTTAAGAGTGCTTTTCTAATTGGGGAATTGAAAGAAGAGGTTTATCTTCAACATCCTCCTGGCTTAGAAAGTATCGAGTTCCCTGATCACTGCTACAAGTTTCAGAAAGCAGTCTACGGTCTGAAACAAGCCCCTAGAGCTTGGTATGAGACTCTTTCTGAATTCTTAGTCTCTTCAGGCTATAAAAGAGGAGAGATTGATCCCACACTATTTAGAAAAGAAAACGGGTCTCACCTTATGCTTGTACAAATATATTTGGATGATATCATCTTCGGATCCTCTGATCAAGGAATGGTGGATGAATTTGCTAAGCTCAAGACAAAGAAATTTCAAATGAGCGTGAATAGAGAGATTAACTTCTATGGACAACTGTTCTTCAGCTAAGGTACCTATGGCCTTCGGATATAAGATCTTTGTTGATCCCTCTAGAAAATTTGTGGATCACAAGACTTATAGAGGTATCATTGCCTCTTTAATGTATCTCACCGCAAGCCGACCGGACATTGTCTTTGCAACTGGTGTGTGTGCAAGGTATCAGGCTGACCGAAAAGTGTCACACATGACCACAGCCAAACAAATTCTTCGATGCCTAAAAGGAAGAAAATCTCTTGGTCTATGGTACCCCACATGCAATGACTTCAGTCTTCAAGCGTTTACTGATGCAGATCATGCCGGATGCAAACTTGATCGAAAAAGTACATCTGGTGGATGTCAATTTTTAGGAGGAAGACTTGTCAACTGGTCCTCAAGAAAAAAAGTTGTGTTTCTTTATCTACCGCAGAAGCAGAATACGTGGCCGCAGCCAGCTGTTGTTCCCAAGTCCTTTGGATGAAGACACAACTGTTAGACTATGGATACAGGATGCTGCGGATATCAGTTTATTGTGATTCTGAAAGTTCCATAACAATTTCTCATAGTCCTATTCAGCACTCCAAGACTAAACATAGTGAGCTACGATATCATTTCATCAAAGACCACATTTTGAAAGGTAATATTGAACTCATCTTTGTTACTACTCATGAAGAGATTGCTGATGTTTTTACAAAAGCACTTGACTCTACAAAACTCAATGTGTTCCTACAAATGTTGGGAATGATGAATCCGGACCCTAAATTCTTCTTGAATTAACAAGCACCACAAACCTTCCTGGTCTCCATTGTGGTCCTTACTGAAAGTTAATGATAATAGATGGTTTTAGAACATTCCTTGTTCTACAGTCGATGTACCGCAACCATATATTATATCTATCTTTCATGGGTCCTTCGTGTTTGTGATTGCTAACTTTTGTACAAGTGCTCTTGTCAGTTTCTTTCATTACAGTCATCCGCAATATCAAAGAAACCATCCGCAATTGATATTTTCATCCGCAGTCACATTAATTACCTTCCATACGGTTCATTTTTTTTTTGAACAACAACAAAAACATAGTGTGCTATTTAATGATCCTTCATTAAATAAAACATTAAATAAAAAACATTCCTTTGAGAAACTGTCACATTCCTCTCTCCTAAAACCTCATGTCAGACCTATTTTAGGTATGATGACAAAATAAAAGATTTTCCAAGTCAAATCCTCTAAAATGTCTCTTTCTATTACCCAAACCATCCCATCAATTTCAACTTCTACTTTATCCAATGGATTTTGCTCACACCCTCCACACGTTCTCAAGACGTGATCTGACATTTCATTAAATGCAGCGTTCTTTTGGTTAATCCCAATTTTAATCTTTATCCTTTTTTGTCAACATGTGGTTAAGATTAAAGATACCTTTTTCACAGATAAACCATTTTATTTTACCCAATTTCACCTAGGTCAAAACCTCAACATTTCCCGCTCCTTCAAATCACTATAAAACCCTTTTCCTCTTCACAAAGAAACCTTTACGCTCTCAAAACCCTCAATCTCTCTCTGAATTCTTTAAGCTTTTTCAAACTCAACAATGGTGTAATCAAGTGTGTCAAAGAAACCAGCTAAGCCCTCTGGATCACGAAGCTCCAACCCCACAGACTCTCCCATGATTGCTTCCAGTAATTTCAGAGCAATCTTCGATGATCATCCCTCATACAATGCCCCACTCAAGTTGATGATAAGGTTCTTAAAGAATCATCCTTTGTATGGTCCATTTGATGCGTTCACAGACGTGGTTCCAATATCTACACTCTTCAAATGCGCTTTTTCTACATATTGACCACTCAACAACCTCCAAGAAGTTCATCTCAACCTAGTTGACAATTCCCTAGTTATACTGTCAAAAGAAAAGTTTCTCAACGCCATCAATCTTTTGATTCACCCATCCATCAAGTTTTTTAACCCGTCAATGGCCGACATCACATCTGCTCTCTATCAGATGGGATACCAAAAGAAGATTAAGGGAATTGGCGAATTCAAGAAGAACCAACTGCCCGCCGTATGGCAATACGTGTGCCACTATGTCATCCGCAGTCTCTCCGGCAGAACCGGAGGCATCGATAATATGGGTCTTAAACTGCTGGAACTTGTATGGAGTATTTTCACCGGCCACGATGTCAACTATGGACAAATCCTTTGGGAAGATTTCCTTCAGTACATTCCCAAGGAAAGCCCTAAGGAGAAACCAATCGAGCTCACTTTTGCTAGGTTTTGGTCCTTATGCATCTTGGATCTTCATTATGATGCAGGTATCAGTATGGGAGACAACATCAACTTCTTCATCACTAAGGATATTAAAAGGTACTCTCCCTCATCTAATCAAACTCCCTTTGGACCTATTCGCAGACTCCCAAACTACATACTTACAACCCTTGGTCTTGAGACTGCTGATCTCTCTGACTACATAGAGGCTACGGAGGGTATTTACCCATAACCACCTACCCCGCCTCTTCCATCTGTAGCTGTTGCTCTTGAAGGTACCGTAGTCCCTTCTTCTACCGCTCTTTCCAATGTCTCTGGGAGAAGAAAACAGTGAGCATCAAAGAAAACACCTCCAACTCCGAAGAAGAATGCTCCCAAGGCAATCGCACCCACAAAGAAGCGTAAGTCAAAAACTGTCGTCGTGTCTGACAGTGATTCCGGTGAGGATGCACAAACTATCTCCATTCTCAAAAAGAGAAAAACCACTACCACTAGCCAAATGCATGACCGGACTGATACCTCAGCCTCTCAACAGGGTCTGGTAGTCCTTGGGGTTGCCGCAGACCCATTCAATACAACCATCGAATCCCACTCAAGCTCATCAATATCACCCCAAATGGATGATACTGGTTCTCGCCCTAAGGTCTCCAGGGCTTCCCTACTGCACTTCTTTTCTGCTGAGGAGTTGAACTCCATCCTTTTATCTGTCACCCAAACACTACAAACATATTCGCTACCGCAGGGCGCTTCTTCTGCCCATGCCAGAACTGAGTTGAAGCTAGACTTGACCACGGGTTAAGGAGACCAAGGATGCTCAGGAAATCCTACTTTACTTACATCTTTTTCAGGTGGTTTAGGCACGGTGAGTACTAATGTGCAAGGATCCATGAACCCAAGGGACACCTTGGTGCGAAATCAAGGAATTGACGGTAGTGAATCTAGTGATTCTTGGAGCCGTTATCAACCAACTACCGAAGTTGAAATCAAGAAGTATGAAGCTTTCAGAAGGGCCTTCCAAGCCCGTAAAGATCAGCAAACCAAGCAGCAACAACAGAAAGAACAAGGACTCCAAGTCGTGGCTAAGTATTGGGAAAATGCTATCAGCAATGCCAATACCGTAGCCACCATCCTCAAAGTTCAAAGTTGGTGGATCAAATGGCTGCATCTCTTCAACAACAACATGCAGATGCAGCTGCCCAACAAACATCCAAAGTTCCTCCTACTCCAATTTTTTATGCTTCTCAAGATGAAGGACCTGAGATCGAAATTAGCTCTGCTCCCACTTTCGTTCTGGATGATGAACACATTCAGGAGGTAAACAGACCCTCTCCCTTAGATAATGAATTAATGATGTTTGATGAAGGTGAAGAATTAAGTGGCTACCACCACTCCACCTCCAAACCCAAGAAGAAGAAGAAGAAGAATGCGGTGACCAGGAAAGAATTCTTATCTCTCCAAGCCAAAGTTGATGAAATCCTGGCTACGGTAAAGCCAACTCAACCGAAACCAAATGATATTCTAGGACCACAGTTGCTTGTTGAAAGGATTGAGCGACTAGAAACACGTGAAAGATTGGCAGCAGAGCGTATCTCCTTGAAAGTTGAAATGGGGATCCGCTCCCTTGACAATAATCGCAAAGCTGACCACAAGGAATTTCTGGCCACTGCTGATTGACTCATTTCTGAAGTAACTGCAGTAAAAAAGGATCTTTAGGCATCCATTTCAGATCAAGCCTCCGATTCTAAATGGTTGATTGCTGAGACTCACTCAACTTATGAGTCCACAATCACTGTTCTTCAATCCACAATCAACCGGCTGCAACGCTCAATAACTACCAACTTCCATGGTCCTGAGATTCTTCTTCTAGTCAAAGAAATCCACAAACGTCTTTTTAATCCTTCTATTCCCAATAATCAGCAGCTGGCTGATGCCATGAAATCCCAATTCCAAGAAGTTTTCTCTAAGGTCGATGACCTTCGTTCTTGGCTTGAGGAAACTCCGGGGATGCGTTCCTCTAGAGGGAGAAGTGATGAAGAAGAAGACCATAATTCACATCACTCTCATCACTCCCATCATTCAATCTCATCACATCAATCTCTCCCTTTTATTGGTGAGAAAATCCCAACTCCACATCAGAGTCCTCCCATCATCACTGAGAATATTCCTTCACCACAACCATCCCATCACTCTCCACCTAATATTCAAGAAAAACCTGAAAGTCCCCCACACTTCAAACTCCTTGTAGAGCACATGTTCTCTCCAAGCTCAACCGATTTTCCTACCACAGCTCAAAAGAAGAAAGACTGGAGGTTAACCAAACTTGCTAAAGAGATCTGGAGACTAAGTGGCTTCGATACGGTCATGGATGAAACCCTTATCAATTCTTGGGTCAATCCCCACCGAAGGCTGCAAGATGAAGATTATGTTCCATACCTCACATATGCAGAAACTCCTTCGGATGGCTACTGGGATGTTCCCATTTCGCCCAATGCTAGATACTTCACGGTATTTGAGCAGTTTGACCAAATCCTTCCCGATGCCAAGAGACTGCCTATGGAGTTTGAGAGACTTGCACAGTTCTTTACTAAACATGCCTCGTACACAGAGCACATATGGTCCAATGACCGGCCATCCGCAGTTGTAAATTACAAAGTTCGGAGATTTATGAAGGCATAATTCTTCCAGTACACCCTCACCCGAAGGGGACATGACTACATTCGCACCCAAGCAGACTTTCCCAACATGAAACCAGAGGAAGTGTTTCTCATAGCCAAAGTGTTTCAGAACAAGGTTGAGAAACATCCAAAAATGAAGACTGCACGCGATCGGGCTAACAACTTCTTGATGGAAACTGTGTACGACTTTGCCAAAATTGATGCGGACATCTATCCCATCATTTCTAAGAAGGTTCATCTACCACCTCTCGATCCCGCACCGATGCCCACCGAAGGCTTTGATGACAGATCTTTAGGTGAAGCTAACTTCCCAGTGCTTGGCATCATTTTATAGAGGAAGACCGACAATGTCAAATACATTATTCCTGTGAGTGACATGCAGCAGCTCACCAGGAAGCAGCTTGACATCTGCCGCATTGTAGTAGAGAAATCCAAATTCACTACCGCAGAGGTCAGGTTTGAGATCCTGAGGAGAATCACCTGGTTAGAGAATGTAAGAAAGTTCTGGTGGATCTTGATCAGATATCTCTGTCTTGATAAATGATCAGAAGTTAAAGAGGTCACTTAGGGAAATTGTTGAATCATTAAAAGTGGCCCTCTTGAACTTCTCCCTACCACAGTCAGCACCGCAGCCGCAACTAAGATTTTCCACTTCAGTCATCTGCAACCGAAGTCCAAGGATCAGCAGTCTTGATTTTGTACTCAGTCTATATTGTCTTATCTTTTTTATCTCTATTGTCCAGTAGACTTCGCATGGCTACTCATAGAAAACTTTTGTGTTGTAACTCTTGCGTCTCTATAAATAGAGACCATGCTCCTTGTATCAGATACATATCTTCACTTTCTAATACATTTTCTCTGGATTTATCCTTTTTATCTCTTTCTTAATCATCCATACTAGTTACTGTTACATAGCATATTGCAATCACTCTTCGAAGAAAGTCTTTGTGACTTAATCAGTAATTTTGATCTCACTTAGTAACATTGGTTTGAATGCATTCCACGTTATGAATGAACTTATGTGTATACTTGATATAACAATTGTTGTCATTTACATTACTTTACTTTCCGCATCTAACTCGCTAACTTCTAACTATTAATATTATTGTTGAGCTAATAGATCCTTCGAGATTAACTATTCCGTTATATACTTGTTCTAACCTTTTGTTCAAGTGTGTCTCAAAGTTTTTCTCTCAACATCAGTTTATAAAATGATTTGAAAGCAGTTTGTTTGATAAGAACAATTTTAAGTATAAGAAAACCTTTGTTTGAAACACGATTGTAACAGAGTTTGAAAGGATACAGACAGTATGTAAGACAGTTTGATAAAGAGCTTTAATCATGTAAAAACGTTTTAGTAAGTCATCTGGAAGTAGTATACTGAGTAAACATCTAAAAGTGTAGTAAATCCATTTGTATGCTAGTTATTAATCACATGTGATTGATGTACTAACTAGCATGATTCAACTTGTATTCCCCCCCATAAAAGCATTTATAAACATTTATAAACATTTAAAAGGGTTAGTTAAGGGGGTATGAACTCACCTGCAGTAACTGGATTCGGATGGATGTGTCAGACAAGTTCTTGGTGTTAAGTGAAGACTTAAACACACAAAATGATCCTAATAACATATAAAGACATATGTATATATACAATTAGTGATTATAACACTAATTAGACAAGTACAAACATCCAAATGCGTGGAAAACACTTTGGTCAAAGTGTTAGGAGTCCATTGGGATGCAACAAGGGAGTGCAAGACATTGTAAGTGAGTTTATGGTCAATGGACCATACTTAATGGAGTTTACAGCCCAGGGGAGTTTTCTCCTGGCCGTAAACTCTCTAATGGGTCTCCATTTGAGTCTTAAAGGCAATATGTCTTAAGTGGTTAAGTGTTTGAAGGCTTAAACAAAAGGCTAGGTGAGTTTATGGTCCAAGAATGACCTTAACTTGTGTCGATGTCTTGGGGACTACTTCCCCATGAGTTTACGGCCATAAAATCATGGTGGGAAGTACCATTTCGATGTTTGAAGTCCCTAGTTCAATGGTGGTTGGTTCTAATCCAATTTCTAGGCATAAGTAAGAAGATTAGGGCATTAATGCACCCTTAAAGGGAGTTTACGGCCTTGGGAGATCCTTGGCCCTAAACTCTCATTCATCCATTAATTCTTGAAGTTTCTAAGCTCTAAACATGTTAAACCTAGTGTACAACGAGTTAGAACAAGAGTACTTACGATATAGGAGCTTGAATGGTCGATTTGGCTAAGAACACTAGTGTGTGTTCTTGGTGAAACTTGAAGATCTACACAAATGGAATGATTTCACGGATGAAATCTTGTAAGATCACTAGTTCATGTAAGATATCAACTAGTTAGGGAAAGAAACTTACGAGTTTTGAAGATCGGGGACAAAGATCGGGATGATACTTGAGGGGATTTCAGCCAGGGGAAAGAAAGAAATGAACAAATGGCTTATCATTCATCATATAAGGTGGATTTTACGGCCCACATGGAGTTTACGGCCGTAAACTCCCATGTGGTGGCCGTGAACTCCAGGTCAAGGTGTTCGAGGCTCGTTCTTTGTACTATAGATCCCGCAGATAAACCTCAACACTTATCCCTTAAGTGTACAAGGCTCAGAACACTCAAACAGGCTCCAAATTGTGCTAAATGATAGCAGGAATGAGTTTGACTTTCAATGAAGTATTTGACTGTACAGGATAGAAAATCTTGGGTTGTCACATCATCCCCCCATTAGAGGGAATTTCGTCCCAAAATTAGAGTTAAGGTAAGGAAGTAGGTATGAATAATCGAGGAACGCGATGGAGATACTTCCTAATCGATTGAATGCTCGCACTCCCAAGTGAATTCAGGTCCTCGGTTGGCATTCCAGCGAACCTTCACTAGTGGGATTACAAGAGTCCTGACGGAAAGGTACTTTTTTCAAGTTAGAGACATGGAGGGTAAAATGTACGTTAAGGAGTTCGAGGGTAGGTTGAATTTGTGAGTTACATGGCCAATTCTGGCAAGAATCTCGGAGGTCATAATTATCTTGGATTTAGCTTTGCACGCTTTCTAAAGCGTATCCAGCCTTCCCAGGGTGAGACTTCCAAAAGAATTTGGTCTCTCACTTGGAATTCCAAAGGTTTCTTCCTCTTTCTTCTCTTCCCATTCAAGGGCGGCTCCCTTCTGGGTCAAAGTCGTAAGAGGTTTCGTAATTCGTGAGGAGTTCTAAATGAACTACGACAGTAGGTCAGCGAGACCTAGAATATGCCAAATTTGTCACACCCCAAAACCGAGAACGGCGGAAACGTTCTGGGGTGGAGGACATCATGTAATGTATCACAAGACAGTAATAGTAAACAAGCAAACAACATCATCCATTGCATAAAATATATAATTTTTATACAAGTGTGTTCTGTATAGTTATAGACACCGAAAAATAATGTAAGTCAAAATAAAGAGATGAGTCCTGAATGCGCCCCATCTTCTCAAAAGCTGGTCTCGGTTCCTGTCTACTGATGACCTGAGAATACAAGTTATTTTGAAAGAGTTTATCAGCATTAAGCTGGTGAGTTCATAAGTATTTTAGTGTCGGTGTTTGTTATCAAAACATTTGAACATGTCTCAAGTGTAAGTTTGTAAAATGTACGTAAATGTTTGTAAGTGTTTGTAAAAGCTTGAATTTTTTAGAAAAACCTATATTTTCCATTACAGTAGCCTTCTACCAAGGTTTAACTGTTTTGTATGTTCGTTTGTTGTTAAAGTGTGTAATTTTCCAAGTGTAACTATCATTATCAAAATATAGTTTATACATTATTATTTAAGTGAAATAGTCACTAAATGTTTATAAAGGATAAATTAATGTAGTACTTGTAGTATTGTATTATAATAACTACTGTTGTACTATCTAGCTTAAACCGGATTTATATTAAGGTAGCATGTGATTAATTGTACCATACTATCGACTGCGTAACAACGACAAACGTAGGTCGTAAAAAGGTATGACGTTTGGCACCCGCAGACCTGCAGGTACGACTGTAGCTAGCAGCAAGGTGTAGGATAGTCAATCCATTATAGATCTATACGCAAACACACGCTCTCCCTCCAAGAGACTCTGGTTACAACTCGGGCCATGACATTTACGGCATGCTCCGATACAGTGGATCACATTTATGTAAGTGTATGTATGTATATGAAATGTATTGTTCCTTTTCTAGTATCGTAGCCTTCTACCTATATTTTCCATTATAGTAGCCTTCTACCAAGGTTTAACTGTTTTGTATGTTCGTTTGTTGTAAAAGTGTGTAATTTTCCAAGTGTAACTATCATTATCAAAATATAGTTTATACATTTTTATTTAAGTGAAATAGTCACTAAATGTTTATAAAGGATAAATTAATGTAGTACTTGTAGTATTGTATTATAATAACTACTGTTGTACTATCTACCTTAAACCGGATTTATATTAAGGTAGCATGTGATTAATTGTACCATACTATCGACTGGGTAACAACGACAAATGTTGGTCGTAAAAAGGTATGACGTTTGGCACCCGCAGACCTGCAGGTCCGGCTGTAGCTAGCAGCAAGGTGTAGGATAGTCAATCGAGTATAGATCTATACGCAAACACACGCTCTCCCTCCAAGAGACTCTGGTTACAACTCGGACCATGACATTTACGGCATGCTCCGATACAGTGGATCACATTTATGTAAGTGTATGTATGTATATGAAATGTATTGTTCCTGTTCTAGTATGGTTATATATGTTCTCTTCCTAGTATAGTTGTATATGTTCTCTTTCTAGTATAGTTGTATATGTTCCCTTTCTAGTATGGTTGTATATGTACTCATTGTAATGTAATGTATATGTTCTCATAGTAATAAGTATTGACTCATGAATGAACTGACTCATTGATTTAGAAATTGTAGTAGTATGATCTTGTGTTACCCCGATGGTAACTTACTAATGATGTAACTAGTACGCGTGAATATGGGAGTACTTTTATGTCTATATATGAATATGTGATATATAATTATTATTGAAACGACCCTCGGATGGCTACCCGACATCCCACCAGACCACATCTAAATCGAGGAAAAGGAAATAGGGCGGATGGCCTTCCTAAGCCTTTTAAACATTTCTTATATATCCATGCATATATGGACATGCAATTTATAAGAAGTATAATAAAGTTTAAATAAAAGTATTTGATAAGAAAAAGAGTTTGTAAAACATTTTGAAGTAAAACAGTTTGATAAAGTTTTGATTCCTACACTTCGAGTTAACCCTTTCTAACACTCCTAGCTTGAACATATCGCACTTAGAACGCTTCATTAGACTCTAAAGGGTACTACTATATAGTAAAATAAGTCTAATATTGGAAGGAATTGAAGAGTGCATGCGAGAAGTTTTTTTTTTCGGGTTGTCACATCATCCCCCTCTTAAAGGAATTTTGTCCCGAAATTTGCTTTTAAGTTACTAGATTATTACAAATAACTAAGTAAAAAGATGAGGATATTTCAGTTTCATCTGATGCTCGCGTTCCCAAGTGAATTCTGGCCCGCACTTGGCGTTCCAGCGAACCTTCACAATCGGGATACGGCTTTGCTTCGTCCGTTTGACCTCACGGTCCATGACTTCTACGGGTTCTTCCACGAAGTTGAGGCTCTCGTTGATCTCGATCTCATCAAGTGGGATTACAAGAGTCTCGTAAGATACACTTTTTCAAGTTGGAAACATGGAAGGTAGAATGTACGTTGCGAAGTTCGTTCGGTAGATTGAGTTTGTAAGCCATTGGGCCGATTCTTGCGAGAATATCGAAAGGCCCAATGTACCTTGGATTTAGCTTTCCACACTTTCCGAAGCATATCAAGCCCTTCCAGGGTGAGACCTTGAGAAGGACTCGGTCTCCCACCTGAAATTCCAAAGGTTTTCTTCGTTTATCGGTGTAGCTTTTCTGTCGGTCTCTGGAGGCTTTCAATCGTTCATGGATTTGAACGATCTTCTCCGTCGTTTGCCGAATGATTTCCGGACCTGTGAGAGTATTGTCAGAAGCTTGACCCTTAGCTAATTGGGTATTACCCACCTCAGCCCAACATAGAGGGGATCTGCACTTTTGGCCGTAGAGGGCTTCAAATGGAGCAGCCTTGATGCTCGTGTGATAACTGTTGTTGTAGGAAAACTCGACAAGGGGTAAGTGAGTATCCCATGCCTTTCCAAAGTCGATCACACAGGCTGTCAACATATCTTCCAGCGTTTGGATGGTCCTCTCACTTTGTCCGTCGGTCTGTGGATGGTAGGCTGTGCTCATGTCCAACCTTGTTCCCAGGGAATGTTGCAACGATTGCCAGAATTTTGAGGTGAACCTACTATCTCTATCGGAGATAATGGATATAGGAACACCATGTAGTCGCACGATTTCCCTAATGTATGTTCTCGTAAGTTTCTCCATCTTATCGGTTTCCTTGATAGGTAGGAAGTGTGCAGACTTGGTCAATCTATCGACGATGAGCCATATGGTATCAAGTCCACCTGTTGTCTTGGGCAACTTAGTTATGAAATCCATAGTGATCCGCTCCCACTTCCATTCTGGGATCTCTGGTTGTTGCAGTAATCCAGAGGGTTTCTGGTACTCGACCTTGACATTTGCGTAAGTAAGGCATTTACTTACGAAGGTAGCAATCTCTGCTTTCATATTAGGCTACCAGTATAGCTTTTTAAGATCCAGATACATCTTATCCGAACCTTGGTGGATGGAATACCGAGTTTTGTGCGCCTCGGTCATGACCAAGTCTCGGAAACCACCATGCTTCGGGGTCCAGATCCGGTTCATGAAATATAGGGCTCTGCCACCCTTGGCTTCTAAGTTCTTATCCATTCCTCTGAGGGATTCACTCGCCACATGTTCAGGTTTCATAGCTTCAAGTTGCGCCGCCTGAATTTGTTTAGACAAGTGCGAATGGATAGTCATTGTCAACGACTTGACTCTTCGACTAGAATATTCCTTCCGACTTAGGGCGTCTGCTACTACGTTGCCTTTCGGATGATAACGAATGTCGCATTCATAGTCATTGAGTAGTTCGACCCACCGTCGTTGCCTCATGTTGAGCTCCTTCTGATCGAATATGTGTTGTAAACTCTTGTGGTCGGTAAAAATAGTACTTTTTGTACCGTACAAGTAATGTCTCCAGATCTTTAGGGCAAACACAACTGCCCCCAGTTCAAGATCATGTGTAGTGTAGTTGACTTTGTGTGTCTTCAACTATCTCGAGGCGTAGGCGATGACCTTACCCCGTTGCATCAGGACACAACCGAGCCCATGGTTTGACACATCGCAATAGACCATGAAGTCTTCTATCCCTTCGGGTAGGGATAGTATTGGTGCGGTGCACAAGGCTTGTTTGAGCGTTTGAAATGCTCTCTCTTGTTTCTCTTCCCATTCGAAGGCCATGCCCTTCTGAGTCAGTGTTGTAAGACGTTTCGCAATACTGGAGAAGTTCTGTATGAATTTGCGGTAGTAGCCAGCAAGACCTAGAAATTGACGAATTTCTGTAGGCGTCTTTGATGCTGACCAGTTCTCAATAGCCTTAATTTTGGATGGATCCACGTGGATTCCCTCTTTGCTTGCCACGTGTCCTAAGAATTCGACTCTTCGGATCCAAAATTCACATTTCGAGAAATTCGCATAGAGCTTCTCCATTCGTAAAGTTCTTAAAACCTGTCATAGGTGATTGCCATGCTCTTCCTTACTCCGGGAGTAGATCAGAATGTCATCGATGAAAACAATTACGAACTGATCCAAGTAAGGTCGGCATACTCGATTCATCAAATCCATGAAGACTACGGGCGCATTAGTCAATCCGAATGGCATCACCACGAACTCGTAGTGTCCGTAACGAGTCCGGAAGGCTGTCTTCGGAACATCTTCCTCTAGCACTCGTAACTGGTGATATCCGGATCTCAGATCAATTTTGGAAAAGTAGTTCGCCTCCTGCAGTTGGTCAAATAGATCGTCTATGCGAGGCAGAGGGTAACGATTTTTGACCGTCAGTTTGTTGAGTTCCCTGTAGTCGATACACATACGGAATGATCCGTCTTTCTCCTTAACAAACAAGACTGGTGCTCCCCAAGGCGAGAAGCTTGGTCTTATGAAGCCCTTGCTGAGTAGTTCGTTAAGTTGACCAGATAATTCCTGCATCTCCACTGGTGCTAATCGGTAGGGCGACTTAGCTACTGGGGTAGCTGTCACACCCCCAAACCTGAACGGCGGAAACGTTCGGGGGCGGATGACTTCATGTGGTAACGTAACAAATGAATACATAGTAAAGAAAGCAATACAGCCATCATATATATAATTGAAAGTTTACATTTGTCAAAAGTTACATGTTCAAAACCAATTACAATATGATGTCAAAATATGAGATTAAACTGGCGCCGCAGCATCCCTTCATCAAAAGCGAAATGAATACCTGAAATTACTGATTTCCTGGGACATACAAGAAATTTTGAAAGAGTAGATCAGCATTTAAGCTGGTGAATTTCATAAGTATTTAAGTGACAATGTTTGAATGAAATGAAATGTTTTATCTTTGTTTGTTTGTGTTTAGAAAATCCTATATTTTCTACTAGTATAAAAGTAGCCTTCACTCAAGACCAATGTTTGTTTCCAAAATGTATGTAAATGTAAAATAACCAATGAGTTTGAAAACCTTGTAAATCAATGCATTTTTAATACCCCTTGTGAGTTTTATAACCATACTATTGACTCTGAATGCCTATACACAACGTTCTTCAGGCGTTGGAATGTTATGACGTTTGTCACCCCAAACGGTGGACTGCAGCTAACAGTCAGGGCGTGGGTTGTCAAGCCCGTATAGATCTATACACAAACACCATGCTCCCCCTCCAAGGGATTCTGGTATATAATACAGGACTTGAAATGTGTACTCGAACGTACATGAAGTTAGTGTCTCACAAAACCGTGGTATAAAAAAATAGATCTACTTGTTAAAATGTTACGTTTGTTCTTGTATACGAAAGTAAACTTCTTGAAATATATGTTTCTAGTACATAAGTGTTAGAAATCTGATCGTAAAACTATACCTATTATAGTTTTCAAAAAGTGTGCCTTGTTTGTTTAGAAATACCTAGAAAAAGAATCACTTGTTTATGAAAACATAGATTTTTGGTGTAGAGTCTAAGATAGAAAAGAATAATCTAAGAACAGTTTAGTTTTATACATGCATTACAACAACTTTATATTTTAACAGATCGAATGCTATTGTAACATATGTTATATATATATATATATATATATATATATATATATATATATATATATATATAAGTTCCTTTAAAGGTTTATAAATCGCATGTGATTTGAATATATAACAGTATATAAAAGAGTTTCTTTATGTAACACACGATAATACTCGTGTGTTTTACTTGTAATCCCCCCCTTGAAAGCATATAAAAGTATTTAGAATAATTAAAACGGTTCATTAAGGGGTATGAAGCTCACTTGAAAGTTTTGGAGATAGCGAGATGGAAAACCGGGCAGAGTTTCGTCTCGGGAAACGGATTTTTCCTCGGGATTCTCGGGAATCTCGGGAGTAAAATTGACCTTCGGGACTTGAGCCAAAAAGACAAGAGCTTCGGGTTTGAACAGACACGGAAAACGAGGCAAAGTTGAGAGAGAGAGAAGAGAAATGAACCCTTTCTTTGGAAACCCTCGCATCCTATTTATAGTAAGGCTGGTCTGCCTCGGTACGCGGGGCGTACGCTCGTACGCAGCGCGTACGCGTACGTCATGCATGACCGAAGCCTCGACTGCCTCGGTTCGGATGGGACGGGTTGCTGGGTACGCGGGTCGGATGGGACGGCGGCTCGGATGGGACGTCGGGTCGGACGGGTCGGGGCTTCGGACGGGTCGGACGGGTCGGTTACCTTCGGATAGCGCGACGTGGACGATCAGAGGCCAATCCTCTCGGTTACGCGGGGTGTACAGGGGTACGCAACGCGTACCTCGGATGAGGACGCTGACTCCCCTTCGGATAATATCCGAATTTTGAATAAAATAAATAATTAATTTATTTAATAAACTTCAAAAATTAATATCTTCTTCATACGAACTCCGTTTTTGATGGTCTTTATATCCTCGCGTAGGTGAGACTACGCTCTACAACTTTCGTTTAGACTCCATCGGCAAATTCCAAAATTATTTTTTTATTATTTATTAAAAATCCATCGTGTTTAAGGAATTTCTTTGAAAATTCATAACTTCTTTATCTGATGTCGGTTTTTGCCAGACTTTTTACCGCTGGAATACCATCGTCGAGACCTTCGATTCTCGTTTAGGTCATTCCGGCCAAAAGTCGCTCGATCTCCGATTCGAGTTTTTAGCTGTCTGTTGCTAAGCCGAACTTGGAAAAATCATAACTTCGCTATATGAAGTCGGATTTGGGCGTTCTTTTCACGTACGATCATGGTTCAAAGACATTTAATCATAGAAGGAAATTAAGTAGAACTTATTTGTTCATTTTATTATGAAAGTAAATTTTTATTATTCAGAAGTGGTTACAATACTTGACCCATTTTGGTCGTTACAAAGAGTTGAAATATCGGGTTGTCACAGTAGCTCCTGGAATTAAGTCGATTCTGAACTCGACCTGTCTTTGCGGAGGTAAACCTTGTAGCTCTTCTGGGAAAATGTCAGGGAAGTCGCTCACTAATGGGATGTTCTTTAGTTCCTTCGTTTCAAGGCTTGTTTCGACAACGTGAGCAAGGAATGCACGATATTCCTTACGTAGATACTTCTGTGCTTGGATACTGGAGATAATACGAAGACTTGTACTGGGTTTGTCACCGTAGATGATAAGGGTTTCGTTGGACGGAAGGTTTAGACGGATTGCTTTCTCGAAGCACATGATGTCGGCGCGATGAAGGCTCAACCAATCCATGCCGATGATAACATCGAAACTTTTAATGGAAACCGGAATGAGGTCGATTGGAAATGAATGGTTATCTAGAGTTAAGGTACAACCTAAGTATATGCTCTTGGTGCTTTTAGTTTTCCCATTTGCCATTTCTACCGTGAATTGTTCTTTAAGTGTGTGTGGTTGATGTTTAAGTATGTGAGCAAATTTATGGTTCACGAAGCTCCGCTCCGCTCCACTATCGAACAGAATGCACGAATAAGAGTTATCGAGAAGGAAAGTACCAGTCACCACCGTCGGGTCAGCAACCGCTTCCCCATGGCTTATTGCCAGTACTCTCCCCGATCCACTTGCATTCTTTGCTTTGGGGCTGTCCCTCTTGTAGTGGCCTGCTTCACCACATCCATAGCAGGTTGGGCTCGCGCGTGAGCCGGGGACTTGAACGATCGATCTTGCCGGAGACCTACAGAAACGGACAGTGTGTCCGTTCTTGTCGCAGTTAGAACACTGCATTTCACGGCAGGGGCCGTTGTGGTGGAAGTTGCATTTGTTGCACTTAGGCAAACTTCCTGCATACTGCTTCACCGGAGCAATAGCAGCAGTAGGGGTTATTGCAGCATGTACAACCATAATTTGCTGCTTTTTGGCAGCTCACTGCTTCTTTTTGTCATCCCATAACTTCCGCTTATAGTCAGCGGGTTTGGAGGGTTCCGGGATGGCTAGGGTTGTTGTCACTGTTGGGGATTTGATTCCATGGTGGATGAGTCGCTGTGCCAGCCGCTTGGCACTGTCGAAAGTAGCGGGGTTTGATGATAGAATATTTCCTTAATACGGAGGCACCAGCCCCAAAATGTACCTCTCGATCTTCTTCCCTTAAGTGGGAACCATATTTGGGCAGAGAGCCACCAGTTCGCTAAATCTGGCGGTATAGGCGACCACGTCGGTGCCCTTCATTGTCAAGTTCCAAAGTTCCTGTTCCAATTTCTGGATTTCGCCCCTTGGGCAATACTCCTCAATCATGAGGTCTTTCATTGTTTCCCAGCCCATGTCGTTGGCTACAACAAGAGTTAGAGCTTTAACGTGGTCGTTCCACCACGTTAGGGCTTTTCCTTCAAAGGTGCATGCGGCATATTTCACTTTGCTCGCAGCAGGGCATGAACAAATTTCGAAGACCGATTCAGTCTTCTCGAACCATTGCGAGAGGGCAATGACTCCGCCGGTTCCATGAAAGGACTTTGGCTTACAGTTGGTGAAATCCTTGTAGGAGCATTCTCTCGGACGCACATGGATCTCAGCATGAGTAGATTTAACAGGGGCTCCACCTTGGCTGTTGTTAGTTGAGTGATACTGAGCCATGGCAGTTGCCACTGCCGCAGCTGCTGCAGCATTTAGAGCCGCGGTATCGATGACAGGAGGAGGAGGTGGTGGAGGTGCAGGGTTATTCTAGGGAGATTTGTGAGGAGGCATCTTTCAGCTATAAGTTTATAAAGACATATATAATGGTAAGAATCAATTGAAAGCAAGTTGAGAGTGACACATGGACTAAATAGCCATAGTCCAACAGTTGAATGAGTGTACGAATTGAATTCACAATAGGGAAGAATAGTAGGAAAACTCAAGTATAAAGATTTTCTCATAGATTAGCTAGCTGTCAATATTACTGGTATTATTGATGTAATGGGTTCAGGGGAAAAATCGACCTAACAGTAGGTCTTACATCATACCATACGGAAAAGTTTGACAGTTACTAGATTCCTAATTAGCGCACTGAGAGTTAGGAATATTTTACAGACAAGCGTTACCAAAAGCCCAAATACTAAAGGCTATTTCTTAGTTCAAAAGACAGAGATGTACTAGACATCTTCTAACGACGACGGGAATTCCTAGGGTGAATCCTCATATCTGCCAGTTGATGAACCACTTCTCGGAGGTGTCATTCGTGAGCTCTCTGGCGGACTCGAAGTTCTGCGATTTCAGTGGTTAATTGTTGTCGCCTGAGTTGGCATCAATTTCCATGATTCGGTCGATGGCTGCTCGACCTAGTTCGACGTTTCGAGCAATTCTACGGACCATGATAGGCAGAGCTCTATCCGTGGATCCACCTTCGCTAATGTTGTAAAAGCTTCGGTCCCCAAAGTAAGGTAAGGGTTGACCCTGTTCATCGCTCCAGCGATTCAAGTTGTTTACCCACAAAGCAGTGGGACCTGGAAATGCTGGTTAGGGATCGTTGTTCGGGGCTTGACCTTTGGGAGGTAGATTGTTGACTTCAGGCTCTGAGTCGGATCCATCAGAAAAGCCTTCTGCGAGGTGATCATCCAAAGGGATTGGATGCTCATCATTGGACTCTGCTTCGAGCCATCCTGCGTTGTCTTCGTTTGGGAAGTACGGGTCGCCGTGATGGAATCCAGCCATTTCAATCTACGCGAGAAGAGAGGTATAAGAATATAGTATATATATGTAGCTAGTAGTACAAAATACACCTATAGTATTTTAAGTTTAGGTTCTACTGATCTTCTTGTTGTATTGTTCGTAAGTTTTTAGACTTGTTAACATATCACAACCATTCTAGGGAATATGCTAATCACTCCTTGGATCATCATAGTTGATCAGGCTATGCCATTCCCAAGACTGACCATACATCCTCGAGTTTACCTGTGATATTTAACAATCGTAATACTTTTCTTCTTGTCGTTGTGACACTGATTTTAGTATGAATGCAGCCAAGTATACTTAATTAAATATTTTTGGTATTTAATGTATAACTTTTATGGGTTGATTTACTTAATTCACTATAAACAATGCTATGATACCAATCTGTCACACCCCAAAACCGAGAACGGCGGAAACATTCTGGGGTGGAGGACGTCATGTAATGTATCACAACACAGTAATAGTAAACAAGCAAACAACATCATCCATTGCATTAAATATATAATTTTAATACAACTGTGTTCTGTACAGTTATAGACACCCAAAAATAATGTAAGTCAAAATAAAGAGATGAGTCCTGAATGCGTCCCATCTTCTCAAAAGCAGGTCTCGGTACTTGTCTACTGATGACCTGAGAATACAAGTTATTTTGAAAGACTTTATCAGCATTAAGCTGGTGAGTTCATAAGTATTTTAATGTCGGTGTTTGTTATCAAAACATTTGAACATGTCTCAAGTGTAAGTTTGTAAAATGTACGTAAATGTTTGTAAGTGTTTGTAAAAGCTTGAATCTCTTAGAAAAACCTATATTTTCCATTACAGTAGCCTTTTACCAAGGTTTAACTGTTTTGTATGTTCGTTTGTTGTAAAAGTGTGTAATTTTCCAAGTGTAACTATCATTAATAAATGATTCTTCCTTAAGCTCACATCCTAACGAGGAAAAGAAGTTAAAGTGGAATCATCAATTCTAAACCTGTAGAACCTTGATTATATACTACCCTTGTGTATACATTCTTCAACGATAGATCAACCGTACGCGTCTTTGGATTGAATTTGACGTACTGTACGAGTGGTACTCTGGGGAGGTTTGCTGTGGTTTCTGTGGAAAGGATAAGAAACATGAGGTACTCTATGCATGAGTACTTCGGAGTTCTGGTATTGTGAGGATCGAATGGACTCTAGTTGTATGATAATGTCGGAATCACATGGGAATAAAGGCATTAGACTTGATCATAAAGGCGTTACAGACAAAACCCAACAATGCAACTTTTAACAGAGTTTCAGCACTATAGATTTACAATAAGACTATTGCTGCGAACTAGGTATACTACAAAAGAGAAGTATATGCAGCACGAGGGTCCCTTAACTGATGGGGTCTCACAAAAGATAAAACTCGAGTTACACTAGTTTTAAACGGTTTATGAGTCTGTTAAAATGAATGCCTTAAATACTTTAACGTGGGCCCGGAGTTGTTTCTCTTGCGGCAGTGATCCTTAGTATCTTTCTGTCTGCGTCGGAGTTCTTGGTTATTGGACAGTCCTTTTTGAGGTGTCCAATCTCACCACAATTATAGCATGATGAGCCGACTCCGATGTCAGGGACTCGAGTGATGGGTCGTGCCAGCGCTCCACAACTACGGGTATGGTGCCCTAATTTGTAGCAATTGAAGCATTGCATTTCATGACAAGCCCCATTGTGATGAAAGCTACACGTGTTACACTTCTGAAGTTTTCCCTCGTATGGTCTGATCGGTTCTGAAACGACAGGAGTTTCCGCTTGTTGTTGTTGCATGGCAAGCCTTTGAAATCGCTTGTGTTCTTTTTGGGGTTGACGCTTCCGTTTCTTGAACTCTGAGTTGTTGCTTTGGGTGTTTGCGACTGTTACTACTTCTTCATTTCTTGGATCGTTACCACGATCGGAATTGTCAACCCCTTTGTCAGTCTTGTTTGCGTTGCCAGAGCTGAGGTTTGCAAGGACAACTGTCACGGCAGCTGTTACCGCGGCTTGGAATGTAGCGGTGTCGATATGAAGGATAGGGGTTTCGTTGTTCGGCTGACTATTTCCAGACGACGACATGATTCTGTAACACAAAAGAAAAAGAGTTCGTGAGCTATTATGGTTGAACCTAGATGTATTTTGATCGTTCATGTAAAGAGTAGAAGTATGTTCTCGAGGGTTTGACTTACATCCCTATGATGCAGTCCTAGTACAAATTTGAAGTAAGTTCATAGAATGGTCTCAATATGTTTGACGTTCAAACCAGGGAACCATCGGTTGGTTAATAACATGATCCAACCTTTGAAAGAGAATTAGGAAATATCCCTGAGCTAAGTTACTCTAGTCCAATAACATGAGTAGAGTGGGTTTCAGATAGACCCCAACGAAAGTATGATGAAAGTATTTAAACAAAGAGTGACACAGAATTTAGCCGACTATCAATATCATTCATGTTTAAGATGTAATAAGCTTGGGAAAAAATTAACCTTGCAGAAGGTCTTACATCAAATTCGGAGTAGGAAAGTTTTGGCTACATCAAGGCCTAACTAAAAGGACTTACAGTACAAGACAGTTTGATAGAAAAATACCACATAGGACATAGACAGGAAAACGATTCCTTTAAATAATGAAGGAAAATAAAGCTTCTCCTACTGGTGACGGTCATCCCTCTGTTGAACTCTCAGTTCAACCAGTTGACGTTCCATATCAAGCAGGTGTCTTTCGTACACCCTCTGGCATACTCGGAATTCTATGACTTCGGCTCGTGTTTCAGCTAGTGCTTGTAGAAGGGTATCATGGTATCTCTCAGATTTCTCATGAGTGTGTTCAAGGTGATTGGTGTGGATGGTATGCATTCTTGCATTGGCATCAACCTCTGCGATACGATGGAGAGCTGCCCTGCCCTGAATCTCGTTTCAGGCAACTCTACCGACCAGGATTGGCAGAACTCTGTCTGCTGAGCTTCCTTTGCTTATGTTGTAGAAGATTCGGTCTCCATTAAACATCATAGGCTGATGTTGCTCTTCGCTCCATGTTTCCAAGCATTCTACCCAAGGAGGCGTCGGGCCATGAAAAGTCGGACGAGGGTTAGGATTTGGAATGGGATCTACCGGGGGTAAGTTCTCAACTTCGTGCTCGGAGTCAGCACCATCCGAAAGGTCTTCAGCATGGTGATCATTCATAGGGATTGGATGATCCTCCTTTGGTTCTTCTCCAAACCATCCAACATTGCCTTCGTTCGGAAGGTACGGGTTGCCGTGGGGATGGAGTCCAGCCATGTTATCTATGCGAGAATTGGGGTAAGGAAATATTTATTAGTCAAACTAACTAGATAATTATTTGATAATATTCATTAGTTACATCACTATTTGTAAAGTACATACCAGTTATATGTAATCAACACAGGATAGGCCTTCGAATAAGTGACCTTACCTCCAAATTCAAAAGGAACAGGGGTAAAGCAAAAAATCATAGATTCTAAGTTTATGCCATCCTAGTTCCATATAACCTTAGTGTATCCACTTAGCAACTATTGACCTTGTAATGAAGATCTTTTTATTTCTCAAGTAAGTAATTATAGTAACACAGAATACTCCTATAGTATCTTAGACTTATGTTCTGTTCTAGAGTTCTCAGTGTGGTAGTGTTTGTAAGTTTTTAGACTTGTTGCCAAATCACAACCATTCTTGGGCATATGCTAACCACTCCTCGGAACAGCATAGTTGATCAGGCAATACCACTCCCAAGACTGACCATACATCCCCGAGCTTACTTGTAATATTCAACAATCGTAATACTTTTGTTCTTGTCATTGTGACAGGGATTTTAGTATGAACGCATGTATGTATACTTAGTTAACTATTTTATTATTTAAAATTATAAAATCTTGGTCAGAGTATTTTAATCCCATTGTATTTATAGTCTGTATATCTTTTATGGTTTGATAAACTTAATTCACTATAAACAGTGCTCTGATACCAATCTGTCACACCCCAAAATCGAGAACGGTGGATATATTCTGGGGTGGAGGACGTCATGTATAGTATCACAACAATGCAAAGTAGTAAACAAGCAACAACATCATCCATTGCATTAATAGCATAATTTTAATTACAAGTGTGTTCTTTCAAAGTATAAAACAACATAATGAATATTAAAAATAAAAAGACAAGTCTTGACCGCTCCGTCTTCACAAAACCTGGTCGTCGAACCTGGCTATTTGTGACCTAAGAATACAAGTTATTTTGAAAGTGAGTATCAGCAATAAAGCTGGTGACTTGATAAGTATTTATGTGTCTTTGATTTGTAAAACTATAAAGAAAAGACTTGTGGTTGTTTGAAGGAAAGTTTGTATAAGTATGAAAATGTTTGTAAGTAATTGTAAACGTTTGAAAACCCTAGAAAATCCCATATTTCCTACTAGTATAAAGAGTAGTCTTTTACCAAGACTCTACTGTTTTGAAAGTAGTCTTCTACCAAGACCCAACTATTTGAAAGTAGCCTTCTACCAAAACCCAACTACTTTGAAAGTAGTCTTCTACCAAGACCCGACTGTTTTGAAAGTAGCCTTCTACCAAGACCCAACTGTTTTGAAAGTAGCCTTCTACCAAGACCCAACTGTTTGAAAGTATGCAACACTGTAAATGTGACGATTTTTCTCCTGTATAACTATTATTGTTATAAAAATATAGTCTACCTCATCGTTCATGTGTATGCGTCACAAAATAAAGTTAATAAGGAAAATAGTATATCTATATCAAATATATTCTACCTCATCGTTTATGTGAATGTATCACAAAGTAAAGGTAAGAAGGAAAATAATATAATAACTAAAATTGTATCCTTTTGTACTAGGATATTCACGACGTGGAAACTCGCCGAATAGTAGAACCGTAGACATCCTTCGATGTGCATTTTCCGTACTGTAGCTAACAGCCTTGGGTGTGGAATGGTAAACCCCATAACGTATGTAATAGTATCTATGTAAACGTATTTTTGTAATTGTACTTCTGTAATAGTATGTAATGTATTAGTATTGTATCTCCTCATATAGTATGTAATGCATCTCTTCATATACTATGTAATGTATTAGTATAGACTCATGAATGAACTGACTCTTCTGTGATTCCTTGTACTTGGAATAGTAAGTAGTATCTTTTAACTATACGTATTATAGTTACTAGTAATGTACGTGCATAACCAAAAGTATGCCTTTGGTACCCAAAGGTACTGAACTAACTGATGGAACTTGTATGTCTATATATGTATACATGATATATAACTAATATTTATACGACATTCAGACGAATAACCGATGCCCTAAGGCGACATTTCAACGAGGAAAAAGAAATAAAGCGAGCTAGACTTCCTAAAAGTATAAAAGAAGTTTTGTAAAAGTATAGTCATGCATTTGACAATATAAAAGTATAAAAGAAGTTTTGTAAAACCTTTGAAAAGTTTAACAACTGAGAAATGATGACTTGATGTCAGTTCATAAAATCTTTTGAAAGCAGTTTGTTTGATAAGAACAGTTTTAAGTATAAGAAAACCTTAGTTTGAAACACAATTGTAACAGAGTTTGAAAGGAAACATACAATATGTAAGACAGTTTCATAAAGAGCTTTAATCATGTAAAAACGTTTTAGTAAGTCATTTGGAAGTAGTATATGGAGTAAACAGCTAAAAGTGTACTAAATCCATTTGTATGCTAGTTATTAATCACATGTGATTGATGAACTGACTAGCATGATTCAACTTGTATCCCCACCCATAAAAGCATTTATAAACATTTAAAAGGGTTAGTTAAGCATGTATGAACTCACCTGCAGTGAGTGGATTCGGATGGAAGTGTCGGACAAGTGCTTGGTGTTAAGTGAAGACTTAAACACAGACAATGATCCTAATAACATATAAAGACATATGTATATATAAAATTAGTGATTATAACACTAATTAGACAAGTATAAACATCCTAATGTGTGGAAAACACTTTGGTCAAAGTGTTAGGAGTCCATTGGGTTGCAACAAAGGAGTGTAAGACATTGTGAGTTTATGGTCAATGGACCATAATTAATGGAGTTTACGGCCTAGGGGAGTTTACTCCTAGCCGTAAACTCTCTAATGGGTCTCCATTTGAGGCTTAAAGGCAAGATGTATTAACTGGTTAAGTGTTTCAAGGCTTAAACAAGAGGCTAGGTGAGTTTAAGGTCCAAGAATGACCTTAACTTGTGTTGACGGCCTGGGGACCACTTCCCCATGATTTTACGGTCGTAAAATCATGGTAGGAAGTACCATTTGGATGCTTGAAGTCCCTAGTTCAATGGTGGTTGGTTCTAATCTAGTTTCTAGGCATAAGGAAGAAGATTAGGGCATTAATGCATCCTTAAAGGGAGTTTACGGCCTTGGGAGATCCTTGGCCCTAAACTCTCATTCATCCATTTATTCTTGAAGTTTCTAAGCTCTAAACATGTTAAATCTAGTGTACAACGAGTTAGAACAAGAGTACTTACGATCTAGGAGCTTGAATGGTCGATTTTGGCTAAGAACACTAGCGTGTGTTCTTGGTGAAACTTGAAGATCTACACAAATGGAATAATTTCACGGATGAAATCTTGTAAGATCACTAGTTCATGTAAGATATCAACTAGTTAGGGAAAGAAACTTACGAGTTTTCAAGATCGGGGACAAAGATCGGGATGATACTTGAGGGGATTTCAGCCAAGGGAAAGAAAGAAATGAACAAATGGCTTATCATTCATCATATAAGGTGGATTTTATGGCCCACATGGAGTTTACGGCCGTAAACTCCCATGTGGTGGCCGTGAACTCCAGGTCAAGGTGTTCGAGGCTCGTTCTTTGTACTATAGATCCCGCATATAAACCTCGACACTTATCCCTTAAGTGTACAAGGCTCAGAACACTCAAACAGGCTCCAAATTGTGCTAAATGATAGCAGGAATGAGTTTGACTTTCAATGAAGTATTTGACTGTATAGGATAGAAAATTTTGGGTTGTCACATCATCCCCCCATTAGATGAAATTTCGTCCCGAAATTAGAGTTAAGGTAAGGAAGTAGGTATGAATAATGGAGCAACGCGATGGAGATACCTCCTAATCGATTGAATGCTCGCACTCCCAAGTGAATTCAGGTCCTCGGTTGGCATTCCAGCGAACCTTCACTAGTTGGATTACAAGAGTCCTAACGGAAAGGTACTTTTTTCAAGTTCGAGACATGGAGGGTAAAATGTACGTTAAGGAGTTCGCGAGTAGGTTGAATTTGTGAGTTACATGGCCAATTCTGGCAAGAATCTCGGAGGTCATAATTATCTTGGATTTAGCTTTGCACGCTTTCTAAAGCGTATCCAGCCTTCCCAGGGTGAGACTTCCAAAAGAATTTGGTCTCTCACTTGGAATTCCAAAGGTTTCTTCCTCTTTCTTCTCTTCCCATTCAAGGGCGGCTCCCTTCTGGGTCAAAGTCGTAAGAGGTTCCGTAATTCGCGAGGAGTTCTAAATGAACTACGACAGTCATCGAGACCTAGAATTTGGCAAATTACCATCGGCGTCTTCGCTGCTAACAGATTCTCAATGGTTTTGATTATTGGATGTGTCCTGACGAATTCCCACATCACTGATAATATGTCTTAGGAATTCGACTCTTCAATTCCAAAACTCGTATTTATAGAACTTTGCGTAGTGCTTCTCTGATCGTAATGTCTCCATTATTTGTTGTAGATGCACTTTATTATTTCCTTCTTACTACGAGAGTAGATAAGTAAGTCATTTACAAGGACAATGACGAACTAATCCAAGTAAGAATGGGGTACCCTATTCATTTAGCTCATGAATACTACGGGCGCATTGGTCTTATCTGAGGGGTATCACTATGGACTCGTAGCGTCCGTATCGAGTTTGGAAGATTGTCCTCGGGACATCCTTCTCTAATACACGCAACTGGTGATATTCTGATCTCAGGGCCATTTCTGAAAGGTACATCGTTCTTTGCGGTTGGTCGACGAATTCATCTATGCAAGGCAGAGGGTAATGATTTCTAATGGAAATCTTGTCGAGGTCTCCGTTAGTCGATGCTCCTACGAAACAACCCGTCTGTCTTCTTGAGGAATAAGACTGGAGTTCTCCAGGGTGAGGAGCTTGGTCTTTCGATTCCATTGTCGGGTAGTTCGATAAGTTGTCCGGACGGTTCTTTTATCTCTGTAGGTGTTAGACTGTAGGCGATCTGGTTACAAGAGTAGTATTGGGTTCTAAGTTTGTTCGCATGATGATGCGATTACTCGTAGTCCTGGGCAGTCTCCGTCCTGAAGTTCATATTAGAATTCATACATGGTTCATCAATCACAATCTCGTGTATACGAGTCGTATATAATTAAGATTGTAAAGGTAGTCGAATAAATGATTCTTCCTTAAGCTCACATCCTAACGAGGAAAAGAAGTTAAAGTGGAATCATCAATTCTAAACCTGTAGAACCTTGATTATATACTACCCTTGTGTATACATTCTTCAACGATAGATCAACCATACGCGTCTTTGGATTGAATTTGACGTACTGTACGAGTGGTACTCTGGGGAGGTTTGTTGTGGTTTCTGTGGAAAGGATAAGAAACATTAGGTAGTCTACACATGAGTACTTCGGAGTTCTGGTATTGTGAGGATCGAATGGACTCTAGTTGTATGATAATGTCGGAATCACATGGAAATAAAGGCATTAGACTTGATCATAAAGGCGTTACAGATAAAACCCAACAATGCAACTTTTAACAGAGTTTCAGCACTATAGATTTACAATAAGACTATTGCTGCGAACTAGGTATACTACAAAAGACAAGTATATGCAGCACGAGGGTCCCTTAACTGATGGGGTCTCACAAAAGATAAAACTCGAGTTACACTAGTTTTAAACGGTTTATGAGTCTGTTAAAATGAACGCCTTAAATACTTTAATGTGGGCCCCGAGTAGTTTCTCCTGCGGCAGTGATCCTTAGTATCTTTCAGTCTGCATCGGAATTCTTTGTATTGGATAGTCCTTTTTGAGGTGTCCAATCTCACCGCAATTATAGCATGAAGAGTCGACTCCGATGTCAGGGAGTCGAGTGATGGGTCGTGTCGGCGCTCCACAACTACGGGCATGGTGCCCTAATTTGTAGCAATTGCAGCATTGCATTTCATGACAAGCCCCGTTGTGATGAAAGCTACACGTGTTACACTTCCGAAGTTTTCCCTCGTATGGTCTGATCGGTGCTGAAATGGCAGGAGTTTGCGCTTGTTGTTGTTGCATGGCAAGCCTTTGAAATCGCTTGTGTTCTTTTTGGGGTTGACGCTTCCGTTTCTTGAACTCTGAGTTGTTGCTTTGGGTGTTTGCGACTGTTACTACTTGTTCATTTCTTGGATCGTTACCACGATCGGAATTGTCAACCCCTTTGTCAGTCTTGTTTGCGTTGCCAGAGCTGAGGTTTGCAAGGACAACTATGACGGCAGCTGTTACCGCGGCTTGGAATGTAGCAGCGTCGATATGAAGGATTGGGGTTTCGTTGTTCGGTCGACTCTTTCCAGACGACGACATGATTCTGTAACATGAAACAAAAAGAGTTCGTGAGCTATTATGGTTGAACCTAGATGTATTTTGATCGTTCATGTAAAGAGTAGAAGTATGTTCTCGAGGGTTTAACTTACATCCCTATGATGCAGTCCTAGTACAGATTTGAAGTAAGTTCATAGAATGGTCTCAATATGTTTGACGTTCAAACCAGGGAACCATCGGTTGGTAAATAACATTATCCAACCTTTGAAAGAGAATTAAGAAATATCCCTGAGCTAAGTTACTCTAGTCCAATAACATGAGTAGAGTGGGTTTCAGATAGACCCCAGCGAAAGTATGATGAAAGTATTTAAACAAAGAGTGACACAGAATTTAGCCGACTATCAATATCATTCATGTTTAAGATGTAATAAGCTTGGGAAAAAATTAACCTTGCAGAAGGTCTTACATCAAATCCGGAGTAGGAAAGTTTTCGCCGCATCATGGCCTAACTAAAAGGACTTACAGTAAAAGATAGTTTGATAGAAAAATACCACATAGGACATAGACAGGAAAACGATTCCTTTAAATAATGAAGGAAAATAAAGCTTCTCCTACTGGTGACGGTCATCCCTTTGTTGAACTCTCAGTTCAACTAGTTAACGTTCCATATCAAGCAGGTGTCTTTCGTACACCCTCTGGCGTACTCAGAGTTCTATGACTACGGCTCGTGTTTCAGCTAGTGCTTGTATAAAGGTATCATGGTATCTCTTAGATCTCTCATGGGTGTCTTCAAGGTGATTGGTGCGGATGGTATGCATTCCTGCATTGGCATCAACCTCTGCGATACGATGGAGAGTTGTCCTGCCCTGAATCTCGTTTCGGGCAACTCTACGGACCAGGATTGGCAGAAATCTGTCTGCTGAGCTTCCTTTGCTTATGTTGTAGAAGCTTCGGTCTCCATTAAACAGCATAGGCCTTCCTTTCATTATAACACTAATTAGACAAGTATAAACATCCTAATGCGTGGAAAACACTTTGGTCAAAGTGTTAGGAGTCCATTGGGTTGCAACAAAGGAGTGTAAGACATTGTGAGTTTATGGTCAATGGACCATAATTAATGGAGTTTACGGCCTAGGGGAGTTTAATCCTAGCTGTAAACTCTCTAATGGGTCTCCATTTGAGGCTTAAAGGCAAGATGTATTAACTGGTTAAGTGTTTCAAGGCTTAAACAAGAGGCTAGGTGAGTTTAAGGTCCAAGAATGACCTTAACTTGTGTTGACGGCCTGAGGACCACTTCCCCATGATTTTACGGTCATAAACTCATGGTAGGAAGTAACATTTTGATGTTTGAAGTCCCTAGTTCAATGGTGGTTGGTTTTAATCCAAGTTTTAGGCATAAGGAAGAAGATTAGGGCATTAATGCACCCTTAAAGGGAGTTTACGGCCTTGGGAGATCCTTAGCCGTAAACTCTCATTCATCCATTGATTATTGAAGTTCCTAAGCTCTAAACATGTTAAACCTAGTGTACAACGAGTTAGAACAAGAGTACTTACGATCTAGGAGCTAGAATGGTCAGTTTTGGCTGAGAACACTAGTGTGTGTTCTTGGTGAAACTTGAAGATCTACTCAAATGGAATGATTTCACAGATGAAATCATGTAAGATCACTAGTTCATGTAAGATATCAACTAGTTAGGGAAAGAAACTTACGAGTTTTGAAGATTGTGTACGAAGATCGGGATGATACTTGAGAGGATTTTAGCCAAGGGAAAGAAAGAAATGAACAAATGGCCTATCATTCATCATATAAGGTGGAGTTTACGGCCCACATGGAGTTTACGACCGTAAACTACCATGTGGTGGCCGTGAACTCCAGGTCAAGGTGTTTCAGGCTTGTTCTTTGTACTATAGATCCCACAGATAAACCCCGACACTTATCCCTTAAGTGTACAAGGATCAGAACATTCAAACAGGCTCCAAATTGTGCTAAATGATAGTAGGAATGAGTTTGACTTTCAATGAAGTATTTGACTGTACATGATAGAAAATTTCAGGTTGTCACACAGACGGAGATTGAAATGATTTAGGTAGAATGAGACCATCTTTTAGATGTTGTTAGAAATATATGATGTTTTTTATCCCATGAACAAGAAATGATCCCTTAAAATTCTTGGTTGTGTAGCCCGAAAAATATGATTTTAAGGTTCTTCTATCGTCTTCTATTGTTTGCTTTTGCAACTCAAACTCCATATAGTAACTACTACATCTTGAGAAGATAACATCTTTTTCACCGGAATGATATTTCACAATCTCTTTGAGTTTCAAGAAACTCTTCAGTGTAAGTAGCATTTATTTCAAGAATCCAAATTGCATTAATCTCTGTCTTATGTATCAATGGCAAATTCCACTTATGAGAAGCACCGTCCATTGAAGACTTGTTGTAACGCCCAAGAATTCACGCTAGACTTTTAAGGGTTATAAGTTATAAATATTTGCTTTATCGAATAATTAAATCCTTGAATAGGATAAATGTAAAGAAATAAGAATCTTTTGTATGTGATACAGGTTATATAAGTGATATTTATATATTACCTACATGTTTTATGGACAAATATTTTGGGCTTATAGTATTTGTAAAAAATCATATTTTAAATTTAACGAATTACGCTAAATAAACATTTAAAGAGTAAAATATTATTTAGGATAAGTAGTCTTGAAGAAAGTTGTAATAGCCGTGATAACGATGTTGCAGATATAAAGAATGCCTAAATCGGATTTCATGTAAAGAAGTTATGATTTTTCGAAGTTTCGTGTTCATTGAGAGACAACAATGTGTGTCATAAAAATTGAAATGGATATTGGTTTAGTTTTAGCTGAAACAATCTAAAAGAAAGGGTTTGTCTTAGAAAATACGAATCCTTCGATATAAAGAACATCAAGAACGGTGTTTGTATGATTGAGTTATGAATTTTGAAAGTTCTTTAACAATGTATTTATTCTACACTATAAATTAAAAACATAATGTCTATTAGCCGAAGAGCCAAAATGAGAGTTGTAGTACTTGTTGATACAAAACCGGGAATATAAAGAACGTCAAAAATGGAGCACATACATAAATGATATATTTTTTCGAAGATTCAAGAATTTACCTGTGTAGGATGACATGGATGAACAAGAATGTGCCACGTGGAATGACAGAAGGTGGTTCCTTCAACCGACCTAGATGCCATGGCCCAATAATTTCTCAACATGTGACATAAACATGTGGCATGAACATCGTCGTAACATGACGTGTGTGTTACTACAACATGATGCGTCCTATATGGCAACCTATAAATAATTCGAAAAACCAGCTCATTAACTCACATCTATACTCTAAATCTCTCTCAGACGAACTCTCATTCATGAGGGCCAACTTTCGGGGTTCTAGAGTTTTGCATAACGAAGCGCTGCATCGACAGAAAGCCCGATAGTAAGAATTGTTTAGAATCGATATTCGGCCCACGACTTTTTGATCTTTTGCTAGAAATTCATGTTTTTGAAAAGAGAAAAGTTGAACTATTAGGCAATAAGTTGGCCTAATAGTGGGTCTTCCACCTTAATCAGATGAGTGCATAGTTAGTTTCATGAGCACAATTTAATATAAGTATTGAATACTTAAACAATTAAATATATGTTGAAAGTTTGTTTGCTTGTTTTCTATGTTGATATTATACTTTATATATGAATTAAATGTCTATTATCTGGAAAAGATGTTATGTGTATAATTAATAATACTACGTAAAACTTTTGTGTGAAGCATATATAATTATATAATAGCTAATAGTATTCTTGGTTATACCCCATGAAAATCTTATTACAAGTATTATTAATTAAAAAGATTTAAGGTATAGCATATAATTACGGGTTGAATTATGTGTTGATCATAAATACCTATAGGATGGAAGTATTTTATAAAATAGGAAAAAGGTTTTGGAAGTTATTTACCTACATCATAGTCTTGTCTAGTGGTAAAGTAAGACTTATAAAGGATGCTTAGTTTCAACTAAGTTGAATAGTTGAGTAGTAAAAATACAAGGGATGTATGTGAGACTGGAACAGAGAGTAGAGCTATGTTCTATGACGCTATCATTCTCCGGGGTACGGGTTATGTACTAGAGTCACCTGATAAGTTGGATATTGGGTAGTCACATTTTGGGGTGTGTGTGAGATTGGAACAGAGAGGATTGTTCTGTTTTCGTGCCACTATCACGAGCCCATGATAAGTTTATCTACAAATTACTTGTAGAGTAAGGTGAGGACCACTATTCATTCTCCACCATCTAGTAGGACACCAACAAACTCATTACATGTAGGTGTTAATGAATAATACTATCTAGGAGTATGGTTTATGTGTTCGTTCGATTATTCCACCCCCTCATGGTTGTGTTTTTACTTCTTACACCGACCAAGGAATCCCCTAGTTGTGCAGTCAAACCTTTTTTTAAATGATTCGTTAGGTAAGGAAATTCTTCTCGATGATCATTATTTAGGATTCGTGAGAATCAACTGGGCGGGGTATGGAAGAATATTTTGTTTTATAGATATCTTCATTGGAGTATATATCTATAGTGTTTGGTAACAATTAGTTTTGGAGTTTTATTCAATATAGATTATTATCATAATAATATTATGGGATTGAAAACCATATGTGTCTCACTAGGTTTTCCCAAACTTTACCCACTAAATTTATATGCATCACAGGTAGTGATGTTAAGATTGTTGGAGACTTGAATAAGATGTTGAGTGATTAAAGAGAAGACCTACAATATAGTTCAGGACCATTAGGTCTGTACGATGTAGTTCATGTACTATATTGATTATGACATCCTTAGATTTTTGTAATTTAAAATAACATCTTTACTCAAGATATTTTGATAAAACGGTACAATTTCCGTAAAATATTTTATTGTACTAAGATTTTCCGCAAACAAAGAGAATACAATTTTGAAAATTAAAGAAATTTTTTTGGTTCTATAAAATAAGGGATGTCACATTTGCACCTTGAATTAATGGAGAACTAAGTGTTCTATATTGTTACTTTTGACATGTCTCGCTTCTAGAACCAAACTATTGCATGTTCAAAGTCTCTAAATCCTCAATTGAAATGACTTAATGTGGTTTCTTCTCACAAACCTCTAACCCATGAGTCACACTTATCAACAGAAACTAAATGATCCACCCTTCTGAAAAACAGATATAATAACCTATGTTTATTGATTAGCTAATAGAATTATGTCTGGTCCTAATGAAAATTTTTCAAAATGTAATGATGCATAAGAAAACCTTGTACTCATTCACGTTCTTTAAAATTCCAAAATCCCTCATTACCTTGCATGAATTTTCAATATATAAATTTTAAAACAACTTAATACACAAATGTCATACTCCGTGTCAGTCATTTTTACTATTCTCAGCATAGTTTATGCGAGATACCAAAGTCTACTTCCGTTGGTGTAAGTGATATTTTCTATAGAAACTTAGTTTATGTAAGATTCCAAAATTCTCTCAATGTTAGTGATCTACTCTATTGGAAAATTAGTTTATGCGAGACATCATAAACTTTTCCTTTAAGGTTTTAATGATTATTCTATTGGAAACATGGTTTATGTGAGACACTAACTTCCTCTCTTTGAATAAAAAAGGGAAGCCAGTGGTCATTATTAGTGGATGTGTTTGTTTATAGCCACGGATCTCCAACCACTGATACTCATCAGTTGATACATTTATCTACATCGATTGATCATTATCAATTCCTAAGTTCAACTACAACCACTAATGAGTTTCTTACTACTAAGCATTGATGATGCTTCAATTTCTAATGTCATTACCCACTAAAAAAAGGCGACCTTTGAGTTCGATTTAGGTGGGTGAATTTAAAATCATTCTTAACAGATGTCACGTTACATCCGGTAATGATTACCTACTTGGGGGGATAATCTACTACTTCAACAACATATATTAATCCTATCTTCTTGGGAACCCTAATTCCTCCGTCATCACATCCTTTATATCAAGGAAGGTTTGAAGATTTACCTTCTTTACAAACCCTTAAACAAATTTTGTGATTTCTCTCAAGAACTCTTAACCTAACCAATGATGACCATAACTTTCCATCCTGAGTTAGCTCTTGTACCCATTTCCACTGCTTCAATTGCTCCGAACACCAACAAAGTTTCAACCAAATCACAAATTTTGAAGTTCCTACTCGGTTTGTTGGAGCCGGAATTGAAGATCCTTTTTCATATTTTCATTTGTTTCATCTCTCACAAGCCTTGACTTTGCAATCTAATGATATTTAAGCTAATTCCTTATGTGAATTATTGCTCATAGTTGATTATGATGAAGACATTACATCAATGATTTGTACTGTTAATGGGGGTACACATGAAGTAAGAATCAACATTCATCATCTTAGGGTTGCTCTTTAACCACCGATTTATGATATGTGGTATCCACTTGAAGATGATGAAGCGTTATGTTTAATTCTTCCAACAATTGGGTATGATATCAGCATACATGGAAAAAGGTCTAACGTCATCAAAAACTGATGTTTGCTCACATCGTGGAAATTCATAACTAGAACTATCTTAGTGTACCTTACTCACAAGACTAGTGGTTAGGATAATTAAATTCTTAACCACTTGGGTTGTGGTGACTTGGTAAGGCATGTGGAAGATATGGTGGATAACCTATTCACCCATGTTCAAATCCTGGCACTACTCAGCCCTTGTGGCCATGGAGGTTCGCCTGCAGTGACTACAGGGCATGAAGCAAAGTCTCATGTTTGCAGCGGGGGATTAGTCGGTGCGCGTAAGCTGGCCCGGACACCCTCGTTAGGGAAGTTCCATTTCTAAAAAAAAATTCTATGGAGATGAACAACTTACATATCGTGTACAATGAGTGTAACATGGATTTCTCAAATAAAAAAGTTATGGTCAATTATTCAAGCTCCTAAAGAAATTTCCCAATAGACAATTGTAACATCCGAATTCCCAGGTATATTATTTTATTTAATTATTTTGGAGTTTGTGGAGGAACTCGGCGAGTTGGAGCCAAGACTCGCCGAGTAGGGTTGCGGATGTTCATCCGGGTTCACGTTTTGCACTCAGCGAGTTCCATTCATGGACTCGACGAGTCCACGCGTTTAATGAAAAACTAATCCCCTGGTTTGGAGCCTATTTAAGGGCACTTATACCCTCCCATTGCGGCTACCAGTCCTTTGAGAGAACCCTAAGTGAGCCAAATCGTTGTCAGGAAGAAGAAGTCACTTTGGATCCTTGTACCTTTGGTTTAGCAAGAAGAAGGTGACCAAGAGCAAAGAGGAGGTGCGATTCTAGCAGTTCCAGAATTCAGATACTTCATTTTGAGGTAATAGTTTGAACCTCCTTCAGTTTTGGTGTTGATCATTAGAGTTAGGGTTTTCTAAACCCTTTGGAGAGTGATGATGAGGAGAAAATGGTCCCTCTTCGAGTTTGTGCCTTGGATCTGGACTCAAAGAGGTCCAGAGACCTTAACCCTTGGAGCTTTATGGATCATTTTGGGGTTATTGGACTTAGGTTGCCATTTTTGGGACTAAATCTCCTTTTGATGCCTTGTTGTTGTTATACAAGCATCAAGTTTCGGACATTATTTGACATTCATGCTTGGGGAGGCCAGATCTATGGTTTAGGGAAACAGATCTGACCTCAGGAGTTTAGTAGAGTTTGCGCATGGCATGAACTCGCCGAGTTGTTCTTGAGACTCGACGAGTAGGGTTAGGGTTTCACGTAAATTGCTCAGTGAGTAGACTTGCCGAGTTGGGGGATGACTCAGTGAGTCAGAAGGGGGTTAGAGGATTGGAGTTCAAGGCGGTACTTGCCGAGTTGTTCTTGAGACTCGGCGAGTTGAGTCGGGGTGGCCCTGCGATTCATGCCTGGTATGACTCGTCGAGCATAGGGAGGGACTCGGCGTGCTAAGTGGGACAAAGTGTTAGAGAACATGTGTGAACTCGCCGAGTCACCAGAGTGCACTCGGCGAGTGGGGTCAAAGTGTGATCATTGACTTTTGTTGACTTTTAGGGTTTGGTCAACAATGGAGTACTTGTGTCAGGAGGGGGTAAAATAGTCTTTTACCCTTCTAGGGGTTCCAATGGCAGGTTGAATCTATTCTCGAGAGTTATATTTATAAGAGTATTTACTTTATTTGAATAGGCGGAGGCTAGGCAATATTTCTACCGAGTCAGATATTTACCAAGACGCCTAAGGTGAGTCTTCTCACTATACTTTACCTAGTGTGGTAACAGAGTTGTGTGACAGAGTATTCTAGAGCTATATGGCAGTGTGTTTGTATGATACTACGTGTTGTGATTTATTGCGATATGTGATTGCATGATTCAGAGTTTACATAGTTAGGACCAGTGGGTCCACAAAGTTATGGGACCAAGAGGGCCCCACAGAGATACTCGACCAGAGGGTCAACAGAGTTACAACCTTGAGTGGCTGATATGTGTTTATGTGGTATTTTGGGGAAACTCACTAAGCTTATGCTTATAGTGTTACATGTTATGTGTTTCAGGTACCAATGATGACCGCGGGAAGGTACCGACTTGATTCGTACACACACACATGGGATTTTATGTATTTCTGTAAAGTCCCTAATCTGCCCGTGTATCAGTCAGATCCGTTTGATGGTGCGGAATCCCAATCAAACGGATGATGCAAAATGAAATAGAAGAGAAGAAGGAGAAGAATAATATGAATCTTTGTATGATATGATTAGAATAATGATCTGGATACAAGAGATTCACACACACATAAGCTCCAGTTTCTCTCTGGCCGTAATCTCTCTAGTGTTCATCAAATCATCAATATTTACTCCTCACCCTAACACCTCTATTTATACATGTTGGATATGGGCCGGAAACATATGGGCCGTAAACGAGTTTACAGCCGTAAGGTGTTTACGACCGTAAACTTAGCCGTAAACTAGACCGAAAACTACACAATTATTACACAAAAATACAATGCCCAGAAAAGTAAAGTATAAACCATATTTTGACCCAACAATCTCCCCCTTGGTTTATAGCTTTCTTTTCTTAATGACCTAACAAGCTCCCCCTAAAAAGTAGCTGGCTCTTCTTGTCAATCTTCAATGGGAGCTTGGCTTCAGCTTTAACCTTTGATTTCTTCACAGCATCAGGATGAACATATGAATCTTCAAAGAATGACTTCATCTTGAGCACTTGAGGTTTTCTTCAGAATTTGGCATTGAACGCACATTGGGTGAGGAGGCTTGACGTACTGATTCTTGAAAGATGGCGCATTCAGCTTGAGAATCTTCAGAGAGAAAATCAGAGAGAACAAATCTTCTAGATCACTTCAGCAGGTACAACAATAGCAGCAGACTGATTGAGGAGGCTTCAATGCAATCCGTCACATATTCTTCAATTTCAGCTTCACCTTGCTTTTGGGGTTGAAGGATTGAATGTTGAAAGAATAATCTTCATTTCTTGCTCCTTCGAATGAGAATTCTTCGATGCTCACGGATGAAGCTTTTGCTCATAAATCTTCAACACAAACTCCATAAGCTTTACCTATACCTGAAATCACTATTCAAGACAAAAACAAAACTAAAAGAAAACTTAGCACACAAATTAAAACAGAAACAAAAATATTTTTGGATTTTTTTATTTTCTGAAAAAGAAATAAAACAGAAATAACACTATTTTTGGATTTTTTAATTTTTTTTTATTATTTTTAATTTTTATTTCTCCCCTAATATTTAAATTAGAAGAAACTATAATAAATTTAACAAAAATAAAAATGATATATAACTTTAAGAGTGATTTGGGATCAAAGTTTTTAGACAGCCTTTATCCACTTGTCGGTACCTTCCATATTCACATCTTTGTCTGGTCGATCGTCGGTATTGTTGTCCACTTAAACACGAAAAATTTGTGACTTATTTAGGACATACTACTTGTTACAAGACAAAGTGAACTTAAGTTCCTAAAAATTATATCTGATCCTAATTCCTTAGATACTATATCTTAAGGACCATTCATCTGACGACGACCAGGGATATTGTTGTCCACCTAAATTGAGCAGCGAGATCTATAGACAATCTGTATGAGTTCAATTTTTAAGTGTACTGGAACGTGTTTCCCGCTTCCTGATATGCCCCAACCATCAAGAACTTCCAGAGTACTCCTTACACCGGGTGAGCAGACAACCATTCAGAGAGAGAAGAGATTCAGAATTCTATTGCTAACTACTTCAGAGGGGTTGAGAAGAAGAAGGTTGCATATGCTGTGTACCAAGTCGGATTAGAAGTCGCGCAAAGGAGACAGCATATGGCTAACAGATGAGAAGTATTTCACACATACATTTCACACATATATATATCCTGCAGAGAAATAGAGTTGCATATGTTGTGTACCAGGTCGGATTGGAAGTCACGCAAAGGAGACAACATATGACTAACAGAAAGAAAGAAAGAAAACGATTTTCTACAGACCTAATTTATCGGAATTTACCAGTCGCCCCATCCAACCGGAATTAAGGACAGAATCCGCACATCGAGGAAAAGTTAAACCACGGTTCCAAGTACGGGTTCAATTAATGTGACGAGTAGATTCCCATATATATCTCCCTGCTCAACCTATCCGAGCGTCGTATTGTCAGGCTGAATGGATCTAACTAGGTCAAGATTTGTCAAGTCTATAAATTTCCTAAGTTCAATTCTCCCTAGTCAAGTCCATTTAAAAATTTTCGTGCCTACCGACGCATCAAGTCAGAGCATAGACCCTTTAACTTCGGGTACGTTACGCAGACTCAGGTTGCCTGTTATCACTTGATAATATCACTTCCCAGAACATCTCCCTCAAGCAGATTTCATAACCAACATTTTCTTTTTCTGATTTTCTAATGTTTTTGGATTTTTTTTAAATTTTCTAATTTTTGTTTTGTTTTTATTTCTCCCCCTAAATTTGTGCATAGGAGAGAAACGAAAGTAAATGCACAAATTTAAACTATCCTAAAACAAAAATTAGTCTTTAAAGTGAATCAGCTTCAGAAAAACTCAGGAGTATAGAGAAGAAAACGCAAACCGTAAGTCACCGATTGAATTTGCATCCAAAAGGTCTGAGAACAGCACACGTAATCTCAGAACAGATCCGAAAATTCTTCATGTCGTTAAGCACTAACCCCATGTGATCCCTTCTTTTCTTCCTTTCCCGCAAAAGGACACATACTCTCAAACAAAGGTCTGAATGTTGTACAGTTGAGAGATGTCCCCAATCATATGCCAGGAGCAGTCATTACCAACAAACCGAAGTCTGATGATATGCCTCCATAGCTGCTCCGACACAAAGCGGGATCAGTTGGTCTTTGGAACCCAGTCCATTTTGAAACTGGGTCGACCTTTGTCATCCTTGCACGATACTCTCTCCCATGACATGTCCTGCTTATCACAAACAGAAGATGTAGAAACGTTAGAAGCATTAGGAGATTTGGGAGTTTGAGCCTTCGGAACCCATTTGTAGTTGGGTTTAACCCATTTCTTTTTCGATCTGATGGGTGCCTCGGCACTTGATTTGGCACTTGAAGCCGATCTTCGAGATGACTTTGACCTAGCCGATCTTGGTTTTGTTGGGGCATCTCTTGGATTGGACTTCTTGGTCGGCATTCCCTCTTTGCCCTTGGGATTCGGATTCTTGGCCTTGGGAGTTGAATTCTTGGCCTTCTTGGCATTCCAGTCATCAATGTCTGAGCGTGACCTTGAGGGGTTTCTTTTGGAGTATCTCCCTCTTGGCGTGTTCTGCCATCCTTGTGCGTAGTAGGGAACATACGCGCGATTAGGACAATTTTTGGCAATGTGTCCAGGTGTTCCACAGTGAAAACATGTCCTTTTCTTCACTGGGGAGTTGTCTCTTCCTGCCCCTGGTGGCATATCCTTGCCTTGTCTCTTACTTTTCCCACACGCACAGTTGCAACACGCACTCTGTTTAGCTTGAAATGGTGGCCTATATTTACCAATGGGAGGTTGATTAGAAGCAACATATTCAGAGTTCAGGGGGTCGTTTGTTTGTTTAGAAGAACTCTCCTTGTTCTCATCCTCTGCTACTTTACCTGCACATGTAACAGAAGCATCAGTATTTTCAACATTAATAACTCCTCCTGACACAAATCCAGCTGGTTTTCCGTATTTAAGATGTGCCTCCCTGTCAATTTCTTCTTGTTTCATAGGGATGGATGTGTAGTTATGATTGTAAGGAGGAGGTACACTATCATACCCTAGACCCTTGTGTTGATTCCTTTTAAACTGCATGCTTTGGTCTATCATATTTGCAACCACCTCACTTGACAAATCATATTTTCTAACATCAAGTTTGGCAGTTTCAAACTTTCCTTTCAAAGATTCAACTTCAGCCACTAGCTCAACATTTTGTTTAACTACATAATCATAGTTTTCACATTTGTTACTGTAGTCTTCCTGAAGTTTCCTAAAGTCCTTGGTTTTAGCTTCTAATTCAGCCTTCAGGGGTTTCTGTCCTTTCCTGAGTTGATATCCTTCATATCTCAAGTCCTCAACTTCTCTTTTAAATACATCAATTTGTTCTCGAAGAACTTTAATCGTATCTTCACATTACTGAGAAGATGAAACTTCACATGAATGAGAACATGACACTTTATTGACCGGAAGGTTTACAGAACTCTTTAAAGCGTCAAGCTCTTCAATTACTTCAACAATACTAAGACGATTGAGATCTTTTGTCTTCTTGATGATAGCCACGTTCATATCCCACGATTTCAGAAGTGAATTTAGCAACTTTTTGTTTATCTCGGACTTAGTCAAGAAGATCCCGACTATATTCATCTCAGTAGTAAGTGTAGTAAATCGCTGCAACTGAGCTTCCAAGGTTTCTCCAGGGATAAAATCGAAAAAGTTGAAATTTTGTCTTAACATATCCTGACGACTTTCTTTCATGTTTTCAAACCCCTTGTAGACTTTAAAATCAATTAATTAAAAAACAACTAGAAGCAAACGTCAAATCTAAAATGCCTCTTTTTTTTTTTTTTTTTTTTTTTTTTTTTTTTTTTTAAGTCAACCTTAAAAGTCAAATTTTAAAAATTAAACTCAAAAGTCTAAACTTGAAAAGTCAAACTTAAAAGTCAAACCGAAAAGTAGAATTTGAAATTTTAAAGGTTAAACGAAAAAGTCAAGTTTTAAAACCAAAGGTCAAACTTGAAAGTCAAAATCAAAATTTAAAATAAAAAGTCAAAAATAAAGAAAAAAATAAAAACAATTTATTATTATTATTGTTATTATTATTTATTAATTTTTTTTTATATGAAAGAGGAATTTAAAATTAAAAGAAATTGAGTTTTGGGGTAAAAAGTGTTAAAAATGTGAAATTGGTACCGAGAAAAACGGGTTATATTTTAATTTTCGAAGGAATGGAACAAGCAATCAGTTGGTCGACTTGGTTAAGTGTCTGCCTTGTGAACTAGAGGTCCCGGGTTCGAACCCCGGCAATCCCCAAAACCCTTTCGATTTTTAAGGCGCTAACGCGAGCTGCTGAGCTGAGCCCTCTTCCACCGAGCCGAGCTACCAAGCCGCGATTCACCAACCCGAGATCCGTAAGCCGCCTAGTCGCAAGCCGCTGCCGAGCCGAGATCTCCGCAGACAAGCCGACCGCAAACCCTGAGCCGCAAGCTCGGAAACCCTAGCCGCAAACACCAATGCCGCCGCCGGCCGTAAATAGTTTCCGGCCGTAAGCTCCGGCCGTAAACAGTTTCCGGCCGTAAGCTCCGGCCGTAAACAGTTTCCGGTTACGTGAAAATTCGACTTTAAAGCTCCAAAACTCGATCAAAAACCTCTTTTTATGAAAAACACAAAGAACAAACCCCCCTTATTTTTGCGAGATCTATCCAAAAACGCAAAAATATTTCGAAAATAAGATCAAATAATGCCCCGAATAGAGTTTACGGCCCAAGAACTCGGTTTTTACGGCCGTTAGCTTGGACCGTAAACACAAAATATTCGATTTTTGGATGAAATAATGAACCTTTAGACTGATACAACCTTGCTCTGATACCAATTGTAAAGTCCCTAATCTGCCCGTGTATCAGTCAGATCCGTTTGATGGTGCGGAATCCCAATCAAACGGATGATGCAAAATGAAATAGAAGAGAAGAAGGAGAAGAATAATATGAATCTTCGTATGATATGATTAGAATTATGATCCGGATACAAGAGATTCACACACACATAAGCTCCAGTTTCTCTCTGGCCGTAATCTCTCTAGAGTTCATCAAATCATCAATCTTTACTCCTCACCCTAACACCTCTATTTGTACATGTTGGATATGGGCCGGAAACATATGGGCCGTAAACGAGTTTACGGCCGTAAACTCAGCCGTAAACTAGACCGAAAACTCCACAATTATTACACAAAAATACAATTCCCAGAAAAGTAAAGTATAAACCATATTTTGACTCAACAATTTCAATCTTGGGAGATGTTTTTGTGAAACAAAGACATGATACTATGACATTTATGAATGAATGAGTTTGTACAAATGTGTTTGAAAATGCGAAAAATTGTTTTAAATTTTTACGGTGTTACAACAATCACATGTGCCCTTTCCTATATTCATCACATTGCCAATGGAACAAGGTATATGTTGATCGAAAACGTAGGTTAGAAAATTCTATGCACTAAGTGGAAAAACATTTAACAATTAAATTATTAGGGATCATGAAACATATGAAGGATTTATGTCTTTCACGTAAAGTAACCATAATATGAACTATCATCCTACAAAACTTTTGTATATGAAACCTAAAATATAAGGATGAAAACATACCTTGATGATTGTTGTATCAAACAATCTTGAATTCCTTCTTTAAAGTTTTTGGTAGCAAGCACCAGAAATGTCGTGCTTCTGATGGTTCACACCCAACACAAGCAAGAAGGATACTGGGGAGATAGGGGAAGGAGATTAGAATTTCGGCCTAAAACTTCCAACGTATGAGTGGCTGAAAATTATATCCTTATGGGCCTTTATGTAAGGCAGTCAGGAAACCCTAGATAAGCCCAAGCACAATATAATAATGTTATCTTGAACTAGGTAATTATCCAACTTCCTAATTATCCACCAAGGATAATTCTAGAAACCCTAAAGGCACCTTAAAACCGTCCATAGCCTCAAGGAGGGTTCTAGAATGCATCTTGTTCAACTATTGAACAATTGCACTCCAGTCCGCGGGCTTTCGGTTAATTATTTTAATCACCAAATTAATTCCAATTAATTTTTGATTAAATATTGCTATTTAGAATTACTATATTATTTCCATAATATATATTATTAAATTATTTATTTCAATTTGTTAATCAAATAATAAATCATTCTCTCTCTCCAAAAATATCATGTCCATTGGTAAGTTTGAGGGAAACCCAAAAGGACTGTGCTACTATCAATTCAAGTTTATACCATTTATAGTAACGGGCTTCGAAACCTAATCCAACAGTCTCCTACTTGGATAAGCTTGTAACTATAATTGCCAGTATAACTTCTAAACTGATACATGGAATAGAATCAATCTCTGTTTTGCAAAATATCATTTGGACATGATACATGGAATAGAGTCAATCTCTTTGTCTAATACTTTGTTTACTGATTTTTAGTTTGTAATGACATAGAACTTCTAATCAAACACACCAATTAATTCCTAGTTTGTCCCGACACTATAAGCCAACACCAAATCACTGAGGAGCCCAAAGGAACACACAAAATTTGACTTATATGATTGCACCATTTATTTATCAAATCATTCACAACAACACGTTTTATAACATCAAGTTACTAATGCATTTTCATATTATTAATGCACAACTGATTTGTAAATCACACATCATATATCTCTATTTAAAGATTATTAGATATTATCATCTAAGAATTACTCGTGATAAATTCCATGAAGTAATTATCTGAGTGTGGGTTAATCGCATACTTAAATCTCCGTTTCAATGTACTCATGGACATTGCACCAATACCAATGCAGCAATACCATTGATATGTCTAAAACTCTTTAGAAAATCTACAATCTACTTCCTGGCAGTCTTAATTCACTACTTACTTCCAAAAGTATGATTGACTGTGGAGTTTCGAATAATCAAATTATTTAGGAAGTAAAACTGATGAGAACTAAATTCTAGATCGATTAGATCTTTCACAGGTATGAATATGAAAATCAAACAAGACAAAAACAGTGAGAGAATGAACACAAAATGGAATCAAATGTATTCTTATGATTCAATAAATTGAGCAGCGAGATCTATAGACAATCTGTATGAGTTCAATTTTTAAGTGTACTGGAACGTGTTTCCCGCTTCCTGATATGCCCCAACAATCAAGAACTTCCAGAGTACTCCTTACACCGGGTGAGCAGACAACCATTCAGAGAGAGAAGAGATTCAGAATTCTATTGCTAACTACTTCAGAGGGGTTGAGAACAAGAAGGTTGCATATGCTGTGTACCAAGTCGGATTAGAAGTCGCGCAAAGGAGACAGCATATGGCTAACAGATGAGAAGTATTTCACACATACATTTCACACATATATATATCCTGCAGAGAAATAGAGTTGCATATGTTGTGTACCAGGTCGGATTGGAAGTCACGCAAAGGAGACAACATATGACTAACAGAAAGAAAGAAAGAAAACGATTTTCTACAGACCTAATTTATCGGAATTTACCAGTCGCCCCATCCAACCGGAATTAAGGACAGAATCCGCACATCGAGGAAAAGTTAAACCACGGTTCCAAGTACGGGTTCAATTAATGTGACGAGTAGATTCCCATATATATCTCCCTGCTCAACCTATCCGAGCGTCGTATTGTCAGGCTGAATGGATCTAACTAGGTCAAGATTTGTCAAGTCTATAAATTTCCTAAGTTCAATTCTCCCTAGTCAAGTCCATTTAAAAATTTTCGTGCCTACCGACACATCAAGTCAGAGCATAGACCCTTTAACTTCGGGTACGTTACGCAGACTCAGGTTGCCTGTTATCACTTGATAATATCACTTCCCAGAACATCTCCCTCAAGCAGATTTCATAACCAACATTTTCTTTTTCTGATTTTCTAATGTTTTTGGATTTTTTTTAAATTTTCTAATTTTTGTTTTGTTTTTATTTCTCCCCCTAAATTTGTGCATAGGAGAGAAACGAAAGTAAATGCGCAAATTTAAACTATCCTAAAACAAAAATTAGTCTTTAAAGTGAATCAGCTTCAGAAAAACTTAGGAGTATAGAGAAGAAAACGCAAACCGTAAGTCACCGATTGAATTTGCATCCAAAAGGTCTGAGAACAGCACACGTAATCTCAGAACAGATCCGAAAATTCTTCATGTCGTTAAGCACTAACCCCATGTGATCCCTTCTTTTCTTCCTTTCCCGCAAAAGGACACATACTCTCAAACAAAGGTCTGAATGTTGTACAGTTGAGAGATGTCCCCAATCATATGCCAGGAGCAGTCATTACCAACAAACCGAAGTCTGATGATATGCCTCCATAGCTGCTCCGACACAAAGCGGGATCAGTTGGTCTTTGGAACCCAGTCCATTTTGAAACTGGGTCGACCTTTGTCATCCTTGCACGATACTCTCTCCCATGACATGTCCTGCTTATCACAAACAGAAGATGTAGAAACGTTAGAAGCATTAGGAGATTTGGGAGTTTGAGCCTTCGGAACCCATTTGTAGTTGGGTTTAACCCATTTCTTTTTCGATCCGATGGGTGCCTCGGCACTTGATTTGGCACTTGAAGCCGATCTTCGAGATGACTTTGACCTAGCCGATCTTGGTTTTGTTGGGGCATCTCTTGGATTGGACTTCTTGGTCGGCATTCCCTCTTTGCCCTTGGGATTCGGATTCTTGGCCTTGGGAGTTGAATTCTTGGCCTTCTTGGCATTCCAGTCATCAATGTCTGAGCGTGACCTTGAGGGGTTTCTTTTGGAGTATCTCCCTCTTGGCGTGTTCTGCCATCCTTGTGCGTAGTAGGGAACATACGCGCGATTAGGACAATTTTTGGCAATGTGTCCAGGTGTTCCACAGTGAAAACATGTCCTTTTCTTCACTGGGGAGTTGTCTCTTCCTGCCCCTGGTGGCATATCCTTGCCTTGTCTCTTACTTTTCCCACACGCACAGTTGCAACAGGCACTCTGTTTAGCTTGAAATGGTGGCCTATATTTACCAATGGGAGGTTGATTAGAAGCAACAGATTCAGAGTTCAGGGGGTCGTTTGTTTGTTTAGAAGAACTCTCCTTGTTCTCATCCTCTGCTACTTTACCTGCACATGTAACAGAAGCATCAGTATTTTCAACATTAATAACTCATCCTGACACAAATCCAGCTGGTTTTCCGTATTTAAGATGTGCCTCCCTGTCAATTTCTTCTTGTTTCATAGGGATGGATGTGTAGTTATGATTGTAAGGAGGAGGTACACTATCATACCCTAGACCCTTGTGTTGATTCCTTTTAAACTGCATGCTTTGGTCTATCATATTTGCAACCACCTCACTTGACAAATCATATTTTCTAACATCAAGTTTGGCAGTTTCAAACTTTCCTTTCAAAGATTCAACTTCAGCCACTAGCTCAGCATTTTGTTTGACTACATAATCATAGTTTTCACATTTGTTACTGTAGTCTTCCTGAAGTTTCCTAAAGTCCTTGGTTTTAGCTTCTAATTCAGCCTTCAGGGGTTTCTGTCCTTTCCTGAGTTGATATCCTTCATATCTCAAGTCCTCAACTTCACTTTTAAATACATCAATTTGTTCTCGAAGAACTTTAATCGTATCTTCACATGACTGAGAAGATGAAACTTCACATGAATGAGAACATGACACTTCATTGACCGGAAGGTTTACAGAACTCTTTAAAGCGTCAAGCTCTTCAATTACTTCAACAATACTAAGACGATTGAGATCTTTTGTCTTCTTGATGATAGCCACGTTCATATCCCACGATTTCAGAAGTGAATTTAGCAACTTTTTGTTTATCTCGGACTTAGTCAAGAAGATCCCGACTATATTCATCTCAGTAGTAAGTGTAGTAAATCGCTGCAACTGAGCTTCCAAGGTTTCTCCAGGAATAAAATTGAAAAAGTTGAAATTTTGTCTTAACATATCCTGACGACTTTCTTTCATGTTTTCAAACCCCTTGTAGACTTTAAAATCAATTAATTAAAAAACAACTAGAAGCAAACGTCAAATCTAAAATGCCTCTTTTTTTTTTTTTTTTTTTTTTTTTTTTTTTTTTTAAGTCAACCTTAAAAGTCAAATTTTAAAAATTAAACTCAAAAGTCTAAACTTGAAAAGTCAAACTTAAAAGTCAAACCGAAAAGTAGAATTTGAAATTTTAAAGGTTAAACGAAAAAGTCAAGTTTTAAAATCAAAGGTCAAACTTGAAAGTCAAAATCAAAATTTAAAATAAAAAGTCAAAAATAAAGAAAAAAATAAAAACAATTTATTATTATTATTATTATTACTTATTAATTTTTTTTTATATGAAAGAGGAATTTAAAATTAAAAGAAATTGAGTTTTGGGGTAAAAAGTGTTAAAAATGTGAAATTGGTACCGAGAAAAACGGGTTATATTTTAATTTTCGAAGGAATGGAACAAGCAATCAGTTGGTCGACTTGGTTAAGTGTCTGCCTTGTGAACTAGAGGTCCCGGGTTCGAACCCCGGCAATCCCCAAAACCCTTTCGATTTTTAAGGTGCTAACGCAAGCTGCTGAGCTGAGCCCTCTTCCACCGAGCCGAGCTACCGAGCCGCGATTCACCAACCCGAGATCCGTAAGCCGCCTAGTCGCAAGCCGCTGCCGAGCCGAGATCTCCGCAGACAAGCCGACCGCAAACCCTGAGCCGCAAGCTCGGAAACCCTAGCCGCAAACACCAATGCCGCCGCCGGCCGTAAATAGTTTCCGGCCGTAAACAGTTTCCGGCCGTAAACAGTTTCCGGTTACGTGAAAATTCGACTTTGAAGCTCCAAAACTCGATCAAAAACCTCTTTTTATGAAAAACACAAAGAACAAACCCCCCTTATTTTTGCGAGATCTATCCAAAAACGCAAAAATATTTCGAAAATAAGATCAAATAATGCCCCAAATAGAGTTTACGGCCCAAGAACTCGGTTTTTACTGCCGTAAGCTTGGATCGTAAACACAAAATATTCGATTTTTGGATGAAATAATGAACCTTTAGACTGATACAACCTTGCTCTGATACCAATTGTAAAGTCCCTAATCTGCCCGTGTATCAGTCAGATCCGTTTGATGGTGCGGAATCCCAATCAAACGGATGATGCAAAATGAAATAGAAGAGAAGAAGTAGAAGAATAATATGAATCTTCGTATGATATGATTAGAATTATGATCCGGATACAAGAGATTCACACACACATAAGCTCCAGTTTCTCTCTGGCCGTAATCTCTCTAGAGTTCATCAAATCATCAATCTTTACTCCTCACCCTAACACCTCTATTTATACATGTTGGATATGGGCCGGAAACATATGGGCCGTAAACGAGTTTACGGCCGTAAGGTGTTTACGGCCGTAAACTCAGCCGTAAACTAGACCGAAAACTCCACAATTATTACACAAAAATACAATGCCCAGAAAAGTAAAGTATAAACCATATTTTGACTCAACAATTTCAATCTTGGGAGATGTTTTTGTGAAACAAAGACATGATACTATGACATTTATGAATGAATGAGTTTGTACAAATGTGTTTGAAAATGCGAAAAATTGTTTTAAATTTTTATGGTGTTACAACAATCACATGTGCCCTTTCCTATATTCATCACATTGCCAATGGAACAAGGTATATGTTGATCGAAAACGTAGGTTAGAAAATTCTATGCACTAAGTGGAAAAACATTTAACAATTAAATTATTAGGGATCATGAAACATATGAAGGATTTATGTCTTTCACGTAAAGTAACCATAATATGAACTATCATCCTACAAAACTTTTGTATATGAAACCGAAAATATAAGGATGAAAACATACCTTGATGATTGTTGTATCAAACAATCTTGAATTCCTTCTTTAAAGTTTTTGGTAGCAAGCACCAGAAATGTCGTGCTTCTGATGGTTCACACCCAACACAAGCAAGAAGGATACTGAGGAGATAGGGGAAGGAGATTAGAATTTCGGCCTAAAACTTCCAACGTGTGAGTGGCTGAAAATTATATCCTTATGGGCCTTTATGTAAGGCAGTCAGGAAACCCTAGATAAGCCCAAGCTCAATATAATAATGTTATCTTGAACTGGGTAATTATCCAACTTCCTAATTATCCACCAAGGATAATTCTAGAAACCCTAAAGGCTCCTTAAAACCGTCCATAGCCTCAAGGAGGGTTCTAGAATGCATCTTGTTCAACTATTGAACAATTGCACTCCAGTCCGCGGGCTTTCGGTTAATTATTTTAATCACCAAATTAATTCCAATTAATTTTTGATTAAATATTGCTATTTAGAATTACTATATTATTTCCATAATATATATTATTAAATTATTTATTTCAATTTATTAATCAAATAATAAATCATTCTCTCTCTCCAAAAATATCATGTCCATTGGTAAGTTTGAGGGAAACCCAAAAGGACTGTGCTACTATCAATTCAAGTTTATACCATTTATAGTAACGGGCTTCGAAACCTAATCCAACAGTCTCCTACTTGGATAAGCTTGTAACTATAATTGCCAGTATAACTTCTAAACTGATACATGGAATAGAATCAATCTCTGTTTTGCAAAATATCATTTGGACATGATACATGGAATAGAGTCAATCTCTTTGTCTAATACTTTGTTTACTGATTTTTAGTTTGTAATGACATAGAACTTCTAATCAAACACACCAATTAATTCCTAGTTTGTCCCGACACTATAAGCCAACACCAAATCACTGAGGAGCCCAAAGGAACACACAAAATTTGACTTATATGATTGCACCATTTATTTATCAAATCATTCACAACAACACGTTTTATAACATCAAGTTACTAATGCATTTTCATATTATTAATGCACAACTGATTTGTAAATCACAAATCATATATCTCTATTTAAAGATTATTAGATATTATCATCTCAGAATTACTCGTGATAAATTCCATGAAGTAATTATCTGAGTGTGGGTTAATCGCATACTTAAATCTCCATTTCAATGTACTCATGGACATTGCACCAATACCAATGCGGCAATACCATTGATATGTCTAAAACTCTTTAGAAAATCTACAATCTACTTCCTGGCAGTCTTAATTCACTACTTACTTCCAAAAGTATGATTGACTGTGGAGTTTCGAATAATCAAATTATTTGGGAAGTAAAACTGATGAGAACTAGATTCTAGATCGATTAGATCTTTCACAGGTATGATTATGAAAATCAAACAAGACAAAAACAGTGAGAGAATGAACACAAAATGGAATCAAATGTATTCTTATGATTCAATAAAGTCACGCCTCAGTAGAGCTCGATGAAGAACTTTCGTTGTAGAGGCGAGCTAGGGTTTACAAAACATAGAGAAAAATAATAAAAGCGATAACTACTAAGACTGCATGCATGCAACTTATATACTAAACCCTAGAACAAAAATATGCATGGTTGGACAGGCCCAATACTAGCAATCAAAACTGGGCTAAGGACCGAGCCCATGACACAATCTAATAATCCCAACAATCTACCCCTTTGCATCAAATGAGGCGAGAGATCATATCTTCTGTGTTGGCTTCACTATCTTTATTACTTTGAACAGACGAGGAATTATTGCAAGAAGTGTCTGCCGAAACTGGATATACCACCTTAACATGTCAGTGAACAACTTCTTGTCAGCAACACTGTTTTGATCACACCTCTGAATGATTTCTAAAATATGCTCCAAGTAAGATGTTGAGAAGAGGTGTTTGTCAATGAGAGCGAACAGGCATTTCTGACCTTAGCCTCGGATGAACAAACCAGTGTGGTACTTTGAATCTATCTTCCCCTTGACCATAAACTTGACACTGCCTGCTCTGCCCATAGTCTTGATCGTGGTTTGCTTGTGAATGGCAGAGGCAATCTCCTGGTCCATCTTCGCTACCTCGTGAATGTAGCATACAAGCATATGCTTGACATGATCAATTATTGGCTGAACTCCTGAGGATTTGACAGAAGAATGTTATTGAGGAGTATCCATTCATGGGGATTAAGGTTCGGTAGACAAGTAAGGGTGAAATTGTGAACTGGGCCTTCGGTTCCTCGAGTCACCTTGTGTGACATCCACAAAATCTCGGCCAGAAAAGACCGATTTTCATTTATGCTTTTAAATAATTTCAGAGTAAATCCTTTTGATTTGAAAGAGTTGCGGAATTTGTTCCCAAAAACAAAACATGATAAAACAATGTTTACCAAAGCATTTCATAAAAGAAATGTATTTTCATTATATAATCAAAACTCGGGGTGTCATGTTCCGATACAGACCAATAAGCATAAACGATAACATTACAAGTCATTCAACAAATATATACATATACAGACTTGTAAACAAAACAACTTGATGGTTCGTCCATCTTATGCCCTTGCGCCACTTCCTATAATACAAATAAAACTGAGTGGGTCAGGCTTGGGAGCCTGGTGAGCATATAGGGTTTTCAACCCACAATAAATAATTATATTTAATTCCACCAACCAACAATAACCCAATTACCCATTCCCGTTATTCTCACTTTATGTCCCTAAAATAACTAACACAAGGGACCTAGTCTAAGAATATTTCATCGGGGCGACAACACATGCTTCGGGGGTTCCTCAGCAATATAAGTCAAATAAGGCAACCATGAGGGGGATGGAGTACAGCGAATGAACACCCGAGTTCATTAACACCTACAGGTGGCGAACCTGCTAATGTTCCACAAAACTGTCTAGAAAAGTCCGTGGTCGTCATCTAAACTCCGCTAGATGACTAAATCAAACAACAATGAGGCCTCTCATCTGTTTATTACACACCAACTATCTACCCATGTTCTACCCAACATATTAGTTGATAAAAATATGCATTTTTATACATAGTTTAAAAACCTGTATAGCATGCTTTAATCAATACATATTCCACATAACAGATGAGGCACACACACATACCACGTATCTCATAGAAAACAAATCAGATCTATGAGATAGAAGAGGGTGAATATACATTCACACATATAACACCAAATATACACATAACACGTATTTCGTATAAAAAACTTTATAATTCTGTGTTAGAAGAAAGTAACCACACACTCACGCATATAAACAACAATATACTTAATACACTCAAACCATACTTGTATTATTATCGTGTTTATGAAAGGTAGTATACACTCACTTGATTAGAAGATGATCGGACAACACTACGGCTTGCAGAAGTAGTAATCCTCAGCAGATCTGGAAGATCTTCACAAAAATCGAACTTCTCTCAGGCAGAGCTTCGGCTCGGGAATCGCACTTCTCGGGATCTTCGGGATCTTGGGACTTGCTTCGGGGCTCGAGAATATTACCGGGGCTTCGGGGTACTTCTGGCACGCAAATCGATGCAAAACGGGAGAGAGAAGAGAGAAAAATAGCAAAAGAGTCGGCTGCCCTCGCATCCTATTTATAGGAGGCTGAGCCTCGGAGTACGCAGGGCGTACTGCAGTACGCGGGGCGTACTGCTCCGAAACGTCATTGATTACTTATCCGAAGTGCTCGAGTGCGAGTGTCAACATTCCTCGGTGTACGCGGGGCGTACACGAGTATGCGGGGCGTACTTCGGATGAGTCCGATGACTCCTCTTCGGATAATGCCGGATTTTCCAATTAAATTTAAATACAAATTATTTAATAAACTTCGGAAATTCATATCTTCTTCATACGAACTCCGTTTTCAACGTTCTTTATATCCACGCGAAGGTGAGACTACGCTCTACAACTTTTGTTTAGACTCCGTCGGCTAATTTTAACTTTATTTTTATTAGTTATTTTTAATAGGCCGGGACAGAAAAACTTCGTTATAAATTCATAACTTCTTCGTTTGACGTCTGTTCTCGCCTAACTTTTCATTGCTTCGATACCAACAACGAGATCTTCGATTCTCGTTTAGATTGCTTCGGCTAAAAACCGCTCGATCTCAAATCGAGTATTTTAGGCTACATACCGTTAAGCCGAAACTTCGATAAATCATAACTTCCTCATACGAAGTCAGATTTGGGCGTTCTATATATATTCGGAAACCTCGTTTCAACTACTACAACATTATCCAAAGATATCAAGTTTATTTTACACTTAAATTTTGACGCTTATTTTTATTCTTAATTAATCAAACCACATAATTAAGCAATTAAGCACAAAACATATAATACTCAAATAATATACTTCTATTATTTCAAAATGGGTTACAAAGGTTAACCTAGACTATTACATCAACGAAAATGCCTAGCCTGGAAACGCGGGCGTTACAATTCTCTCCCCTTTAGGATGATTCCATCCTCGGAATCACACATCAACAAACAAATGCGGATAGCGACTCAACATGTCACTCTCCGTTTCCCAGGTGAGATTTGGCCCATTCGAATGTTTCCAACGAACAAGCACTAATTCGACCATCTTACGTCGAAGCTTCTTAGTCTTTCGGTCAACAATTGCCTCTGGTTCTTCAATTAACCAAAGGTAAATGTTCATCCCAGTTACCCAGGAATTCTAGGGTACATGCTCGCAGCATATCTTCAAGTGTTTGTATCGTTCTTTCACTCTGACCATCAGTCTGCAGATGGTAAGCTGTACTTAAACAAAACTTGGTACCCAATTCCTCTTGTAGACTTTTCCAAAACCTCGAGGTGAAACGGCTATCACGATCCGACTCAATCATTAACGGAACACCGTGAAGCCTCACAATTTCCTTCACATAAGAATTCGCAAGCTTCTCCATAGACCATTTCTCCTTGGCTGTTATGAAATGCGCACTCTTAGTGAATCGATCAACAACGACCCAAATCATGTCGTGACCACTTTTTGTTCTGGGTAGTTTAGTGACAAAATCCGTAGCAATGTCTTCCCACTTACCCATGGGCACAGGCAATGGTTCTAAACTCCCATATGGTTTCTGATGTTGTGTCTTGACTCTCGCACAAGTCACACACTCGGCCACATACTTTGCAACATCAAGCTTCATCGTCGGCCACCAGTAGTAGGGCTTTAGGTCCCTATACATTTTAGTGCTACCGGGATGAATCGAGTACATGGTATTGTGAGCTTCTTCCATCAGAAGATCTCTGACTCCTCCTGTCTTACGTATCCAAATCCAATCTTGGAACACCTTCAGTCCATGACTGTTTACACCGAACACCAACGTTTTGCCCAAACGATCCTCCTTTCGGTCATCCTTCTCAGAAGCTTAGCTTTGAGCTTTCTTTATACTTTCCAAAATAGTCGAGAAAACTTCAATTCTCAACGCTCTTGGCCTTTTCCTTTCAAGATTGAATTTCCAACTGAGAGCATCAGCAACAACATTAGCTTTACCGGGATGGTAAAGTATCTCACAGTCGTAGTCCTTGAGTAATTCTAGCCAGCGTCGTTGCCTCATATTCGATTCCTTCTAATTAAAGTGATATTGGAGACTCTTATGATCAGTAAAAAGTTTGCACTTCGTGCCATAGAGGTAATGCCTCCATATTTTTAGAGCGAAAACTACCGCTGCCAACTCCAAATCATGAGTCGGGTAATTCTTTTCAAGCTCCTTTCAGCTGTCGAGACGCATATCCTATCACTTTTTCTCTTTGGGTCAAAACACAACCCAATCCAACCCCAGACGCATCGCTATAAACAGCGAAGGCTTCAACTCCATCGGGTAAAGAAAGTATCGGTGCCTCGCATAGCTTCTTCTTTAGCTTCTCGAATGCTTCTTTATGCTTATCAATCCAAGCTTAAGTAGCTCCTTTGTGGGTCAAAGCTGTTAATGGAGTGGCAATCGAAGAAAAGCCTTGGATAAACCTTCGGTAATATCCGGCTAATCCTAAAAACCTTTGGACCTCCGTGGGACTTTTCGGTTGTTCCCACTTCATCACGGCTAATCATAAAAAGCTTCGGACCTCCGTGGGACTTCGAATCATTGCCCTCACTCAATGGTTCGAGAAAACGGATTCGATCTTCGAGATCTACTCCTATCCAGAAGGGAGAAAAGTTAAATTTGCTACCTACACCTTCGCGGACAGAGCCCTGACATGGTGGAATAGCCACGCCAAGTCACTAACCCTAATAGTGGCAAATGCTATGGGCTGGGAAGCTCTGATGGAGCTCACGATTGAAAAGTATTGCCCGAGGGGCGAGGTTTAGAAACTTGAACAAGAACTCTGGACCCTAATCATGAAGGGCTCCGACATAGTTGCCTACACTACCAGATTCAGCGATCTGGTGGCTCAATATCTAGGAATGGTTCCTACTAAGGGAAAGAAAGTCAAGAGGTATATCTGGGGGCTGGTGCCTCCATTCAAGGGGAATGTCTTAGCTTCAAATGCCACTACCTTTTACAGTGCCAAGCAATTAGCACAGTGGATCATTGATCATGGAGTCCGCACCCCGATAACAAAAACAACCTTAGCCATCCCAGAACCATCCAAATCCGCTGAAAATAAGTGGAAGTTTTGGGATAACAAGAAGAACAAAGCGGCGCAAAACTCTACCCACTTGTTTGTTGACTTCCTTTTTAAACTCTATGAACTTTTTAAAGGTTTCTGAATTATGCTTGATTAAGTAGATATAGCCATATCTGCTATAATCATCAATAAAAGTCACATAAAATTGATTATCATCCCTTACGGTGGATCTGTAGGGCCCACACACATCTGTGTGTATGACATGCAACAAACCTTCACCTCTTTCAGAGGAACCAGTTAAAGGTGATTTTTTCATCTTACTCAAAAGGCAAGATTCACATTCCTCATTTGACCTTAGGTCAAATGATTCCGACACTCCATCCTTTTGGAGTTGGGCGATGCGTTTCTTGTTAAAATGTCCAAGACGACAATGCCACAAGCATGCTTTTTCTATGCCAATAGATGAATGAATATGAAATACACTATTACCTAAATTGTCTACACACATCACATTTTCGTACACACTATCACAAGGTAAAGCTTTGAAATAAAAAATACTACACACATCACATTTTCATACACACTATCACAAGGTAAAGCTTTGAAATAAAAAATACCATTTTTATAAGCAAAAATAAGACCATTCTCATCATTAAAATTGTATCTAAAACCTTGTTTACACAATGCATGAAAGGAAATAATGTTTCGTGTCATTTCTGATGAGCAGCAACAATTGAATAAACCTAACTAACTCCATCACTAAGCACTAGACTATAAACTCTAATCTTGGAGATAGGTGAAGATCACCTATTCCCCATGATCAATTTTATTTAACCATGCTCCACATCCTCGTGTCTTCTTAGCCCCTGCAAATCTTAACAAATGTGAAATCCACATCCTCTATCAAGGATCCAAGAACGAGAAGAATATGACTTTTTAGATAACATAGTGTATATACCTGTAACGCCCATGTTTCTTGGTTAAACATTAAATACAATGTAATAGTCTAGGTCAACTATTGTAACGTGTTATGAAGTAATAAGAATGAATTATGTGACTTTATATGCCATATATTTAATTATGATGATATCATAAATTAAGGACAAATATATATATATATATATATATATATATATATATATATATATATATATATATATATATATATATATATATATATATATATATATATATATATTAGCGTCGAATGTAAAATGTTACAAAAAGCCAATATCTATGAAGAAAGTTGTAGTGGCCGAAACAAGGATTCCGGAGATATAAAGAATACCGAAACCCAAGTTACAACAAAGAAGTTATGACTTGTCAAAGTTTCGCAACATAACCGGTATAACGTTGTGTGACCTAAAAAGTGACTCTACAATAAAGTGCTTTTTAGCCTTAGCGGTCCAAATAAAAGTCGTAGTACACGTTAAACTGAGAACGTGCATAAAAAGAATGTCAAAATCTGACTTCGTATGAGGAAGTTATGAAATTTCTAAGATTTGTTATAATAGTATGCAGGCCGGAATTCGAATTATAGATCGATCGATTTTTAGACGACACAACCTAAATGAGAATCGAAGATCTCATCGATAGTAGTTTAACGGTAAAAAGACAGACGGAAACAAATTTCGGATGAAGAAGTTATCAATTTTTAACAGGCTTTTCCTGTCCCGGGCTGTTAAAACTATAACTTTAAAAATAAAGTCAAAATTAGCCGACGGAGTCTGAACAAAAGTTGTAGAGAATGGTCTCACCTAAGTGTGGATATAAAGAACGTCAAAAATGGACTTTGTATGCGAAGGTTATGAATTTTTCAAGTTTGAAAAATCGAAGTACGCCCATCATACTCGTCTTCACGGTCCGAAGTTTGCGACGTCGCCTATTCTCTCACATGCAACATGTATCTCGAACACTTGACACGTCCGGAGCCACGTATCACGGTACGCCCAACGTAGAGCCTCGCAAGGCAGTATGCCCTGCGTACATGAAGATTACGCCCAACGTAACCTGAGACTTTGGCCACCATAAATACGATGCGAGGCTGCTCCAAAAGTGTTTACAAAATTCGCCATTTTTCTCCTTTTACTTTCTTTTTACCTACACTAAATACCACCAAGCCTAGAATACCTTCCTAGCATCATAAGAAATCCCTGGAGAGCCCGAAGACCTAGAGATAAAGAGTTTTTCAAGTCGAAACTCCGCCCGTGCGGAACCCGATTTTTGAGAAAACATTTCGGTTTCATCGAAAAAGATTATTTTCAGGGAAGAAGTGTTGTCCAATCACCATCTTATCTAGTGAGTGTATAGTCACTTTCATCTTACATATAGATATGAAGTATTTTGTACAAAATACATGCTATGTGTATATATATATATATATATATATATATATATATATATATATATATATATATATATATATATATATATATATATATTGTTTGTTTATGTGAGATGGATGTTGAATGAATGTTTTATTTATGTTTAGAATGATTTAAATTGTATATGTATTTTTATCTACAAATATGTTGGGTATAACATGGGTAGATGAAATAGTTGATGTGTGATGAAATAAAATGATGAGAGGTCTCGATGTTGACGATGTTCGAGTCATCTAGAGGAATATAGATGTCACACCCAAAAATTTCATCCCAAATTAAAGCTTTTGAAAACTTTTAAAACCATTTATCATTACAATTTTTTTTTCAAAATATCTAATATCAGAGTTCTCCTAGAAACATTAACAAATCATGAGGAACTGTACGATCATGCCTTCACCTTTCCGCAATCCCTTGATGTACCTAAAACAATAAACTGAAATTGTATTCCCGAAAGCTTAGTGAGTTCCCCCAGAATACCCATACCCACAACAATACACATATAATCATAAACAACATACTATGGGTCTCGTCAACCATCGGGTTGGAATACCGCAGGCCCTCAACCGTCTGGTTGGAATGCCAACATACTATGGGTCCAATCATCCTCATGATGGAATACCCCATACCCACAACCAACATATTGGATTGCCCACATACTATGAGTCTAGTCATCCTCTGGATGGAAAACTCACGGCCCACAACCAACTGGTTGGAATGCCCACGTCTATTGGATTTCGCTCAAAACAGATAAACCTCAACCGCCAACAAACATGTGCTCATATAACAGATAATCACATAACAGTCTATAGACAACTGATCTAACTGACCATACCACATACCACATAATATTATCCTACCCTCTAGGATACCGATCTAACAGATCATACTAGCATGACATAACCAGATAGCAATCCAAAGGGTCGACCTTGGTTCCTTAGACCCTTGAGTATAATGAGGATAACTCACCTTACAGATGTTGCCCTGAAGTGATAGGCTCAAACTCACGAATCACCAACGCGAACTCCACCACATGTAGTTCCCATAAGATCTTTTCCATAAATTTACCAAATTACCAAAATACCCTCAGAGGTCAACTGGTCAACCCTTGGTCAAAGTCAAGGTCAACAGTCCATGTTGACCCGACTCGTCAAGTGCAGTTCACCGACTCGTTGAGTCCTCCCTGAACTCAAGAAGTCGTGAAATCCTTGATTGACTCATCGAGTTTCCCAACAACTCGCCGAGTTCATACATGTCCAAAGGTTGGGAAAACCCTAGCCGACTCGCCGAGTCATTCGACTAACTCGCCGAGCCCAAGGCAATCTCCATCGGACTCGCCAAGTTGTTTATCAACTCGTCGATTTCATGACCTTCTTCATATGACGCGCCGAGTCAACCTTGCGACTCGCCGATTCCCTTCAATCCTTCACCCATACAGATGCTTTTTAAGCCACGCTAAGGCTCCAAATTTTAGATCCAGCTTCCCAAGGCATGTTTATCACGTAAAGTTGAAAACTTTACGTGCGTGCAAGGTGATAATGACCCTAAACAAGCTAAAGAAGTGGCTTAAGGTAAGGGAAAGGTCATAGCTCAACAAAGACTAAAGATTTATGAAAAAGAGGGGCTAAAGGAGTCCAAATCTGAGGTGGTAACCACAGATCTTGACCCAAATCGGAGAACCAGCACACAAAACCCTAAAATCCCAACCCATAATAAAGAGTTCCAACTAAGAGAGAGCCAAGTAGCAACTTGTTACCTCCAAAATGATGCCAAGACAAAGAAGAACCCAGATCTACAATAGCCCCTTGCTCCAAACTTTTTGAACTCCAAGCTTTTTACTCTGAAGATCCCTCTTCCAAGATAAGAAACACAAAATTATAGAGAGCAACCACGAATTAGGGTTTCTGAACTCAAGGGAGTTAGTAAGATAGGCTAAGGGGAATATGTGGTCCTTAAATAGGGTGCAAATCCCCAAAATTTAGGGTTTCATCTGTCAGCTCCTACTCGTCGAATCCCTTATTGGACTCGGTGAGTAGGTCCCTAAAACACACGGACCAACCCGCTTCTACTCGATGAGTAGGGCAACCAAATCGTTGAGTAGACCTTGACATCAGGAAACAAATCTTATAAAATCTATACCTGAGAATCGGTGCGTTACAATAGATGACAACCACAGACTTTTCTAGACAGTCCAGTGGAACGTTAACAGGCTCGTAATCTGTACGTATTTTTGAGCTATGTGTTCCTCTGGTGTTATTTTGAACTATGTGATCATTAGATATTTTTGAACTATGTGCTCATTAGGTGCTTTTGAACTGAGTGTTCAATAGGTGTTATTAACCTATGTGTTCATTAAGTATTTTTCAACTGAGTTGTTACCAAATGTTTTAAACTACGTGTTCACTAGTTGTAATTTAAGAACCTTGGCAGCGATGAACTTCGTGCCTATTCCTTAGGTTAATCCTTAGGAATGAATGAATGAAGGACATATGATTCTTAAGATCTTTAAGAATAAAGAAGATAATGGGGATGTGAAATTGGGTTGATTGTTTGATGAATAAACTTAATAAATTTATTTATAGTGGGTTGAAAACCCTATGTGCTCACCATGCTCCCAAGCCTGACCCACTCAATTTTCTATATTACAGGTAATGGAACAAGAGCATAGTTGGAAGATGACGAGGGATTTTGGATTATAGGCCAGTAGATATAAATAATTGTTGTAAGGCCTATATTATATTGTTTATGCTTTTGGTCTGTATCGATGTGGATATCCCGAGTTTTGTAGTGAAATGAAAAATACATTTCTTTAAGAAATGCTTTGATAAATTTTTATAATATTCTATTTTGGGGACAAATTTTGTAACACCTTTTGAAAGATTGCTATGATTTTATTTAAAATCATAAACGAAATCGTTCTTTTTTGGCCATGAAAAAGGGGATGTCACTATACCTGCAGAAGTTGGCTTCACCTTATCATCTTTGATCTCTTGCAGATACTTTGGGCAGCTTCGTTTCCAGCGTCCTTTTTCGTTGCAATAGAAGCAAGTGGCCTCTTTGGGATCAGAGACATTGGGAGCATCAAAACTTATTTTCCTTTGGGTCCATTTCTTGACAACCCAGCTTAAAACTTAACCTTCCGGTTTTTCTTAGGAGGACCTTTCCCTTTTCCCCTTTTCCCTTGCCCAATGGCCAAAACAAGAGCAATAGCAGGAGTGGAGGCAACAATTTTTCCCTTCATTCCTGCTTTAGTTGTTTGCATGAGGTTGTGCAATTCAGAAAAAGTAGTTTCATTGTTGTTCAAATGATAAGTCAAGATGAGCTAATCATAAAAACTTGGCAAAGAGTTCAACACTATGTCGATTGCCAACTCTTCATCAAAATACATATTAAGCTTAACAAGCCTATCCATGTATCGTTTCATTCTCTTTACGTAGCTGCTAACACATTCTCCTTCTTTCATCTTACTAGATATGAGGGTCTTTACCACATCATACTTTTCCTGACGAGCTCGTTTATGGTACTTCTCCATAAAGACCTTGTTCAGATCGTATGGCCAGTAATCCTCATAGTATCTCTACAATTCAGTAGTCATTGTGGCCACTATGATGCAAACAACTTTTATCGCATCATTGTAGTGTTTTTTGATGGCAACCATTTCTTCGGGAGTGGCCTTTTCTTCATCGATGTCATCCAATGGTCTCTCAAGGACATACTCCTTGTCCTCTAAACGAAGGGCCATTTTTATGTTGCGCATCCAGTCATTGTAGTTAGTGCCATCCAATTGTAGCTTGGAGCACATGTTCAACAAGGAAAAATTATGGGAGGAGGATGAGGAAACAGAAGCATCATTTCGAGTAGACATCTGTAAAAGAAAGATAATTTTAGTTAGATAAGAATAATCGTCAATATAAATCCCAAAATGAAATAGTAAGGATAAAATCAAACTAAATAATTCACAACTTATAAAAGGGATGCCCTAATCTAATTGTAATTATATAATGGTAGGTTAATGAAGATTTACCAATTCCACCATCGAAAAACAAAATTTGAGGAAAATTAAGTTAAGTGAAATTCCAAGATCTTTTGAGACTCACTAAAACTATTCAATGGCTTGTTTAATCTCAAATTATGATCTTCCATTTGTGACTGGGATACCGATGATCACAAACAAGATTTGAAAAACCATGCAAATTAGGTTGGCACTCTGGATGTCATTTATTATCTTATTTTAATGTGTCGGTTAACCACACATGCTCCATTAAGCAATGATAATTTTCGAGAGGCCCATTATGACTCTTTATAGTCACTATTAGTATGTCGGTTAACCACACACGCTCCACTAACTACTATAAAATATAATGTGCACTTTAATGGGTTAGCATACAAATTCACACTTTCCTTAAGTAACTAAGATTATGATGTAAAATAAAAAATTTTAGTTACTTTTAATCACACGTTCGGCTAACGACCCTCCGTTAATCAAGGAAGTGGTGGGTGAGAGTTCACACTTATTTAACCACCATTTTATAGGAAGTTTCCTTATACCCCATTATAGATCGGCTTCGTGAATGAGACGTACTAGCGGTTCGACTGACTTAATCTTATACATATAGTAATAATTAAACATTTAACTCTACATATCGTATCAGGTGTATATTTTAAAACTTTTTCAAAAATACTAGTTTATATTTTAATTTAAAAAAATCAAACAATTAATTTAAATTTGAAAATAAACCAAATAATATTTGACATTAATTATTAAGTTCCATTAATATCTAAATTATTTATTTATACACTTAAAAAATCAATCATATTAATCGTCAAAACAATCAATCAACTCAAATCCTTATCTCCTTACTTCTAGGCTTTTATTTTATCATGATATATGTAACATCCCAAAATTTGGGGCCAAAATTTTCGTTTTCTAATTAAGTGATTTATAAAGTTGTTTATCAAGACATTGCCAAGATCATGTCAATACATAAAATCATAATATCATGTTTCAAACCAAATCATCTTGAAGTAACAAAATATCATCGTACAATCCTAAAAAAATCTAAGCGGAAATCATGTGTGTGTGATGCGCTGCTACACCGCCGGCTCCTTCCCCTTAGACGAAGAAGTACCTGAAACCAGAAACTAAAACTGTAAGCACGAAGCTTAGTGAGTTCCTCTATCATACCACATACCATACAATCACATAGCATACATACTATCGGGCAATTATGGGGTGCCCGTCCTACCCAGGTCAAGCCATTCTGGGGTGTTGACCTACCCATGTCTAGCAATTTTGGGGTGCTGACCTACCCATGTCAAGCCATTCTGGGGTGCTGACGTACCCATGTCAAGCCTTTTTGGGGTGCTGACCTACCCATGTCAAACCATTCTGTGGTGCTAACCTACCCATGTCAAGCCATTCTGGGGTGCCGACCTACCCTCCGGTCTATCTCAACCGTACACGGGGACTATTTCACCCCCAACTACTAACACATAATATCATCTCATAATCATGCTGTCAGACATATCGGGGGTGTCCGACCTATCCATTGGTCCTAGCGACCAAATCGGGGACTAGTCCCCCTTCTACTGATACTATCTCACATAACATAACAACTAACAAACTAGCATACTCACATATCCAGCAATCTACCGTACTCACATATCCAACAATAACAGACCAGCCATTTATCACAAAGATAATCGTCCCAACTAACAATTACTAGTGGGTCGACCTTGGTGCCTTAGACCTACTTCTACTAGAAGGTAACTCACCTCGATGTTATGTAGTGTCTAACCTGCCCTTGGCGTGAGGTTTGGCTCTCATTGACTCCTCAATCCCTATACGACAACCCTCAAGCCATCAAACATAATACAAAACCCTAACACAGGTCAATGCCAAAACCAGGAAAAGTCAACATTGGTCAAAGTCAACACCCCGTTGACCTGACTCGCCGAGTTGGTCTACCAACTCGTCGAGTCCATACTAAATTAACCCGATCCAACCCCAACTTCAATAGTCGAGTCTAGCAAGAACTCGACAGGTTCTCCTTCATTCTAACCATCAGGACCATCTTCATCCGACTCGCCGAGTTGTATGAACAACTCGTCGAGTTCATCTTCAAAGATTGGGAGATTGCGTTGGAGTCACCGAGTCTGTTCTAGCACTCGTCGAGTCCCATGATTTCCAGGTCCAAGGCAAACCCCTAGAAGGATGAGTGTTCCTTTCACTCAACCAAAACCATTCCAAAAGATGTTTTTGGGGAAAAAGTGTCTCGACTCGCCGAGTCCCTCCTTGTCCAATACAATACAGTCAATTTTAATGGGACTTAACACACCAAAACCATAGATCTGGCCTCCTAATCTCCATTTTACACGTAAAGATCCAAACTTGGTACGCATGCAAGGGGTCTTTGGCCGAAAAAGCCATAAAAGTGATGGGTTATGAGCATTCTAACGCTACTAAGTGTACATGCAACCCTAGGAAACCTTGGATCTATCTTTCTATAAAAATATATGCAAAATATGATTTCCAAGGTTCATAATCCTGTCTAGCATACATGGGGAACTTTTAATCTAAAAGATGGCTAGAATTACATACCTTGTAGTTGATTTGATTCCTTGAAAACCTGGAGAGTCTAGCACCCCAAGTGTGATGCCTCAAATGCTTCACACAACACCAAATGCTTTGGAATAACTTTAGAGTATGTATAACACTTGTATAAATCTGCTTTCCCTCTCTAGCTCTTAGTGTCCCGATTTTTATGAGTATTATGTTCCTTATATAGTGTGTCACAACTAGGGTTACACCATGTAAACCCTAATGTGACATGACTCTTCATTTCCATGACCCATGGGTTTGTAACTCCCATGGAGCATCCTATTGGTTTAACCCAACTTGATAATCCATGGAGCCTTTTAGTCCACTACACAAGTTATGGATGATTTACATAATCAGCCCATATATTTAATTAGTTATCTCATGATCACTTAATTAATTCCAATTTAATTCTTGATCAATACTAATTAAATAATACTATTAATATATTAGTACTTATAGCATAGTAATAAACCACAACTGTTATTTCTCTCATTAAGTCTATCCAAATGCATCATGCCATGCAACCCAAATGGACCATGTCGGATCGGGTCAAGTACATACTAAATATAGTTATGGAATTAGAGACCTTATCCAACAGTCTCCAACTTGGATAAATCTAATAACTATATATGTAGGTATGACTTCAGGAACCGATCAACAATCAAGCTCTTTGAAGGTCTCTCGGAACTGAGAAGATGATGATGCGCCATTTAAGATAAATGATCATATAATCCACTATTCTAGATATCTCTCGGACAAATACTTGGAACAATGTCTTACTTATTGTCCAATAGTTTGTTTTTACTGATTTCCGATTTGTTTGACATAGAACTAAATTGAACACATCAATTTGGTTCTGACTGGGCCCGGTACATAGGTCAAAACAAAGTTATCGAAGGGCCCAGATATCACTTCTAATCCAAGAAGGAATAGATAAACCTCGACTCATATGCTTATTCTACTACTTGTTGAATCACACACAAAAGTATGTTTTATAACATCGAGTTACCAATGCGGTTTCGTACGATCAATGCATAACCAACTCATAGGAAACAAGTCATATCTCAAGGTTTGAAGACTTAAATGATATTACCGTCTCACGATCACTCGGGATATAAATTCCATGAATTGATACCAGTGAGCGTGGGTTGAGTCCAATGCTCAGAACTTATGAGCACTCATGAGTGTTGTAGCCTTGTCCAACAAGTTAGACCTCTGCAACCATATCTTGATAGTCTTGATTCATACCTACTTTTAACATATGACCGACTGTGGAGATTCGAATAGTATGATATAACAAACATAATTATTCTGGAAGTCAAAACATGCAAAAGAAATATAGTAAACGATTAACAAAAGACAGCAACACTTTACTCATAAAAAAAAAAACAACTTTTATTCATCTTCAAATGTCAATTACACTTTACCAATTTCAAAATTATCTAACTACTAAAACTAATATCATCCTTCTGTTGGAATAGTGTCTAAGGCTGCAACTATATTGCGCAAGTACTTGACCCGGTTGTGTATGGTCCTTTTGGGTTGCCTTCACCATAGCAACTTGATGGGATGATTTATTGAGAGAGAGAGTAAATATTATAAAGAATAATATATGGTTATTTAATTAATATAAGTCATAGAATTAATTGGAATTAATTTGGTGACTTAAAGAGATTAATTAAATAAAGGGGTATAAACTGTCAATTGTTTGATAGTTAAACTTTAGACTGTAAATCCATTGGGATATGCTTTGGACGGATTCTAAGAGCTTAGGGATAGCTAAAATCGTCCATATAAGTTATCTAGGAATGGATTTGGATAGCCTTAAAAGAAGATTATCCAATTAGGGTTTAGGTTGTAACCCTTAAGGAGTCTACAAGTATAAATAGACCCTATGGCATGGGGAATTCGACACATCACCTAAAGTAAGGAACCTCTGGTCGAAATTCCTCCCCTCTCCTCTCTCCTAAATCATTCTTCTTGCTATTGGTGTTTGTAAGCCATTAGAGGAGTGACATTTGTGACTCTAGAAGCTCCAAGACCTCAAGATCAACAAGGAACTCAAAGGTATGATTCCAGATCTGTTTCAATGTTGTTATTTAACCTAATTAGTCATTAGAAGACTTGGATTCAAAGCATGTTTATTAGAAAGCCTAGATCCAAGCATTAGGGTTTTGCATGCGCACATAGGAAAGTTCTTATGGCTAAAACCCATCAGTGGTATCAGAGCCTAGCTTGGTTTTCTTTAAATTGTTGCTTGATTAACTGAAACAAACCTGCAAAATTCGATTTTTTGGTTTCTGAGTCATGGACTCGGCGAGTCTCAAAGTGGACTCGGCGAGTCCCTTTGTGCACTCGGCGAGTCCAGGCGTCAGGAATGACCAGATTCGGGATTTCTTTGTGATTATCTTATGGAAACTTACCTTAATCATAATAGATCAACCTAAATCCGATTTTATGATATATATGACTATTATCTTGATCTAGCAAAAGGTATTTATCAACTAATTAAATATTTAATTTCCTTATATGATAATTAATTAATTATTTTAATTATTTTGGTAATTATCTTTCAAAGAAATCTTGAATAAAATCAAATATAGATAATTAGGATATTAATTGTTAATTGGAATTATTTGTTATTTGATCCTCCATGTTTTAAATGTTTAAAACTTGCCCTCAAGTTTTGAAATTCATATTTGTGATTAAAAGTTTTAATTTAGACAACTTAAATTTCAAAACCCTAGATTTTAAAAGGTTTAAAATACAACCCTATACTAATATGATATTACTAGTATAATATATATATATATATATATATATATATATATATATATATATATATATATATATATATATATATGTATAACTAAATGCTAGTCTTACCGTTAGTAGGCCTCATTCACGAAGCCAATCTATAAGGTGGGTATAAGGTTGCGGCCTATAAAATGGCGCTTAATGGGTGTACACTCACACCCACCGCTTGCTTGATTGGTGGAGGGTTGTTAGCCGAACGGGTAGGATAGGGCAACCTCATCCTCTCATTAAAAGTATAATAAGAAATATAAAGTAACTACACATATTTTTAAAAATTCCCAATCCTAGTTACTTTAGGAAAAGTGAATTGATGCAACCCCATGAAATTACACTTTGCACCTTGCTAAGAAGTTAGTGGAGCGTGTGTGGTTTACCGGCACACTAATTGGTTCTAAGCGATGGTGACAATGGGTGATTCATTGTTTATCATAGTTCGATGGAGCGTGAGTGGTTTACCGGCACATCGAATAGGTGATCGTTACAATGAAGGCACCATGTGAATTTGCATGGTAATTCACACCCGCTTTGTGATCCTCGGCATCCCAGTCACAAACAAGAGGGGCATATCGAGATTTAAACATGCCATTGAATAGTTTCAATGAATCTCATCCGAACCTAGGAATTCTCAAAAACACTTAGGACTAATAGTTTAAGTTTTGTGATGGAGAATTAGTGAATCGTCATTCACTTACCTTGAATTTATTTGCATGTTAGATTACGACATCCCTTTTCTAGTATGTAAATATTATTGTTGGATCCTAGCCCTAATTTTCTTATTGGGTGATAATTAGGGATTCTTATTCTAATCTATCTTTGTCCTTTTCTAATTATAGATGTCGAACGCAAACAACGTTGCTGCTAGTTCTTTCACGTTGATGAGCCTTTGCCAAAAGGTCACATTCGATGGAACGAACTTTAGCGAATGGATAAGATACATTCGCACCATTGCTCGCTATGAGGATAAGGAGTATGTCCTTGATGAGAAGCTCGAGAAAATCAACCCCGAAATCGCTACTCCAGCCGAAATCACCGCTTTTGAGACTCATGAGCGAGATGCAACGAAGGTACATTGCATCATGATCGCTACCATGAACTCCGAATTCCAAAAGTCCTACGAGGACATGTACCCGTACAAAATGCACCAAGACTTATTGGAGAGGTACCACCAGAACACGAGACAAGAGCGTTACGAGATTTTCACTAACATGATTTCCGCTAAGATGGGTCATGGAGAATCTCTTACCGTGCACTTGCAAAAGATGCAAAGGTATGTCGACCGCCTTCGCAAGTTAAATGTTGACTTTGGTGAAGACTTGGCGATCGACATGGTGCTTCACTCTTTGCCTCCGATGTACAACCAATTTAGGATGACCTACCACATGAACAAAGAAGAGGTCACCCTAAGCAAACTCCAAGGTCTCTTGAGGGTCACTGAGAGCAACTTCAAGGACAAGTCTGTTGCGCCTACTCCCAATCCGCCCGCTGCTCCTGTCTTGGCTATTGGTCAATGAAAGGGAAAGAAGAGGAAAACTTCATCGAAGAACTATCGCAAGGTGAAAGCCCGAGATGGTGCCTCTTCTAGTGGGACCAAAGTTGATCCCGCTAAGCCCTGTTCTAACCCGAAGGAGGCAGAGTGCCACCACTGCCACAAGATAGGACATTGGAAGAGAAGCTGCCCGGATTACCTACAAGCAATCAAAGAGGGAAAGATCAAGCCATCTTTCACAGGTATATACACAATCAAATCTAACGATTCTAATCATGCTATTTCTTGGGTTCTTGATACCGGTTGTGGTTATCACATTTGTTCTATTGTGCAGGGACTAAGAAGAAGTAGGGATGTGGAGCAAGGAAGGATCAATCTAATCATGGGGAACAGAAGATCGTCGCCTGTAACCAAGATTGGAGTGTATTCTTTAGTGCTTAGTAGTTTGGTTTTAGATTTGAACAATTGTTGCTATTCGCCAGAAATGGCTAGAAACATCATTTCATTTCATGGTTTATATAGACAATGATTTAGATTTTCTTTTAATAATGAGAATGGTTCTATTTTGGCTTATCTAAATGGTGTCTTTTACTTTGAAGCTATACTGTGTAATGGAATATATGAAACCGTTATGATTGTTGATAACTTAGGAAATGATGTTTTGAATATTGATTCTTCCAATAGTATGGATAAAGCATCCTTATGGCATTGTCGTCTTGGACATGTCAACAAGAAATGCATAGCCCAACTCCAAAAAGATGGAGTGTTGAAGTCATTCGACCATAGGGAAGATGACACATGCGAGTCTTGTTTGCTTGGAAAGATGACTAAGTCACCCTTCACGAGTACATGTGAAAGGGGCGAGGGTCTATTGGACCTAATACATACCGATGTATGTGGACCGTTTAGATCAACCACGAAGGATGGGAACCGCTTCTATGTGACTTTTACCGATGACTATAGTAGATATGGGTATATCTACTTAATCAAGCAAAAGTCAGACACCTTTGAAAAGTTCAAAGAGTTCAAGAATGAAGTGGAGAATCAATTGGGCAGGAAAATCAAGATGCTTTGATCCGATCGAGGAGGAGAGTACCTAAGTCTTGAATTCCACGATTATCTCAAGGAGTGTGGAATAGTTTCACAATTGACGCCTCCTAGGACACCGCAGTTGAATGGTGTGGCAGAAAGGTGTAATCGAACCTTATTGGATATGGTTCGCTCTATGATGAGTCGTGCTTCACTACCAATCTCTTTTTGGGGGTATGCCTTAGAGACTGCCGCCCATATCCTTAACCGAGTCCCTACTAAGATGGTTGCCAAAACACCTCACGAGAAGTGGACAGGGAAACCTCCCTCGTTGACACATATTAAGGTTTGGGGTTGCGAGGCTTTCGTAAGACGAGATACTCACGACAAGCTTGAACCTCGAAGTGAGCGATGTATTTTCATCGGCTACCCGCAGACATCCTTTGGATATCTCTTCTATAGACCGAAGGAAAATGTTGTCTTCGTTGCGAGGAGAGGAGTTTTCCGAGAGCGAGAACTCATAAGCCAAGGAGACAGTGGGAGGCAAATCGAACTTGAAGAGATTCAAGAGTCGATAGATGAAGGAACCTCTACCGCTGGCATTCAACCCGAGGAGGAAACTCCGGTTGAACCGATTGACGAATCCTTACCTCTTAGACGTTCCGATAGAGTTAGAGTTCATCCCCAGTTTTATGGCTTTCATATTACTACCGAAGGGGACACGTATATTAGTGATGGTACACTAGTAAACCTTGATGAACCTAATAGCTATAAGGATGCCATGGCAGGCCCGGAGTCTGAAAAATGGCAGGAGGCAATGGATAGCGAGATCCAATCCATGTATGATAACCAAGTTTGGAATTTGGTTGATTATGTGCCAGAACGTAAGACCGTTGGGTGCAAATGGATCTTCAAGAAGAAGACCGACGTGGATGGGAACGTACACACATATAAAGCGCGATTGGTCGCGAAGGGCTTTACTCAAACTCCCGGAGTTGACTATGATGAGACCTTCTCACCAGTTGCGAAAATTAAATCTATTAGAGTGATGCTAGCTATTGCCGCATTTCATGATTATGAGATTTGGCAAATGGATGTCAAGACCGCTTTCCTTAACGGGAAGTTGGCTGAGGATGTTTACATGGCTCAGCCCGAGGGGTTTGTGGATCCGAAGCATCCGAATAGAGTGTGCAAGCTTGAGAAGTCCATTTATGGACTTAAGCAAGCGTCTCGCAGATGGAATCTTTGCTTCGATGAGAAAGTCAAAGAGTTTGGATTTGTACGAAGTGAAGACGAATCTTGTGTATATGTCAAAGCCAGTAGGAGTATAGTAAGCTTCCTCGTTCTATATGTCGATGACATATTACTCATAGGAAACGACATCCCGACTCTGCAGGAGGTTAAGTCCTGGCTTGGGAAGTGCTTTGCTATGAAGGACCTCGGAGAGGCTTCTTACATTTTGGGAATAAGGATAGTAAGAGAAAGAAGTAAGAGACTAATTGGACTTAGTCAGAATACTTACTTAGAGAAGGTACTAAAACGTTTTAGTATGGAAAACTCAAAGAAGGGAGAACTATCGATACAAAGTAATGCCAAATTGAGTAAGACTCAAAGTCCGAGTACCGAAGCTGAGATAGCAAAAATGAGCCGAGTACCATACGCTTCCGCAGTTGGCTCAATCTTGTATGCTATGACTTGTACTCGCCCTGATGTAGCCTTCGCTTTCAGCATGGTTAGCAGATATCAAGGGAATCCTGGCAAAGCACATTGGATTGCGGTGAAAAACATCCTTAAGTACCTTCGGAGGACGAAGGAATGGTTCTTAGTCCTCGGATGGAGTGATGACTTGAAGGTGCGAGGGTATAGTGACGCCAGCTTTCAGACCGACAGGGACAACTACCGTTCGCAGTCGGGCTGGGTCTTTACCCTAAATGGAGGAGCAGTGACATGGAAGAGTTCCAAGCAGGAAACCGTAGCTGATTCAACGTGCGAATCAGAGTACATTGCAGCAAGCGAACCATCGAAGGAGGCAATATGGCTAAAGAACTTCATCGGTGATCTTGGAGTTGTACCTGTGATAAAGGAGCCAGTAGAGATTTTCTGTGATAACGAAGGCGCGGTTGCCTTGACCAAGGAACCGAGGGATCATCGTAGATCAAGACATATCGACAGAAAGTATCACTTCATTAGACATCGTGTAGAAGAAGGACAACTCGTAGTGAAGAGGATATCATCAGAAGATAACCCAGCAGATCCGCTTACGAAGGGACTGAGTAGGGTTAAGCAGTTGCAGCATGCTAGGAGTATTGGGCTGAAGGATGATATTAGCATAGATTAGATAGTATTAGAAACGTATAATAGATAAATGTGATTGACATTTGATGATTAAATAAAGGAGTTTTATTTATGAGTAATGTTACTATCTTATGTTAATTGTTTAGCTATTGTTTCACTTTGCATGTTTTGACTTCCAGAATAATTGAGTTTATTAGGAATAATCCAATTGTTCAAATGGTCCACAATCGTTCATATGTTGGGAGTAGATATGAATGAAGATTGTCATGAATTGGTGTGTAGAATGTCTAAATGGTGTTAGACATAGCAAAGGATTGCTGCAACGTTCATGAGTGCTTATGAACTAGTTTTAAGCATTGGAACAAACCCGCGCTTGCTGGAATCACTTTATGGAATACGATATAAAAGGTGATCGCAAGACGATAATATCATATAGTCTTAAAACCTAGATATATGGTTTATTATTTGTTAATTCATTGTACATTGATAATACGAAAACGCATCAGTAACTTGGTGTTATAAAACGTATTGTTGTGTATAGTTGATTAATGAATAAGTAAATGCATGTAAGTCGAAGTTTGTCTGTAACTTTTATCTAAGAAGGTAAAAGCGATATCTCGGCCGCTCGATGATTTGATTTGACTTATGTGCCGGGCCCGGTCAGAACTGAATTGATGTGTTCGATTAAGTTCAATGTCAAATAAATCAGAGATCGAGAAACCTAAATGCTTGACTAACCATTCCATAGGATTGTCAGCATGATATCTAACAGAGGACTATAAGATCCCTTATCTAAAGGACAAGATTGATTAGATCAGAGTTTGACAGCGTCTTTGAGAGCTACGATTGCAAACCGAATTGTACTTGTATAGTTACTAGACTTATCCAAGTGGGAGACTGTTGGAATAGTGTCTAAGGCTGCGACTATATTGGGCAAGTACTTGACCCGGTTGTGCATGGTCCTTTTGGGTTGCCTTCACCATAGCAACTTGATGGGATGATTTATTGAGAGAGAGTAAATATTATAAATAATAATATATGGTTATTTAATTAATATAAGTCATAGAATTAATTGGAATTAATTTGGTGACTTAAAGAGATTAATTAAATAAAGGGGTATAAACTGTCAATTGTTTGATAGTTAAACTTTAGACTGTAAATCCATTGGGATATACTTTGGACGAATTCTAAGAGCTTAGGGATAGCTAAAATCGTCCATATAAGTTATCTAGGAATGGATTTGGATAGCCTTAAGAAAAGATTATCCAATTAGGGTTTAGGTTGTAACCCTTAAGGAGTCTACAAGTATAAATAGACCCTATGGCATGGGGAATTCGACACATCACCTAAAGTAAGGAACCTCTGGTCAAAATTCCTCCCCTCTCCTCTCTCCTAAATCACTCTTCTTGCTATTGGTGTTTGTAAGCCATTAGAGGAGTGACATTTGTGACTCTAGAAGCTCCAAGACCTCAAGATCAACAAGGAACTCAAAGGTATGATTCCAGATCTGTTTCAATGTTGTTATTTAACCTAATTAGTCATTAGAAGACTTGGATTCAAAGCATGTTTATTAGAAAGCCTACATCCAAGCATTAGGGTTTTGTATGCGCACATAGGAAAGTTTTTATGGCTAAAACCCATCACCTTCATCCCTATGCTTTGAGCATGCTGGAGATGCTTAGCCTGACTCAGTCCCTTCATGAGGGGATCTGTTGGGTTCTCATCCGATGATACCCTCTTAGCCACGAGGAGTCCTTCTATTCGATGTCTGATGAAATGGCATTTTCTGTCGATGTGTCTGGATCTCCCATGATCCATTGGTTCATTGGCTAAGGCAACTGGACTTTCACTATCACAGAAAATTTCCATTGGCTCCTTTATAGCTGGTACAACTCCAAGGTCTCCAATGAAGTTCTTCAGCTGTATCGCCTACTTTGCTGCCTCGCTTGCTGCTATATACTCAGATTCGCAAGTTGAATCAACCACTATCTCTTTTTTGGAACTCTTCCAAGTAATTCCTCCTCCGTTTAAGGTAAAGACCCAACCTGACTGAGAGCAGAAATTATCCTATCAGTCTGAAAGCTAGCATCACTATACCCTACAACTCTCAAGTCATCACTCCCACTGAGGGTAAGGACCCAGTCCTTAGTCCTCCGTAGGTACTTGAGGATATTCCTTACCGCAGTCCAGTCTACCTTGCTAGGGTTCCCCTGATATCTACTAACCATGCGCAAAGCAAAACCTACATCAGGTCGACTGCAAGTCATTGTTGGAATAGTGTCTAAGCTCATAACTATATTTGGTATGTACTTGACCCGGTTGTGCATGGTCCTTTTGGGTTGCCTTCTCCAAAGCAACTTGACAACGTAATTTAAAGAGAAAGAGAGAGTATTATGATTCATTAATATATTATAAGAATAATATATTAAAGGAGAAAATCATATTTATTTAATTAGTATTGGTCATAAATTAATTAGGAATTAATTTGGTTGTCAAAAGAGACTAATTGAATAAAGGGGTATAAACTGTCAAATGTATGATAGTTGAGTTTTAGGTTAAGGAAACTTAATGGGCTTAAAGGGCAACGAAATTATGATAGGTAACCATCATATTTTCGTCCAAGGGTCTTATTCCAGAATGTTCCATGGGTTGCTTGGTGGCTAAGCTGTCCATTAGGGTTTAGAGTGAAACCCTAGTAACCTGTAAGTATAAATATGACCCCTAGGGTATGAATTCGGCTACCACTTGATTCTAAGAGATCTCTAGGCCGATTTCTAGCCTCTCTCTCCCTCTCTCATATTGTCTTCTTGCTTACGGGGTTTGTGAACCATTAGAGGAGTTGCATTTGTGACTCTAGGCTCAAAAGAAGAAGATATACAAGATCTAAGCCAACTATTGAAGAGGTAAACATCTAGATCTGATTCTATATGTTAATTTTGTTGTTTGTATGCTAGATTAGGGTTTGTAAGTCTTGGAATCAAAGCATGTTCAATAGTGAAACCTAGATCCAAGCATTAGGGTTTGCATGAGCACATAGGAATGTTTCTTATGCCTAAAACCCATCAGTGGTATCAGAGCATTGATTGGTTTCAGTTGTATGTGATGCTTAACTTCTTTAATTGCTGAAAAACGATTTTTTGGTCCCTGCCCGACTCAGCTCGGCAAGTCAGTACCTGGACTCGGCGAGTTGGCCCTTACTCGGCGAGTCTAGGCCTGACTCGGCGAGTCTCTTCATCAGAAAGAGGGATTTTCGGGTTTTGGCTGCTGTTTTGACTTGGACTTGATGCTTAATTTGTTTCATGAAGTTAAAATCCGAATTTTATCTAAGTTAAGTGTTTATCCTTGCCAAAAGAATAGGTAATTTCAAATCTTTTTAAATATTAGTTGTTTATGTGATAAATATGGATTATTTAAAATTATTTGGTAATTATCTAATGACTAAAATCAAGATTAGGTCAAATATAGATAATTATGAAATTAATTGGTCAATTTGAATTATTTGTTATTTGATCCCTTGTGTTTTGAAAAGTTCAATTCTTGCCCTCAAGTTTTGAAATTGGAATTCATGATTAAAAGTTTAATTTTGAGTAATCTTAATTTCAAACCCTTAGAATTTTACAAGTGTAAAATTCAACCCTATACTATTATATATTATTACAAGCTTAATTAATATATATATGTATCACTTAAAATCCTAGTCTTACCGTTAGTAGGTCTCATTCACGAAGTCGGTCTATAAGGTGGTTATAGGGTTGCTGCCTATAAAATGGCGCTTAATGGGTGTACACTCACACCTACCGCTTGCTTGACTGGTGGAGGGTCGTTAGCCGAACAGGTAGGATAGGGCAACCTTCTCCTCATTAAAAGTATAATGTTGATCATAAAGTAACTACATGTTTTAGAAATTCCCATTCCTAGTTACTTTAGGGTAAAATGTGAAAATGATGCTAATCCATGGAATTACACTTTGTACCCTTGTCAAACGTTGATGGAGCATGTGTGGTTAACCGACACATCAATTTGGGGATGACATTGGTAGCGAAGGGTAACTCGATGTTTGTCATAGATCAATGGAGCGTGTGTGGTTTACCGGCACATTGATTAGGTGATAGAGACATTGAGTGCACCACGTTGATTCGCATGGTTATTCACAAATTTGTTTGCGATCCTTGGCATCCCAGTCGCAAATTTGAAATGCATATCGAGATTTAAACATGTCATTGAAAAGTTCAATGAATCTCAAAGATCTAGGAGTTTTCAATACATTTAAAACCTAAATTGCTTTTTCGTTTTTCATGGTGCGAATTAGTGAATCGTCATTCACTTACCTTCAAATTATTTACTTTTAGAGTACGACATCCCTTTCTAAGTTGTAAATCATGTTGTGGGATCCTAGCCCTAATTTCTCATTTGGGTGTTTGATTAGGGATTCATTTCTAATCAAACTTTGTTCCCTTCTTTTTCAGATGTCTGCAAACAACAACAACAACAATGCTTCTGGGTCATTCTCGTTGATGAACTTGTGTCAGAAAGTGACATTTGATGGTTCAAACTTCAACGAGTGGATGAGGTATATCCCCATGATCACACGCTATGAGGACAAAGAATATGTCCTCGATGAAAAGCTTGAGAAGATCGTCCTAGATGTTGCTACTCCTCAGGAATTGGCCGCCTTTGAGGCCCATGAGCGTGATGCCACGAAAGTTCACTGCATCATGCTGGCCACAGTGAACCTCGAACTCCAAAAGTCCTATGAGGACATGTACCCATATGAAATGCATCAGGATTTGCTGGACAGGTATCACCAGAGCGCGAGACAAGAGCGCTATGAGATCATTACTAATATGATCACCGCTAAGATGGGGAGTGGAGAATCCCTAACCTCTCATTTGCAAAGGATGCAAAGGTATGTTGATTGTCTTCTCAAACTTAATGTTAAGTTTGATGAGGATTTGGCTATCGACATAATCCTCCACTCCTTGCCCTCTTGCTAGAATCAGTTCAGGATGACCTACCATATGAACAAAGAGGAGGTCTCCTTGAGAAAGCTCCAAGGACTCTTGAGGACTGCTGAGAGCAACCTCAAAGACAAATCCGTTGCACCGTCTCCTGCTGTGGCACTTCTGTGATGGGAATAGGTCAAGGAAAGGGAAAAAAGAGGAAGGCTCCATGTAAGAGCCACCATAAGGGGAAACCCCGTGATGGTTCATCCTCAAGTGGGACCAAAGCTGGCCCTGCTAAGCCCTCTTCTGATCCAAAAGAAGCAGAGTGCTTCTATTGCCACCAAAAGGGCCACTGGAAGCGAAGCTGCCCACAATATCTGCAGGACATAAGAGATGGGAAGATCAAGCCCACTTTTGCAGGTATGTATTCTATTAAATCTAATAACTCGTCATTTGCTACTTCATGGGTTCTTGATACAGGGTGTGGTTACCACATTTGTTCTAATATGCACGGCCTAAAAAGAAGTAGGGAGATGGAACATGGGAAGATGAACCTGATTATGTGAAACAGAAGATCGTCGCATGTGACCAGAGTCGGTGTTTATTCTTTAGTGTTAAATAATGGGTTAGGGATAGATTTAGAGAATTGCTGTTATGCGCCAGATATGGCGAGAAACATTATTTCTTTTCACAAGTTGTTTAGACAAGGTTTTAGATATTCTTTTGATAATAATGATGGTTCTATTAACGTTTATTTGAATGGTGTCTTTTATTTCAATGCATTACCTTGTAATGGGATTTATGAATCTGTGATGATTGTTGACAATTTTGGAAATAATGTTTTGAATATTGATTCGTCTACTAGTGTCACAACTGGAAATTTTGAGCCATGTAATCTATACATTCAAGTTAATGTGAATCAAAAACTTCAATCAAATACATCATACATGTACTACAAATAGTCATCAAACAATTGGAAACCCTAGAAGTCCTTGTTTAATGTCCATTTTGGACTAGGACTCCCTTATTGGATTCAAGTGGACCAATAAGCTTCCAATTAGACTATCATGGGCTTAGAACCCTAATTGGGCTCTAATTGGACCCACACTAATTTATTTCATCATTTTGGGCCATATTGGGCCTAGAATGAAATGAATTGAAAGCTTTGATCCATGAATACCCTAAACTAGCTCAACAAAAATGGAAAAATCATACTACATTCTTTTAGGCATAGAACACACTCTAACTAACTCTAATTTTGGGCTTAATGGAAAAAGCCCAAATTTTTCTTTTCCCTTTCAAAAATCTCGGCCCAAGGCCCAAATCCAAGGAGATAAGGAAGAGTTGACTATTTGCTTGCCACCTCATTATTACCCAACATGTTTCCATGCACCTTAGTCCATATCTCCATGCATATCACTTCAAAAGTCATTTCTTCTTCTCTCCTCTCTCACTCTCGGCCACAAGCACACACACACACCACAAATCTCTCACAAATCCTTTCTAGATCACTCAAGAACATCTCTCCCTCTCCACTCAAAAATCTCGAGTTCTAGGAAGCATTCAAGAGGAAATCTCCACAAAATTCTTCATCTAAGGTAAGATTATGCATAGATCTATGATTTAAATTCTTTTTGTTATCAAAATCCTTTCCTAAACTATGCAAAAATCGTGATCTTGCACCCTAGAACCATCTCAAACTCGAGATCTACCAAGGAAAGGTGCTAAGGCCAAAAATCATCAAGTTTTCTTCCATCTTTTCTTCCAAAAACCGAAACCACACCCAAGGTGAGCTTCATACCCCCTATTTTCTATTTTTATGAGTTTTGTGGGGGGGGGGGGAATACAAGTGAAAGTGTAGATCTATATGTGTTTTGTATGCCTTGTATGATTTCCATGCTTATATGTATGCTTTTGTGTGTATAATGTTGGATCTAGCCATAAAACCCCTCTAAACCGAGGCATATCTTGTGTTAAATGATTTTAGCTTCAAATATATTTCTACATACAAAGTGTTTCAAGGAAAATGGCTAAGTGGTTTAGTAATAATTTTCTTTGGGTTAAAAACACTAATTTTGGGCCTAAAATGTGAAAAATACAAAATTAAGGGTCCAAATTGGCATATCACGAATTCTGATGGATGAAGTGTGCCAAAACAGTTTCCATAAATCAATTTCTGGAAATATACTCATTTAGGGGATTAAAAACATAAATTCCAAGCTTAATGGGCTAAAAATGACATTTTTGGCCCAATGAGGCCCATTATGCGAATTTTTCTGTTTTGGAGGCCTAAAACTGTGATTTTCTGTAAAACAGTGGACCATAAGTGATCCAAGTCCTTTTCAAAGGTTTAAAAGGCTTTTTAAATTTAAAAAGGACCAAAGTTGCAAAAATTTTCCAATTTGGGCCAAAATTGTCAAAATTGAGAAAAGAAGGATTAAAACCGAGAAAACTGCATTTTCAGGGACTTAAACTGTTTTCTATGAAAAATATGCTGAAAAATATTAATTTCAATAATTTTTGGTGTTAAAATGTCAAGAAAATTAGTTTAAGGACCAAACCGGGAAGTATTTAATAAAAGGGTTGAAAATGTAAATTTTACAAACAATGAGGGGCTGAAAACAGAAAAATTTCGAGGCTAATTCAATATACACAAATTGATCAAATAATGGCACCGCGGCTTTCGACGAAATACAATACGTTACAATACCAAAAGTCGTTGTTAAACGAATTGGCTCGGTCTCGAACCAATATAAATCTACAACTACTAACACTACGACACTACGGTTCATACAAATAACGTTTGGGAACTTAGCTTACATACGAGTGTGCACAGACGTCTACGCACCATCTTCGGGCCCCAAAAGTGTAAAATCTTGTTTGTTGGGCCTAGCTAGCCCAATGACCTGATCTTAAGGCCCGAAGACGCATATTTTCTACGAAGTGTTGAGTTTCACCGACTTGGCACGATGTAGAGGGACTTTGAATGGCTTGTATACCACTGGTCCCCAAGGGTCCTTTGGTATTGCTAGAAAAGTCTGCATATTTTTGCGAGGCGGGTCGGGGACCCCTCGTACGCATATTATCCCCAACCGATTAATAGAGTCATCGAGGCCTTCGTGTCCTCTTACTCTTCGGATGTGGGACGACACATAGTCAGGGCGGCTGGATAACGTGATTTGTACGAACGACGCCTTCGGGATCGTTAGTATTGCTATAAACTGGGCGTTTGTGTAATGCGGGTTTGTAGTAAATAATCATGCTCAAAAATAATCCAACGTCGCCTGGGAATGACACTCCTATCTTTGTAATGATTTCAACGCAACTTAACGGTTTTCAAAGGATTAGGAAAACATCGGGTTTTCCTAGGTTTTTCAAACATATCGGATTCGAAATGCATAAAATTTTTAAATAAACAATTTTCACAAGTATAGAAACAAACAGGCATACCTATGGATCTTCACAAACATTTTCGAAAGTTTTTCATTTCAGAAAATATCGGATTTTCTGGTGGTTTCCAAACAATACAAACATTGGATTTCAAACACTACTTATGAACTCACCAACATTTCATATGTTGACGTTTTTCAAAATACTTGTATTCTCAGGGAACCAGTGAATCAAGGGAAATCATATTCAGTGACGGTTGCAGTTTATTTATGTATGAATTGAACAATTTAATCTTTGGGAATGTAATGTTTAACCAATGTATTTCATGTAAACGCTACTGGTTGTACTGTATTGATGAATGGTGTAACAGCCCGAAATCTCAGGTATTATTAAAGTATGTTTTTGGGTGGTTTAAGAGGGGACTCGGCGAGTTGGAGCCTAGACTCGCCGAGTAGGATCGCAGACTTGGTCGCGGGATCGCGACTGGACTCGACGAGTCCAGGTATGGACTCGGCGAGTCGACGCTGTTTAGCGGAAACCCTAACCGTTCAGGTTTGGAACGTATAAAAAGGACTCATTGGCCGTCATTGTTCGTTTTAGCCTTCTGGGAAGAACCCTAAATCGATTTTGTGCATCTGGAGCAAGGATCTTAGGCCATTGTTGGTCATAGAAGAGTGGTGGTGCAAGGAAGAGAAAGGATTGGCTAAAGGAGCAGCAAGGGGTCACATTCTGAGGATTGGGAATACAGAGAATACATCATCCAGGTAAGAATTCGTGTATGCTCTGCTATATTGATGTATTTATGAATTTAGGGTTTATAGAACCCATTTGGTGATTAGATGAATGAATGCCTTGTTACCCAACGACTATAACCTTGTAGTAGGACCTTTAGAGGTCCAGAAGGTCCCATGCATGTGTACTACGGGACGAGACACCTATCTCAGGAAGCAGTTTGATCGACTGCATGGCGTGGACTCGCCGAGTCCGACGAACAGACTCGGCGAGTAGCTTGAAGATTTACTGGGACTCGCCGAGTTGTTCTTCAGACTCGGCGAGTGGAGTCGGGGTGGCCCCGCGATTCTTCCAGGAGTAACTCGTCGGGTCGAGGAGGGTACTCGACGAGTAGATAAGGAATCTCAGAGAGTTGGAGAACGTTTAGACTCGCCGAGTCGCCATGGTACTCGCCGAGTCCGGTCAAGCTGACCGTTGACCGTTGACCAGAGTTGACCTGAGTCTGACTTCTTAGGGATAGTCACACTTAGAAGATATGAGTGTTAATGAGATATGTGATGTTATAGGAAGGTTGTAGCTCGTCGGATTGTGCACGAGTGATTTCAGGAGTTGCTAGCTTTCAGCATTTACGAGGTGAGTCTTCTCACTATATTGTACCCGGAAGGGTTTGACTGTATGACCGGGAGGTCGGATATGATATGTGATATGTATGCTATATGTGGTAAGTTATTTGTTATATGTGCTTTGTATGTTATGTGGGCCGGAAGGCGATTATGTTATGGGCCGGAAGGCGTTGTATTAAGGACCGGAAGGTCAGGGCCTGGAAAGGCGTATGTGCGTAAGTGTATATTGGGGAACTCACTAAGCATTTATGCTTACAGTTGTTATGTATGTGTTTTAGGTACTAGCGAGAACCGTGGGAAGGCGCCGGCGTGATCGATACACACTGAAGACTGCTTTAATGATCTTGGGATTTTGAATAATTGTAATTGACAGAATGCTTAAACTATTTATGCCTTGTTTTAAATGGAAATAATTATGTTTTAAAAATGAAAAATTTGTTTGAAAATTTTGCGTTGTTACAATTGGTATCAGAGCCTTGGTTTGAGGGATTCGGGTGCACCTTCGGGGGTAACTGAACTCAAACCGAGGATTTGAGGAAACTTTTCAATTAAAGGCATAAACTTTTGTAAATGGTTTTGTGGTAAGCAAGAAAGAAGCAGTGTGTACGATCAGTCAGCGCCCGAACGGTAAAGATCCCCAAAATACCTTACAATATTATATGATATGAATTGTTATGCATGCTAGAAGACTAGGTATTCATGATAGGACTAGAGTGGCCTGATTTGTGATGCCTTAGTCTAGGGAAGTTTGCCTATACGAGATGCTTTGCTAGTATGCGGGTAGATAGTGCATATCAGAAGTAGAGTACTCACTATCCGAAGTTTGGGGAGGAGGACTTGGGATGAACACTGATGCGGTGTGGTCGGTAGTATTGGGCCCGTACTACCGAGGACACCGGGTCAGTGGGAGACCCAAGTAAGAATCCCTGGATATCGGGGACGGGGTAGGGTTGCGCTATCGAGTGCAATTACACTTGATGGAGTCTCTGATAGTTTTATGTTGTATTTCAGAGACATCATGGTTAGACCACGCCACGGAGCGAGTACGAGCGGTGTGAGTGACGAGGATATTCGTCAAATGATTCACGAGGAGGTGGCGGCGGCGATCCGGGCTGAGATCCCGGAGATGTTTGGGTCTATCAAGACCACCCTGATGGAGACATTCGATGAGCGGTACTCCGCGTTGACTGGGGCTGCAACCGCTGCTAGACCACAGGGGGGGTGACTCGTTGCTGTTCTGAGAGTTCAGCAACACGAAGCCACCAGAGTTCGATGGGACGCAGGATCCGATTGTTGCGATGAGGTGGATCGCTGATATAGAGGGGTGCTTCTACACTTGTTCATGCCCGGAGCACCTGAGAGTACGGTTCGCTTTGAACCAGCTCCGTCTGGGGGCAAAGGACTGGTGGAAGTTCGTGACGGCGAACTTCACCTTGGCAGAGACTGCGGCAGTGACATGGGAGGGGTTCACTACCATGTTCAGGGATGAGTACGTTCCTCCGGTGGAGCGGGAACGATTGGTTCAGGAGTTCTTAACCCTCAAGCAGGGTACTGATTCGGTGGCGGCGATCACGCGGAAGTTCCATGAGAGGGCGATGTTTTGCCCCGAGCTGGTGGCCACAGAGCAGGCTCGGATGAGCCGGTACTTGGGTGTTCTGAGGAGGGAGATCCGGGAGTTTGTGTCAAACTCCACTTACCATACTTTTACTGAGCTTCAGGCGAATGCCAGGAAGCGTGAGATCGAGTTAGAGACTCAGGCCAGGGAGGAGGCCGAGTCTCAGCAGGCAGACCGGCGGCCGGCTCAGTCTCAGCCGGCAGCCAAGCGGATCAAGTCCGCCGATTCGAGGACGGGAGGTTCGAAGAACCGCACTTGCGTAAAGTGCGGCAAGGGTCACGATGGGGCGTGTCGAGCCGGTGCTTGCTACAAGTGTGGCAAGGAGGGGCACATTGCTAAGGAGTGTCCCAAGGGATTTATGGTTTGCTTTCATTGCAACCAGACCGGCCATCGGAAGGCCGAGTGCCCTCAGCTTCGTCAGGGATCTGCACCTGCTGCCAGGACTATTGAGACTCGACCGGTGAAGGTCGAGGCCCCGAGGGCTCGTGGGAGAGCTTTTCAGCTGACTGCGGAGGAGGTCCGCGCTGCGCCCGATGTTGTGGCAGGTATGTCGTAATTCATGTATTTATTTTAATGTCGAGATGTTATGCTTATGTTGTTATATGCGTAGGTACTTTCCTTGTGAACTCTGTGCCTGCCTTAGTGTTATTTGACTCGGGTGCTAGTAGGTCCTTTGTGTCCTTAGCCTTTAGTCAGCATATCAGCGTTAGTCGCGAGTCGTTGAGTCGACCTTTGAGAGTTTCTATAGCTGATGAGAAATCGATTTATGCCACGGAGGTCCTTCGAGGATGTGTGCTAGAGATTTTCGGGGTTGAATTCCTGATTGACCTGATTCCTATTGCGATGGGAGACGTCTGTGTTATCGTGGGCATGGACTGGTTGAGCCGATTCGGCGCTGTCATCGACTGCGAGCGCCAGTTGGTGACCATACGAGACCATAGTGGGGGAGTTCTTTCGGTGTACGGTGAGGGTACCCGTTCAGGATCAGCTTTTTGTTTGGCCGCTAGGGCGAGGCAGTGTCTACAGCAGGGCTGTAAGGGTTTTGTGGCGTATGTGATGGATACGCGGGAGGTTTCCGAGAGACCGAAGTCAGTTAAGGAGGTCCCTGTGGTGCGTGAGTTTTCAGATGTTTTTCCCGAGGAACTGCTGGGAGTACCTCCTGTGAGGCAAGTAGAGTTTGGTATCGATCTGGTTCCGGGGGCCGCGCCTATTGCTAAAGTGCCCTATCGTCTTGCACCTCCAGAGATGCAAGAGTTGTCCTCGCAACTCCAGGAGTTGCTGGGGAAGGGATTCATTCGGCCGAGCAGCTCGCCATGGGGAGCACCTATTCTGTTCGTCAAAAAGAAGGATGGTTCACACCGGATGTGCATTGATTACCGGGAGTTGAACAAGCTAACGGTCAAGAACCGTTACCCGTTGCCAAGGATCGATGATTTATTCGATCAGTTGCAGGGAGCATCTTGGTTTTCCAAGATCGATCTGAGGTCTGGATACCATCAGGTGAGAGTACGGGATGAGGACGTACAGAAGACAGCGTTTAGGACGCGATATGGGCATTATGAGTTTGTGGTGATGCCTTTTGGACTCACCAATGCCCCGGCTGTGTTCATGGATCTCATGAACAGGGTATGCAGGCCGATGTTGGATCGGTCAGTGATTGTATTTATCGACGACATTCTGGTGTATTCGAGATCTAGAGAGCAGCATGAGGAGCATTTGAGGGAGGTCCTTGAGGTATTGAGGTCGGAGAAGCTTTATGCAAAGTTCTCCAAATGTGACTTCTGGTTGCGGGAGGTCCAATTTCTAGGACATGTGGTTAATCAGAAAGGGATATTGGTCGATCCGGCCAAGGTTGAGGCGGTGATGAGTTGGGAGGTGCCGAAGTCACCCTCTGAGATCAGAAGTTTCCTTGGGTTGGCAGGGTATTATCGGAGATTTATCAAGGATTTCTCCAAGATCGCAGTGCCACTCACCAGATTGACCCGGAAGGGTGTTACATTCTCATGGGGGCCCGAGCAGCAGACCTCCTTTGAGACACTTCGCCAGAGATTGTGCGAAGCCCCGGTATTAGCTCTCCCAGAAGGGATGGAAGATTTCGTGGTATATTGCGACGCATCGATTTCGGGATTGGGTGCAGTGTTGATGCAGAGGGGTCATGTGATAGCTTATGCGTCGAGGCAGCTGAAGCCTCATGAGGCGAGATACCCTACGCATGATTTAGAGTTTGGAGCAGTAGTGTTCGCTCTCAAAATTTGGCGTCACTACTTGTATGGGGTTCGATGTACGATATACACGGACCATAAGAGTTTGAAGTATTTGATGGATCAACCCAACCTGAACATGCGTCAGAGGAGGTGGTTGGATGTGGTCAAGGATTATGATTGTGAGATCCTGTACCACCCAGGCAAGGCTAATGTGGTAGCCGATGCATTGAGCCGCAGGGCGGAGAGCACTCCATTGCGAGACGTATGCTTGAGACTGACTGTGATGACTCCAGTATTGGACGCTATTCGTGGGGCCCAGGCAGAGGCTGTGCGACCAGAAATGCAGAAGAAAGAGCGGATTGTGGGGTTAATTTCGGAGTTTGTTAAGGATGGGCGAGGGCTTATGACGTTTCAGGGTCGGATCTGGGTACCGTTCGTGGGCGGTACGCGTATTACTTTGATGGAAGAGGCTCATAGATCGAAATTCTCGATCCATCCTGGTGCTACGAAGATGTATCTGGATTTGAGGAAAGAGTATTGGTGGCCCTGTATGAAGAGGGACGTAGCATGGTTCGTTGAGAGGTGCTTGACCTGCCGTAGGGTTAAGGCCGAACACCAGAGACCGCATGGCAAGTTGCAGCCATTGGAGATTCCTAAGTGGAAGTGGGAGCAAATCACTATGGACTTCATCACCAAATTGCCAAGAACTGCCAAGGGAGTGGATGCAATTTGGGTGATTGTGGATAGGTTGACGAAGAGTGCACACTTCCTTGCCATCAGTGAGAGTTCTTCAGCGGAGAAGTTGGCGGAGATATATGTGAGAGAGGTGGTATCTCGGCATGGGGTGCCGATCTCGATTGTGTCAGACCGCGATGTGCGCTTCACTTCCAGGTTCTGGAAGAAATTCCATGAGGAGCTGGGTACTAAATTGCATTTTAGTACCGCATACCATCCCCAGACAGATGGTCAGAGCGAGCGGACGATTCAGACGCTGGAGGACATGCTCCGAGCGTGTGTGTTAGACTTCGGGGGTAGTTGGGATGCGTATTTACCATTGGCAGAGTTTTCCTACAACAACAGCCATCATTCGAGCATTGGTATGCCACCTTTTGAGCTGTTGTATGGTAGGAGGTGTCGGACCCCCATTTGTTGGGGAGAAGTGGGACAGAGAGTGATGGGCAGCACGGAGATCGTGCTCCAGACGACAGAGCAGATTCAGCAAGTGAGACAAAGGTTATTGACCGCCCAGAGCCGACAAAAGAGTTATGCAGACAGACGCCGATCCGAACTTGAGTTTCAAGTCGGCGACTTCGTTCTCCTGAAGGTCTCCCCTTGGAAAGGAGTGATTCGATTCAGGAAGAGAGGCAAGTTGGGGCCCCGGTACATTGGGCCATTTCGTGTGATTGCAAGAATAGGTCGGGTAGCCTATCGGTTGGAGTTGCCAGCGGAGTTGGGTCAGATCCATGACACTTTCCATGTGTCGCAGTTGAGGAAGTGCATAGCCGGTGAGTCGGCAGTGGTTCCATTGGAGGATATTCAGGTGGATGCGAGCCTGAATTACGCGGAGAGACCGGTGTCTATCAGGGATCGGAAGATCAAGGTTCTGAGGAACAAGGAGGTACCTCTGGTGTTGGTTCAATGGCAACACCGTAAGGGATCGGAAATGACTTGGGAGCCGGAACGTGAGATGCGGGAGCAGCATCCGGAACTATTTGCAGAATGAGACTTCGAGGGCGAAGTCTAATCCTAGTGGGGGAGAGTTGTAACAGCCCGAAATCTCAGGTATTATTAAAGTATGTTTTTGGGTGGTTTAAGAGGGGACTCGGCGAGTTGGAGCCTAGACTCGCCGAGTAGGATCGCAGACTTGGTCGCGGGATCGCGACTGGACTCGACGAGTCCAGGTATGGACTCGGCGAGTCGACGCTGTTTAGCGGAAACCCTAACCGTTCAGGTTTGGAACGTATAAAAAGGACTCATTGGCCGTCATTGTTCGTTTTAGCCTTCTGGGAAGAACCCTAAATCGATTTTGTGCATCTGGAGCAAGGATCTTAGGCCATTGTTGGTCATAGAAGAGTGGTGGTGCAAGGAAGAGAAAGGATTGGCTAAAGGAGCAGCAAGGGGTCACATTCTGAGGATTGGGAATACAGAGAATACATCATCCAGGTAAGAATTCGTGTATGCTCTGCTATATTGATGTATTTATGAATTTAGGGTTTATAGAACCCATTTGGTGATTAGATGAATGAATGCCTTGTTACCCAACGACTATAACCTTGTAGTAGGACCTTTAGAGGTCCAGAAGGTCCCATGCATGTGTATTACGGGACGAGACCTATCTCAGGAAGCAGTTTGATCGACTGCATGGCGTGGACTCGCCGAGTCCGACGAACAGACTCGGTGAGTAGCTTGAAGATTTACTGGGACTCGCCGAGTTGTTCTTCAGACTCGGCGAGTGGAGTCGGGGTGGCCCCGCGATTCTTCCAGGAGTAACTCGTCGGGTCGAGGAGGGTACTCGACGAGTAGATAAGGAATCTCAGAGAGTTGGAGAACGTTTAGACTCGCCGAGTCGCCATGGTACTCGCCGAGTCCGGTCAAGCTGACCGTTGACCGTTGACCAGAGTTGACCTGAGTCTGACTTCTTAGGGATAGTCACACTTAGAAGATATGAGTGTTAATGAGATATGTGATGTTATAGGAAGGTTGTAGCTCGTCGGATTGTGCACGAGTGATTTCAGGAGTTGCTAGCTTTCAGCATTTACGAGGTGAGTCTTCTCACTATACTGTACCCGGAAGGGTTTGACTGTATGACCGGGAGGTCGGATATGATATGTGATATGTATGCTATATGTGGTAAGTTATTTGTTATATGTGCTATGTATGTTATGTGGGCCGGAAGGCGATTATGTTATGGGCCGGAAGGCGTTGTATTAAGGACCGGAAGGTCAGGGCCTGGAAAGGCGTATGTGCGTAAGTGTATATTGGGGAACTCACTAAGCATTTATGCTTACAGTTGTTATGTATGTGTTTCAGGTACTAGCGAGAACCGTGGGAAGGCGCCGGCGTGATCGATACACACTGAAGACTGCTTTAATGATCTTGGGATTTTGAATAATTGTAATTGACAGAATGCTTAAACTATTTATGCCTTGTTTTAAATGGAAATAATTATGTTTTAAAAATGAAAAATTTGTTTGAAAATTTTGCGTTGTTACAAATGGTGACGAATGTTGTTATGTTTCATATATATTCAATGTTATGGTATTCAATTGAGTCAAGACAGCCCCCGGACGTTTCCGCCGTCTGGTTCGGGGGTGTGACAGGTTGGTATCAGAGCTTTGTTTATAGTGAACTAGCATGTCGAGCCATACATTGATATGCAACTATAAACCAAAAAGAGGGACTAACATAACTCTGAACAAAACAAGTAAATAAAACACACTTGCTTGCATTAGAAATAAGGACCTAACGTCGAATCAAACACAATAATGCTGGTATCTCGGTTAATTCGGGACTGTTCTTAGTGATACCAAGGAGTGAATGTAGCCTGATCAACTACATTCTCTCCAAGGTAAAGCTAACACACGTCTTGATGAGATCGGGATAGCTAGGGAATCTAAAACTATACCCTTTATCACCAAAAAGAGAACGTTTGCTTAGTTTGTACAATAGTCATAGCACCTAGGAATAATGTTAGCATATTTACGTACTCGCGCAGACAGCATGGCTGGTTTTCATCACCCTGGAGACCCCTACTTCCCTAATCAGGGAAACAACGGGTGGCTAGAGGAGGAGGAGCCTGAGGAGGAGCAGCAGGGTATCCAGTTTCATCAGGCCTTAGTAGCTCACGGGATGCTTGTGGATGAGCCGGGAGAGAATCCAGGAGAAGCACACGATGTCGGACCCGACGAATATGTAGACACCGACTACGAATTTGGAGAGATCGACAATGACGACGAGGAGGGTCAGGTCGGGGACCAGGACCCCATCCCGCCATGCGAGGACGAGGCACAACCAGATCACCCCGCTCCACCAGCGAACCCCCCAAGAGAGAACCATTCCCTCGAAGCTGAGATCGCCGCACTGCGACAACAGTTGTATGCTATGGAGGCTCGGGCAGTGCAAGCAGAGCATGAGAGGGATGAGGTTATAGGAGACATGACAGAGATGGCGCAGCTACTGGCACAACATTTCGGCATATGACCTCGGCACCACCTCCTGACGCAGCTCATCGCGGTTAGGGGTAGACTTATCATAGTAGGTCATTAGGAACTATGTTATGTACTCCGGCTCTATGTTTAAGTGACTACACTACTCATGGAGCCGTTATGCTGTCGGATTAGTATCACATATGTATGCTCCTACGAGCAAATTTTCTTGTATTAAATGCGGATAATATTAATAAACTTTGTGTGTTTTGTTATGATATTACCAGTCGTTATGTGTTGAGACATTATGACTGTATGCTCAATGGTAGTGATGTTTAGGTTCGTATCATACACCTAGTTAGTAGGATCGCAACCTCACAGAAACCACGTACACTCAACATCTTTCCGTTTCATGACAGAAAGATGCCTCGCCTAGCTACTCGTGGAAATCCCGAACCAACCCCGCCCGAAGTTGACTCCACTACCTTCCAGGCAGCCGTGTCTGCTGCGGTCACGGCAGCTATGGCACAACTTCACCGAGGGAACAACGGAGGAGGTAACGGGCAAGGATCCGGAAGTTCGAACAACGGGACGAACCAAGGACACAATAAAACGTGCACCTACAAGGATTTTGCGAACGCCAAACCCCGAACTTTCAACGGCACTGGGGGAGTGATTACCCTAAAGCGATGGATCGAGAAGGTAGAGTCGGTATTCGAGATATGCGAGTGCCCCGAGCAGATGAAGGTGAAGTTCGCGGCCTGCACTTTTGTGGACCAAGCACTCACTTGGTGGAATGGACACGTAGAAGCTATGACGCTCCCTGTCGCCAACTCTATTCCCTGGACAGAAATGAAAGAAATGTTAATGGCTGAGTACTACCCCCGAGGCGAAGTACAGAAGATGGAACAGGAACTATGGAATCTCACGGTGCAGAATGGGAACATCGATGCTTACATATCGAGATTCAGCGAACTATCTCTGTTGTGCCCGGGTATGATTACATCAGAAGGAAAGAAGATTGAACGACTCATCTGGGGACTGACATCCCCCATTCAAGGGAATGTGATAGCTGCAAACCCTGAAACGTTTGACAGTGCAAAGAGATTGGCAAAGAGACTATATGATCATAACCACAAAAAGGGCGAGAAACCGGTAGAGACTGAGAAGAACAAGGAGAGTGATGGTAAGAAAGGATGGAACAACAAGAGAAAGGGGCGTCAGGGCCCCGAGACCTCTAAAAAACAGCAAACAGTGGCGGTTAATGCTGTCACTGCACCGGTTCCAGCCACACCACATGCTCCAGCCTCAGCTGCTTCAAATGCTTCAAGACCCTATTCCGGTAATTCTCCCAAGTGCAATAAGTGCGGGTTCCATCACCATGGAGAATGCAAGGAGTTCCATTGCACCAGTTGCAACCGAAGGGGACACACTGCAAGGTTCTGCAGGACTTATCCTTCTCAGAATCAGAGTCAGGGAAACAATCAGAACAACAACAACAACAATCACCGCAATAACAACAACACCAATGCCGGCGGCAACAATGCAGTGCCTAGCCACACCTGCTTTGGGTGTGGAAGGATGGGACATTTCCGTCGAGATTGCCCTAACAACAACAACTCAGGAAACAAAGGAGCAGGAAGAATGCTGACTATGGGTTAGAGTGATGCAGTTCAGAACCCCGCAGTTGTGACCGGTACGTTCCTCCTAAACCACACTTATGCATGCATCTTATTTGATACCGGAGCGGAGCGATGTTTCGTAAGTGAGAAGTTTAAACATTTACTAAAACAACAACCCCAGAAGCTAAATGAAACCTATACGGTGGAAATGGCCAATGGGAAAACCGAATCCACTAGGGAGATCTACATCGGATGTACCCTAACCCTCAACCAACACGTCTTACGAATAGATCTGATGCCAGTATCAATTAGGAGTTTCGATGTGATTATCGGCATGGATTGGTTAAGCCCCCACCATGCTGAGATTATGTGCCACGAGAAGGCCGTTCGCCTTCGTCTTCCGAATCACGAAACCCTAGTAATTTACGGAGACAAACCCAGTACGAATCTTCGTCTCGTCTCGTGCATCAAAGCACAAAAACACTTGCGAAAGAGCAATTTGGCGTTCTTGGCTCACATAGTGGACAAGGCCAAAGAAGAAACTAACATCCAAGACATCCCAGTAGCGTGTGAATTTCCGGACGTGTTTCCTGAAGATCTTCCAGGAGTACCCCCAGAGAGACAGGTTGAGTTCCGAATCGACCTCGTTCCAGGAGCAAATCCTCTCGCTAAATCACCATATCGATTGGCTCCTGCTGAAATGCAGGAATTGTCCAGCCAACTCAGTGAGCTTCTGGACAAGGGATTTATCCGACCTAGCTACTCGCCATGGGGAGCTCCGGTGCTCTTCGTCAAAAAGAAAGACGGATCTTTCAGAATGTGTATCGATTACAGAGAGTTAAATAAGCTCACTGTTAAAAACCGCTACCCACTCCCGCGAATCGATGATCTATTCGACCAGCTCCAAGGAGCTAGCTATTTTTCTAAAATAGATTTACGGTCCGGATACCACCAACTCAAAGTCCGAGAAGAGGATATTCCTAAAACCGCTTTCCGAACCCGCTACGGACATTATGAATTCGTCGTAATGCCTTTTGGTCTAACAAATGCACCTGCCGCATTCATGGACCTAATGAATCGAATTTGTCGACCATTCCTGGACAACTTCGTCATTGTGTTTATCGATGACATCCTCGTCTATTCTCGAAGCAAAGAGGAGCATGGCTAGCATCTCCGACAAATCTTAGAGACTCTGCGAACGGAAAAGCTTTACGCCAAACTCTCCAAGTGCGAGTTCTGGCTCCGGAGTGTGAATTTCCTAGGCCACGTAGTTAGCCAAGACGGAACTCATGTGGATCCTTCTAAGGTCAAAGCTGTGGAAGGATGGGCAACTCCGACTACGCCCACAGAAATTCGTCAGTTCTTAGGCCTAGCAGGCTACTATAGGAGGTTCATCCAAAACTTCTCTAAGATCACCAAGCCGCTTACCTTGCTTACGCAAAAGGGCGTGCCATTCAAGTGGACAGACCGACAAGAGATTGCGTTTCGAACCTTGAAGCAAGCTCTTTGCAGCGCTCCTATACTATCTCTACCTGAAGGAACGGAAGATTTTGTAGTTTACTGTGATGCGTCAAATCAGGGCTTAGGTTGCGTTCTCATGCAACGTGGAAGAGTGATAGCATATGCGTCCCGCCAACTAAAGACGCACGAAGTAAATTACACGACCCACGACCTAGAACTGGGAGCCGTGGTCTTCGCTCTGAAAATTTGGAGGCACTACCTATACGGTACAAAGTGCACCATCTTCATGGACCACAAGAGTCTCCAGCACATCTTGAATCAGAAGGAGCTGAACATGAGACAGCGAAGATGGGTGGAATTGCTAAACGACTACGAATGCGAGATCAAGTACCATCCAGGCAAGGCCAACGTGGTAGCCGATGCCTTAAGTCGGAAGGAGTACTCTAATCGCCGTACGAAAACGCACTCGATAACCATTCAGTCTCATCTGGTCACTCAAATTGCATCAGTCCAGCCGGAGGCTATGAAAGCGGAAAATAGAATTAGCGAGGCGTTGCGCGGAATGGAGAAGAACCTGGAAGTCAAAGAGAATGGGGTATACTACTTCATGAACCGTATTTGGGTCCCAAAAATCGGAGGATTTAGGGAGACCGTTATGAAGGAAGCCCACAAGACACGATACTCCATTCATCCCGGTTCGGACAAGATGTATCTGGACATCAAGCAACACTATTGGTGGCCTAACATGAAGGCGGAAATCGCGACTTATGTTGGTAAGTGCCTTACGTGCGCCAAAGTAAAGGTGGAATACCAGAAACCTTCCAGATTGTTACAGCAACCGGCAATCCCTGAGTGGAAATGGGAGGGGATTTCTATGGATTTCGTGACCAAGCTGCCCAAGACGTCGGACGGACTGGACACCATATGGGTAATAATCGACCGACTGACGAAATCTGCCCATTTCCTGCCAATCAAAGAATCCTACAAGATGGAGAGACTGACGCGGTTGTACCTACGAGAGATCGTAAGACTCCATGGAGTGCCAAAATCTATCATCTCGGATAGGGACAGTAGGTTCACGTCACGGTTTTGGCAATCACTCCACAAAGCAATGGGAACTCATCTCGATATGAGCACCGCGTATCACCCACAAACGGACGGTCAAAGCGAACGAACCATTCAGACGCTTGAAGACATGCTTCGCGCATGTGTAATAGACTTTGGAAAGTCTTGGGATACCCACCTACCGTTGATCGAGTTCTCCTATAACAATAGTTACCATTCGAGCATCAAGGTGGCTCCTTTCGAAGCACTGTACGGGCGTAAATGTAGATCACCGTTATGTTGGGCTGAAGTAGGTGATACCCAGCTAGCAAGAACACATACGTCGGATAGGGCAATAACTGGACCGGAGATTATTCGCGAAACCACGGAAAAGATCGTTCAGATCAGAGCTCGATTACAAGCATCGCGTGACCGACAAAAGAGCTACGCCGATAAACGGCGAAAGCCCTTAGAATTCCAGGTCGGCGATCATGTACTGTTAAAAGTCTCACCCTGGAAAGGGGTTATACGTTTCGGAAAACGGGGAAAGCTAAACCCACGGTACATTGGACCTTTCGAAATTGTCGCCCGAATAGGTCCGGTAGCCTACAGACTACAACTACCCGCGGAACTAAACGGTGTACACCCCGTGTTTCATGTCTCTAATCTGAAGAAGTGCCTATCAGATGAAACCCTTGTCATTCCTCTTGACGAAATCGCAATCAATGAGAATCTCCTGTTCGTCGAAGAACCAATCGAAATCATGGATAGGGAAGTGAAGCGTACTAAGCAAAGTCGCATCCCGATCGTGAAGGTACGGTGGAACGCAAAGCGTGGGCCAGAATTCACGTGGGAACGCGAGGATCAGATGAAGCAGAAGTACCCTCACCTATTCTAGCATTCTCAAATCTAGCTTTCAAACAGAATTTCGGGACGAAATTCGCTCTAACGGGGGGATGATGTCACAACTGGAAATTTTGAGCCATGTAATCTATACATTCAAGTTAATGTGAATCAAAAACTTCAATCAAATACATCATACAAGTACTACAAATAGTCATCAAACAATTGGAAACCCTAGAAGTCCTTGTTTAATGTCCATTTTGGACTAGGACTCCCTTATTGGATTCAAGTGGACCAATAAGCTTCCAATTAGACTATCATGGGCTTAGAACCCTAATTGGGCTCTAATTGGACCCACACTAATTTATTTCATCATTTTGGGCCATATTGGGCCTAGAATGAAATGAATTGAAAGCTTTGATCTATGAATACCCTAAACTAGCTCAACAAAAATGGAAAAATCATACTACATTCTTTTAGGCATAGAACACACTCTAACTAACTCTAATTTTGGGCTTAAGGGAAAAAGCCCAAATTTTTCTTTTCCTTTTCAAAAATCTCGGCCCAAGGCCCAAATCCAAGGAGATAAGGAAGAGTTGACTATTTGCTTGCCACCTCATTATTACCCAACATGTTTCCATGCACCTTAGTCCATATCTCCATGCATGTCACTTCAAAAGTCATTTCTTCTTCTCTCCTCTCTCACTCTCGGCCACAAGCACACACACACACCACAAATCTCTCACAAATCCTTTCTAGATCACTCAAGAACATCTCTCCCTCTCCACTCAAAAATCTCGAGTTCTAGGAAGCATTCAAGAGGAAATCTCCACAAAATTCTTCATCTAAGGTAAGATTATGCATAAATCTATGATTTAAATTCTTTTTGTTATCAAAATCCTTTCCTAAACTATGCAAAAATCGTGATCTTGCACCCTAGAACCATCTCAAACTCGAGATCTACCAAGGAAAGGTGCTAAGGCCAAAAATCATCAAGTTTTCTTCCATCTTTTCTTCCAAAAACCGAAACCACACCCAAGGTGAGCTTCATACCCCCTATTTTCTGTTTTTATGAGTTTTGTGGGGGGGGGGGGGGGTGGAACACAAGTGAAAGTGTAGATCTATATGTGTTTTGTATGCCTTGTATGATTTCCATGCTTATATGTATGCTTTTGTGTGTATAATGTTGGATCTAGCCATAAAACCCCTCTAAACCGAGGCATATCTTGTGTTAAATGATTTTAGCTTCAAATATATTTCTACATACAAAGTGTTTCAAGGAAAATGGCTAAGTGGTTTAGTAATAATTTTCTTTGGGTTAAAAACACTAATTTTGGGCCTAAAATGTGAAAAATACAAAATTAAGGGTCCAAATTGGCATATCACGAATTCTGATGGATGAAGTGTGCCAAAACAGTTTCCATAAATCAATTTCTGGAAATATACTCATTTAGGGGATTAAAAACATAAATTCCAAGCTTAATGGGCTAAAAATGACATTTTTGGCCCAATGAGGCCCATTATGCGAATTTTTCTGTTTTGGAGGGCTAAAACTGTGATTTTCTGTAAAACAGTGGACCATAAGTGATCCAAGTCCTTTTCAAAGGTTTAAAATGCTTTTTAAATTTAAAAAGGACCAAAGTTGCAAAAATTTTCCAATTTGGGCCAAAATTGTCAAAATTGCGAAAAGAAGGATTAAAACCGAAAAAACTGCATTTTCAGGGACTTAAACTATTTTCTATGAAAAATATGCTGAAAAATATTAATTTCAATAATTTTTGGTGTTAAAATGTCAAGAAAATTAGTTTAAGGACCAAACCGGGAAGTATTTAATAAAGGGGTTGAAAATGTAAATTTTACAAACAATGAGGGGCTGAAAACAGAAAAATTTCAAGGCTAATTCAATATACACATATTGATCAAATAATGGCACCGCGGCTTTCGACGAAATACAATACGTTACAATACCAAAAGTCGTTAAACGAATTGGCTCGGTCTCGAACCAATATAAATCTACAACTACTAACACTACGACACTACGGTTCATACAAATAACGTTTGGGAACTTAGCTTACATATGAGTGTGCACAGACGTCTACGCACCATCTTCGGGCCCCAAAAGTGTAAAATCTTGCTTGTTGGGCCTAGCTAGCCCAATGACCTGATCTTAAGGCCCGAAGACGCATATTTTCTACGAAGTGTTGAGTTTCACCGACTTGGCACGACGTAGAGGGACTTTCAATGGCTTGTATACCACTGGTCCCCAAGGGTCCTTTGGTATTGCTAGAAAAGTCTGCATATTTTTGCGAGGCGGGTCGGGGACCCCTCGTACGCATATTATCCCCAACCGATTAATAGAGTCATCGAGGCCTTCGTGTCCTCTTACTCTTCGGATGTGGGACGACACATAGTCAGGGCGGCTGGATAACGTGATTTGTACGAACGACGCCTTCGGGATCGTTAGTATTGCTATAAACTGGGCGTTTGTGTAATGCGGGTTTGTAGTAAATAATCATGCTCAAAAATAATCCAACATCGCCTGGGAATGACACTCCTATCTTTGTAATGATTTCAACGCAACTTAACGGTTTTCAAAGGATTAGGAAAACATCGGGTTTTCCTAGGTTTTTCAAACATATCGGATTCGAAATGCATAAAATTTTTAAATAAACAATTTTCACAAGTATAGAAACAAACAGGCATACCTATGGATCTTCACAAACATTTTCGAAAGTTTTTCATTTCAGAAAATATCGGATTTTCTGGTGGTTTCCAAACAATACAAACATTGGATTTCAAACACTACTTATGAACTCACCAACATTTCATATGTTGACGTTTTTCAAAATACTTGTATTTTCAGGGAACCAGTGAATCAAGGGAAATCATATTCAGTGACGGTTGCAGTTTATTTATGTATGAATTGAACAATTTAATCTTTGGGAATGTAATGTTTAACCAATGTATTTCATGTAAACGCTACTGGTTGTACTGTATTGATGAATGGTGACGAATGTTGTTATGTTTCATATATATTCAATGTTATGGTATTCAATTGAGTCACGACAGCCCCCGGACGTTTCCGCCGTCTGGTTCGGGGGTGTGACAACTAGTCTAGACAAAGCATGCTTGTGGCATTGTCGCCTTGGCCATGTTAACAAGAAACGCATTGCCCAACTCCAAAAGGATGGAGTGTTGGAGTCATTCGACCTTAGGGACGATGACACGTGTGAGTCTTGTTTACTTGGGAAGATGACCAAGTCACCCTTTACTGGCACTTGTGAAAGAGGTGAGGGTTTATTGGATCTCATACACACCGATGTATGCGGGCCTTTTAGATCCACCACAAGGGATGCTTGTCGTTTCTACGTGACTTTTACTGATGATTATAGCAGATATGGATATATCTACTTAATCAAGCAAAATTCGGAAACCTTTGAAAAGTTCAAAGAGTTTAAGAATGAAGTGGAGAATCAGCTGGGCAGGAAAATCAAGATGCTTTGGTCAAACCGAGGAGGAGAGTACCTAAGTCTTGAGTTTCACGACTATCTAAAAGAATGCGGAATCGTTTCGCAATTGACGCCTCCGAGGACGCCACAATTGAATGGTGTGGCTGAGAGACATAATCGGACCTTGTTGGACATGGTTCGTTCTATGATGAGTCGGACTTCGTTACCAATAGCTTTTTGGGGGTATGCCTTAGAGACTGCCGCCCACATACTTAACTTAGTTCCCACCAAGAAGGTTTCCAAGACTCCTCACGAGATGTGGACAGGGAAGGCTCCCTCGTTGGCACATATCAAGGTTTGGGGTTGCGAGGCTTTCGTAAGACGAGAGACTCACGACAAACTAGAACCTCGTAGTGAGAAGTGTTATTTCATCGGCTATCCGCAGAAGTCTTTTGGCTACCTTTTCTATAGACCGGGTGAGAATGTTTTCTTCGTTGCTAGATGAGGAGTTTTTCGAGAAAGGGGATTGATAGGCCAAGAAGACAGTGGGAGGGAAATTGAACTTGAAGAGATTCAAGATCAAAGCGATGAAGGAACCTCTGACACTGGCACTCAACATGAGGAGGAAACTCCTGTTGAACCTGTTGACGAGTCCCTACCTCTTCGATGTTCCACTAGGGCTAGTGTTCCACCCTAGTTTTATGGTTTTCATATTACTACTGAAGGGGATACATTTATTAGTGATAGTACACTAGTAAAATTGGATGAACCTAGCAGCTATAAGGAAGCCATGGCAGGCCCGGAGTCTGCAAAATGGAAAGAGGCTATGGACAGCGAGATTCAGTCCATGTACGACAACAAGTTTGGAATTTGGTTGATAATGTACCGGGTCATAAGACAGTCGGGTGCAAGTGGATCTTCAAGAAGAAGACGGACATGGATGGGAAAGTGCATACTTATAAAGTGCGATTGGTTGCGAAGGGCTTTACTCAAACTCCCGGAGTTGACTATGATGAGACCTTCTCACCAGTTGCGAAGATAAAGTCTATTAGGGTGATGCTTGCCATAGCTGCATTTCATGATTATGAAATATGGCAGATGGACGTGAAAACCGCTTTCCTTAATGGAAAGTTGGCTGAGGATGTCTACATGAATCAGCCAGAGGGTTTTGTCAATGCGAAGCATCCAAATAGAGTATGCAAGCTTGAGAAATCCATTTATGGATTGAAACAAGCATCTCGCAGATGGAATCTTTGTTTTGACGAGAAGGTTAAAGAGTTTGGCTTTCTGCAAAGCGAAGATGAATCTTGTGTGTATGTCAAAGCCAGTGGGAGTATACTAAGATTCCTCGTATTGTATGTCGACGACATACTACTCATAGGAAACGATGTCCCAACCTTGCAGGAGGTCAAGTCGTGCCTTAGGAAATGTTTCGCTATGAAGGACCTCAGAGAGGCTGCTTATATTCTGGGAATAAGAATAGTAAGAAACAGGGAAAAGAGACTGATAGGACTCAGTCAGGATACATACTTGGAAAAGGTACTAAAGCGTTTTAGTATGGAAAATTCCAAGAAAGGGGAGTTGCCAATCCAAAGCAATACCAAGCTGAGTAAGACTCAGAGCCCGAGTATAGAGACAGAGATAGCTGATATGAGTCGAGTACCTTATGCTTCCGCAATAGGCTCTATCATGTACGCTATGACTTGTACTCGCCCTGATGTGGCCTTCGCTTTGAGCATGGTCAACAGATATCAAGGGAATACTGGTAGAGCTCATTGGGTTGCAGTTAAGAATATTCTTAAGTACCTTCGGAGGACCAAGGAATGGTTTCTAGTCCTCGGTGGGAGTGATGACTTAAGGGTACGAGGGTACAATGTCGCTAGTTCTCAGACAGATTGGGATAACTTCTGATCGTAGTCGGGTTGGGTCTTTACCCTAAATGGAGGAGCAGTGACTTGGAAAAGTTCCAAGCAAGAGACCGTAGCTGATTCAACGTGCGAATCAGAGTATATTGCGGCAAGCGAAGCGTCAAAGGAGGCTATATGGTTGAAGAACTTCATTGGAGACCTTGGAGTTGTGCCATCCATAAAGGACCCGATGGAAATTTTATGTGATAATGAAGGAGCAGTTGCCTTGACCAAGGAACCGAGAGATCATGGTAGATCTCGACATATTGACAGAAAATACCATTTCATCAGACATCGGGTAGAAGAGGGACTCCTCGTTGTGAAGAAGGTATCATCAGAAGAGAACCCAGCGGATCCCCTTACGAAGGGACTGAGTAGGGTCAAACACTTGCAGCACGCTAGGAGCATTGGGCTGAAGGATGATATAAGTTTGGATTCGATAGGAAATGTGTAATAGATAGTTTGTACTTGACATTCGATGAATAAATAAAATTGTGTTATTTATGAGTAAAGCCACTATCTTATGTTGGTTATTTATCTATTGTTTCCATTTTGCATGTTTTGACTTCCTGAATGATATTATTATTCAAAAGGTCCACAATCGGTCATATTTTGGAAGTAGGTATGAGTCAAGACTGTCATGAATTGTTTGTAGATTGTCTAAAAGGTTTTGGACATAGCAAAGGTTTGCTGCAAAGTTCATGTGTGCTTATGAATATGATTGAGCATTGGAATAAACCCGAGTTTGCTATATCACTTTGTGGTGTTTTATCCTAAGTGATCGCAAAGCGATAACATCATATAGTCTTAAAACTTAGAGATATGGTTGTTGTTTGCTGGTTGGTTGTACATTGATAATGTGTAAACGCATCAGTAACTTGATGTTATAAAACACATTATTGTGTATGATCCATTAGTAGATAATAGATGCATATCAGTCGAAGTTGATCTGTTCCTTTTATTCTATGAGAATAAAAGTGATATATTGGCCACTTGATGATTTGGTTTGACTTATGTGCCGGGCCCGGTCAGAATGAGGTTGATGTGTTCAACTAAATTCTATGTCGAACAAATCGGAAATCAAGGAACTACTGCTGGACAATGAGTATTGTCAGCATGTTATCCAGAACAGAGGATTATACGATCCCTTATCTAAAGGACAAGTTGATCAGAGTTGACAGCAAAGTATAAGAGCTACGATTGGTAATCGGATTCTGAAGTCATATGTGAGATATAGTTACTAGACTTATCCAAGTGGGAGACTATTGGAATAGTGTCTAAGCCCGTAACTATATTTGGTATGTACTTGACCCGGTTGTGCATGGTCCTTTTGGGTTGCCTTCTCCAAAGCAACTTGACAAGGTAATTTAAGGAGAAAGAGAGAGTATTATGATTCATTAATATATTATAAGAATAATATATTAAAGGAGAAAATCATATTTATTTAATTAGTATTGGTCATAAATTAATTAGGAATTAATTTGGTGGTCAAAAGAGACTAATTGAATAAAGGGGTATAAACTGTCAAATGTATGATAGTTGAGTTTTAGGTTAAGGAAACTTAATGGGCTTAAAGGGGATCGAAATTTTGATGGGTAACCATCATATTTTCGTCCAAGGGCCTTATTCCAGAAGGTTCCATGGGCTGCTTGATGGCTAAGCTGTCGATTAGGGTTTAGAGTGAAACCCTAGTAACCTGTAAGTATAAATATGACCCTAGGGTATGAATTTGGCTACCACTTGATTCTAAGAGATCCCTAGGTCGATTTCTAGCCTCTCTCTCCCTCTCTTATATTGCCTTCTTGCTTGTGGGGTTTGTGAACCATTAGAGGAGTTGCATTTGTGACTCTAGGCTCAAAAGAAGAAGATATACAAGATCTAAGCCAACTATTGAAGAGGTAAACATCTAGATCTGATTCTATATGTTAATTTTGTTGTTTATATGCTAGATTAGGGTTTGTATGTCTTGGAATCAAAGCATGTTCAACAATGAAACCTAGATCCAAGCATTAGGGTTTGCATGAGCACATAGGAATGTTTCTTATGCCTAAAACCCATCAGTCATAGCATACATGATCGAACCTACTACCGAAGCATAAGGTACTCGACTCATTTCTGCTATCTCGGCCTTAGTACTTGGGCTTTGAGTTTTACTCAGTCTGGCGTTACTCTGGACGGGTAACTCTCCTTTTTTGGAGTCCTGCGTGCTGAACCTCTTCAGGACATTCTCCAAGTAAGTACTCTGACTAAGTCCAATTAGTCTTTTACTCCGATCTCTCAGAATCCTTATCCCCAGAATATAAGCAGTTTCTCATAGGTCTTTCATAGAGAAATACTTCCCAAGCCAGGACTTTACTTCCTACAGGGTTGGGATGTCATGTCCTATGAGTAGTATGTCATCCACATACAATACCAAAAAGCTGACTATACTCCCACTAGCCTTGACATAGAAACAAGATTCATCTTCACTCCTCGAAAATCCAAATTCTTTGACTTTATCATAAAAGAAAAGATTCCATATGTGAGGTGCCTTATCAATCCATAAATGGATATCTCGAGCTTACACACTCTTTTAGGGTATTCTATACTGACAAAACCCTCTGGCTGACTCATGTAAACATCTTCAGCGAAATTTCCATTAAGGAAGGCAGTTTTGACATCCATTTGCCATATTCCATAATCATGAAATGCAGCGATGGCTAACAGAACCCTAATGGACTCAATCTTTGCAACTGGTGAAAAGGTCTCATCATAATCAACTCCTAGAGTTTGAGAAAAGCCCTTTGCAACCAGTCATGCCTTATATGTGTGTACATTGCCATCCATGTCGGTCTTCTTCTTGAAGATCCATTTGCACCCAACTTTCTTACGACCTTGTACATTTTCAACCAAGTTCCAAAGTAGATTTTCATACATGGACTATATCTCGTTGTCCATTGCCTCTTTCCACTTGGCAGACTCGGGGCCTGCCATGGGTTCCGCGTAATTGTTAGGTTCATCCAGACTTACCAATGTCCCATCACTGATAAGTGTCCACCTTCCGCAGTAATATGGAAACCATAATAATGCTCAGGTGCATTCCTAAGCCTTGTGGAATGCCTCAGAGGTTCAGACTTGTCAATTGGCTCAACAGGAGTTTCCTCCTCTATCACAACTAGGAATTCTAATGCTTTCTAAACATTAAACAAGGATAACATTGTAACTAAAACTTGAAAGAATGTATGATGCTTATTCAATGACAACAAAATTCCATCAAAAACATTATACAAACACTCAAATACTCAACAAAAGGTTGGAAACCCTAGAAATCCCGGTTTAAGTCCAATATGGACTAGGATTTCCTTATTCGTCCTAATGGACCAATAAGCTTCCAATTTGAGTATTTTGGGCTTAGAACTATTAAATGGGATCTCATTGGATCCACTCTTATGAGACTTAACCTTTTTGGGCCATACAAGTCTAAAATGGACTAGTTTACCTTTAATGGGCCTTGTTGGGCCATAACAAATCCAATTAGCATTAACGGACTCAAATCCATTCTTTTATGCAAGATTTGGGCCGTGTTAGGTCAAAAATATGGTTTATACTTTGATTTTATAGAAAAATATATTTTTATGTAATGTTGTATGTGTTTGCGGTTTGTGTGTACGGTCGTACACGTGTGTACAGCCGCACACCCTGTGTGCGGCCGTACACAGGGTGTGCAGCTGTACACATGTGTATGGCCGGAGGTCCATATAAATAGAGGAGTGCATGTGAGTGTATGGTGGAGAAAAAAAAAGAGAAGGCTAGAAGAGAAGAGAGAGAGAAAGTTAGAGAAAAGAGTGTGTGTGTGAGAGAATCTATGTATTTGGAGCATTACTCAATTTATTCATAAATACATCATTAGATTCATCATCTTCTTCTTCTCATTCTCTTCTATTTGATCTGACATCATCCAATTGATTGGGATTCCGCACCATCAATTGGATCTGATTGATACACAAGCAATTATGGGGACTTACAAGTGGTATCAGAGCTTGGTTTGTATCAGTCAATTTTGTCAGATCTGGAGCTTATTTGATCTTATTTTGAAAAGACAATAGCGTTTTTGGATAGATCTCGCAAAAATAGGGGGGGTTACTTCTTTCCATTTTTCATAAAAACAAGTTTTTGATCGAGTTTTGGAGCAAAAAGGGGTGAAAAACATCGTTTTTTTTCGCGAATCTGTTGAAGGTGTGCGGCCCGGTTGAAGGTGTGCTGCTGGTTGAAGGAGTGCGGCTCGGGTGTGCGGCTCGGAGTGTGCGCCTCGATGTGTGCGGCACGGAGTATACAGAACGGTGTGCGACCCCAGTGTGTGGTCCTCGTCCTTGCATCGCAACCTCGCATCGCAGCAGCCTCGCCTCGCCTCGGATCCTCGGCCTCGCAAGCAGCAACCTCGCACACAAACCCTTTCATAAAAAATGAGGTAGAGCAGTTCACGTGCTAGGGATTGAACCCTGGAGCTCAAGGAAATTGCCCCAGCGCCTTACCAACTCATCTAGAACACCGTTTACGTCTTCACTTCGAAAAACGAAAACATAAGCTGTCCCTCTTGGTTTATAATTTCTCAAATTGACAATTTCAACCCAAAAATCAATTTTCTTTATTTTTAAAATCTTTTTTCAATCAAAAATTTTAGTTTTTAAATTTTAACTTTTATTTTTGATTTTTTACTTAAAATTTTGACTTTGACTTTTAAAAGTTGACCTTTGACTTTAAATTTTGACTTTCTCATTTGACTTTTAATTTTTCAAATTTGGCTTTGCGGTTTGACTTTTAAGGTTGAATTTCTCGGTTTTTAAGTCAAAGGGCAATTAAAAAATCTATAAAATTTTTTTTAAAAAAATAATAATAAAATAAAAATGAGTTCCACATCAATTCCGGTAAATGAAGTTTCATGTACTCCATCTTGTAAAGCTACGATTAAATTTCTCCGCGAACGAATTGATTTGCTAAAAAGGGAAAATGAGGACCTTAAATATGAAGGCTATACTCTCAGGAAAGGACAGAAACCCTAAAAGCTCAATTAGAGGCCAAAATCAAGGATTTCCGAAAACTGCAAGAAGATTACAGCAATAAGTGTGAGAATTATGATCACATCAAAAGAAAACTTGCTGCTGTAACTGAAGAACTTGACGCTTTGAAAATTAAGTGTGGAAAAATAGATATTAGTTTTAAAAATTACACTACGTCAAGTAAGACAGTCGAGTCATTATTTGACAACCAATTAAAATTCAAAGAAAATCAAAACAAGGGTTTAGGGTATGACAGTGTTCCTCCACCTTTCAATCACAACTATAACCCACCCCTTGAGACCAATAAGGAAGAAATGCCCACTCAGCATGGCCAAACCCCTGCTCCAGACTCATTAAAGACTGAATAATCATGGCCATCTGAGGATGTTGAGATGAACGATACTAATGCTTCTACTTCATGTGCAGGTAAAGTAGCAGAGGATGAGAACAAGGAGAACACCATTGAAGAAACCAACATCTCCTTGAACTCTGAATCTCTTGCTTCGAACTTAGTTGCTTCTGATCAACCTGCTATTGAGAAGTACAGGCCACCAAGTCAAGTGAAACAACCGACCTATTGCAGCTGTGCGTGTGGGAAAAGCAAGAGACAAGGCAAAGACACGCCACCAGGGGCAGGAAGAAACAACTTCACAGTGAAGAAAAAGACATGTTTTCACGATGGAACACCTGGACACATTGCCAGAAATTGTCCTAATCGAGCATACGTTCCATACTATGCACAAGGCTGGCAAAACGCGCAAAGTGGGAGATTCTACAAAAGAAACCCTTCGAGGCCACATTCAGACAATAGCGACTGGAATGCCCAGAAGGCCAAGAATCAAACCCACAAGGTCAAGAAGGGAATGTCGGCAAAGAAGCCAAATCCAAGAGATGCTCCCATGAAGCCAAAATCAAAATCATCTCAACGGCCGACATCAAGTTTAAAAGCAAGTACTGAGCCACCCATCGGATCGAAAAAGAAATGGGTTAAACCCAACTACAAATGGGTTCCAAAGGCTCAATCTCCCAAATCAACTAACGATTCTAATATTTCTATGTCTTCTGTTTGTGATAAACTGGACATGTCATGGGAGAAAGTATCGTGTGTCGATGACAAAGGTTGACCCAGTTTCAAAATGGACTGGGTTTCAAAGACAAACTAATCCCGCTCTGTGTCAGAGCAGCTATGGAGGCATATCATCAGACTTCAGTTTATTGGTAGTAACTATTCCAGGCACATGATAGGAGACAGCTCTCTACTATACAATACTCAGAACATTATTTGAGAGTATGTGTCCTTGGCAGGAAAGGAAGAAAGGAAGAGATCACAAACGGGGTTTGTGCTTAACGACATGAAGAATTTTCAGATCTATTCTAAGTTTACGCGTGCTGTTCTCAGACCTTCTGGATGCAAATTCAATCGGTGACTTATGGTTTGCGTTTTCTTCTCTATACTCCTGAGTTTTTCTTAACCTGACTCGCTTTAAAGACTAATTTTTGTTTAAGGATAGTTTAAATTTGCGCATTTACTTTTGTTTCTCTCCTATGCACAAATTTAGCGGGAGAAATAAAACCAAAAAAAAATTAGAAAATTTTAAAACAAAAATAAAAAATTAGATAATCCAAAAACATAAAAATTAGAAAATCCAAAAACATTAGAAAATCAGAAAAATAAAAAAATTATGCTGGTTATAGAATGTGCTTGAGGGAGATGTTTTGGGAAGTGATATGATAAAGTGATAACATGCAACCTGAGTCTACGTAACGTACCCAAAGTTGAAGGTTCTATGCTCTGGTTTGATACGTCGGTAGGCACGAAATTTTTTTAAATGGACTTGACTAGGGATAGTTGAACTTAGGAAATTTATAGACTTGACAAATCTTGACCTAGTTAGATCCGTTCAGCCTGACAATATGACGCTCGAATAGGTTGAGCAGGGAGATATATATGGGAATCTACTCGTCACAATAATTGAACCCGTACTTGGAACCGTGGCTTAACTTTTCCTCGATGTGCGGATTCTATCCTTAATTCCGGTTGGATGGGGCGACTGGTAAATTCCGATAAATTAGGTCTGTAGAATATCATTTTCTCTCTTTCCTTCTGTTAGTCATATGTTATCTCCTTTGCGTGACTTTCAATCCGACCTGGTACACAACATATGCAACTCTATTTCTCTGCAGGTTATATATGTGAAAGACTTCTTATCTGTTAGCCATATGCTATCTCCTCTGCGCGATTTCTAATCCGACCTGGTACACAGCATATGCAACCTTCTACTTCTCAACCCCTCTGAAGTAATAAGTAATAAGTAATAGAATTATGAATCTATCTTCTCTCTGAATGGTTGTCTGCTCACCCGGTGTAAGGAGTACTCTAGAATTTCTTGATGGTTGGGGCATATCAGGAAGCGGGAAATATGTTATCCACCTGTCTAGTAACAAATAGTATGTCCTAAATTTGTCACAATTTTTCGTGTTTAAGTGGACAACAATACCGACGATCGACCAGACAAAGATGTGAATATGAAAGGTACCGATAAGTGGATAAAGGCTGTCTAAAAACTTTGATCCCAAATCTCTCTTAAAGTTAGATATCATTTTTATTTTTGTTAAATTTGTCATAGTTTCTTCTAATTTAAATATTAGGGGAGAATTAAAAATTAAAAAAAATCAGAAAAATTCAAAAATAAAAATAAAATCAAAGAAAAATCATAAAAATTTAAAAATCCTAAAATAGTGTTATTTATGTTTTATTTCTTGTTTAGAAAAATCAAAAATCCAAAAATATTTTTTGTTTCTGTATTCATTTGTGTGCTAAGTTTTCTTTTAGTTTAGTTTTGTCTTGAAAAGTAATTTCAGGTATAGATAAGACTCATGGAGTTTGTGTTGAATATTTCTGAGCCAAAGCCTCGTCCGTGAGCATCGAAGAATTCACATTCGAAGGAGCAAGAAATGAAGATTATTCTTTCGACATTCAATCTGTCAACCCCAGAAGCATGGTGAAGTTGTACTTGAAGATTATGTCACAGATTACATTGAAGCCTCCTCAATCAATCTGCTGCTATCTTTGTACCTGCTGAAGTGATCCAGAAGATTTGTTCTCTCTGTAGACTCTCAAGCTGAAGCGCTATCTTTCAAGAATCTGTACATCAAGCCTCCTCACCCAATGTGCGTTCAGAGTCAAATCTTGAAGAAAATCCCAACTGCTCGAGATGAAGTCATTCATGAAGATTCATCAAGTTCATCTTGAAGCTGTGAATAAATCATAGATTAATGCTGAAGCCAAGCTCCCAATGAAGATTAACAAGAAAAAGCCAGCTACTTTTTAGGGGGAGCTTGTTGGGTCAATTAGAAAAGAAAGTTATAAACCAAGGGGGAGATTTTTGGGTCAAAAATATGGTTTATACTTTGCTTTTCTAGGAAAATATATTTTTATGTAATGTTGTATCTGTTTGCAGTTTGTGTGTACGGCCGTACATGTGTGTATGGCCGCACACCCTGTGTGCGGCCGTACACAGGGTGTGCGGTTGTACACATGCGTATGGCCGGAGGTCCATATAAATAGAGGAGTGCATGTGACTGTACGGTGGAGAAAAAAAAAGAGAAGGCTAGAAGAGAAGAGAGAGAAAGTTAGAGAAAAGAGTGTGTGTGAGAGAATCTATGTATTTGGAGCATTACTCAATTTATTCATAAATACATCATTAGATTCATCATCATCTTCTTCTTCTTCTCATTCTCTTCTATTTGATCTGACATCATCCAATTGATTGGGATTCCGCACCATCAATTGGATCTAATTGATACACAAGCAATTTTGGGGACTTACAGGCCGTGAACTACTTTAAAGGCCCAATGAGCCGAAAACCATCAAATTAGGCCTCATATTATGGGACTCAAGCACAAAAGGCCCAAACCATTGTTTTCCTTTTCCATCACTTAGCATAAGTAGAATACAAAAAATAAAGGGAAATTAAGGTATTTAAGGAGTCTTATCCACCTCCTTATTACATGTTGGACTTCCATGCAACTTCTCATGTCTCCATGCACCTATCCTTTCACTCCTTCTCTCTTCTTCTTCTAATTACTCATGGCTGAATATCACAACACACACACACACATTTCCAAATTTTCTCCAAACCACCTTCAAGATCATCCTCCACCTCCCATCAAGATATCTCGAAATCTTCTAGAGTTTCTAAGGATCTTCATCAAGCTTTCTTCAAACTTTGGTTAGTTGGTATTCAAACAAAAACATCTACTTCCATCTAAATACTAAAAACTCTTTCTTACATAGCTTTGTTTATGATCTAATCTCCTAGAACTCCTCTAAGTTCGAAAGTCTCTCCAAGTTGTGGATATGACCAAAAATCTCTCCATATTTTCCTCAAAACTGAACAAACAAACCTCAAGGTGAGTTCATACCCCTTTGTTTTCGGTTTTTACTTATTTTTGGGGGAAGAATACAAGTATTATGTGTTGATTTATGTGTGTTTGCATGGTATATGTGAATTCTTTAGTTTTTGTTTGTGATAGTATGTAATATTTGTTATATTTCGAGATCTATAACAAAAAGGGTGAAAAACTCATGAACAAAAACTTGATAAACAAACATACATCATAGATCTAAGGGTTCTTAAGTTAAAAAGGTGAAAAAAAAACAAAGAAGCTTACAAGTGTCATTTTTGCAAAAATAACAAAGATTGGGTGTAAATTGTAAAAGCTGATTTTTATGAAAACCATACTTTTCAAAGGCTCAGAAACGTAAACCTTGCCATATTGGGCTTTAAATTGGGCCTCACGAGATGTTGGGCCCAAGGTTGCGAAAAAAAGGAAATCTTGAGGGGCTGAAATGGAAAAGATAACAAACTTTGAGTCTAAAATGTAAATAAACTTTTATCAGGGGTTGAAAATGAATTTATGACTAAGTTGGACTAAAAATGCAAAGTTTATGATTTTAGGGTCAAAATTGTAAAACTTACAGAAATTGGGTTAAAATGAAACCTTTTGCAAATAAAGGCTGGAAATGACAAATGCAATAGTTTTGGACTGAAATTACTATTAAAATCAAGTTTGGGTGGAAAATTGTCAATAAAAATGGTTTAAGGACCAAAAATGTTAGTTATCATAAAAAGGTAGTAAATGTAACGACGTGAAAATTTAACACAATTTTTCATTTTCAATCAACATAAAACTCATACAATATTTTCAAATCTCATGTTCCTCAAGTATCATCATAATAAAATATATCCCAAGATCACAATATAAAATTCTCTGTCAGTGTGTACGGATCATGCAAGCGCCTTCCCGCAATCCTCGTTAGTACATGAAACACATCACACATAACAGTGTAAGCATAAATGCTTAATGAGTTCCCCAAAATACCATACACAACACATATGCCACTCAAGGCTATAACAAGTACGACCCTCTAGTCTATGTGACCCAGCGGGACCCTCCAGTCCCGTAGCTCGTTGGACCCTTTGGTCCGGTCATAGCTCGTTGGACCCTCTAGTCCGGTCTGAATCGTTGGACCCTTCGGTTCGGTATATATCGTTGGACTTTCTAGTCCGGTCTACATATAGCATACATATATCACAAAGCACATAATATCAAGCATAGACATAACACATAAGACCCTCCGGTCTGCACATAGATACCACTCTAGGTAATGTATAGTGAGAAGACTTACCTCGTATGAAGTCGGATAAACTCTCGACCTCGAATATCCCGACCTAGCCTCCTCCTATTAATAGTATAACATGTCTAATCAAAATCCTCTCATGTTCTCATCTCTAATAATGGGTAGAAGACCATTCTACCCCTCTCTGACCTCTCTTGAATTAGCTTGGCCAAAACCCCAAGGTCAATGGAAGTCAACTCTAGTCAATGGTCAAACTTTAAACAGACTCGTCGAGTGCACATGGGTGACTCAGCGAATCCAAGCGTGTCCCATGAATCCTTCTAAGGTCTCACTCGACTCGTCGAGTGAACCATCCACGTAACGGGTTACCACTGGTTATGAATCGCAGGGCAACCCCGACTCGAAACGTCGAATCCCCTTGTGGACTCGGCAAGTTCCTTCCATGGCAACACTCAAATGACCTTCTGAGGTCAGATCGGTTTCTATAACTTATATATGACCTTAACATACTCAATAACCACGTAAAGGTCCGACCATTACACTCATGCAACGTCCATAATGCTTCTTTTGGTAAAATAGTCTCTAAAATGGAAACCTATGTTCATATCTCTAACGGAATAGCATAAAGCAGGGCAGATAGGACTCTTTGGACCTCTTAAGGTCCAGATCTAAGAAGAACTCAACCTTAGGACCTCATATACTTAGAATCCTAGCTAAAGAAGGCATAAGAAAACACTAGATTCAAGTAGATCACCAAATACATGAGATTGAGCACAGATTCATACCTCTAGCAGCCTCTTCTGACCAAATGTTGGTAGATATGAGCTCCTCAACCCTCCTAGCTTGCCCTCCTTCTTTCTTTCTTGTAAAATCACACTTAGAATGATGAAAATGGCTTCTTCTGTCCCTCTCTCTCACAACGCTCTCAGGTGCTCTGGTGCTCTCAAGGGTGAAGGTGCCCGCAAATGAGGGCCATAAGGTCCTTTAAATAAAGCACATGCCCGAGGATTTAGGGTTTCTGGCCACAGTGCGGACTCGTCGAGTCGACTCCCTTCCTTAAATCCAGTCAGCAAATCGTGATCCTACTCGACAAGTCTAGGCATCTACTCGGCGAGTCCCTCTTCTTGACAAAAATAATTACTTAAGATATGCTACCTGGAATTATGGATGTTAAAATTTTCCCCTACTAGAATCACACTTCGCCCTCGAAGTCTCGCTTTGCAAACAATTCTGGATGTTGCTCCCGCATCTCCAAATCCGACTCCCAAGTCAACTCGGACCCTCTCCGATGTTGCCACTGGACCTGAACTAGGGGCACCTCCTTGTTCCTCAAAATCTTGATCCTCCGATCCAGGATCGCGATCGGCCTCTCAACATAATTCAGGCTCGCATCCACTTGAATATCCTCTAGTGGAACCACCTCCAATTCGTCGGCTATACACTTCCTCAACTGAGACACGTGGAAGGTATCATGTATCTAACTCAACTCCGCCATTAGCTCTAAATGATACGCTACCCTGCCCACCCTCGCGATCACCCTGAAAGGTCGAATGTACCGGGGCCCCAGCTTGCCCCTCTTCCTGAATCGGATCACTCATTTCCAAGGAGATACCTTCAAGAGTACGAAGTCACCAACCTGAAACTCAAGGTCGGATCGTCGCCTATCCGCATAACTCTTCTGGCGACTCTGTGCTGTCAGCAATCTCTGCCTGACCTGTTGTATCTGCTTAGTCGTCTGAAGCACTATTTCAGTACTTCCCATTACTCACTGTCCTACCTCTCCCAAGCAGATGGGAGTCCGAAACCTCCGCCCATACTACAACTCGAAGGGTGGCATACCAATACTTGAATGGTGGCTGTTGTTATAGGAAAACTCAGCCAGTGGTAACTACGTGTCCCAATTTCCTCTAAAGTCCAACATACATGCTCAAAGCATGTCCTCGAGCGTCTGAATCGTCCACTCACTCTGCTCGTCCGTCTATGGGTGGTATGCGGTGTTGAAACGCAACCTCATACCCAACTCCTCATCGAATTTCTTCCAGAATCTGGAAGTGAAATGTAAATCTCGATCTGACACAAAGCAATATTGGTACTCCATGTCGCGATACCACCTCCCTCATATATATCTTTGCTAGTCTCTCCGCAGAAGAGCTCTCACTGATCGCAAGGAAATGAGCGCTCTTCGTTAGCCAATCAACGATCACCCAAATTGCATCGACACCCCTCGCGGTCCTCGGTAATTTGGTGATTAAATCCATAGAACTTTGTTCCCACTACCACTGGGGAACCTCAAGTGGATGCAACTTGCCATGTGGACACTGATGCTCGGCCTTAACTGTAACAGCCGGAGTTTGGGTATGTAATTTAATTATTTTGAATTATTATTATTTTTGGGGGACTTGACGAGTTGGTGCCTTAACTCGTCGAGTAGAGTCTTATCTGTTGGCGCGGTTTTGCGACCGAACTCGACGAGTCAGGTAGCCGACTCGCTGAGTCGGTGCTGATTAGGAAAACCATAATCCCCGGGTTTGGGAGCCTATTTAAAGACCTTTATGGCCTTCATTTGCGGCCACCTTGTTAAAAAAGAAACCCTATAGAGCAGAGATAGTGAGTTTGAGGGCAAGAGGAGGCTATTTCTTCATCTCTTTGTGTGGTTTTGCTTGAAGGAAGAAAGGAGCACAAATATAGAGCGTGAAGGGGACTGGATCTGAGCTAATCATCTAGTGATATCATCTTTGTAGGTATAATCCTTTCCATTTCGTGTTATATTGATGGATTTCATGATTTTAGGGTTTTACCCTCATTTTATGAAAGATCTAGTGAGTATGAGGTCCTCTTTGGAATAATGACATCAGATCTGGGCCATGAGAAGTCCCTAGAGTCATTATCTTTTAGCTTTTTGCAAGCAAATAAGCAATTGGAGACTAGGTTGCCATTTCTAGTGTTATTTCTCCATTTAAGGCTTGAAATGGGTTGCATGCACGTAAAGGTTGCACCTTTTCATGACTTTTGAGTGTTTAAGGGTTAGATCTATGATTTGGTTAAGCAGATCTGATCTTAGGAGGTTGTTTGAGCAAGTTCACGCAGGAAACTCGCCGAGCCCATATGTAGACTCGACGAGTCGGATCGGGTTGCCCCGGGGTCTCACTCCAGTGGTGACCCAGTGAGTTGAGGGGTGACTCAGTGAGTCGAGTGAGGCTTAGAAAGGAAAGAGTATGTGGGGAAGATGGGACTTGCCGAGTCATCGTATGCACTCGGCGAGTCTGGTCAAAATGGACAGTTGACTTTTGGTTGACTTTTAGGGTTTGTCAACAAATGGGCCTTTGGGCCTATAGAGGGGTATAATGGTCTTTTACCCTTCTAGGGATTTGCATGAGAGAATATCCAAATTATGAAGAGACATTTATTTAGTGTAATTTATTGTTGTGACAAGGCAGAGGCTAGGGCAGTATTCTAATATTGAGATTTTACCGAGATTCTCGAGGTGAGTCTTCTCAGTATACTTTACCTAGAGTGGTAATCAGAGCTATGTGACACTGTATCTTGTATGCTATATATGTGTTGTGATTTCTATGTGATATTTGATATGCATGATCTAGAGTTTACAGAGTTAGGACCAGTGGGTCCACAGAGTTATAGGACCAAGAGGGTCCCACAGAGATATTCGACCAAAGGGTCATTAGAGTTACAGCCTTGAGTGGCTGATATGTGTTATGTCGTATTTTGGGGAACTCACTAAGCATTTATGCTTACAGAGTTTTGTGTATGTGTTTCAGGTACCAATGATGGTCGCGGGAAGGCGCCGACATGATCTGTACACATTCATGGAGCTGTTGTTTATATGATTCTGGGATATGTTTTACTATGATGATAGTGGATACATTATGTTTAATATTATTTTATGAATAAAAGTATGTTTTAAAATTGTGAAAAATTATTTGAAAATTTTGGGTGTTACAAGTTGGTATCAGAGCCTTGGTTTGAGGGATTCGGGTGCACCTTCAGGCGTATCTGAACTCAAACTGAGGATTTGAGAGATTATCAAATAAAATCACAAAATTTTTCTCAAAGAGTAATAGTTTTGAAAAGAGCAGTGTGTACGATCAGCCAGCGCCTGGATGGTGATTTTTTTTTCAAAATACCCTTATATTATGTGTTATGCGATATGAGATAATATGTTATGCATGCTAGAGTAGGCTAGGTATTCTTATTAGGACTAGAGTAGCCTGATTTGTGATGCCTTAGCCTAGGGGTTTTGCTGTGAGGAGATGCTTGAGAGTGAACAGATAGCAGCGAGGAGCTATGAGGGATCTACTAGAGAGTAGACTATGCATAGTAAGAGTAGAGTACTTGGGATTTGGAATCCAAGAAGGAGGACTTGGGGTAAATACTAATGCGGTGTGGACGGTAGTATTGGGCCCGTACTACTAAAGACACCGGATCAGTACGCAGCCCAAGTAAGAATCCTTAGGGTAGCAGGGATCAAGTAGGAATGGGATATCCAGTGTATGTACGCTCAAGCAAGTCTCTGATATCTTGTTTTGTATTTCAAAGACGTCATGGTTGGGACACGCCACGGGCCAGGGACTAGCGAGGGGGTGTGAGTGATGAGGAGCTCCGCCAAATGATTCATGATTAGGTGGTTGCTGCCATCCGAGCTGAGATTCCAGAGATGTTTGGGTCTATTAAAACCACATTGAGTGAGAATTTTGATGAGAGATACGCAACGGTTACCGAGGCTACATCCGCTGCAGCTACCGCAGTTGTTGCTACTGCCAGACCTCAGGGTGGTGATGCGTTGCTGCTCCGAGAGTTCAACAACACGAAGCCACTGAAGTTTGATGGGACGCAGGATCGTATTGATGTGATGAGATGGGTTTCTGATATTGAGGGATGCTTCTATATGTTTTCGTGTCCGGAGCATCTGAGGGTTCGGTTCGTGTTGAACCAGCTTCGCTTGGGAGCGAAGGACTGGTGGAAGTTTGTTACAGCACACTATTCGCCTGCTGATGTTGCGGTAACCTGGGAGATGTTCACCGCCATGTTTCGCGATGAGTATGTTCCCTAGTCGAGAGGGAGCGATTGGCCCAGGAGTTTCTGACCCTCAAGCAGGGTACTGAGTCTGTTACTGTAATCATCAGGATGTTCCATGAGAGGGCGATGTTCTGCCTTGAGTATGTGTCTACTGAGCAGGCACGTATGAGTCGGTATCTAAGTATTCTGAGGAGGGACATAGGAGAGTTCGTGGCAAACTCGTCGTACCGGACATTTGCCGAGCTCCATGCAAATGCTCGAAAGAGGGAGATAGATTTGGAGACTCAGGCTAGAGAGGAGGCGGAGTCTCGGGGGAGGGATCGGCGGCCGGCTAAGTCCTAACCGGCAGCCAAGTGGGCCAAGCCCGCCGATTCGAGATCAGGGAACCAGAAGGTACGCACTTGTGGCAAGTGCGGCAAGGGTCATGAAGGTGTTTGTAAAGCAGGGTCTTGCTATAAGTGTGGCAAGGAGGGGCACATGGCCAAGGATTGCCCCAAGGGGTTTACAGTTTGTTTTCACTACAACCAGACCGCACACTGGAAGGCCAAGTGTCCGCAGTTGCGGGGGTCACCCCAGGGAGCATCGCAGGGATCTGCCCCTGCTGTTGTTCAAGCTACCGAGAGTTGGCCAGTGAAGGCCGAGGCGCCAAAGGCTCGTGGGAGAGCCTTCTAGTTGATAGCGTAGGAGGCCCATGCAGCGCCAGATGTTGTGGCTGGTATGTATTCTTTCATATATTTATTTTGAGTTTGTGGTGTTATGCTTATATTATAATATGCGTAGGTACATTCTTGTTAATTATGTACCTGCTTTGGTGTTATTTGACTCGGGTGTGAGTCCGTATTTTGTGTCGTTAGCCTTTAGTCAGCACATCAGTACTCGTCGAGAGGCATTGAGTCAACCTTTGCGAGTTTCCATAGCTGACAAGAGACCAGTGTATGCCACTGATGTGATTCGAGGAAGTGTACTCGAGATCTTCGGCGTTGAGTTTCCGATTGATTTGGTCCAGATTGCTATGGGAGATGTCTGTGTCATTGTGGGCATGGACTAGTTAAGCGGATTTGGAGCGGTTATCGACTGCGAGCAACAGCTGGTGACCATATGATGCCCTAGTGGGGGAGTTCTTACGGTTTATGGCGAGGGCACCCGTTCTGGGTCGGCATTTTGTTCAGCTGCTAGAGCGAGGCAGAGTCTACAGTAGGGCTGTAGTGGGTTTGTGGCTTATATGGTGGATACGAGAGTAAGTACAGAGAGGCCAAGGTCGGTTGATGAGATCCCAATAGTGTGTGAGTTCCCGGATGTCTTCCCCCGAGGAGTTGTCGGGTGTGCCTCCCGAGAGGCAAGTGGAGTTCCCTATCGATTTGGTTCAGGAGGTAGCACCTATCGCCAAGGCGCCCTATCGCATTGCGTCTCCAGAGATGCAGGATTTATCCTCACAGCTACAGAAGCTCCTGGAGAAGGGGTTTATACAGCCGAGTAGCTCGCCGTGGGGAGCACCGATCATTTTTGTCAAGAAGAAGGATGTTTCACACCAGATGTGCATCGATTACCGAGAGTTGAACAAGCTGACGATCAAGAACCGTTACCACTTACCGAGCTTCGATGATTTGTTCAATCAGTTGCAGGGAGCGTCTTAGTTCTCCTAGATTCATTTGAGGTCTGGATATCATCAGATGAGGGTGCGTGATGAGGATATCCAGAAGACAGCGTTCAGGACTCGTTACGGGCATTACGAGTTCATGGTGGTGCCTTTCGGGCTCACCAATGCACCGACGACATTCTTGGATCTCACGAAAAGGGTGTGTAGTCTGATGTTGGACCGTTCGGTGATCGTGTTCATTGATGATATCTTGGTGTATTCGAGATCCATAGAGCAGCATAAGGATCATTTGACGGAGATCCTCGGAGTTCTGAGATCGGAGAGGCTTTATGACAAATTCTCCAAATGCAATTTCTGGTTACGAGAGGTGTAGTTTCTAGGACACTTCGTCAATCGCAATGGGATATTGGTCGATCCGGACAAGATTGAGGCGGTGATGAGTTGGGAGGTGCCGAGATCGCCCTTGGAGATCAGGAGTGTCCTGGGGTTGGCCAGTTATTATAGGAGATTTATCCAGGATGTCTCCAGGATTGGTGTTCCTCTCACTAGATTGACCTGGATGGGCGTGACTTTTAGTTGGGGCCTGGAGCAGCATGCCTCATTCAAGACACATCGCCAGAGATTGTGCAAAGCCCCAGTGTTAGCCCTTCCGGAGGGAATGGAGGACTTTATGGTATATTGTGACACGTCGACATCGGTACTGGGTGCGGTGCTGATGCGGAGAGGGAATGTGATTGCATATGTATCGAGGCAGTTGAAACCTCATGAGATGAGGAATCCTACTCATGATTTGGAGTTGGGGGCTGTGGTGTTCGCCCTCAAGATCTGGCGTCACTATTTGTACGGAATCCGGTGTACCATTTACACGGATCACAAGACCTTGAAGTATCTGATGGAACAGCCCAACCTGAAAATGCGCCAGAGGAGATGGTTGGATGTTGTAAATGATTATATGTGTGAGATCCTGTACCACCCGGGCAACGCTAATGTTGTAGCCGATGCCTTGAGTCGCAGGGCGGGGAGCGTCCCGATACGGGATGTTTGTTTGAGGTTGACCGTGATGACTCCGGTGTTGGACACCATTCGGGAGGCCCATGCAGAGGCCGTGAGACCAGAGAGCCGCAAGTGAGAGCGGGTGATCGGACGTATATCCGAGTTCGTTGCTAATAGTCGGGGGCTTATGACCTTCCAGACGGATTTGGGTTCCATTTGAGGGCGGGGCACGTGCCATTTTGATGGAGGAGGCACACAGGTCGAGGTTTTCGATCCATCCCAGGGCCACTAAGATGTATTTGGACCTGAAGAGAGACTATTGGTGGCCATGTATGAAGTGGGATGTGGCGTGGTTTGTAGAGAGGTGTTTGACCTATTGTCACACCCCAAAATCGGAACGGCGGAAACGTTCTGGGGTGGATGACGTCATGTCAAGTATCACAACACATACATTATAATAATCAAAGTACAACAACCATTGAATTAATAGTAATAGTTTACATGGTTTACATTACAATTTTGTCAGAGTAATACAAGTAATAGAATAAGTGCAGCTTGGTACTAAGCTATCTTCATTAATAGCTCCGGGAATGTACCTGTCTAATGCTGACCTGAGAATACAAGTTATTTGAAAAGCGAGTATCAGCATTTTTACAAATTCTGGTGAGTTCATAAGTATTTAGTGTCATTTTATTCAAATAACGTTAATAAAAGTGGTAGTTTTAGAGTGTTCATTACATTAGTGTCTTTTCCAGAAAATCCTATATTTTCTTTAATAAAAGCAGTCTTCTACCAAGACTGGACGGAGTTATGTGGTAAAAAGTAGTTTTCCCTTAATCGCTATCACTATCAAATACATAATTTGATTATTAAAGAAAGTAGGAGAAATCAGGGAAAATAACATATGCCTCAGCAGTGAAGACTGCTGACTAAGGCGAGAGGAATCATAGACTCCAAGAGAGTATCGAATGAATGACACGCCTGGCTCAGTCTAGCAAAAGAGACATAGACCCCAGATGGTACCAAATGAAAGGTACGGCTAGCAAGGTCTAAAACAGAGGATACAGACTCCAGACAGTATCAAATGAAAGATACTGCTAGTAAGGTCTAAAACAAAGAATACAGACCCCAAACAGTATCAAATGAAAGATACAGCTAGTAAGGTCTAAAAACAGTGTGACTCTGAGAGTGGGTTTCCAGCATACAGTGTAAATTGCTAGTGAAATACCATTACCTTAAGGCCATGAATTATAAGGTAACTTGGAATACTCGTAACCATACTAACCGACACTAGAGTACCTGACGCCCTATAAGTGTCTATAAAATGTGACATTTGTCACCCCTTGGCTTGGTAGGCCATGGATTGTAGCTAGCAGTTAGGGTGCGGGGGTGTCAATCTCGTATAGATATATACACACAATGTCCGCTCTCCCTACAGAAGACTCTAGTTACCAACTAGACGACGGAGAAGGTCGTGTCCCGAAGATGCATCCCAAATAGTGGGTAGTAGGTTTCTAATATAAGTGTTGAACTAGAGGTAGAGACTCATAAGTGAACTGACTAATGCAAACCTATATGTCTACGCTTGTATACATAATATATAACTAATGAATCAAACGACCTTCAGACGGACATCCGATCCCACCAGAACACATCTCAACGAAGAAAAGGAAATAGGGCGGACAAACCTTACTAAGTCCTTCAATCATTATTTATATGCATCTGTACAAGCACATGCATACATCTAACTACGGTTGAGTGTGTAACAAATGGAAACATATCGTGAAGTATGACCAAATCGTGATCTATAACCAAATCGTGTGGAATAACCAAATCGTGAAGTGTAAAGGAACATTGTAGAATAACCGAATCGTGAAGTATAAGTGTACAGTGTGGAATAACCGAATTGTGATGTATAAACGTACAGTGTGGAATAACAGAATCGTGAAGTATAAACGTTACCAAATATAAGTGTATCACGAAGTAGAAGCGACAAAAAGTGAAGTAAGAGCGTCTAATAGGTATAAACGACTACAAGTATAAGCGAAATAGAGGCAATAACAAGATAAACGCATCACGAAGTGAAAGCGTTATCAAGTAGGAGTTTAAACTAAGAAGGTGTATCAAAACATGGAAGAAAACCTTTATTCTTGAGAAAATCACGACAGGGTATTCTTTTGTAAAATAAGTTTGAAAACCTTTGGAGATTCTTTGGAAACTCTCATAAATCAGTTTTAAATGAAACATTGATAAAAACAATATAAGTAAAAGATTTGAACAAGTGAAAACATTTTAGAAAACCATTTATAGTGTCATACTCAGTAAAATAGTTTACAGTGTGGTAAATCTTTGTGCATGCGGGTTATCAATCACATGTGATTGATATGATAACTGGCATGTTTAACTTGTATTCCCCCCTATAAAACATGTAAAAATATTTAAAAGGTTCATTCAGGGGTATGAAGTCACCTGGTGTAAGTGGATTCGACGAAGGTGCTGGTTGGGTGCTCGGTGTCAAGTAAAGACTTGGACACACTTAGTGACCTATTTAACATATGATAACATATGTTCACATACAATTAGTATATATAATACTAATTAAACAAGTATATGCACCCTAAAGAGCGGAAAACACTTTGGTTAAGTGTTTGGGGTGTCCCGGGTAACATTTAAGGGCTTGAATGACTTAGGAATGGAGTTTACTCTTCAAGAGTAAACTCTATACACTTAGTTTACGGGCCTAGGACAACTCCACATGAGTTTATGGCCGTAAACTCATGGTAAGGGTGTTCTAGGATGCTTAAAGGCCTTATATCAGTTGTGGAATTTTGTTGGGTCCAAATATAAAAGGTATGAATGTGAGGTACTTAAATGGACCAAATGGGAGTTTACGGCCCCAACCATGGGAGTTTACAGCCGTAAGCTCCCAAGGACATCTTTCTTGGGTGTTTTAAGGTCTTAAGTGATTGAGAATAAATCCTATGTATTTTTCAAAGTCAAATGGGGAGTTTAGAGCACCATTTGGGTACTAAATGGGAGTTTACGGCCCATGAACCACCTCTATGGGAGTTCACGGCCGTGAACTCCTATCCCTTGATTTTATTGAAGTTTAAGCCCTTGTTTCAACCCTAGGATTTTCTAGTGAAGGTATAAGGCGATTTGGGGGGGATTAAAACTACCATTTTACATGGTTTGGAGGTGTTTACGGCCTAAGCATGTGCTTCGGTCGTAAACTCCATTTCACCCCTCAAATCTATGTGTTTAAATGTTCTAAACCCGAAATAGCAAGCCCCTAATTTATGTATTAAGCCTAAGGGTGGTTTGGGAGGGTTTTAGACTTGATTTAACAAGTTTAGAGGGTGTTTACGGCCTAAGCATATTCTTGGGCCGTAAACCCTCTTTTAAGTCCCAAAAGTTGTTGTTTTATGCTTCAAACACTCCTAGGCTAAATCCTTAATTGGTTCCTAGGCTCAAAGGGACAAACTTGGGTCATTTTGGCCTAATTTAAGAGGTTTACGGCCTAAGGAGGCTCTTAGGCTGTAAACTCCATTCTAACAGCTTCTAAGGTCAAGTTTTGGGGTAAAGTCACAGCTAATAATGTTTTGAATAAGTTAGGGTACAAGAACTTACGATTTGGAGGCGTTTGGTTGTGGATTTTAGGCGAAATCGGACTTTTATGAGAGAGTGTATAGAGAGAGGGTGAAAACGGGTGGAATGAAGTCCATTCCACCTTATATAGTGGCTGGAGTTTAGGCTCAATGGGAAACTATCCAATATTGTCGTTAAACGGGGCTTTTGGTCGCACCCGATTTAGTGCTCGTAATAAATTCAACTTTTTCCAAATTAATATGGAAATGTAATTTACATGCTTTTACTTTATTTTATTATGACTAATAACGACATAGAATATAAATAAATAAAATATTTATTTATTTGGCGACCTCTAATTAACGAAACTTTTATAACATGGAATATTCCGTTGACGGAAACAGGGTAATGTAACAGAATAAACTTTGGGTTGTGACACCTGTCATAGGGTTAAGGCCGAGCACCAGTGTCTGCATGGCAAATTGCAGCCACTTGAGGTTCCCTAATGGAAGTGGGAACAAATTTCCATGGATTTTATCACCAAATTGCGGAGGACTGCGAGAGGTGTCGATGGAATATGGGTGATCATTGACCGGTTGACAAAGAGAGCTTATTTTCTTGCTATCAGTGAGTGCTCTTCCACAGAGAGGCTAGCGGAGGTGTATGCGAGATAGGTGGTATCACGGCATGGTGTACCGATCTCGATTGTGTCAGATGGATATGTGTGTTTCACTTCCAGGTTCTGGAAGAATTTCCATGAGTAGTTGGGTACTAGGCTGCATTTCAGTACCCCTTACCACCCACAGACATTCGGACAGAGTGAGCCGACGATTCAAATGCTCCAGGACATGCTTCGGGCATGTGTGTTGGACTTCGGATGGAGTTGGGACACGTATATGCCTTTGGCTGAGTTTTCTTATAACAACAGCCACCATTCGAGCATTGGTATACCTCCCTTCAAGTTTTTGTATAGGAGAAAGTGTCGGACTCCCATCTGTTGGCGAGAGGTAGGGCAGTGAGTGATGGGTAGCATAGAGATAGTGCTTCAGACGACAGAGTAGATACAATAGGTCAGGCAGAGCTCAGAGTCGTCAAAAGAGCTATGCGGATAGGCATCACTCAGAGCTCGAGTTCCAGGTTGGTGATTTCGTTCTCCTGAAGGTGTCACCTTGGAAGGGTGTGATCTGGTTCAGGAAGAGAGCCAAGTTGGGGACTCGGTATATTGGTCCATTCAGGGTTATTGCGAGGGTAGGCAGGGTAGCGTATCGTTTGGAGTTACCTGCGAAGTTGACTCAGATTCATGATACCTTCTACGTGTCTCAGTTGAGGAAGTGTATTGCCGATGAATCGACAGTGGTACCGTTAGAGGATATTCAGGTGGATGCGAGCCTGAATTATGATGAGAGGCCAATTGCGATTCGGGATCGGAGAATCAAGGTTTTGAGAAACAAGGAGGTGTCCTTGGTGCAGGTTCAGTGGCAACATTGGAAAGGGTCCGAGCTGACATGGGAACCAAAGATGGAGATGCGTGAGCAATACCCAGAGTTATTTGTAGAGCGAGACTTCGAGGGCGAAGTCTGATTCTAGTGAGGGAGAATTATAACAGCAGGAGTTTGTGTCACACCCCAAAACCATGAACAGCGGAAACGTTCTGGGGCGGAGGACGTCATGTACAGTATCACAACAATGAAAAGCAGAAAACAAGAAACAACATCATCCATTGCATTAATAATATAATTTTAATAGAAGTGTGTTCTGTCAAATTATAATAGACACCAAACAATAAATCAAAATGAAAGATGCGTCTTGAACGAGCACCATCTTCCCTGAACCTTGCATCGGTACCTGTCTATGGTTGACCTGAGGATACAAGTTATTTTGAAAACGAGTATCAGCTATAAAGCTGGTGAGATCATAAGTATTTTAGTGTCTTAATTTGTATGTATGTGAACTGTAAGTATTGAAAATGTTTTGTATGATCCTAGGAAGCCCTATGTTTCCTACTAATCGTATCCTTCTACCAAGGCATCTCGTATCTGTGTGTGTGGCTCTTGTAAGAGTGTATTTTCCCAAATATGACTATCATTAACCAAAATAATAGTTTCTACATTACCGTGCAACGTGTGAACGTTCACGAAGTGAATGTAATCGGAAAATGATATAGTACTATGGTGTAGTGTCGAACTACAACCTTACTAATTACCTTAAGTCTAGGGTAATCTTGTAAGTACTGTAGTATTTGTAATAAGTGACTACCTCTATACTCCTATTGCCTTATTTGAGGGATAAGGCCTAATGTGATGGCTAGATCCCAGGCTAAACGCTCCCCTGTCAAAGGGATTTTGGGACATTTACACGACGTCTGCCTGTATGCAAGCCATGAACATCCACATTACTATGATCATGTATACCTGATATAACTACCACAATGCGTTGTGATTCATCGGTATAGTTAGATCCTGAACTTGTTCTATGCTATAGCACCTAGTGATGTCTGTCCTATCAAAGTATATGTAACCGCACTCATGTAAACGTATATATGTAAACGTACTCATGTAAGCGTAATCATGTAAAACATATCTATGTAATAGTATAGTAATGTACTGTAATGTTCTGCATGTGCTAGCTGTAACATGTGTTCTCTCTCTATCTAGCATATATAGTAATGTACTGTGTGTACTAGCTGTAATGTATGTTCTCTCTATCTAGCAAGTATTGACTCATGAATGAACTGACTCATTGTATGATATCGCGTTCTAGTAATAGTCCTAGTATCTTCCTAAACTACCCATATGGTAGCTTACTATTAATGTAACTGGTACGTATGAACATGAATGTGTACCCCTGCTACCCAAGGGTATTGCACTGAACTGGAAGAACCTTTATGACTATATATGTCCACATGATATATAACTAATATTTAAACGACCTTCAGACGGATACCCGATATCCCACCAAACCACATCTCAAGCACGAAAAGGAAATAGGGTGAATAGCCTTCCTAAGTTCTTTAAACATTTCTAATATAACCATACATCTATAGGCATGCAATTGACAATATAAAAGCATAAAATAAGTTTTGTAAAACCTTTTGAACATGATTACTATCTAAGAAAAGATCGACTTGATGTCAATCTATAAAACGGGTTGGAAGTATTTATCTAACAAAACAGTTTTAAATACAAAGAAACATTTTTTTGAAACACAATTGTAAATGAGTTTGAAATGAAACATACTGTTTATAATGAACAATTAAATCAGGAGTTTTAAACATCTAAAACATATATGAAAATCCTTTGAGTAACAACTGTTTGGTAAAACAACTAAGGAGTAGCAAATCATTTATATGCTGCTTATTAATCACATGTGATTGATATAATAACTAGCATGATTCTACTTGTATCCCCCACATAAAACATTTAAAAACATTTAAATCATTGATTAAGGGGTATGAACTCACATGTTGTCAGTGGATCGGTAGGAAGTGTCGGATAAGTGCTTGGTGTCAAGTGAAGACTTAGACACGCACAAAGATCCTAATTACATATGAGGACATATGTACATAAACAATTAGTCTTTAAAAAACTAATAAACAAAGTCAAGACACTCTAAGGCATGAAAAACACTTTGTATATGTGTTATAAGTATTAAGGAGTGCATCTAAGTGTTGTAGGGAAAGGCTAGTATGATTGGGGTTCAAGGAATACTCTTAAAATGAGTTTACTCCCTAAGGACCAACACCCCATGAGTTTACGATCATAAACACTTGAGTTTATGGTTGTAAACTCCTAACCTTTTTACCATTTGTTGTTTTGAAGTCTTCTAATCTATTCCAAGCATTCCTACTTCATGATTTAGCCTTAGGAAGTGTTGTGTGGCATCAAAACACTCCTAAATGGAGTTTACGGTCTAAGGACCATTTCTCCATGAGTTTACTACCTTAAACTCATGATTTTCCTCCCTTAAACTCATAAGTTTGGTATTTTGGGGTTTTCAAGTCCTTAGCTCAATCATGGCCCTAGTCGAGGTTGGATTTAGACATAAGGAACAACAATGGGACATTTATGGGACTTTTACACACCTTTTGGGGTGTTTACGGTTTTGGGAGGTCCCCAAACCATAAACACATTAAAATGGAAGTTTTTGGTGCTTTTTTGTAATAAACTCATCAAGGATGAATCTAGACAAGTCCCTAAGGCATTGTGAAGCATCTATGCACCCTAACACACCACTTTGGCCCTAATCTTGGTGTTTACGGTTTTGGGACCTCCCAAAACCGTGAAAACCTTTAACTTGGTGTTCTTGGGACTTTTCCTTCGTATAAACATGTATATCTAGCTTTAAATGACTCTAGGATAGAAGTACTTACATTGTGGAAGCTTAAAATGAACTTTAAGTCCAAGAACACTAGTGTGTGTTCTTGGTGTTTTGGGATAACTAATCAAAACACATAAATGAATGGATTAAAGGATGTATAATCACTAGATTAAGTGATATACTAACTTGAAAGGGTTAGAGCACTTACTAGTTTGAAGATCTAGAACAAAATAAAGGATGATACTTGAAAGAGTTTGGAGTTTACTCTTTTGGAGTTTACTCTTTTAGTAAATGGGGAGTAAACACAAATGACTAGTTTTTGGGGAGTAAACTCATGCTTAAGGCATGGGTTTACGTTTTTAGATGATTTTTCGACCCAAACATAAAAGTTTGGTCGCGAACTTCTAAGACACGAGGCTTTTTTGGTTTTTAAATTTCAAAACCCAAGACGACACTTTCTTTCACCCGTTCGTTTAAAAATAATATCAAAATAATCACACGAACTTTAAATTTCTTAAAAATAAGAAATAGGGACATTAAATTATGGTACGAAGTGGTTGACTTTTAGGGATTGACTGAATGGAAATTTCGGGTTGTCACATCATCCCCTTGTTAAAGGGAATTTTGTCCCGAAATTAGAATTTAGGTAAGGAAGTAGGCATGAATGATCGAGTCATGAGGTGGAAACTTCCTAATCAAATTGTTCTCACGCTCCTAAGTGAATTCGGGTCCTCGGTTGGTAACCCAACAAACCTTGACTAACGGGTGATTGCGTTGCTTCGTCCGCTTGACCTCTCGGTCGAGGGTCACTACGGTTCTAATACGAAGGCGAGGATCTCGAAGAGTGGACTTACAAGACTCCTAAAAGAAAGGTACGGTTTCACGATCGAGACGCGAAGAGTAAATGTACGTTACTGAGTTCGCGGAGTAGGTCTAGTTTATGCGAGGTACTGGACCGATTCTTGTAAGAATCTCGGAGGTCCTATCTATCTTGGATTTAGTTTTCCACGCTTTACGAAGCGTGTTAAGTCATTCCCAGAGTGAGTTTTCCTAAAGAACTTGGTCTCTTACTTGGAATGTCCAAGGTTTCCTTTTCTTGTTTAACATCCCAGTCAAGGGCCACCCCTTGCTGGGTCAAAGTCATACGGTTTTCTATCATTTGCGAGGAGTCCTGGATGAACGATGACAGTAGGTCTGTAAGAACTAGAATTTGGCGAATTTCTGTCGGCGTCTTCGGTGCTGTCAATTCCCAACGGTTTCGGATAAATTGCCAGAGTATTCAAGAATTTCCACATCACTAATAGTGTGTCTTAGGAAATTTTGACTCTTCAATTCCAAAACTCGTGTTCAGAGAACTTTGTGAAAAGTATCTCCGAGGGTAATGTTTCCATGGGTTCCTTCTTACTACGAGGGTAGATAAGTAAGTCATCACATGGAGAAATGACGAACTGATCCAAGTAAGAAAGACGGACCCTATTCATTAAACTCATGAATACTATGGGCGTATTGGTCCTATCTGAGGGGTATCACTACGGACTCGAAGTGTCCGCATCGAGTTCGGAAGGTAGTCTCTCGGACATCCTTTCCTAACACTCAAACTAGTGATATTCGGATCTCAGGTCCATTCCTGAAAGTAATTCTTTCCTTGTGTTTGCTCAACCAATTCATCTATGCGATGAAGAGATAACGATTTCTAATGGAAATCTTGACGGAGTCCTCGATAGCCGACGAACATATGATGCAATCCTTCGATCTCTGGAAGAATAAGCCTGTAGTTCTCCAGGGTGAGAAGCCTAGTCTTCTAATTCTATTTTTGTGTAGTTCGCTAAGTTGTCCGGGCTGTTCTTGTATCTCTGTAGGTGTTTAGACTGAAGGGCGATCTGTTACAGAAGTCGTACTGGGTTCTAAGTTTGTTCACATGAAGATGCGATTACTCGTAGTGTTGGGCAGTCTCCGTCCTGAAGTTCATATTAGAATTCATATTGGGTTCAACGATCACAATATCGTGTATACGAGTCGTATATAATTAAGATTGAAAAGGTAGTTCAATAACTGATTCTTCTTTAAGCTCATATCCCATCGAGGAAAAAGAAGTTAAAGTGGAATCACCAATTCTAAACCTGTAGAACCTTGATTATATATCACCCCTATGAATACATTTTTCAGCGACAGGTCAACCATATGGATCTTTGGATTCGAACTTGACTTACTGTATGAGTTGTACTTCGGCGATTTCTTCGGAAAGAAAAAGAACTATGAGGTACTCTATGCATGAGTACTTCGGTGTTCTGAAATGACAGCTTCGCTACAAGACGTTTACTGAGGAAGAGATGTATGTATGTTGCTGTTTTCGTGAAGATCAAATTGAATCGAGTCGTATGATAATGTCGGAATCATAAAGAAACATTAAGACATTAGATTTGAAAATAAGGCGTTGCAGACAAACACCACAGTGCAACCATCAACAGAGTTACAATACTTTAGACTTACTACAAGACTATTGCTGCGAATGAGGTATACGACAAAAGACAAATATACGCAACACGAGCATACCTATACCGACAGGATCTCGCAAAAGGTAAGACTCTAGTTGCACTAGTTCTGGATGTTTCATAAGTCTGTTACAACGAAACGCCTAAATTACATTAACGTGGGTTCGGAGCACGTTCTCCTGCAGCTGTGATCCTGAGAATCTTCCCATCTGCGCCAGAGTTCTATGCTATCGGGCAATCCTCCTTGAGGTGTCCAATTTCACCGCATTGGTGACATATCTGGACGACACCAACATTGGTGATGGAAATGATGTGTCGAGCTAGGGTGACGTGGACACGAGTGTTCTCCTTGTTTATCCATTTTGAAATTTCCCTTTCATAGGGTCTAGTTTTAACACCAACATCGTAAGCCTCGTTGACTCTGATGTCAGAGGCTTGAGTGATGGGTCGTGCCGCAGCTCCACGGCCACAAGCATGGTGCCTTATTTTTAGGCAATTGCAACATTGCATCTCATGGCAAGCCCCATGATCATGGAAACTACACTTATCACACCTCGGGAGTTTTCCCTCGTATGGCCTGCTCGGTAATGGGATGGCAGGGGTATCCACTTGCTGCTGTTGCATGGCTAGCCTTTGGGATTTCTTGCGTTCTCTCTGGGCATGACGCTTTCGTTTCTTGTTCTCTGCTTTTCGGCTTTGCGAGCCTGCGACTGCTACCGTTTGACGACATCCTGGATGGATACTACGATCGGAATCTCCCCCATCATTAGCATTGATTATGATGATAGCGCTACGGTGCGCAAGGACAACGTTACGGAAGCCACCACGACAGTTGTAACTGCGGTTTGGAATGTAGCGGCATCCATAGGAAAGGCCGGGGTTTCGTTGTTCGATGTACTGTTTCCGGATGACGACATGATTCTGTAACACGAAAGATAAGGATTTTGTGAGCGATTCTGTTTGACTTTAGATGTACTTCGATGGTTCAAGTAAAGAGTAAGACTATGTTCTCGAAAGTTTGACCTACATCCCTATGATGCAGTCCTAGCACGGAATGGAAGTATGTTCACGAAGTTTTGACCTACATCCCTATGATGCAGTCCTAGTACTGAGTGGAAGTGTGTTTATGAAGGGTTGACCTACATCCCTATGATGCAGTCCTAGTGATGAGTGGATGTAAGCTCCAACACTGGTCTCAAGATGTTTGTCGTTCAAGCCGAGGTATCGTGGGTTGGCGGATAACATGATCCAACCACTGAAAGAGACTTGGAAATGTCTCCAGAGCTAACTTCCTATAGTCCAATGACTTGACTAAGGCATGCTTTAGATAAACTCTAATGAAAGTGTGATAAGAGTACTTGAATAAAGAACGACACATGAGTTAGCCAACTGTCGATATCTTGATATTAATGACGTAATATTCAGGAAAATGACCTTGTAAAAGGTCTTACATCATATCCAGAGAAGATAGTTCTTGACAACATAAGGACCTAACCAAAAGTGCTTACAGTACCAGATAGTTTCATAGAAAATGCCACATAGAGCATAGACAGAAGAACGATTCCTTTTAACAACGAAAATAAAGTAAAGCATCTACTACTAGCGACGGTCATCCCTTTGGTGAACTCTCAGTTCGGCCAGTTGACGTTCCACATCAAGTAGGTGTCTTTCGTACACTCTCTGGTGTACTCGGAGCTTTATAACTTCGGCTCGTGATTCAGCCAGTGCTTGCAGCAGGGCTTCATGGTTTCTCTCAGATCTCTCGTGAGCATCTTCTTGACGAATGGTGCGGAGGGTATGCATTCTCGCATCGGCGACAACTTCTGTAATCTGATGTAGGTTTGTCCTGCCCTGAATCTCATTTCGGGCCACTCTGCGGACCAAGATTGGCAAGATTCTGTCTGCTGAGCCCCCATTACTCAGGTCATAGAAGCTTCGGTCACCATTAAATGGCATGGGCTGGTTTTGTCCTTGGCTCCATGTTTCCAAGCATTCCACCCACTCAAGCGTCTGTCCTAGAAAAGTCGGACGAGGGTTAGGAATTGGAAAGGGAGCTGCCTGGGGTAGGTTCTCAACCTCGGGTTCGGAATTTGCATCGTCCGAAAGGTCTTCATCATGGTGATCATTCACAGGGATTGGATGATCATTCTCTGGCTCTTCTTCAAACCATCCAGCAATGACCTCGTTCGGAAGGTACTGGTTGCCATGGGGATGGAGTCCATCCATGTTATCTATGCGAGAATTGGTGTAAGAAAATAATCATTAGATGAACTATCTAGATAATTATTTAGAAAATCTTCATTAGTTACATCTCTATTTGTGAAGTCCATACCAGTTATATGTAATCGAAATAGGATAGGCCTTCAAATAAGTGATCTTAACTCCAAATTCACACAGAATAGGGGTACAACAGAATTTTCACAGATTCTAAGTCTATAACATCCTAGTTACATATAGCCTAAGTGTATCCACTTAGCAATTGTAAACTTAGTAATGAAGATCCCTTTTTAGTTCTCAAGTATAAAGTACTAATAGTAACACCAAATACCCCTACGATATTTTAAATTTAATGTTACGTTCTACTGTTCTCATTATGGTATTGTTGGTAAGATTTTAGACTTGTTGCAACCACACAACTACACTTAGGCACATGCTAGTCAACCCTCAGATAATATAGGTGATCAGGCTATATCTTCCCAGTTTGGACCATATGTCTCTAAGTCCACCTGTGTTGCCCAACAATCGTAATTCTTTTGTACTGTCGTGGTGACACTAATTTTAGTATGAACCATTTAAAAACATTTAAATCATTGATTAAGGGGTATGAACTCACCTGTTGCGAGTGGATCTGTAGGAAGTGTCGGATAAGTGCTTGGTGTCAAGTGAAGACTTAGACACGCACAAAGATCCTCACTGATGGGTTTTGACCATAAGAACTTTCCTATGTGCGCATGCAAAACCCTAATGCTTGGATCTAGGCTTTCTAATAAACATGCTTTGAATCCAAGTCTTCTAATGACTAATTAGGTTAAATAACAACATTGAAACAGATTTAGAATCATACCTTTGAGTTCCTTGTTGATCTTGAGGTCTTGGAGCTTCTAGAGTCACAAATGTCACTCCTCTAATGGCTTACAAACACCAATAGCAAGAAGAATGATTTAGGAGTGAGGAGAGGGGAGGAATTTGGCCAGGGTTCTCTTACTTTTTGAGATGTCTCGAATTCCCTATGCCATGGGGTCTATTTATACTTGTAGACTCCTTAAGGGTTACAACCTAAACCCTAATTGGATAATCTTCTCTTAAGGCTATCCAAATCCATTCCATAGATAAGCCTTTGGATGATTTTGGCTATCCTAACACTCTTAGAATTCGTCCAAAGCATATCCCAATGGATTTACAGTCTAAAGCTTAACTATCAAACAATTGACAGTTTATACCCCTTTATTTAATTAATCTCTTTAAGTCACCAAATTAATTCTAATTAATTCTATGACTTATATTAATCAAATAACAAATATATTATTCATTATATTATTCTCATAGTATATTAATAATATTTACTCTCTCTTAATAAATCATCCTATCAAGTTGCTATGGTGAAGGCAACCCAAAAGGACCATGCACAACCGGGTCAAACACTTGTCTAATATAGTTGTAGCCTTAGACACTATTCCAACAGTCTCCCACTTGGATAAGTCTAGTAACTATATTCACAAGTACAATTCGGATTGCAATCGTAGCTCTCAAAGACGCTGTCAAGCATTTAGGTTTCTCGATCTCTGATTTATTTGACATAGAACTTAATCGAACACATCAATTCAGTTCTGACTGGGCCCGACACATAAGTCAAATCAAATCATCGAGCGGCCGACATATCACTTTTACCTTCTTAGGAAAAGTTACAGATAAACTTCGACTTACATGCATTTACTTATTCATTAACCAACTATACACAACAATACGTTTTATAACACCAAGTTACTGATGCGTTTTCGTATTATCAATGTACAATCAATTAACAAATAATAAACCATATATCTAGGTTTTAAGACTATATGATATTATCGTCTTGCGATCACCTTTTATATCGTATTCCATAAGGTGATTCCAGCAAGCGCGGGTTTATTCCAATGCTCAAAACTAGTTCATAAGCACTCATGAACATTGTAGCAATCCTTTGCTATGTCTAACACCATTTAGATATTCTACACATCAATTCATGACAATCTTCATTCATATCTACTCCCAACATATGAACGATTGTGGACCATTTGAACAATTCGATTATTCCTATTAAACTCAATTATTCTGGAAGTCAAAACATGCAAAGTGAAACAATAGCTAAACAATTAACATAAGATAGTAACATTACTCATAAATAAAACTCCTTTATTTAATCATCAAATGTCAATTACATTTATCTATTACACGTTTCTAATACTATCTAATCTATGCTAATATCATCCTTCAGCCCAATACTCCGAGCATGCTGCAAGTGCTTAACCCTACTCAGTCCCTTCGTAAGCGGATCTGCTGGGTTATCTTCTGATGATATCCTCTTCACTACGAGTTGTCCTTCTTCTACACGATGTCTAATGAAGTGATACTTTCTGTCGATATGTCTTGATCTACCATGATCCCTCGGTTCCTTGGTCAAGGCAACCGCGCCTTCGTTATCACAGAAAATCTCCATTGGCTCCTTTATGGCAGGTACAACTCCAAGATCACCGATGAAGTTCTTTAGCCATATTGCCTCCTTCGACGCTTCGCTCGCTGCAATGTACTCTGATTCGCACTGTAACAGCCGAAATCTCAGGTATTATTTAATTATGTTTTTTGGGGTGAGTGAGAGGGGACTCGGCGAGTTGGAGCCTAGACTCGCCGAGTAGGATCGCAGACTTGGTCGCGGGTCCGCGACTGGACTCGACGAGTCCAGATATGGACTCGGCGAGTCAACGCTGTTCAGCAGAAACCCTAACCGTTCAGTTTTGAATCGTATATAATACCCTCATAGGCCGTCATTGTCCGTTTTTAGTCGACTAAGAGGAACCCTAAACGGCTGTGGACATCTAGAGCAAGATTGGAGGATATTAGGACTTGAAAAAATTGTTGGGCAAGGAGGAGAAGGGTTTTGGCTAAAGGAACAGCAAGGGATTCGAGTTCTGTGGTTTGGAGACACAGAGAGGGCATATTCCAGGTAATGTTTCGGATTCCCTTCTGTTAGTTAATGTGTTTATGAACCTAGGGTTTATGAAAACCCATTTAGTGATTAGATGGGTTATTATGTTATTACCCAGACGTTATACCCACAGTAATGAGATGTTTAGAAGTCCAGAGAGTCCCATGGTTGTATATCTTGGGACCATACGTAATTCAGGAAGCAGTTGCTCGTCTGCATGGGATGGACTCGCCGAGTTGTTCTTCAGACTCGGCGAGTAGCTTGAAGATTTACTGGGACTCGCCGAGTTGTTCTTCAGACTCGGCGAGTGGAGTCGGGGTGGCCCCGCGATTCTTCCAGGAGTAACTCGTCGGGTCGAGGAGGGTACTCGACGAGTAGATAAGGAATCTCAGAAAGTTGGAGGACGTCCAGACTCGCCGAGTCGCCATGGTACTCGCCGAGTCCGGTCGAGCTGACCGTCGACCGTTGACCAGAGTTGACCTAAGTCTGACTTCTTAAGGATGGTCACACTTAGAAGATATAAGTGTTAATGAGTTATGTAATGTTATAGGGAGGTTGTAGCTCGTCGGTTGTGCACGAGTCATTTCGGGATTTGCTAGCGCCCAGCTTTTACGAGGTGAGTCTTCTCACTATACTGTACCCGGAAGGGTTTGACTGTGTGACCGGAAGGTCGGATATGTTATGTGATATGTATGCTATATGTGGTAAGTTAATTGTTATATGTGCTATGTATGATATGTGGGCCGGAAGGCAATATGTTATGGGCCGGAAGGCGATTATGTTATGGGCCGGAAGGCGTTGTATTGAGGACCGGAAGGTCAGGGCCTGGAAAGGCGTATGTGCGTAAGTGTATATTGGGGAACTCACTAAGCATTTATGCTTACAGTTGTTGTGCATGTATTTCAGGTACTAGCGAGGACCGTGGGAAGGCGCCGGCGTGATCGATACACACTGAAGATTGTTTTTATGATCTTGGGATTTTGAATAATTGTATTTGACAGAATAATTAAACTATTTATGCCTTGTTTTAAATGGAAATAATTATGTTTTAAAAATGAAAAATTTGTTTGAAAATTTTGCGTTGTTACAATTGGTATCAGAGCCTTGGTTTGAGGGATTCGGGTGCACCTTCGGGGGTAACTGAACTCAAACCGAGGATTTGAGGAAACTTTTCAAATAAAGGCATAAACGTTTGTAAATGGTTTTGTGGTAAGCAAGAAAGAAGCGGTGTGTACGATCAGTCAGCGCCCGAACGGTAAAGATCCCCAAAATACCTTGCAATATTATATGATGTGAATTGTTATGCATGCTAGAAGACTAGGTATTCATGATAGGACTAGAGTGGCCTGATTTGTGATGCCTTAGTCTAGGGAAGTTTGCTTATATGAGATGCTTTGCTAGTATGCGAGTAGATAGTGTATATCAGAAGTAGAGTACTCACTATCCGAAGTTTGGGGAGGAGGACTTGGGATGAACACTGATGCGGTGTGGTCGGTAGTATTGGGCCCGTACTACCGAGGACACCGGGTCAGTGGAAAACCCAAGTAAGAATCCCTGGATATCGGGGACGGGGTAGGGTCGCGTTATCGAGTGCAATTACACTTGATGGAGTCTCTGATAGTTTTATGTTGTATTTCAGAGACATCATGGTTAGACCGCGTCACGGAGCGAGTACGAGCGGTGTGAGTGACGAGGATATTCGTTAGATGATTCACGAGGAGGTGGCGGCGGCGATCCGGGCTGAGATCCCGGAGATGTTTGGGTCTATTAAGACCACCCTGATGGAGACATTCGATGAGCGGTACGCCGCGTTGACTGAGGCTGCAACCGCTGCAGCTACCGCAGCTGTGGCCGCTGCTAGGCCACAGGGGGGCGACTTGTTGCTGTTTCGGGAGTTCAGCAACACGAAGCCACCAGAGTTCGATGGGACGCAGGATCCAATTGCTGCGATGAGGTGGATCGCAGATATAGAGGGGTGCTTCTACACTTGTTCATGCCCGGAGCACCTGAGGGTACGGTTCGCTTTGAACCAGCTCCGTCTGGGAGCAAAGGACTGGTGGAAGTTCGTGACGGCGAACTTCACTTTGGCAGAGACTGCGGCAGTGACATGGGAGGGGTTCACTACCATGTTCAGGGATGAGTACTTTCCCCCGGTGGAGCGGGAACGATTGGTTCAGGAGTTCTTAACCCTCAAGCAGGGTACTGATTCGGTGGCGGCGATCACGCGGAAGTTCCATGAGAGGGCGATGTTTTGCCCCGAGCTTGTGGCCACAGAGCAGGCTCGGATGAGCCGGTACTTGGGTGTTATGAGGAGGGAGATCCGGGAGTTTGTGTCAAACTCCACTTACCATACTTTTACTGAGCTTCAGGCGAATGCCAGGAAGCGTGAGATCGAGTTAGAGACTCAGGCCAGGGAGGAGGCCGAGTCTCAGCAGGCAGACCGGCGGCCGGCTCAGTCTCAGTCGGCAGCCAAGCGGATCAAGTCCGCCGATTCGAGGACGGGAGGTTCGAAGAACCGCATTTGTGTAAAGTGCGGCAAGGGTCACGATGGGGCGTGTCGAGCCGGTGCTTGCTACAAGTGTGGCAAGGAGGGACACATTGCTAGGGAGTGTCCCAAGGGATTTACGGTTTGTTTTCATTGCAACCAGACCGGCCATCGGAAGGCCGAGTGCCCTCAGCTTCGTCAGGGATCTGCACCTGCTGCCAGGACTACTGAGACTCGACCGGTGAAGGTCGAGGCCCCGAGGGCTCGTGGGAGAGCCTTTCAGCTGACTGCGGAGGAGGTCCGCGCTGCGCCCGATGTTGTGGCAGGTATGTCGTAATTCATGTATTTATTTTAATGTCGAGATGTTATGCTTATGTTATTATATGCGTAGGTACCTTCCTTGTGAACTCTGTGCCTGCCTTAGTGTTATTTGACTCGGGTGCTAGTAGGTCCTTTGTGTCCTTAGCCTTTAGTCAGTATATCAGCGTTAGTCGTGAGTCGTTGAGTCGACCTTTGAGAGTTTCTATAGCTGACGAGAAATCGATTTATGCCACGGAGGTTCTTCGAGGATGTGTGCTAGAGATTTTCGGGGTTGAATTCCCGATTGACCTGATTCCTATTGCGATGGGTGACGTCTGTGTTATCGTGGGCATGGACTCGTTGAGCCGATTCGGCGCTGTCATCGACTGTGAGCGTCGGTTGGTGACCATACGAGACCATAGAGGGGGAGTTCTTTCGGTGTACGGTGAGGGTACCCGTTCAGGATCAGCTTTTTGTTCGGCCGCTAGGGCGAGGCAGTGTCTACAGCAGGGCTGTAAGGGTTTTGTGGCATATGTGATGGATACGCGGGAGGTTTCCGAAAGACCGAAGTCAGTTAAGGAGGTCCCTGTGGTGCGTGAGTTTTCAGATGTTTTTCCCGAGGAACTGCCGGGAGTACCTCCTGTGAGGCAAGTAGAGTTTGGTATCGATCTGGTTCCGGGGGCCGCGCCTATTGCTAAAGTGCCCTATCGTCTTGCACCTCCAGAGATGCAAGAGTTGTCCTCGCAACTCCTGGAGTTGCTGGGGAAGGGATTCATTCGGCCGAGCAGCTCGCCATGGGGAGCACCTATTCTGTTCGTCAAGAAGAAGGATGGTTCACACCGGATGTGCATTGATTACCGGGAGTTGAACAAGCTAACGGTCAAGAACCGTTACCCGTTGCCGAGGATCGATGATTTATTCGATCAGTTGCAGGGAGCATCTTGGTTTTCCAAGATCGATCTGAGGTCGGGATACCATCAGGTGAGAGTACGGAATGAGGACGTCCAGAAGACAACGTTTAGGATGCGATATGGGCATTATGAGTTTGTGGTGATGCCTTTTGGACTCACCAATGCCCCGGCTGTGTTCATGGATCTCATGAACAGGGTATGCAGGCCGATGTTGGATCGGTCGGTGATTGTATTTATCGACGACATTCTGGTATATTCGAGATCTAGAGAGCAGCATGAGGAGCATTTGAGGGAGGTCCTGGAGGTATTGAGGTCGGAGAAGCTTTATGCAAAGTTCTCCAAATGTGACTTCTGGTTGCGGGAGGTCCAGTTTCTAGGACATGTGGTTAATCAGAAAGGGATATTGGTCGATCCGGCCAAGGTTGAGGCAGTGATGAGTTGGGAGGTGCCGAAGTCACCCTCTGAGATCAGAAGTTTCCTTGGGTTGGCAGGGTATTATCGGAGATTTATCAAGGATTTCTCCAAGATCGCAGTGCCACTCACCAGATTGACCCGGAAGGGTGTTGCATTCTCATGGGGGCCCGAGCAGCAGACCTCCTTTGAGACACTTCGCCAGAGATTGTGCGAAGCCCCGGTATTAGCTCTCCCAGAAGGGATGGAAGATTTCGTGGTATATTGTGACGCATCGATTTCGGGATTGGGTGCAGTGTTGATGCAGAGGGGTCATGTGATAGCTTATGCGTCGAGGCAGCTGAAGCCTCATGAGGCGAGATATCCCACGCATGATTTAGAGTTGGGGGCAGTAGTGTTCGCTCTCAAGATTTGGCGTCACTACTTGTATGGGGCTCGATGTACGATTTACACGGATCATAAGAGTTTGAAGTATTTGATGGATCAGCCCAACCTAAATATGCGTCAGAGGAGGTGGTTGGATGTGGTCAAGGATTATGATTGTGAGATCCTGTACCACCCAGGCAAGGCTAATGTGGTAGCCGATGCATTGAGCCGCAGGGCGGAGAGCACTCCATTGCGAGACGTATGCTTGAGACTGACTGTGATGACTCCTGTATTGGATGATATTCGTAGGGCACAGGCTGAAGCTGTGCGACCAGAAATGCAGAAGAAAGAGCGGGTTGTGGGGTTAATCTCAGAGCTTGTCAAGGATAGTCGAGGGCTTATGACGTTTCAGGGTCGGATTTGGGTACCGTTCGTGGGCGGCACGCGTACTACTTTGATGGAAGAGGCTCATAGATCGAAATTCTCGATTCATCCCGGTGCTACAAAGATGTATTTGGATTTGAGGAGGGAATATTGGTGGCCCTGTATGAAGAGGGACGTGGCATGGTTCGTTGAGAGGTGCTTGACCTGCCGTAGGGTTAAGGCTGAGCACCAGAGACCGCATGGCAAGTTACAGCCATTGGAGATCCCCGAGTGGAAGTGGGAACAGATCACTATGGATTTTATCACCAAATTGCCGAGGACTGCTAGGGGAGTTGACGCAATTTGGGTGATCGTGGATAGGTTGACGATGAGTGCACACTTCCTTGCCATCAGTGAGAGTTCTTCAGCGGAGAAGTTGGCGGAGATATATGTGAGAGAGGTGGTATCTCGGCACGGGGTGCCGATCTCGATTGTGTCAGACCGTGATGTGCGCTTTACTTCCAGATTCTGGAAGAAATTCCATGAGGAGTTGGGTACTAAATTGCATTTTAGTACCGCATACCATCCCCAGACAGATGGTCAGAGCGAGCGGACGATTCAGACACTGGAGGACATGCTTCGAGCGTGTGTGTTAGACTTCGGGGGTAGTTGGGATGCGTATTTACCATTGGCAGAGTTCTCCTACAACAACAGCCATCATTCGAGCATTGGTATGCCACCTTTCGAGCTGTTGTATGGTAGGAGGTGTCGGACCCCCATTTGCTGGGGAGAGGTGGGACAGAGAGTGATGGGCAGTACGGAGATCGTGCTCCAGACAACAGAGCAGATTCAGCAAGTGAGACAAAGGTTATTGACTGCCCAGAGCCGACATAAGAGTTATGCAGACAGGCGCCGATCCGATCTTGAATTTCAGGTCGGCGACTTCGTCCTCCTGAAGGTCTCTCCTTGGAAAGGAGTGATTCGATTCAGGAAGAGAGGCAAGTTGGGGCCCCGGTATAATGGGCCATTTCGTGTGATTGCAAGGATAGGTCGGGTAGCCTACCGGTTGGAATTGCCAGCGGAGTTGGGTCAAATCCATGACACTTTTCATGTGTCGCAGTTGAGCAAGTGCATAGCCGATGAGTCGGCAGTGGTTCCATTGGAGGATATTCAGGTGGATGCGAGCCTGAATTACGCGGAGAGACCAGTGGCTATCAGGGATCGGAAGATCAAGGTTCTGAGGAACAAGGAGGTACCTCTGGTGTTGGTTCAATGGCAACACCGTAAGGGATCAGAAATGACTTGGGAACCGGAACGCGAGATGCGGGGGCAGTATCCGGAACTATTTGCAGAGTGAGACTTCGAGGGCGAAGTCTAATCCAAGTGGGGGAGAGTTGTAACAGCCGAAATCTCAGGTATTATTTAATTATGTTTTTTGGGGTGAGTGAGAGGGGACTCGGCGAGTTGGAGCCTAGACTCGCCGAGTAGGATCGCAGACTTGGTCGCGGGTCCGCGACTGGACTCGACGAGTCCAGATATGGACTCGGCGAGTCAACGCTGTTCAGCAGAAACCCTAACCGTTCAGTTTTGAATCGTATATAATACCCTCATAGGCCGTCATTGTCCGTTTTTAGTCGACTAAGAGGAACCCTAAACGGCTGTGGACATCTAGAGCAAGATTGGAGGATATTAGGACTTGAAGAAATTGTTGGGCAAGGAGGAGAAGGGTTTTGGCTAAAGGAACAGCAAGGGATTCGAGTTCTGTGGTTTGGAGACACAGAGAGGGCATATTCCAGGTAATGTTTCGGATTCCCTTCTGTTAGTTAATGTGTTTATGAACCTAGGGTTTATGAAAGCCCATTTAGTGATTAGATGGGTTATTATGTTATTACCCAGACGTTATACCCACAGTAATGAGATGTTTAGAAGTCCAGAGAGTCCCATGGTTGTATATCTTGGGACCATACGTAATTCAGGAAGCAGTTGCTCGTCTGCATGGCATGGACTCGCCGAGTTGTTCTTCAGACTCGGCGAGTAGCTTGAAGATTTACTGGGACTCGCCGAGTTGTTCTTCAGACTCGGCGAGTGGAGTCGGGGTGGCCCCGCGATTCTTCCAGGAGTAACTCGTCGGGTCGAGGAGGGTACTCGACGAGTAGATAAGGAATCTCAGAAAGTTTGAGGACGTCCAGACTCGCCGAGTCGCCATGGTACTCGCCGAGTCCGGTCGAGCTGACCGTCGACCGTTGACCAGAGTTGACCTAAGTCTGACTTCTTAAGGATGGTCACACTTAGAAGATATAAGTGTTAATGAGTTATGTAATGTTATAGGGAGGTTGTAGCTCGTCGGTTGTGCACGAGTCATTTCGGGATTTGCTAGCGCCCAGCTTTTACGAGGTGAGTCTTCTCACTATACTGTACCCGGAAGGGTTTGACTGTGTGACCGGAAGGTCGGATATGTTATGTGATATGTATGCTATATGTGGTAAGTTAATTGTTATATGTGCTATGTATGATATGTGGGCCGGAAGGCAATATGTTATGGGCCGGAAGGCGATTATGTTATGGGCCGGAAGGCGTTGTATTGAGGACCGGAAGGTCAGGGCCTGGAAAGGCGTATGTGCGTAAGTGTATATTGGGGAACTCACTAAGCATTTATGCTTACAGTTGTTGTGCATGTATTTCAGGTACTAGCGAGGACCGTGGGAAGGCGCCGGCGTGATCGATACACACTGAAGATTGTTTTTATGATCTTGGGATTTTGAATAATTGTATTTGACAGAATAATTAAACTATTTATGCCTTGTTTTAAATGGAAATAATTATTTTTTAAAAATGAAAAATTTGTTTGAAAATTTTGCGTTGTTACACGCACGTTGAATCAGCTACGGTTTCCTATTTTGAACTCTTCCATGTCACTGCTCCTCCATTTAGGGTAAAGACCCAGCCCGACTGCGAACGGTAGTTGTCCCTGTCGGTCTGAAAGTTGGCGTCACTATACCCTCGCACCTTCAAGTCATCACTCCCTCCGAGGACTAAGAACCATTCCTTCGTCCTCCGAAGGTACTTAAGGATGTTTTTCACCGCAATCCAATGTGCTTTGCCAGGATTCCCTTGATATCTGCTAACCATGCTCAAAGCGAAGGCCACATCAGGGCGAGTACAAGTCATAGCGTACATGATTGAGCCAACTGCGGAAGCGTATGGTACTCGGCTCATTTCCGCTATCTTAGCTTCGGTACTCGGACTTTTAGTCTTACTCAATATGCATTACTTTGTATCGGTAGTTCTCCCTTCTTTGAGTTTTCCATACTAAAACGTTTTAGTACCTTCTCTAAGTAAGTATTCTGACTAAGTCCAATTAGTCTCTTACTTCATTCTCTTACTATCCTTATTCCCAAAATGTAAGAAGCCTCTCCGAGGTCCTTCATAGCGAAGCACTTCCCGAGCCAGGACTTAACCTCCTGCAGAGTCGGGATGTCGTTTCCTATGAGTAATATGTCATCGACATATAGAACGAGGAAGCTTACTATACTCCCACTGGCTTTGACATATACACAAGATTCGTCTTCGCTTCGTACAAATCCAAACTCTTTGACTTTCTCATCGAAGCAAAGATTCCATCTGCGAGACGCTTGCTTAAGTCCATAAATGGACTTATCAAGCTTACACACTCTATCCGGATGCTTCGGATCCACAAACCCCTCTGGCTGAGCCATGTAAACATCCTCAGCCAACTTTCCGTTAAGGAAAGCGGTCTTGACATCCATTTGCCAAATCTCATAATCATGAAATGCGGCAATTGCTAGCATCACTCTAATAGATTTAATCTTCGCAACTGGTGAGAAGGTCTCATCATAGTCAACTCCGGGAGTTTGAGTAAAGCCCTTCGCAACCAATCGCGCTTTATATGTGTGTACGTTCCCATACACGTCGATCTTCTTATTGAAGATCCATTTGCACCCAACGGTCTTACGTCCGGGCACGTAAGCAACTAAATTCCAAACTTGGTTATCATACATGGATTGGATCTCGCTATCCATTGCCTCTTTCCACTATACAGACTCTGGGCCTGCCATGGCTTCCTTATAGCTATTAGGTTCATCAAGATTTACTAGTGTAGCATCACTAATATACGTGTCCCCTCCGGTAGTAATATGAAAACCATAAAACTGGGGATGAACTCTAACTCTATCGGAACGTCTAAGAGGTAAGGATTCGTCAATCGGTTCAACCGGAGTTTCCTCCTCGGGTTGAATGCCAGCGGTAGAGGTTCCTTCATCTATCGACTCTTGAATCTCTTCAAGTTCGATTTGCCTCCCACTGTCTCCTTGGCTTATGAGTTCTCGCTCTCGGAAAACTCCTCTCCTCGCAACGAAGACAACATTGTCCTTTGATCTATTATGATTAAGGTAAGTTTCCAAAAGATAATTATGAAAAAATCCCGAATCTGGCCATTCCTGACGCCTGGACTCGCCGAGTGCACAAGGGGACTCGCCTAGTCAGGCCTACTCGCCGAGTCCACCTTGGGACTCGCCGAGTCAGTGACTCAGAAACCTAAAAATCGAATTTTGCAGGTTTGTTTCAGTTAATCAAGCAACAATTTAAAGAAAACCAAGCTAGGCTCTGATACCACTGATGGGTTTTGACCATAAGAACTTTCCTATGTGCGCATGCAAAACCCTAATGCTTGGATCTAGGCTTTCTAATAAACATGCTTTGAACCCAAGTCTTCTAATGACTAATTAGGTTAAATAACAACATTGAAACAGATTTAGAATCATACCTTTGAGTTCCTTGTTGATCTTGAGGTCTTGGAGCTTCTAGAGTCACAAATGTCACTCCTCTAATGGCTTACAAACACCAATAGCAAGAAGAATGATTTAGGAGAGAGGAGAGGGGAGGAATTTGGCCAGGGTTCTCTTACTTTTTGAGATGTCTCGAATTCCCTATGCCATGGGGTCTATTTATACTTGTAGACTCCTTAAGGGTTACAACCTAAACCCTAATGGGATAATCTTCTCTTAAGGCTATCCAAATCCATTCCATAGATAAGCCTTTGGATGATTTTGGCTATCCTAACACTTTTAGAATTCGTCCAAAGCATATCCCAATGGATTTACAGTCTAAAGCTTAACTATCAAACAATTGACAGTTTATACCCCTTTATTTAATTAATCTATTTAAGTCACCAAATTAATTCTAATTAATTCTATGACTTATATTAATCAAATAACAAATATATTATTCATTATATTATTCTGATAATATATTAATAATATTTACTCTCTCTTAATAAATCATCCTATCAAGTTGCTATGGTGAAGGCAACCCAAAAGGACCATGCACAACCGGGTCAAACACTTGTCTAATATAGTTGTAGCCTTAGACACTATTCCAACAGTAACTACATATGAGGACATATGTACATAAACAATTAGTCTTTAAACAACTAATAAACAAATTCAAGACACTCTAAGGCATGACAAACACTTTGTATCAGTGTTATAAGTATTAAGGAGTGCATCCAAGTGTTGTAGGCAAAGGCTAGTATGGTTGGGGTTCAAGGAACACCCTTAAAATGAGTTTACTCCCTAAGGACCAACACCCCTTGAGTTTACGGTCGTAAACTCCTAACGTTTTGACCATTTGTTGTGTTGAAGTCTTCTAAGCTATTCCAAGCATTGTTATTTCATGATTTAGCCTTAGGAAGTGTTCTGTGGCATCAAAACACTCCTAAATGGAGTTTACGGTCTAAGGACCATTTCTCCATGAGTTTACTACCTTAAACTCATGATTTTCCTCCCTTAAACTCATAAGTTTGGTATTTTGGGGTTTTCAAGTCCTTAGCGCAATCATGGCACTAGTCTAGGTTGGATTTTGACATAAGGAACAACAATGGGACATTTATGGGACTTTTACACACCTTTTGGGGTGTTTACGATTTTGGGAGATCCCCAAAGCGTAAACACATAAAAATGGAAGTTTTTCGTGCTTTTTGTGTGATAAACTTATCAAGGATGAATCTAGACAAGTCCCTAAGGCATTGTGAAGCATCTATGCACCCTAACACACTACTTTGGCCCTAATCTTGGTTTTTACGGTTTTGGGACCTCCCAAAACCATGAACACCTTTAACTTGGTGTTTTTGGGACTTTTCCTTTGTATAAGCATGTATAGCTAGCTTTAAATGAATCTAGGATAGAAGTACTTACATTATGGAAGCTTGAAATGAACTTTAAGTCCAAGAACACTAGTGTGTGTTCTTGGTGTTTTGGAAAAACTAATCAAATCACATAAATGAATGGATTAAAGGATGTACAATCACTAGATTAAGTGATATACTAAATTGAAAGGGTTAGAACACTTACTAGTTTGAAGATCTAGAACAAAATCAAGGATGATACTTGAAAGAGTTTGGAGTTTACTCTTTTGGAGTTTACTCTTTTAGTAAATGGGGAGTAAACACAAATGACTAGTTTTTGGGGATTAAACTCATGCTTAGGGCATGAGTTTACGTTTTTGGATGATTTTTCGACCCAAACATAAAAGTTTGGTCGCGAACTTCTAATACACGAGGCGTTTGCGGTTTTTAAATTTCAAAACCCGAGACGATACTTTCTTTCACCCGTTCATTTAAAATTAATATTAAAAGAATCAAACGGACTTTAAATTTCTTAAAAATAAGAAATAAGGACATTAACTTATGATACGAAGTGGTTGACTTTTAGGGTTTGACTCAATGGAAATTTCGGGTTGTCACAGTTTGGGTATGTAATTTTATTATTTTGAATTATTATTATTTTTGGGGGACTCGACGAGTTGGTGCCTCAACTCGTCGAGTAGAGTCTTATATGTTGGCGCGGTTTTGCGACCGAACTCGACTAGTCAGGTAGCTGACTCGTCGAGTCGGTGCTGATTAGGAAAACCCTAATCCCCGGGTTTGGGAGCCAATTTAAAGACCTTTATGGCCTTCATTTGCCGCCACCTTGTTCCAGAGAAACCCTAGAGAGTAGAGATAGTGAGTTTGAGGGCAAAAGGAGGCTATTTCTTCATCTATTTGTGTGGTTTTGCTTGAAGGAAGAAAGGAGCACAAATCTAGAGCGTGAAGGGGACTGGATCTGAGCTAATCATCTAGTGATATCATCTTTGGAGGTATAATCCTTTCCATTTCATGTTATATTGAAGGATTTCTTGATTTTAAGGTTTTTACCCTCATTTTATGAAAGATCTAGTGAGTATGAGGTCCTCTTTGGAACTATGACATCAGATATAGCCCATGAGAGGTCCCTAGAGTCATTATCTTTTAGCGTTTTGCAAGCAAATAAGCAATTGGAGACTAGGTTTCCATTTCTAGTGTTATTTCTACATTTGATGCTTGAAATGGGTTGCATGCACGTAATGGTTGACCCTTTACATGACTTTTGAGTGTCTAAGGGTTAGATATATGATTTGGTTAAGCAAATATAATCTTAGGATGTTGTTTGAGCAAGTCCATGGAGGAAACTCGCCGATCCCGTATGTAGACTCGACGAGTCAGATCGGGTTGCCCCGGGGTCTGACTCCAGTGGTGACTCGGTGAGTTGAGGGGTGACTCAATGAGTCGAGTGAGGCTTAGAAAGGGAAGAGTCTGTGTGGACGATGGGACTCGCCGAGTCGTCATATGCACTCGGCAAGTCTGGTTAAAATGGACAGTTGACTTTTGGTTGACTTTTTCGGTTTGTCAACAAATGGGCCTTTGGGCCTGTAGAGGGGTAGAGTGGTCTTTTACCCTTCTAGGGATTTGCATGAGTGAATATCCAAATTATGAAGAGACATTTATTTAGTGTAATTTATTATTGTGACTAGGGGGAGGCTAGGGCAGTATTCTGATATCGAGATTTTACTGAGATTCCCGAGGTGAGTCTTCTCACTATACTTTACCTAGAGTGGTAATCAGAGCTATGTGATAGTGTATCTTTTATGCTATATATGTGTTGTGATTTCTATGTGATATGTGATATGAATTATCTAGAGTTTACAGAGTTAGGACCCGTGGGTCCACAGAGTTATTTGACCAAGAGGGTCCCACAGAGATATTCGACCAGAGGGTCATCAGAGTTACAACATTGAGGGGCTGATATGTGTTATGTGGTATTTTGGGGAACTCACTAAGCATTTATGCTTACAGAGTTTCGTGTATGTGTTTCAGGTACCAGCGATGATCGCGGGAAGGCGCCGTCATACACTCATGGAGGTTTTGTTTATATGATTATGGGATATGTTTTACTATGATTACAGTGGATACATTATGTTTAATATTATTTTATGAATGAAATTATGTTTTAAAATTGTGAAAATTTATTGGAAAACTTTGGGTATTACATTAACCCTACGACAGGTCAAGCACCTCTCAATAAACCATGCAACATCCCTCTTCATATAGGGCCGCCAATACTCTCTCTTCAGGTCCAAATACATCTTAGTGGCCCCGGGATGGATCGAGAACCTCGATCTCTGTGCCTCCTCCACCAGGATGGTACGTGCCCTGCCCGTAAACGGCACTCAAATCCGATCCTGAAAGGTCATAAGCCCTCGGCTATTGGTAACAAACTCTGATACCTACCTAATCACCCGCTCTCTCTTGCAGTTCTCCGGTCTCACATCCTCTACCTGTGCCTCTCGTATGGTATCCAACATCGGAGTCATCATTGTCATCGTCATACAAATATCTCGTATCGGGGAACTCTCCGCCCTATCGCTCAGGGCATCAACTACTTCTGTAACATCCGGATTTCTAGGTACATTAATTATTCATTTATTTTGGAGATTTTGGGAGGGACTCGGCGAGTTGACGCTTAGACTCACCGATTAGAGTCGCGATTTTTCCATCCGGGTTAATGACTGGCCTCGGCGAGTATACGATGTTTAATGAAACCCTAATCCCCGGGGTTTGAGGCCTATTTAAAGGGGCTTAGAGCCACCAATTGCGGCTACTAGACCCCTGAGTGAAACCTTAAGTGATCTAGAATGTTTGTGAGGAAGGAGAGGCCATTTTTGATCCTTGTGTGGATGTTTTTGCAAGAATAAGGTGACCAAGGCAAGAGGGAGCTGAAGAAGGCGCTATTCTGTGGATTTTAGAGCCTAACAACTTCATATTGAGGTATATATTTGATCCTACTTCAGTTTTGGATGTTGATCCTTGAGAATTAGGGTTTCTAGCCCATTTAGAGTGTGATTGTTGGTGCAATTGGTCCCTTCTTGTATCGAGGTTGCGTATCTAGATCCAAAGAGGTCCAGAGACCTAAGCCCCTTGATCTTAATGGGTTGACATTGGGTAATATGAGCTTAGGGTGACTTATTGAGGCCATTTCTTCAAATAGAGCCATTGGGTCTTTGCATTGCCATCAAGTTCCAAACTTTACGTGTTTATATTGCTTAAGGAGGCCAGATCTATGAGTTAGTGGAACGGATATGACCTTAGGAGGTCATTTGAGGTCGAGCATGGCATGAACTCGCCGAGTACTAAGAGCAGACTCGATGAGTAGGGTTAGGGTTTCCCCATAGTTCACTCAGTGAGTACTTGCTGAGTTGGGGGAATGTCTCAGTGAGTCAGAGAGAATTAGAGGACTGGAGTTCAAGGCGGAACTCGCCGAGTTCATAATGGGACTCGGCGAGTTGAGTCGGGGTGGCCCCGCTATTCATGCCAGGTGTAACCCGTCGAGTAGGGGAAAGACTCGACGTGTCATGCGAGGCTAGAGGGATAGTGGACACATGTAGACTCGCCGAGTCACCCAAGTGCACTCGACGAGTCGGGTCAAGGTTGACCTTTGACTTTGTTCACTTTGCGGTTTCGTCAACAATGGGGTCTTTGTGTCAAGAGAGGGGTAAAACGGTCTTATACCCTTTTGAGGATGCCAAGAGAGGCTTGAGTCTAGTCTCGAGAGTTATATTTATGAGATTATTTACTTTATGTGATTCGGTGGAGGCAAGACCATATTTCTAACGAGTCAGAGATTTACCGAGACATCCAAGGTGAGTCTTCTCACTATACCTACCTAAAGTGGTAACAGAGTTATGTGCTAGTGTACTATTGAGTTATGTGCCAGTGTATTTATATGTTATTTATGTGTGTTATTGTGATATGTGATATGCGTGATTCAGAGTTTGCAGAGATAGGACCAGTAGGTCCATAGAGTTAGGGCTAGAGAGCCCGCAGAGAGATGGGACTGGAGGGTCCCACTGAGACACACTGACCAGAGGGTCAACAGACCTATATCCTTTAGTGGCTAATATGTGTTAGAGTGATATTTTTGGGAACTCACTATGCTTTATGCTTATAGTGTTATGTGTTATGTGTTTCAGGTACCAGTGATGATCGCGGGAAGGTGCCTCATGATTTGTACACACACATGGAATTTTATGTATTTTGATCTTGGGAAATGTTTTGTGGAACAAAGATATGATACAATGAGATTTTATTAATAAATGTGTATGGAAAATGTGTTTTGAAAATGAAAAAAAAAATTGTTTTAATTTTTACGGTGTCACAAGTTGGTATCAGAGCCTTGGTTTGAGGGATTTGGATGTATCTTCGGGAGTATCTGAACTCAAACAGAGGATTTGAGAAATGTTTTGATAACAAAACAATTTTAAAAGAGGAAAAAGAGTTTTGAGACAAACAGAGCAGAGCCGTGTGTACGATCAGCCAGCGCCCGAACGGTGATTTCCCAAAATACCCTTGCCATAAGTGTTATGAGATATATTATGTTATGTTATATGATGAGCTATATTATGCATGCTAGAGTAGATTAGGTATACTTATTAGGACTAGAGTGGCCTGATATATGATGCCTTAGTCTAGGAGTTTTGCTGCTAGGGATGCTTGAGAGTGTTTAGATAGCAGCGATGAGCTTATGAGAGATCTGCTAGTGAGTAGCATATGATTTAAGAGAGTAGAGTGCTTGAAATTTAGGACTCTGGGAGGAGGACTTGGGATGAATGTTGATGCGGTGTGGACGGTAGTATTGGGCCCGTACTACCGAAGGCACCAGGTCAGTGCGCAACTCAATTAAGAATCCTTAGGGTACCAGAGATCAAGTAGGATTGGGATATCGAGTGTCTTTACACCCGTGCGAGTCTCTGATATCTTGTGTTGTATTTCAGAGAGACATCATGGTGGGGACACGCCATAGACCAGGGACTAGTGAGGGGGGTGTGAGCGACGAGGAGCTCCGCTAGATGATTCATCATGAGGTGGCTGCTTCCATCCGCGCTGAGATTCCAGAGATGTTCGGGTCTATCAAGACCACACAGATAGAGACATTTGACGAGAGATACGCTGCTCTTTCTGATGTTGCTTTTGTTGCGGCCACTGCAGCTGTAGTTGCGGCTAGACCACAGGGTGGTGATGCGTTGCTATTCCGAGAGTTCAGCAACACAAAACCGCCGGAGTTTGATGGGACCCAGGACCCGATTGCAGCGATGAGGTGGATTTCATACATCGAGGGTGTTTCTTCACTTTCTCATCTCGAGAGCATTTGAGAATCCGGTTCATGTTGAATCAGCTTCGCTTGGGAGTGCAGGATAGGTGGAAATTTGTGACGGCACATTATTCGCCTATTGAGCTTGCTGCAGTGACCTGGGAGAGGTTCACTGCTACGTTCTGAGATGAGTACGTTCCCCAGGTGGAGAGGGAGCATTTGGCCTAGGAGTTTCTAACCCTCAAGCAGAGTACTGAGTCTGTCACAGTGATTACGAGGATGTTCCATGAGCAGGAGATGTTCTGCCCGGAGCACGTGTCCTCCGAGGAGGAACATATGAGCCGATATATCAGCATTTTGTGGAGCGATATACGGGAGTTCGTGGCAAACTCGATGTATCGGACATTTGATGAGCTTCAAGAAAATGCCCGGAAGAGCGAGATAGAGCTGGAGACCCAGGCTATGGAGGAGGCTAAGTGTCAGGGGAGGGATCGGCGACCGGCGTAGTCTCAGCCGGCAGCCAAGCGGGCCAAGCCCGCTGATTCGAGATCTGGGAGTCAGAACGGCCGCACTTGTGGCATGTGTGGCAAGAGCCACGATGGGGTGTGCAGAGCGGGGTCTTTCTACAAATGTGACAAGGAGGGGCATATTGCTAAGGACTGCCCTAAGGCGTTTGTCATATGCTTTCACTACAACCAGACCGGACACCGGAAGGCAGAGTGTCCACAGTTGCGAGGGATAGCTCAGGGAGCATCTCAGGGATCTGCCCCTGCTCCTATCGCCAAGGCGCCCTATCGCCTTGCACCTCCAGAGATGCAGGAGTAATCCTCGCAGCTTCAGGAGCTGCTGGGGAAGGGGTTTATTCGGCCGAGCAGTTCGCCGTGGGGAGCGCCTATCATCTTTGTCATTAAAAAGGATGGTTCACACCGGATGTGCATTGATTACCAGGAGTTGAACAAGTTGACGATCAAGAATCATTACCCATTGCCAAGGATCGACGATTTGTTCGATCAGTTTCAGGGAGCATCTTGGTTCTCCAAGACTGACTTGAGGTCTGGATATCACCAAATGAGGGTGCGAGATGAGGATGTCCAGCAGACAGCATTCAGGACTCATTACGGGCATTATGAGTTCGTGGTGATGCCTTTCGGTCTCACCAATGCACCGGCGGCGTTCATGGATCTCATGAACAGAGTGTGTAGGCCGATTTTAGACCGCTCGGTGATTGTGTTCATCGACGATATATTGGTGTATTTGAAATCCAAAGAGCAGCATGAGGAGCATTTGAGGGAAATCCTTGGAGTTTTGAGATTGGAGAGGCTTTACGCCAAATTCTCCAAGTGTGCTTTCTGGTTACGAGAGGTCCTGTTCCTTAGGCACCTCGTTAACCAGAATGGGATATAGGTCGATCTGCCCAAGATTGAGGCAGTGATGAGTTGGGAGGTGTCGAGATCCCCTACCGAGATCAGGAGCTTCTTAGCATTGGCAGGCTATTATCGGAGATTTATCAGGGATTTCTCCAAGATCGCCGTGCCACTCACCAGATTGACCCGGAAGGGTGTTGTTTTTTCATGGGGCCCTGAGCAGCAGGCCTCCTTCGAGACACATCGCCAGAGACTATGCGAATCCCCGATGTGAACCCTTTTGGAGGGGATGGAGGACTTCGTAGTGTATTGTGACGCGTCGATATTGGGGTTGGGAGCGGTGCTTATGCAGAGGGGGCATGTGATAGAATACACATAGAGGCAGCTGAAGCCTCATGAGATGAGGTATCCCACCCACGATTTGGAGTTGGGGCAGTGGTTTTTTCCCTCAAGATCTGGCGTCACTATCTGTATGGGGTTCGATGTACCATATACACGGACCACAAGAGCTTGAAGTATTTAATGGATTAGCCCAACCTGAACATGCGACCGAGGAGATGGTTGGATGTGGTGAAGGATTACGATTGTGAGATCCTATACCACTTGGGCAAGGCTATGTTTGTAGCCGGTGCCCTGAGTCGTAGGGCGGAGGGCGCCCCGATACGAGATCTTTGTATGAGGGTGATAGTGATGTCCCAAGTGTTTGACACAATTCGAGGAGCCCAGACTGAGGCCGTGACTCCAGAGAACCGTAAGAGGGAGCGGGTTATTGGGCAGGTATCGGAGTTCGTAACTGCTAGCTGAGGGCTTATGACCTTTCAGGGTCGGATTTGGGTGTTGTTTGTGGGCGGAACGCGTACCATCTTGATTGACGAGGTGCAGAGATTGAAGTTTTCGATCCATCCCGGGGCCACTAGGATGTATTTGGACCTGAAGAAAGAGTATTGGTGGACCTATATGAAGAGGGATGTTGCATGGTTCGTTGAGAGGTGTTTAACCTGTCGCAGGGTTAAGGCCAAGCACCATAGATCGCATGGTAAGTTGCAGCCGTGTGAGGTTCCCAAGTGGAAGTGGGAACATATTACCATGGATTTTATCACCAAATTACCGAGGACTTCTAGGGGCGTCGATGCAATTTGGGTGATTGTGGACAGATTGACGAAGAGCGCTCATTTCTTTTCTATCAGTGACAGCTCTTCCGCTGAGAGGTTGGCAGAGTTGTTCGTGAAAGAGGTGGTATCACGACATGGAGTCCCGATCTCGATTGTCTCAGATCGAGATATGCATTTCACTTCCATGTTCTGGCAGAAGATTCATGAGGAGTTGGGCACGAGGCTGCATTTTAGCACCGCATACCACCAACAGACCGACGGGCAGAGTGAACGGACGATTCAGACGCTCGAGGACATGCTTCGAGCATGTGTACTGGGCTTCAGAGGGAGTTGGGACACATTTTTTCCTTTGGCTGAGTTTTCCTATAATAACAGCCATCATTCGACCATGCTTTGGGTATGACACCCTTTGAGCTGTTGTATGGGAAGAGGTGTCGGACTCCCAATTACTGGGGTGAGGTCGGTCAGCATGTGATGGGTAGTACAGAGATAGTACTTCAGACGACTGAGAAGATTCAGCAGGTCGGGCAGAGGTTACTGATGGCTCAGAGTCATCAAAAGAGCTACGCAGACAGGCGTTGCTCGGAGATCGAGTTCCAAGTCAGTGAATTCATACTCCTGAAGGTATCTCCTTGGAAAGGAGTGATCCGATTCAGGAAGAGAGGCAAGTTGGGGCGTCGGTATATTGGTCCTTTCAGGATGATCGCCAGGGTGGGCAGGGTATCGTACCATTTGGAGCTACCTGCGGAGTTAATTCAGATTCACGATACCTTCCACGTGTCTTAGCTGAGGAAGTGCATCGCTGATGAGGCGGCAATGGTTCCATTAGAGGACATTCAGGTGGATGCGAGCTTGAACTATGTTGAGAGGCCAATCGCGATTCGGGATAGAAGGATCAAGACTTTGAGAATCAAGGAGGTGCCATTGGTTCAGGTCCAGTGGCAACATCGGAAGGGTTCTGAGATGACCTTGGAGCCGGAGTTGGAGATGCACGAGCAGTATCCAGAGTTATTTGTGGACAGAGACTTCGAGGGCGAAGTATGATTCTAATGGGGTAGAATTGTCACATCCGGATTTCTAGGTACATTTATTATTAATTTATTTTGGAGATTTTGGGAGGGACTCGGCGAGTTGACGCTTAGACTCGCTGAGTAGATTCGCGATTTTCCATCCGAGTTAATGACCGGAGTCGGCGAGTCGACTAGTGGACTCGGCGAGTTCACGTTATTTAATGAAACCCTAATCCCCGGGGTTTGAGGCCTATTTAAAGGGGCTTATGGCCACCAATTGCAGCTACCAGACCCCTGAGTGAAACCCTAAGCGATCTAGAACGTTTTTGAGGAAGGAGAGGCCATTTTTGATCCTTGTGTGGGTGTTTTTGCAAGAAGAAGGTGACCAAGGCAAGAGGGAGCTGAAGAAGGCGATATTCTATGGATTTCAGAGCCTAAGAACTTCATATTGAGCTATATATTCGATCCTACTTCAGTTTTAAGTGTTAATTCTTGAGAGTTAGGGTTTCTAGCCCATTTAGAGTGTGATTGTTGGTGCAATTGGTCCGTTCTTGTGTCGAAGCTGCGGATCTAGATCCAAAGAGGTCCAGAGACCTAAGCCCCTTGATCTTTATGGCGTGACATTGGGTAATATGAGCTTAGGGTGACTTATTGAGGCCATTTCTTCAAATAGAGCCATTGGGTTTTTGCATGGGCATCAAGATCCAAACTTTACGTGTTTATATTGCTTAAGGAGGCCAGATCTATGAGTTAGAGGAACGGATATAACCTTAGGAGATCATTTGAGCTCGAGGATGGCATGAACTCGTCGAGTACCAAGAGCAGACTTGACGAGTAGGGTTAGGGTTTCCCCAAAATTCACTCAGTGGGTACTTGCTGAGTTGGGGGAATGACTCAGTGAGTCAGAGGGAATTAGAGGACTGGAGTTCAAGGCGGAACTCGCCGAGTTCATAATGGGGCTCGGCGAGTTGAGTCAGGGTCGCCCCGCGATTCATGCCAGGTGTAACCCGTCAAGCAGGGGAAAGACTCGACGTGTCATGCGAGGCTAGGGGGATAGTGGACACACGTAGACTCGCCAAGTCAACCAAGTACACTCGGCGAGTCGGGTCAAAGTTGACCGTTGACTTTGAAGTTTGGTCAACAATGGGTCTTTGTGTCAAGAGAGGGGTAAAATGGTCTTCTACCCTTCTGACAATGCCAAGAGAGCCTTGAGTCTAGTCTTGAGAGTTATATTTATGAGATTATTTACTTTATGTGATTCGGCGGAGGCTAGACCATATTTCTAACGAGTCAGAGATTTACCGAGACATCTAAGGTGAGTATTCTCACTATACTTACCTAGAGTGGTAACAGAGTTATGTGCTAGTGTACTATTGACTTATGTGCCACTGTATTTGTATGTTATTTATGTGTGTTATTGTGATATGTGATATGTGTGATTCAAAGTTTCCAGATATAGGACCAATGCGTCCATAGAGTTAGGGCTATAGAGCCCGCAGAGAGTTAAGACTGGAGGGTCCCACTAAGACACACTAACCAGAGGGTCAGCAGAGCTATAGTCTCAAGTGGCTAATATGTGTTAGAGTGGTATTTTGGGGAACTCACTAAGATTTATGCTTACAGTGTTGTGTGTTATGTGTTTCAGGTACCAGTGATGATCGCGGGAAGGCGCCGGCATGATTCGTACAAACACATGGAGATTTATGTATTTTGATCTTGGGAAATGTTTTGTGGAACAAAGATATGATACAACGAGATTTTATTAATAAATATGTATAGAAAATGTATTTTGAAAATGAAAAAAAAAATTGTTTTAATTTTTACAGTGCTACAACTTCAAACTCTTATGCTCTGTGTATATGGTACACCGAACCCCATACAAATAATGACACCATATCTTGAGGGCGAACACCACTGCAGCCAACTCTAAATCATGGGTGAGATACCTCGTCTCATGTGGCTTCAGTTGCCTCGATGCATACGTTATCACGTGCCCTCTCTGCATAAGCACCGCACCCAATTCCAATATAGATGCGTCACAGTACACCACAAAATCCTCCATTCCCTCTGGAAGAGCTAACACCAAGGCTTCGCACAATCTCTGGCGAAGAGTCTCGAACGAGGTCTGCTGCTCACGATCCCAAATAAAAGCAACGCCGTTCCGGGTCAACCTGGTGAGAGGAACGACAATCTTGGAGAAATCCCTGATAAACCTCCGGTAATAGTCGGCCAACCCCAGGAAACTCTTGATCTCGGTGGAGGATCTCAACACCTCCTAGCTCATAACCACCTCAATCTTGGCCGGATCGACCAATATCCCATTCTGGTTGACGAGGTTCCCCAAGAACTAAACCTCTCGTAACCAGAAATCACACTTAGAGAATTTGGCGTAGAGCCTCTCTGATCTCAATAATCCGAGAATCTCTCTCAGATGCTTCTCATGCTGCTCTCTAGCTCTCGAATACACCAGAATATTATCGGTGAACACGATCACCAAATGATCCAACATCGGCCTGCACACCCTGTTCATGAGATCCATGAATGTTGCGGGTGCATTGGTAAGCCCAAAAGGCATCACCACGAACTCATAATGCCCCATAACGAGTCCTGAATGCCGTCTTTTGGATATCCTCATCCCGCACCCTCATCTGATGATATCCCAACCTCAAGTCAATCTTGGAGAACCAAGATGTACCCTGCAACTGATCAAATAGATCATCGATCCGCGGTAGTGGATAACGGTTCTTGACCGTCAATTTCTTAACAAACAGGATAGATGCTCCCCATGGTGAGCTACTTGGTCGAATGAACCCCTTCCCCAGCAGCTCCTAAAGCTGCGAGGATAACTCCTGCATCTCTGGCGGTGCAAGTTAATAAGGCGCCTTGGTGATAGGCGTTGCTCCCGGAACCAAATCAATGTGAAACTCCACCTGCCTCTCCGGAGTCACACACGACAACTCCTTGGGGAAAACATTCGGGAACTCGCGCACTAACGGTACATCATCGACCGAGCTCGGCTTCTCTACGTCCACTCGTGTATCCATCACATAGGCTACGAATCCTTTACAACCCTACTGTAAACTCTGTCTTGCTCTGACAGCCGAACAAAAAGCTGACCCCGACCGGGTACCCTCTCCATACACCGTAAGTACTCCCCCACTAGGGTCTCATATTGTCACCAACTAGCACTCGCAGTCTATAACAACTCCAAATCGGCTCAACCAATCTATGCCCACAATAACACAAACGTCCCTCATCGCAATCAGGACCAGATCTATCCGAAACTCAACACCGAACATCTCGAGTATACACCCTCGGATCACATTCGTAGCATAAACCACTTGCTTGTTAGCAATAGAAACTCGAAGACGTCGAATCAATGCCTCTCGATGGATACTGATGTGCTGGCTAAAAGCTAAAGACACGAAAGATCGACTTGCACCCGAGTCAAATAACACCAAAGCAGGTACATAACTCACAAGAAAAGTACCTACGCATATCATAATATAAGCATAATATCTCAAACTCAGAATAAATAATGAAAGGATGCATTCCTGCCATGACATCGGGAGCTGCGTGGACCTCCTCCGCTGTCAACTGGAAGGCTCTCCTACAAGCCTTCGATTCCTCGGCCTTCGTTGGCTGGATCTCAGTAGCTCGAGCAGCAGGTGCAGATCCCTGTGCCGATCCCTGTAGCAACTATGGGCACTCGGCCTTTCGATGGCCGGTCTGGTTGCAATGAAACCAAACCGACAATCCCTAGGGGTAATCCCTCGCATAATTCCCCTCCTTCCCACAATTGTAACACACTCCAGCTCTGCACACCCCCTCGTGACTCTTTCTGCACTTCCCACAAGTGTGGCCCTTTGGACCTCCAGATCTCGAATCAGCGGGCTTTGCCCGCTTGTCGGCCAGTTGAGCCTGCACCGGTCGTCTGTCCCTCCTCTGAGACTCCGCCTCCCCCCTAACCTGAGTCTCCAACTTAATCTCCCTCTTTTGGGCATTTGCATGGAGCTCATCAAATATCATGTATGATGAGTTTTCCATGAACTCACAAATGTCCCTCCTTAGTATGCTCAAGTATCGGCTCATGTGTGCCTGCTCAGATGACACGTGCTCAGGGCAAAACAACACCCTCTCGTGAAACATCCGTCTGATCACCGCCACGCACTCCGTCCCCTACTTGAGGGACAAGAACTATTGTGCCAACCGTTCCTTCTCCACCGGGGGAACATACTCATCCCTGAACATGGTGGTGAACCTCTCCCAGATCACTGCCTAAATCTCTGCAGTAGTGAAATTCGCCGTCACAAACTTCCACCAGTCCTTCGCTCCTAAGCGAAGCTGGTTCAGTGCAAACCAAACCCTCAGATGCTCCGGACACGAACAGGTGTAGAAGCATCCCTTGATATCAAAAATCCATCTCATCGGAGCAATCGGGTCCTGGGTATCATCAAACTCCAGTGGCTTCGTGTTGCTGAACTCCCGGAACAACAATGAGTCACCCCCTAAGGTCTAGCAACAGCCATAGCTGCAGCAACCGCAACCTCAGTTCCGCTGCATATCTCTCATCAAACGTCTCGATCAGAGTGGTCTTGATAGACCCAAACATCTTCGGTATCTTTGCGCGGATAGCCGCAACCACCTCATCATGGATCATCTGACGAAGCTCCTCATCACTCATGCCGCTGGTCGCTGGTCTGTTGTGTGTCACAACCATGATTTCTCTATAATAGAACATAAAAATATCAAAGACTCGCTAGAGTATACTCACACTTGATAACTCAACCCTACTTGCTCCCTAGTACCCTAAGGATTCTTACTTGGACTTCGCACTGATCCGGTGTTTTCAGTAGTACGGGCCTTATACTACCTTCCACACCACATCAGCATTCATTCCAAGTCCTCCTCCTAGGATCCCATATCACAAGTACTCTACATCTCGCTAAGCATAGGCTACCCTTTGGTAGACTTCTCATAAGCTCATCACTACTACCTACTCACTCTCGAAGCATCTCATAGCAGTAGCAATCTCCTAGGCTAAGGCATCACAAATCAGGCCACTATAGTCCTAATAGGAATACCTAGCCTACTCTAGCATGAATAACATATCGTATCATATCTTATAGCATATAATGTAAGGGTATTTTGGGAAATCACCATTCGGGCATTGGCTGATCGTACACACTGCTCCCTTCTGCTTCCTCAAAGTCTTTTACTCTTTTAGAAAAATTGTTTCTTTTTCTAAAAAACTTTCTCAAATCCTCAGTTTGAGTTCAGATACGCCCAAAGCTAGATCCGATTCCCTCAAACCAAGGCTCTGATACCAACTAGTAACGACGTGAAAACTTAAAACAATTTTTCATTTTTCAATCAACATAAACTCATACAATATTTTCAAATTGCATGTTCGTCAAATATCATCATAATAAAACATATCCCAAGATCACAAAATACAATTCTCTGTCAGTGTGTACGGATCATGCCGGCGCCTTCCCGCGATCCTCGTTAGTACCTGAAACACATCACACATAACATTGTAATCATAAATTCTTAGTGATTTCCACAAAATACCACACACAACACATACGCCACTCAAGGCTATAAGACAGTAAGACCCTGCAATCTATGTGTCACAACAGGACCCTCCTGTCTCGTATCTTGTTGGACCCTTTGGTCCAGTCTGAATCGTTGGACTCTCCGGTTCGTTCTATATAACATATAGCATACATATATCACAAAGCACATACTCTCAAGCATACACATCACACATAAGACCCTATGGTCTGAACATAGATACCACTCTAGGTAATGTATAGTGAGAGGCTCACCTCGTATGAAGTTGGATAAACTCTCATGCTGGAATATCCCAACCTAGTCTCCTCCTATTAACAGTTTAACATCTCCAATCAAAATCCTCACAAGTTCTCATCTCTAATAATGGGTAGAAGACCATTCTACCCTCTCTGACCTCTCTTAAATCAGCTTAGCCAAAACCCCAAGGTGAACGGTAGTCAACTCTAGTCAATGGTCAAACTTTGACCAGACTCGTCGAGTGCACATGGGTGACTCGGCGAGTCCAAGTGTGTCCCCTGAATCCTTCTAAGGTCTCACTCCACTCGTCGAGTGAACCTTCCACTCGTCGGGTTACCACTGGTCATGAATCGCGGGGCAACCCCGACTCGACTCGTCGAGTCCCCTTACGGACTCAACGAGTTCCTTCAATGGCAACACTCAAATGACCATCTGAGTTCAGATGTGTGTCTCTAACTTATAGATCTGACCTTACCATACTCAATAATCATGTAAAGGTCCGTCCTTTACACTCATGCAACGTCCAGAATGCTTCTTTTGGTGAAATAGCCTCCAAAATGGCAACCTATGTTCATATCGCTAATGGAATAGCATAAAGCACGGCAGATAGGACTCTTTGGACCTCTTAAGGTCCAGATCTAAGAAGAACTCCACCTTGGGACCTCATATACTTCGAATACAAGCTAAAGAAGGCATAAGAAAACCCTAGATTCAAGTAGATCACCAAATACACGAGATTGAGCACAGATTCATACCTCTAGCACCCTCTTCTGACCAAATGGTGGTAGATCTGAGCTCCTCAACCCTCCTAGCTTGCCCTCCTTCCTTCTTTCTTGCAAAATCACACTTATAATTATAAAAATGGCTCTCTCCCACAAATCTCTCAGGTGCTCTGGTGCTCTCAAAGGTGAAGGTGGCCGCAAATGAGGGCCATAAGGTCCTTTAAATAGGGCACATGCCCGAGGATTTAGGGTTTCTAGCCATAGCGCGGACTTGTCGAGTCGACTCCCCGACTCGTCGAGTCTCTTCACTAAATCCAATCAGCAAATCGCGATTCTACTCGACGAGTCTAGGCGTCTACTCATCGAGTCCCTCTTCTTGACAAAAATAATTATTTAAAATATGCTACTTGGAATTCCGGATGTTACACTGAAACTGTCATTTTTATAGAAAAAGGTGTCACAATGGTTAATCTAAATGTTTTTGGGCCAATTAAACGACTATAACTTTTAGGGTTAAAAATATCTAGTTTATAACGCATGGTTTTAGAAATATACATATATATATATATATATATATATATATATATATATATATATATATATATATATATATATATATATATATATAATAAAAACTTCGTTATCAATCAAACGTTAAAATATTTCGTTATTGCGAATAAACATTTAACATACCACGAATACCAACAATACGAACTTAAACTTGATAAAACATAAGCGTTTCAAAAGTTGGGCTCAAATACCTTATTTACGTGTTATTGGGCCTTTGTGGCCAATTATCTTGTTTATCGGGCCCGATATATTGACACATGTTTATAGGGCCTCATGTGACCCAATTACATGCCTAAGGGACCATCAATGGATTTTACATGCTATAGGGCCTCAGTGGCCCATTGGTATTGCTAGTAAGGTCCAAATCAAACATATGCATGATGGGCCAACGTGCTCGTCTTATACTCGACAGCCTGTAATAACATACGTGATTAGTGGGCCTTTGCTGCCCTCTTCTCTTCATCTGTTAGGCTTATCTCTATTATTCAAGTAAACATAAAATTAGCTTGACAAACAAGGTTATTCAAATTTTTTTAGAGTATTCCCAGAATCACATCACAACATAAACATGAGGAGCGGTACGATCACGCCTTCGCCTTACCACGATCTCCTGAAGAACCTGAAAAACATTAAACCACAACTGTATGCCCAAAAGCTTAGTGAGATATCCCCAAAATACCAACCACATATACCATACACGCATAACATGCCATATTATATCCGAACACATAACAGCCATGCACTTCGGGTCTACTGTGCGACTGGTCCACCGCACCGGCCAACAGTCCAGCTGGTCCACCCTCCGAGTCTAGCTATATTCATTGAGTTTGCAGTGTGATTGGTCCGCCCGCACCGGGCCTTCAATCCACCTGGTCCACTTTTTGCGTCTACAGTATGACTGGTCCGCCCGCACCGGGCCTTCAGTCGGCCTGGTCCACTCTCCTAGCCTCGGCATGTCTGGTCCGCCCTCTTGGGGCCTACAGCCTATCCGGACCACTCGCTAGGCCTTCGGGACAACCGATCCGCCCTGGGTATCTTGGCCTACAGCACAAAGTAGGACCCGCCTCAACCCAACTTCAGTCCAACAACCATGTACACATAAACATACAATCATATAATAATTCACAGTCAACAAATCGATCAAACAGATCACATAGCATATCATCATCCTAATCAGGATACCGACCTAACCGGTCACTAGCATATCATCCCCCCATATCTCAGGATACCGACCTCAACCAGGTCTCTAACATATGCCATCCTAACTACCAGGATGCAAACATATCAAAGCAGTAACATAATAACAAATACCCGGATCTCAATCCGATAAAGGGCCGGCCTTGGTGCCGTAGACCCGATTGATATAGTGAGGATAACTCACCTCGAAACTGCCGACTGAACAGATAACCCAAGTTGCTCCGATCACTGATACGATCTCCACCACTAGCCAACCACCAAAACACTGAACTCAAAACAATATCCAACAATTACCAAAATGCCCCTGGAAGTCAATTGGACAACCCTTGGTCAAAGTCAAAGTCAACCCCTGACTGACTCTACTCGCCGAGTCAACCCGATGACTCGCCGAATCCCCATGCTCAGAACTTTCCCCAATCCGCGACTTAACTCATCGAGTCACCCCGAGACTCGCCGAGTCCAACAACTCTGAGTCGTTTCACACTCGACTCACCGAGTCATCCCTTGACTCACTGATTCACAACTCAACCAGAAGAAAGGATAGGACCTCACGACCAGACTCGCCGAGTCCAGGAACAGACTCACCGAGTCCAAGGCTATCTTCAACCTACTCGCTGAGTTGTTCTTCCAACTCGCCGAGTTCTATAACATCTTCAAGCAACTCGCCGAGTACAGCCCTGTGACTCGCCGAGTGCCTCTAGATCTCATTCCAAACAAAACCTTCCAGGCCATGCAATTGATCCAAAACGTAGATCTAGCCTCCTACAACCCATCCATCACGTAAAGTGGCGAACTTTACGTCAATCGATAGAGATCTAGGCATTTTACACTCTAGGGTTTGGGTTTGGGACAAGATAGCTTCACCAATCACTTATCAACATGGACTTTATGCGATTTTGGACCATCACTACTCCAGATCTGAGGTAGCATCCTCAGATCCATCTTCCAATCCCGAAACGACCCATGAAATCCTCCAAAACCCCCAAAACAACCACCGTGGATGACAATAAGGGAAAAAGGGTTCAAGACAGAGGATCCTTATCCCCAAAGATGAGCCTAAACTGATGTTGACTTCCGATCCACAAGCCCTCTTGATGCTATCCACGAATTCCTCCAACTTCTCTTCACAAATCCCTTCTTCCAAGTTTCAATCCTCTCAATAATGGAATTTCTCACGATTAGGGTTTTCTCTAGAACTCTCAAGGTAAAGTAGAGGTTGAAGAGAAGGCATAACATCCATTAAATAGGGTAAAAACCCCGAAGATTAGGGTTTTCTTCACCCAGCACCAACTCGCCGAGTCCAGCCGCCGACTCGTCGAGTTGGCCATTTAACACGCGACCAAAGTCGTGACTCTACTCGCCGAGTCCACCCATGGACTCGCCGAGTTGCCCTTAAAAATTTTCACTTTGAACCCTGAACTTGCACTCCTGAACTCGGGATGTTACAATTCTCCCCCACTTAAATTAGGCTTCGTCCTCGAAGCTTGCGGCAACTCAACTCCAGAAATACTCTCGCCACGCACCACCTGGCATTATCCAAACCAGGTTCCTCAAAGCGCAGCCATAGAAACCAGAAACTCACTTTCTCCTTTCTTGCGGTGTCCTGACCACCGTCTCGAGCCGGCCACCGGCTTTACCCTCTGATAACCACACTTAACAACTGAGTACTACCCATGATGCAACACTGCTCCAAATCACAACAATCACTCGACCCATATGAGCTAGAAATAACCATGAACCACTGGATTCCCGATCCGAGTCCAACTCTATCCATTCCATGCTGACAGAAAGACACATTCTCCATAGCGACTCCCATGAGTTCTCCTCTTGCAATAACATGCACATGTTGAACTAGCCCTAGCACTCTCAGGTTGGGGAAAACCCATCACACTAACGACACCTCCAACCATCCCCAAGATGAACCACCACTACATACACGACTCCTTGATCAAAATCAAGTTGGGAGTCCAAGACTCCATCCCTGCATCCCTTCCGAGCCTCTTGGCTCTACACCCGCGGAATCCCTTCCGCGACCTCAGCAGACATCCCATCCGGATGTGATTCCATGCCACTGCCGCAATCAGGCTGCTCAAAGACCATAATTGGAACACATTGATCACAATTTTGCACTACTGCTTCCACTTCCATGAATTTAGACTTCCTCTTGGAGATACATTCCTTTCTCCCTTTCCCTTAACAAGGGAATCCACTTGGCCGAATTGTCACTACGACAAGTTCCATGGTGCTCGCCCAACGCTACACCACTTCCTTTATAGCGTAACCGCTATCCATGCAACACACATGCTCTGAATCTGCTCGCAAGGACTCTCGAGTCCATGCACCATCTCTACTAATCAAGATCAATACCCGGGGCCAGACCTTCTAATACTAACACATCGCAACAAACACAATCCCTTTCCTCGAACCGGTCTATCGATACCTGCAGAGTCTTCAGCATGACCGGACCGCCTTACCAAGCCTTCAGTCAATCTGGACCACTCTCAGAACCTTTAGCCAATCTGGACCGCCCTGTAGTGCCTTCAGTCTGGCTCGACCGTTCTCCAAGCCTTCGGCCTGACTGGTACGACTACCGGCCTTCAGTCTATCCGGACCGCTCAACCAGCATTCAGCATTCCGAGTTATCTCTTCGGGGAAATCCTCCCATGCATACTGTTCTAGCCCTCTAGGGGTTCCGAACTCTATCTCCATCACACAAACTCAATCCCGACCTGATCCCAGGCCCTCCCCAATCAAGTACCCTTGGTCTGTATCTCACCCCGCACGCCTGCCATTTACTCATACCAGCCTATGCTCTTGGCTGACAGAACACTACTGAATCCCAAACAGCAAAACAACCTTACATGCTCATCGATCTTCCGGAGAATTTTCCAATTCTCCCCCACTTACAGCATTGACTATCAATCACCGGTCGCCATCACCGACCTCCCTCAACAACCTTACACAACACAAAACTTACACGCGAACTGCGCCCCGCAAGCATAAACAACCTTCACAAAAATCCCATTTCCACACTGATCATCCCGCTCGAAAGAAACTCAATCTGCAGCTAACCACTCCTCAGAAAGCAGATGTTACCTGGCATTCAGACCAACACCAGATTTCCACTAATAACCTTCATGAATGATAACCAATGAAATTCCCAAACAATAACCCATAACCAAACCATAACACTCAAAGAACAACGAATACCACACCGAAAACCACGAATGAACTAGCAGATAAATAATACTCCACAATAATCACAAGATAATCAAGACATCAAGAAAGAAACATACCCGCGGCTGCATCCGACACTACTCTGACCTCCTCTGCTGTAAGCTGAAAAGCACGACCCTGAGCCCTTGGGGGCTCCGCTCCACCCTGACCTCCATCCGTGATCCTCAAAGTGGCCGGTGCTGGAGCCTGAACTGGTCCTGCAGCAAGCTGTGGACAGTTGACCCGCAAGTGCCTCACCTGATGACAATGAAAACAAATCCTCAAATCCCAAACCGGCGCTGACTGCCGACAATCCCTCGCATAGTGCCCCTCCTTTCCACACTTGCGGCATGCACCACCGGACCTACAAACTCCAGTGTGACCCCTCGCACACTTCCCACAAGCGTGGCTGCTCTGATCTCCTACCATAGAATCAACGGTCTTGGACCGTTTCGGCGCCGACTGCGACTACACCGGAGCCTGCCTTAGCTCACGCAATTGCAACTCAATCTCTAACTCACGCCGCCTGGGGGCCTCCTACAACTCCAATGAAGTCTCGCACCTCTGCATAGACACAAACTATCTGATATCCCTCTTGAGCATGCTTAGATATTGAGACATCTGAGCCTGCTCCAAAGCGAACTCAGGGCAGAACATTGCCCTCTCAGTGAACATCCTGGTGATCTCAGTCACCAACTCCGAACCCTGCTTCAGCTCAATGAACTCCTGAGCCAATCTCTCTCTCTCTCTCTCTCTCTCTCTCAACCCGCAGAACATAACGAGTGATGAACATCTCTCTGAACTGATCCCATGAAACCGCAGCCCTCTGCGCATCCGAATATAACCCCGTGGTCAATCTCCATCAATCCTTCGCCCTGAGCCTCAACAGGTTCAGAGCACACCTCACCCTCTGATCAGCAGGGCCTGAACACGTGAAGAAACACCCCTCCACGTCCGATAACCATCTCATAGCAACAATCGGGTCCTGAACTCCATCAAAGGTGGGAGGCTTCGTATTATCGAAGTCCCGATACTGAAAACCCCGACCAGCTCCTCCCCCTGCCACTGCTACAGCCGCTGTAGCCGCCGCGGCAGCCGTCACTATGAAAGTTGCATAACGCTCATCAAAATACTCAACCATGGTGGTCTTGATTGACCCAAACAGTTCCGGCAACTCAGCCCGGAACAATGCAGCAACCTCATCATTCAGGATCTCACGAATTCTCGCATCCAACTCGCACGTGCTCATCTGACTAACAACCTCGGGCGGTACTGACCCGCCCGAAACTCCCTCTCCTGCTCCCGATCCTGACCCGGATCCACTCCCAGCATGCCTCGGGATCTCCATACTGAAAAACACCACTAAAATCTCAGACACTTCCCACTAACCCGGGAACCAACTCTCAACCCAACCCTAGAGGTCATGGTTTCCCGGATACGCGTATGGGTCATGTGCTTTCAGTAGTACGGGCCCATACTACCTTCCACACCTACCCATATTTGTATGAAGTACTACCACAACACCCTAGTGAAAACATACAAAACAAGCGCTCAACCCTCACTACTAGAGGAACACTGGAAATCTCCAACAAGGAAACCCTAGGCTAACAGGCATCATAAATCAGGCAACATTATCATGAAATCCTAAAGATACCTAGCCTAGCACTAGCATGTTGTTCTATCAATGCTCAAAAATAAATATCATATATGGTATTTTGGGGTTACTTACTGGCTCCGGCTGATCATACCTCCGCGTCCTCCTTTACCCATTTTGAAAACCATTTTAAATTCTCTTTTGAAAACTCTCCTTGATTTGAGACTGGAGTCACACGAGTGTTCCTCCAATTCACTCAAACCAAGGCTCTGATACCAACTTGAAACGACCGAAAAATTCCAACCAATTTAAACTTTTCAAAACAACCCAATTTCATTAAATAACTACAAAAAGGTTTTCAATACATATTATTTAGAGTATTCCCAGAATCACATCACAACATAAACATGAGGAGCGGTATGATCACGCCTTCGCCTTACCACGGTCTCCTGAAGAACCTGAAAAACATTAAACCACAACTGTATGCCCGAAAGCTTAGTGAGATATCCCCAAAATACCAACCACATATACCATACACACATAACATGCCATATTATATCTGAACATAGAACAGCCATGCACTTCGGCCAACAGTCCAGCTGGTCCACCCTCCGAGTCTAGCTATATTCATCGAGTATGCAGTGTGATTGGTCCGCCCGCACCGGGCCTTCAATCCACCTGGTCCACTCTTTGAGTCTAGAGTATGACTGGTCCGCCCGCACCGAGCCTTCAGTCGGCCTGGTCCACTCTCCGAGCCTTGGCACGTCTGGTCCGCCCTCTTGGGGCCTACAGCCTATCCGGACCGCTCGTTGGGCCTTCGGGACAACCAGTCCGCCCTGGGTATCTTGGCCTACAACACAAAGCAGGACCCGCCTCAACCCAACTTCAGTCCAACAACCATGTACATATAAACATACAATCATATAACAATTCACAGTCAACAAATCGATCAAACAGATCACATAGCATATCATCATCCTAACCTGGATACCGACCTAACCGGTCACTAGCATAGCATCACCCCATATCTCAGGATACCGACCTCAACCAGGTCTCTAACATATAACATCCTAACTACCAGGATGCAAACATATCAAAGCAGTAACATAACAACAAATACCCGGATCTCAATCCGATAAAGGGCCAGGCTTGGTGTCGTAGACCCGGTTGATATAGTGAGGATAACTCACCTCGAAACTACCGACTGAACAGATAACCCAAGCTACTCTGATCACTGATACGATCTCCACCACTGGCCAACCACCAAAACATTGAACTCAAAACAATATCCAATAATTACCAAAATGCCCCTGGAAGTCAACTGGACAACCCTTGGTCAAAGTCAACGTCAATCCCTGACTTACTCTACTCGCCGAGTCAACCCGATGACTCGCCGAATCCCCATGCTCAAAACTTTCCCCAATCCGCGACTTAACTCGTCGAGTCACCCCGAGACTCGCCGAGTCCAACAACATTGAGTCCTTTCACACTCGACTCACCTAGTCATCCCTTGACTCACTGATTCACAACTCAACCAGAAGAAAGGATAGGACCTCACGACTAGACTCGCCGAGTCCAAGAACAGACTCGCCGAGTCCAAGGCTATCTTCAACCTACTCGCCGAGTTGTTCTTCCAACTCGCCGAGTTGTTCTTCCAACTCGCCGAGTTCTAGAACATCTTCAAGCAACTCGCCAAGTACACCCATGTGACTCGTCGAGTTCATCTAGATATCATTCCAAACAGAACCTTCCAGGCCATGCAATTGATCCAAAACGTAGATCTAGCCTCCTACAACCCATCCATCACGTAATGTAGCGCACTTTACGTGAATCCAAAGAGATCTAGGCATTTTACACTCTAGGGTTTGGGTTTGGGACAAGATAGCTTCACCAATCACTTATCAACATGGACTTTATGCGATTTTGGACCATCACTACTCCAGATCTGAGGTAGCATCCTCAGATCCATCTTCCAATCCCGAAATGACCCATGAAATCCTCCAAATAAACCCCAAAACAACCACCATGGATGACAATAAGGGAAAAAAGGGTTCAAGACAGAGGATCCTTACCCCAAAGATGAGCCTAAACTGATGTAGACTTCCGATCCACAAGCCCTCTTGATGCTATCCACGAATTCCTCCAACTTCTCTTCACAAATCCCTTCTTCCAAGCTTCAATCCTCTCAATAATGGAATTTCTCACGATTAGGGTTTTCTCTGGAACTCTCAGGGTAAAATAGAGGCTGAAGAGAAGGCATAACATCCTTTAGATAGGGGGCAAACCCCGATGATTAGGGTTTTCTTCACCCAGCACCAACTCGCCGAGTCCAGCCGCTGACTCGCCGAGTTGGCCACTTAACATGTGACCAAAGTCGCGACTCTACTCGCCAAGTCCACCCATGGACTCGCCGAGTTGCCCTTAAACATTTTCACTTTGAACCCTGAACTTGCACTCCTAAACTCGGGATGTTACATAAGTTACGGTCGTAGTCTGTAGTTATAAATAGAGTCTCCTGGAGGGAGAGCAAGAGTTTGTGTATAGATCTATATGGGGGTCTCCCCCACACCTGAGTTGTTCGCTACAGTTTGACTCGGTCAGTCTAGGGTGACAAATTAAATCAATTTCGGCATTCGCTAGAATGCCAAGACAGACGAACTAGTTATTATTATGCATGGTAATAACGACTCACATAGAGATCCAACACCATCTAAGTAATCAGGGAATAACATATTCATTCATTGTGACGATACAATAATATAAAACTATCATACTATTTATATCGGAAAACGTCAGGTTTTCCGGGGGAACAACATTATTCACTCCTATACACAACAACTATAATACAATAATCAATTTTGAATAAAAATAACTTTTACTAATTTTATATCAAACATGCTTATGAACTCACCAACATTATATATGTTGAATATTTTAAAATAACTTGTATTCTCAGGTAACAAATAAGTTGAAGAACAATACCAAGTGTGTTAGGATGTTATGTTTTCAAAATTCTCAAACAATTTATGTTATGGATGTGTAATGTTTAAACAATGTACTTGATATGAACAATGATAGTTGAAGTATATAATGTTGGTGATGTATGTGTTCTTCATGTATATTCATTGTGATGATATTTCAATTTAAGTCATGCGAGCCCTCAGATGTGTCCGCCGTCTGGTTTGGGGGTGTGACAGGTTGGTATTAGAGCTTTTGTTTATAGTGAACTGGCATATCTAACCACACATTGATATGCAACTATAAACCCAAAGAGGAACTAAATAACTCTGAATAAAACAAATAAAATATAATAATAAAACACTTTTACTTGTGCGAATTAGGAAAATGAACATAATACCAAATCAAATAAGATGATCCTAACATCTCGGTTAAGCCTGGACTCTTCATAGTTGTATTAAGGGGCGAATGTAGCCTGATCAACTACAGTTCCTCCAGAATACAACTATCACATGCCCTGGAGAGACTGCGATGGTCGGTAAACCTAAAACATACCCTTTTGATTACCACGAAGAGAACATCAAACTGAATTTATATAACAACTAAAACATCTTAGGAGTAATAGTAGTTTATTTATATACCCTCCTTGCGTGTTCCCCATCATAGTCACCATGGAAGAGGAGCATCAAGTCATCCATTTTCACCAGGCCTTGGTGGCCCACGAAATAATTAAACACGACCCCGAGGAAGGGCAAGGAGCAGCTAATGACGTTGGACCCAACGAGTACACCGATACGGATTACGAGTTTGAGAGGACCGACGACGACACTGAGGGGGAGGGGGACGCAGACGAAGCCCCCGAATCACCTACCGACGGAACAGACCGGGACCATCCTGCCCCACCAGTTCGACAACAGTTGTTTGCCATGGAAGCATGAGCCGGAAAAGCTGATCAAGAACGAGATGAAGTCATCGGAGAGATGATGGAGATGGCTCAGCTGTTGGCACAACATTTTGGAATATGATATAGTTTCCACCATTAGGAGATTTACAGCATGATTAGGATCAGTAGTACGGGTATTGGTATTAGGACTCTCTTATAGGATCTAGGATAGGTACCATTGACTCTATGTTTAAGTGATTACACTACTCATAGAGTCGTTACGTTGCCGAACTTTGTACCCTTTATGTATGCTCTTTTGAGAAAATTTTCATGTATTAAAGTACGGATATTATTAGTCGAAAAATATGTGCTCTATCGTGATGTTGTTATCTGCTATGTGTTATATTTCCATGTGGTATGTCAATATGTAAAAACTTTGTAAGTATATACTATACACCTAGTTCATAGGCCCACAAACTCATGAAAATTAGAGGCACTCAACATCTTTCCGTTCCATGACAAAAGGATGCCTCAGCGACCCACCCGTGGAAACCCCGATCCGATACCACCAGAAATCAACTCAGTTGCATTTCAAGCAGCTGTATCTGCTGCAGTCACAGCGGCACTCGCACAGATCCACAATGGAAGCAATGGTAGAGGCAACGGACAAGGGGCTAGAAGCTCAAACAACTGAATGAACCAGGGGCCTACCAAGACATGCTCCTACAAAGATTTCACCCATGCCAAGCCACGGACCTTTAATGGCACAAGGGGAATGATAACCCTAAAGAGATGTATTAAGGTACATAAGTGTCTACAAAAGAAGGACTTGGCGTTTCTGGCTCACATTTTGGATAAGTCCAAGGAAGAGGTCAATATTTGAGACATTCCAATAGCTTGCGATTTTCCGGATGTTTTTCCTGAAGATCTTCCGGGGATACCCCCAGAAAGACAAGTCGAGTTCCAAATTGACCTTGTTCCGGGAGCTACACCCATTGCCAAAGCACCCTATTGGTAGGCTCCTGCGGAGATGCAAGAACTGTCAAGCCAACTTAGCGAACTCTTGAGCAAAGGATTCATCCGATATAGCTTCTCACCTTGGGGAGCTCCGGTCCTCTTTGTTAAAAAAAAGGACGGATCCTTTAGGATGTGCATCGATTACAGAGAACTGAATAAGCTCACTATAAAAAATCGCTACCCACTTCCACGAATCGACGATCTATTCGACCATCCTCAAGGAGCAAACTAATTATCTAAGATGGATCTGCGATCCGGATATCACCAACTCAAGGTCCGGGAGGAGGATATCCAAAAGACTGCTTTCCAAACTCGCTATGGACATTAAGAATTTATTGTAATGCCCTTCGGTCTAACGAATGCCCCTGCCACATTCATGGACCTAATGAATTGGATATGCCGACCATTCCTCGACTACTTTGTCATTGTTTTCATCGATGATATCCTAGTCTATTCTCGAAGCAAAGAGGAGCATAGCCGACATCTCCGACAAATCTTCGAAACCCTACGAACCGAAAAGTTATACGCAAAACTCTATAAGTGTGAGTTCTGGCTCCATAGCGTAAACGTTTTAGGTCATGTTATCAGTCAAGAAGGGATACACGTAGACCCATCTAAGATCAAAGCCATTAAAGGATGGGCAGTCCCAACGAGACCCACAGAAATTCATCAATTTTTGGGCCTCGCAGGCTATTACAGAAGATTCATTCAGAACTTCTCCAAAATAGCCAAGCCACTTACCATGCTTACACAAAAGGGCGTACCATTTCAATGGACGGAAAAGCAGGAGGTTGCCTTCCGAACTCTGAAACAAGCACTCTGTAGTGCACCAGTACTATCATTTCCAGAGGGAATTGAAGACTTCGTGGTTTACTGCGATGCTTCGAATCAAGGTTTAGGCTGTGTACTTATGCAGCATGAGAAGGTGATAGCTTATTCGTCCCGACAACTAAAGACACATGAGGTGAATTATACCACTCACGATCTCAAATTGGGAGCTGTGGTTTTTGCCTTGAAGATTTGGATACACTACCTATATGGTACAAGGTGAACCATATTCACCGATCACAAAAGCCTCCAACACATTTTAAATCAAAAGGAGTTGAACATGAGGCAGCGAAGGTGTGTTGAGCTGCTAAATGATTATGAGTGTGAAATCAAGTACCACCCAAGCAAGGCTAACGTGGTAGATGATGCCTTGAGTTGGAAAGAATACTCAAATCGTCGTGTGAAGACTCTTTCAATAACCATTCAATCTCATCCGTCCTCGCAAATCAAAGTAGCCCAGTTCAATGCCATGAAGGCAGAGAACAAAACAAGCGAAGCGTTACGAGGAATGGAAAACGACTTCAAAGTTAAGGAGGACGGAGCACATTATTTCATGAACCGAATTTGGATCCCTAAACTTCATGGATTTAGAGAGGTAGTCATGAATGAAGCCCATAAGACACGATACTCCATCCATCCGGGTTCAGATAAAATGTACTTGGATATCAAGCAACATTATTGGTGGCCTAACATGAAGGCAGAAATTGCCACTTACGGTAGCAAATGCCTTACTTGCGCTAAAGCGAAGGTAGAATATTAGGAGCCCTCGAGACTATTACAACAACCGGTAATACTCGAGTGGAAATGGGAAAGGATTACTATGGACTTTGTTACCAAATTACCCAAGACTATAGAGGGATTGGATACCATATGGGTAATAGTCGATAGGTTGACAAAATCCGCTCATTTCCTGCCAATAAAGGAATCATACAAGATGGAACGATTGACAAGAACCTACATCAAGGAAATCGTGAGACTCCATGGAATACCAATATCTATCATCTCAGATCGAGATAGTAGATGCACTTCACACTTTTGACAATCGCTTCAGAAAGCTATGGGAACACAACTCGACATGAGCACTGCCTACCGCCCACAAACGGATGGTCAAAGTGAGCGAACCATTCAAACACTTGAAGATATGCTTCACGCATGTGTGATAGACTTTAGAAGGTCGTGGGACACCCACTTGCCGTTAATTGAATTTTCGTACAACAACAGTTATCACTCAAGCATCAAAGTTGCTCCTTTTGAAGCATTACATGGGCGTAAATGTAGATCACCGTTATGTAGGGTTGAGGTAGGTGACACTCAGCTAGAAAAAGGACAGACACCAAACAATGCATTACCAGGACCAAAAATCATACGCGAAACGACAGAGAAGATAATTCAAATCCGAGCTCGACTACAAGCTTCATGAGACCGATAAAAGAGCTACGCTGATAAACGACGAAAGCCCTTGGAATTTCAAGTCGGGGATCGGGTGTTGGTACATTGGACCATTCGAGATTCTTGCTCGAATCGGTCCAGTGGCTTATAGACTGCACTTACCTGCCGAGCTCAGTAGTGTACACCCCGTTTTCCATGTTTCCAATTTGAAGAAGTGGTTATCTGACGAAACTCTCGTCATCCCATTGGAAGAAATCGAAATCAACGAGAATCTCATATTCGTCAAAGAACCGGTTGAAATCATGGAGAGGGAAGTGAAGAGTACTAAACAAAGTCGCATCCCGATTGTGAAAGTTCGGTGGAACGCAAAACATGGACCAGAATTCATATGGGAACGCGAAGACCAGATGAAGCAAAAGTACCCTCACCTACTCTCGCATTCTTAAATCTAGCTTCAAAAAGAATTTCGGGATGAAATTCCCTTTAACGGGGGATGATGTCACAACTAGGAATTCTAATGCTTTGTAAACATTAAACAAGGATAACATTGTAACTAAAACTTGAAAGCATGCATGATATTTATTTAATGACAACAAAATTCCATCAAACACTCTATACAAACACTCAAATAGTCAACAAAATGTTGGAAACCCTAGAAATCCCAGTTTAAGTCCAATATGGACTAGGATTTCCTTACTGGGCCTATGGACCAATAAGCTTCCAATTTGACTATTTTGGGCTTAGAACTCTTAAATGGGCTCTCATTGGACCCACTTTCATGAGACCTAACCTTTTTTGGGCCTTACAAGTCTAAAATCGACTAGTTTACCTTTAATGGGCCTTGTTGGGCCATCACAAATTCAATTTGCCTTAATGGACTCAAATCCATTCTTTAATGTAAGATTTGGGCCGTGAACTACTTTAAAGGCCCAATGGGCCGAAAACCATCAAATTGTGCCTCATATTAAGGGACTCAAGCACAGAAGGCCTAAACCATTCTTTTCCTTTTCCCTCTCTCGGCCCAAGTAGAAAGCATAAAAAAAGGAAATTAAGGGAATTAAGGAGGGTTAGCCACTATGACAACCATCAATTTCTGGTCAAGTCAAAGTCAAATAAAGTCAACAAGTAAAACTGGTCAAGTCAATTAACCCTCGTATATTAGGGTTTACCTTATATTTACTATTGTACAATACACCATCTTAATACAAAGCATCGCTTAGAAGTTTCACGTGTTCAGAAAATCCACACCCAAAATTAGGGTAAGAGATGGAACTACTCGATAAAAATATTAATACATACCCTTCGAGGGTGTATAAAGTTCATAACGAGGCTTAACGAGGTTTACAAACCTTGCCTTTCGAAATTAAACACTCAAAAAAATCCCAAATAAAGCCTCTCTAAATCACTCTCGCTCTATCTCTCTCTATGTGAAATCTCTCCAAGAATGTGAAATCTCTCCCAAATCTCTCCAAGAATGTGAAATCTGCACCGAATCTCTCCAAGAATGTTAAATCTCTCTCTGTATGAGAAATCTCTCCAAGAATGTGAAATCTCTCCTAAATCTCTCTCTGTATGAGAAATCTCTCCAAGTGTGTGAAATCTCACCCAAATCTCTCTCAAAATCGCTCTCAACTTCTTATAATCACTTAGGGCATCCCGACCCTCGAATTAGACGAAAACAGCTCGAAAACGGAAGTCTACACGAAAAACAGCCTCTTAGGACCGAACCTTCTTAGGGCCGAAACCCTAAGAAGCGAAACCCGTAAGAAGCCTCTTGGACCGAAACTAGCAAGAACAAAACCAAGGAGGACCGAAACTGCCATGGACCGAGACTTCCCATAAGGAACCGAAACCTCTTATAGGACCGAAGTCACCTTCGGGTTCGGCTCCTAGCACCTTCGGCTCGGATCAGACCTTTGGACCGAAGCTCCTTCTGCTCACTTCGCCTTCGCCTTTCACGCCTGACTTCGCCTTCGCTTCTCATGCAACACCTTTCGCATGAGAAATTTCTCGGTTCAGCCAGCTCTCGGTTCCCAGCCATAGACCGAACCTACCCTCGGTTCTAAGCACAAGGACTGTACCTTCGTTCCTGACTTTGCAGATTCACCCCAATTTCCCGGTTTTCAATCCTTTTAGCATTTTAAGCCCATTTTTCGTGATTTTAACACGGGATTTTCTCCCAAACTTGTACTTTAACATAAGAGACCCTAAACATTCATATTTTAATCATATTTTGAGGAAAATCATTGCCTAAGAATAATATCTCTTGGATAAGATACTTACGGTTGAGTGTTGACTTTACCTTAGTGTGTAACACAAGCAACCTCCCATACCCACTCCATGACCATCCCCAGTCACTATTCCACCATACCTAGTCAATCATTGTCCTTTTCCCACCGTAATTCTAGACACACTCTTGGTCAAAGTCTAGAAAACTCTTATCTCTCCTCACTCTTCTCTCATTCTCCACCAAAGAACAAACTCCATTCTCTCTCATTTCTCTCTCTAAAATTCGAGATTCAAGGGCTGATTTTCAAGTTCTTCATCTACTTTTGGTAAGTAATATTATCCTTCACATGATTATTTCACTTTCTTTCTACTAAAATCATGGATGCCTTACACAAACATCATCATATTCGTGTTAGATCTTCGAATCTTCAAGGAATTTTCTAAGTGTTCTTGAGTTGAATCCATCCACTGAAATCACATAAGGTGAGTTCATACCCCAATCTTTTCATGATTTTCTTAAGTTTTAATGCGGGTAATACAAGTTAAAACACCAAGAACACAAATAAACTCAAACATCAGCTTTCAACAGAAAAGTTAATGTTCATACACGGCTTGTTTTGGGCAAGTTAAACATTTTATTTTTCAAAACTATATTAGATGCAAATATTTCAGGTTAATACCTTTAAAATGACTACTTGCACATGCCCATATGATTTTTCTACGATTTATGGTGATTTTTACAAAACTGCTTATCACTGTAGCTACGAATTTGGACCAGTCAGTGAATATGAACGTTTTAATACCGATTAGAGACTTTTAACAATCACAATAAAATTTATGGACAAACTACACACATTTTATAAATCACAATAAAATTTATCGATTTAGTTTTTGACTTTGTATGATTTTTCTATAATTATTCCAAGAATAGGAACAAAAAATATAACACTAGCAAATTATTGATAACTCATTTACACCTTGTAACTTGATGAGCAAGGTGTGTATTATCATATATAAATACATTTTTGTTATATTAAATTTCTTTTACCTCATTATAGAGGTTTACATCATATGTAAAAAGGATTTCTACCATTACAAAACGCTTTTGATAAGCTATAATAGGTATAGTTTATGTTTCGTATACATTACAAACATTTATGATAAACTATTGTAAGTATAGTTTATGTTTCATATACATTATAAACATGTTCCCATTAACACAACAAACACATTTCGGAAGTTTTATTTCCATGGAAAAAGGTTTTACACTCACGCACACTACACGTAAACTTGTTATCATAAATTGTGAGACATTCTTCTCAGTACTCCCAGAGTACAGGTAAAAATTTCTGGTAGTTATAACCGGAGTCTCTTTTAGGGAGAATGTGATAGTTGTGTATAGATCTATATTGGGTCTAACAAACCCACACCTGAGCTGCATGCAACAGCTAGACTGGCAAGTCTGAGGTGACAAGTGTCCTTATCTTTTTCGACTCTTGAGAAACGCCGTGGCAGGTTCATTAGTCATAGTATGGTTATAGCGAATCACATAGGGAGTTAACAACACATAAAATTTACGGGGATTTTCTCAAATCAAAAAGGGTTTTATTTTGATTTAAAATCACTTTTTATATCAATAAGTATGGATATTACTTATACATTTCGGTCTTGGTATTTAAGGCTACACATCACTCTCGTAAGGAAAATATTGGATTTTTTTCTTGGTAACAGACAACTCATTACAAAGATAGTTTTCCAAACTCTTCATCTAAAAAGCTTATGAACTCACCAACTTAATTGTTGACACTTTTTCAAAACTACTTGTATTCTCAGGGAATCAACAAAACTATGTAATCACAAGCTTTTGAGGATGGTACGCTACGACGTTGAACAACTATTTTTCATATCATGTTGTAATCAATCATTAAAATATGTAAGACTTGAAACTATGTAATTCTTTTCCGATTATATTTATGATTTGTTGTATTGTTTTGATCACTATTATACTCGCTGTTCTGATACTATACATGAAGTCCGCCACCCCCGGACATTTTCGCCATCCTTGGTTTGGGGGTGTGACAGATTGGTATCAGAGCATTGTTTATAGTGAACTAAGTACATCGAACCACATAAGATATACAAACTATAAATGCATTGGGACTAAAGTCTCTGATTTAAACGTTTTCATATAATTATACTTTCAGAAATAATTAGTTTCTTGTTAAAAGTATAAATACATACATGCATACAAGTATAGTATCACGTCTAAGGAAAACACAAAAGTAAAATGAGGAGTTGGACACTACGAGTAGACCTTGGGATATCTAATCAGACTTGGGATGAATATAGCCGGATCAAGTATATCTATTCGAGGTGTGACTATGGTATGCCGGGGCATGGTCGTAGTGAGCAACAAGCCTAAAAAAATAAAAAATAAATAAAAAAAAAATAAAAAACTTTCCATACAAGAAAGTTACTAAGAACCAAACATAACATTTAAAATACTATAGGAGTATTTTGTAATATCATAACTTATGTGAAAACTAAATAGATCCTTAATAATAGGTCTATAGTCACTAAGTGGATACTCCAAAGTTATATATAACTTAGAGATCATAGACTTAGAATCTATGGTCATTGCCTTACCTCCTTTTCCTTGTTTGGATGTGGACCTAGGGTAGGATCACTTATTCGAAGGTCTATCATATCTTGTTATATGTAATTGGTATGCACTATGTCATTATAGAAGTAAATAATGAGGATCAAACCCCCATAAGTATTTGTAGGAATACGACTAATACATGCTTCCTACCCCTCCTATTGTCGCACATATAGCATAGCAAGATTCTACTTACCAGGCGACCCCTACCTTCCCAACCAGTGAAATGGTGGATGGTTAGGAGAAGAACCCGAAGAAGACTCCAATGAAGAACCCGTGGAAAACGAGGAAGAAGAATCTGAAGATGAGGAAATCAAAATAATCAAGAGTGAAGATGAAGATGAGGAAGAATCAGAAGAGGAATTGGATGTGATCAACCCTCCATACATAGCCAGGGTTCTCGAGAACCATTTCGACTACATCGGACCTGTACCCCGTTGGGAAACTGTGAATGAGGGTTGTAGTCGACAGCAACGACAACAATCACCATTTGGAGACCAACAAGGTTGCTATGATCTCAACCACGGTGGACCGACTGACAGATCCCTGCCGGCGAAGACCCAATAGATCACGAACATCGAGGATCAAAATAGGGAGACTGTGAATCAAGTCCAGGAACTGCATGCTACTATAGACACTACCATATCACAAACTTGAGGCTTGCAAAGAAGCTACTATTTCAGAAACCAACTTCATGGGGACTTTATCGCCACTCGGACGGAGGCAAAAGGATAACACGGTAGACACACGGCACTCGAAGAGAGAATGGTTGCAGCCAAGCGTCGATTGGCAGAGCTGCAAGGCGCATCACCTTTGTCCCGGGCATCGCAAGGGAAGGATCATCGTGAGTAGAGTTCATACTGCTCACATGACCTGGTAGATTAAGTTCATGAGTATCTGTTGGTGCTACTCTATTCTATGTGTAAGCTTAACCCTGCGAGTTATGTGGTTATACTAATCGGGGGATTGATTTGCTATCAAAAATTTTCCTTACAATGATGTGGGGTAGACCTGCATATAGGTCAAAATTTTCCCTGAATGCAAAATTACTATAATCAGATTAACAAAAGGGGGCTTACGGCAGGCCCATTAGACTTGAAGGTCTACTAAGTCTTACTCATGCAACTAAGCAAACATCAAGCGTTTGTAAGAAGGACCTAGCTTGGATCAAATTACAAGGTTTCAGTTGGATACAGAACTACTAAAATCCATAGGTTTATTATAGACTTTCATTAGGAATTTCCTTCAGAACACCAAAAAAATCGAAATACAATACACTTAGAACTAAGATGAACTTAGTTAGATAACTCACAACGCACAACCCTTTCTAACGACTCATTATCGTCTCACCTTTAAACATTTTGGTTGAAAGGTGCCTTTTTGGTAGGCATATAGGGTACGATCATACCAGCACTAATGCACCGGATCCCTTCAGAACTCCTCGGCTAAGAGTGTTTGGACAAAGATAGTATCTAGGATGGGTAAATTTAACATTCGTACAATACCCACTTCTACCCATTTTCGTAACTCCCTCTCGGGAGTGTTTAGCAAAACACTAAGAATATTGCAGCAATATGCGAAATTTATATGTGTGAATATAAATTATAAGAATGAACTTGAGGTAATCATCCCCACTCACGAAATCATTCTTCATCATGAAACAGAATTATGTCCTCACCAAGAGGTAATGAACCAACTAGCAAGGCGCCAACCCTACAGATAGATTATGCTACTTTTCAAGATGCAGTCACGGTAGTCGAAGCAGCCGTTATGGCACAACTTAATGCTAACACGACAGCGGGCACATAAATGGTACCGGAAATACTAATCGCAATGACAATCAAGAACACCAGCGGGTGTCTACCAAGGAAAATAACTCAGACCACAAACCTAAGAGCAAGAAACGGAAGTTTCAGAACAGAAAGAAGTGCAACCCATCTCAAAAATTCGCTAAGAGACAGCAATCCGTGGCTGCCCCTACAATTACGGCAATAATCGCAACACATGCCTCGACCTCAGCCACAACATCTGTCTCTCAAACACCAGACAGGCAATATATGGGAACGCTTCCAAAGTGTAACAAGTGTAACTACCATCACACAGGAGCTTGTCGGATTCCATACTGTATCAAATGCAACATGAAAGGACATACAATTCGCTCCTACAGGACCCCGACTCAGCACATCACTTTAACCACCAATACCAATATAAGTCCAGTGTGCCACCTATGCGGTGTAATGGGACACTTCAAGAGAGACTGTCCAACTGAAAGGTTTAAGTATTGTATGTTTGTAATGTTTCCCACAACGAAAAGGTTTAAGTATTGTATGTTTGTAATAAATTCGGTGTGTTTGCTAAAAATTACTGTCTTTCAAAAAGTAGTTAAAATACGATCTCGTTAAACCGAATCAAAGACACTCATATGTGACCTTAGGATCATTACCGGTGAGCTGTGATGAATTGACGCATACATCAGGATTAATTATAATCAAAATACTACAGACTTAAAGCGAATAATTTCATCCTAATTCTTGTTCCATGTCTAATGGTGGGATTAGGGTAGAGCCATTCACTTGTCGGTTTCATCAATATCAAATGACATACGACCTGCATATACCAACTGATCATAGAATGATCGGCCAGGGATCACAATATAAAGTATCATTACTAGTTATCAAAACACACATACTACCAGCACTAGCTACTATGGTATAAATCATTTGTAGTAACAATAACAACGATCAAAACGGAAAACACTAAAAAAAAGAAACAAAGGATGCATTATCACTATAACGAATACCTCTTACGAATACGACTTGATACATGTGTCATCGAGAAAATCCGGTGTCGTCATTCTATATGGATTGGTTTGGATCATCACCTTATCAATTGCATATGTTACGAGAAGACCCTCCACTTATCCAACTGAATATCGAAACCCTCATCTCTCATAACCCTAAATCTGACTCTAATTATCTAGTCATCCTTCATTGTGAAACCCCAAAGCACTCTCTGGAGGTGTGTTATACCCTCTGTAACCTTTTCAAATTATTCCTGGTAAACCCTTCGAGAATATCCCTCGTATAACAGGTCAAGATCAAGCACGGAAGCTTGGGATGAATATGGTTAGTCTATCACTACTAAATGTATACGCAAGGATACTATATAGTTAAGATTCTACGTACATTGGATGTGTGCTTCCTTCCTATTTCCAATTCCTTGTCTGGTTGAGGACTTGGGGCAGAGTCACCCATCCAACTGACTTGGGGCAAAAGTCGCAAATAAAGCCTCTCTAAATCTCTCTCTCTTTATCTCTCTATATTTGAAATCTCTCCCAAATATCTCCAAGAATGTGAAATCTCTCCAAGAATCTGAAATCTTTCCGGAATCTCACCAAGATTGTGAAATCTCTCCCGAATCTCTCCAAGAATGTGAAATTTCTCCCAAATCTCTCCAAGAATGTGAAATCTCTCCCAAATCTCTCTCTGTATGAGAAATCTCTCCAAGAATGTGAAATCTCTCCCAAATCTCTCTCTATATGAGAAATCTCTCAAAGTGAGTGAAATCTCTCCCAAATCTCTCTCAACTTCTTATAATCACTTGGGGCATCCTGACCCTCTAATTAGACGAAAACAGCTCGAAAACGGAAGTCTACGCGAAAAACAGCCTCTTAGGACCGAACCTTCTTAGGGCCGAAACCCTAAGAAGCGAAACCTATAAGAAGCCTCTTGGACCGAAACTAACATGAACCAAACCAAGGAAGACCGAAACTGCCATGGACTGAGACTTCCCATAAGGAACTGAAACCTCTTATAGGACCGAAGTCACCTTCGGGTTAGGCTCCTAGCACCTTCGACTCGGATCAGACCTTCGGACCGAAGCTCCCTCTGCTCACTTCGCCTTCACCTCTCACGCCTGACTTCGCCTTCGCTTTTGTCACACCCCAAAACCAAGAACGGCGGAAACGTTCTGGGGCGGAGGACGTCATGTACAGTATCACACCAATGAAAAGTAGTAAACAAGCAACAACATCATCCATTGCATTAATAGTATAATTATTATACAAGTGTGTTCTGTCAAATTTTGATAAACACTAAAGCATAAATCAAAATGAAAGATGAGTCTTTAACAAGCTCCATCTTCCCTAATCCTTGCATCGATACCTGTCTATAGATGACCTGAGGATACAAGTAATTTTGAAAGCGAGTATCAGCTTTGAAGCTGGTGAGATCATAAGTATTTTAGCGTCTTAATTTTTATGTAAGAAATTTTTTGTAAATGAACTGTAAGTATGGAAAAATGTAGATGAACTGTAAGTATAAAATTTTTTGTAAAACAACTGTAAACGTTTGAAAAACCCGATAAATCCCTATGATTCCTACTATTATATAAAGGTGTCTTCTACCAAGACTTAACTGTTCTCAATGTAGTCTTCTACCAAGACTTAACTGTTCTAAATGTTCGTTTCTTATAAAAGTGTGTAATTTTCTCAAGTGTAACTATCATTTACAAAATATAGTTTTTACATTTAATGTTTAAGTGAAATGATCACTAAAATATGAAAAGGGGAAATTAATGTAGTACTGTAGTGTTGTATTATAGGAACTACTGCTCTACTAACTACCTTAAACCGGATATATATTAAGGTATCATGTGATTAATTGCGCCATACTATCGACTGGTAACAACGACATACGAATGGTCGTAAAACGAAATGACGTTTGGCACCCGCAGACCTGCAGGTCCGGCTGTAGCTAGCAGCAAGGTGTAGGATAGTCAATCTAGTATAGATCTATACGCTAACTCATGCTCTCCCTCCAAGAGAATTCTGGCTACAACTCGGGCCATGACATTTAAGGCATGCTCCGATACAGTGGATCACAATTGTTAACGTATTCATGTATATGTAATGTAATGTTACTTGTTCTAGTATCGTTGTATATGTTCTCTTCCTAGTATAGTTGTATATGTTCTTCTCTAGTATAGTTGTATATGTTCTTCTCTAGTATAGTTGTATATGTTCTCATAGTAGTAAGTATTAACTCATGAATGAACTGACTCATAGTATGATATTGTATTCTGGTAATAGTTCTAGTATCTTCCTAAACCACCCCTATGGTAGTTTACTAGTAATCTAACTGGTAAGTATGAAGATGGATGTATACCCTTGCTACCCAAGGGCATTGGATGAACTGGAGGGACCTTTATGACTATATATGTACACATTATATACAACTAATATTTAAACGACCTTTGGACGATACCCGATATCCCACCAGACCACATCCAAATCGAGGAAAAGGAAATAGGGTGGATAGCCTTCCTAATTCCTTTGAACATTTCTTATATAATTATACATATATATTCATGCAATTTATAATATAAAAGCACAAATAAGTTTTGTAAAACCTTTGAACATAATTATTATCGTAAGAAAAGATCGACTTTGATGAGTTTAAGAAACTCTTTGATCGTTTAGATCTTATAACAGTTAACCCACGAAAGCGATAACACCAATATAAAACACAATAATGAATCTGAATATGTCGAATGATTCAATTGATTCAATCCTCAGCAGAGCTCGATAGAGAACTTCCGCTGTAGAGGATATTAGGGTTATAAAAGATAAAGATCAAAGTACTTGACAGAATAACTTGTAAAATCTTCCGTTCTAGGATGCATGCAAGCACCTATAAATACAAAACCCTATAAAATAACTCACGGATGGACAGGCCCATACCAGAAACTAAATGGACTAAATAGCGATCCCAAGACGCAACACCTTCTAGACCTAACAATCTCCCCCTTTGCGTCAATTGGAGCGAGACTATCTCTTCGGCTTGCTGGGTCCAGCTGCAGGAACTTTCTTAGTGGTATCAAACAGACGTGGGATGAGAGCAAGGATAGTTTGTCTGAAGCGAATGTACCACTGAATCATGTCATCGAAGTACTTCTTGTCATCTACTGAATTCTGTTTACATCGATGAATGATACTTAGAACATGTTCCAAGCATGCAGTGGTGTAAAGGTGTTTGTCAGCCAATGGGAACAGGCATTTCTGGCCTTCGTTCCTTGTAAACATGACAGAATTCCGCTTCGGGTCAATTCTTCCCATCTGCATCATGTTCAAATCACTAGCAGAGCCTACAGGAGAAATAGTAGGCTTTTTCCTGAAGATGCTAGCGATCTCCTGATCCATCTTGACAACCTCCATAATGTAGCATACGAGCATCCTTTTGAAGTGATCAATAATTCGACCATACTCAGCTACGTTGGTAAGGAGGATGTTGTGCAAAATAATCCAGTCATGTGGATTCAGGTTGGGAAGATCAGCAAGTGATATCGCGTGTTCGGTTTTGGAGGAACCTCTCAGCACTTTGAACTGAACGTTCGTGAACTTCCCCTCACGAAACGGCTTGAGGACCCGAACGTTGACAATCTTCTAAGCAGACTTCAGATAGAATTCGACGAGTTCCCTATCAACCTTTGGATGAGGATGAGGGACATCAGCAACGTTATCAAAGGCATGAAAGATGAAGGCTTTTCGGGTCAGTGGCATGTCGAACTGAGAATCGACAGAGTTGATACGATCCAATGAAATCACTGGTTCAAGCCACGGAATTCTGGGAGTTTCAATAGCCTCTTTCAGAAGCTTCTCAAGAGTCCATGGAGGAAAAAGAGTTTTCGTACTCTCAAGAAGGTCATGAGCCTCCTTCATTTTCCTTTCATTCGCCTCAGCCTCTCTGGCAACACGAGCGCTCATGCCAACATCTTTATCACGACCTTATTTCTTTAAGAGATCTGCAATCGTCTCTTTATCATCATCATCACTGTCTTCAACAGTTTTCTTTCCTTTGTCTTTGACACCCGAACCTGAGGATTGACCTGCTGGAGGAGGTTCGGTTGTTTCAGTTGCTGTAGAAGTGGGAGGTGGTTGGGACTGAGACACATCTTCTCCCCCTTGTTTCGGAGTGGACACGAACTCCAGGAGCCCTTCAATTTTGCTTAAGAGAGCAAGGGCCGGACAAATCTTTTCTGCAAGAGTGCGCCTCACCGAGTAGTTCAGAATCGGATCATGGGCTTCAATGATGTTGGAAAGGGCTGCGTGGACATCCGAAACACACAAAGAAATAACTTCTCGCTCAGATCGAAGAGATTCAACTTCCGTTTGAGAATGGAGAAGCTGAAGACTCTTGAGCTTGAGAGCAGTGGTCTTTCGTGCGAGACCATCTATTACTGAGTTCTCGGCAGCTAAGTCTTCATGAAGCTTAGTCAGGCGCTCCTCAATAGTCGACTTAAATGATGTGTTGTCATCACTGAGACTTTCACGAATACTAGCAAAGGACTTCAGTTCTGAGGCAACTGAGGTAGCCAACTTGTTGACAATAGGGTCAAGCTTCGTTTTATTGGAATCGGCAGTTTCCTGTAAAGACTGCAAAAGAGAAGAAGCGTCAACAAATAGTTTTTTGACTATTTCGGTCGCAGCAGCACACGCCTTGGTGGAGGCGTCAATAGCAGCAGTGGCACAGTTGATATAGGTTTCATGAGCCTTAGTAAACTTATCAACAATTTGTTGGGTCAAAAATATGGTTTATACTTTGCTTTTCTAGGAAAATATATTTTTATGTAATGTTGTATGTGTTTGCGGTTTGTGTGTACGGCCGTACATGTGTGTACGACCGCACTCCCTGTGTGCGGCCGTACACAGGGTGTGCGGCTGTACACATGTGTATGGCTGGAGGTCCATATAAATAGAGGAGTGCATGTGAGTGTACGGTTGAGAAAGAGAAAAAGAAAAGAGAGAAGGCTAGAGAAGAGAGAGAAAGTTAAAGAGAAGGTGTGTGTGAAAGAGAATCTATTGTAAGGAGCATCAATCATATCATCAATACATTAGATTCAAGTTATTATTCTTCTCATTCTCTTCTATATTTGATCTGACATTGTCCAATTGATTGGGATTCCGCACTATCAATTGGATCTGATTGATACACAACCAATTTTGGGGACTTATAATTGGTATCAGAGCTTGGTTGTATCAATCAATTTTTCCAGATCTGGAGCGTATCTGATCTTATTTTGAAAGAGAATAGCGTTTTTGGATAGATCTCGCAAATATAAGGGGGGTTACTTCTTTGCATTTTTCATAAAAACGAGTTTTTGATCAAGTTTTGGAGCAAAAAATGGTGAAAAACGTCGTTTTTTTCGCGAATCTGTTGAAGGAGTGCGGCCACTTGAAGGTGTGCGGCTCAGTAGCGTCGGTGTGCGGCTCAGAGTATACGGCTCGGTGTGTGCGGCTCGGAGTGTGCGCCTCGATGTGCGGTTAGGGTCTCAGTGTGCGGCTCCGTGTGCGACCTCGGTATACGGCTTAGAGTGTGCGGTCCTTGGTGTGCGGCTCGGTTTGGTGTGCGGCCGGCTCGGTGTGTGCAGCTTAATCTTTTGTACGGTCCAGCGTCTTCGCTTCGTTCTCGGTCAGCAGCAGCAGAAGTCCTCGCGTCGCACATTTAAAAAAAAGGGTGAAACGAATTGTAGGAGCCGGGGATCGAAACCGGGTTTCTTGCATCTTTAGCTTCGCGTCTTACCAATTCAGCTACGCGCCTTCTTGATTCTTTCCTTCCCTTTTGTAATTCAAATATTATATCTCCGGTTCATATTTTCTCCCAAAAATCATTTTCTTTTTATTTTTAAATTTCTTTTTCATCCAAAATTTTAGTTTTTTTATATTTTTGACTTTTATTTTTGTTTTTTTATCTTAAAATTTTGACTTTGACTTTAAAAAGTTGACCTTTGACTTTAAATTTTGACTTTCTCGTTTGACTTTTAATTTTTCAAATTTGGATTTTCGGTTTGAATTTTGAGTTTGACTTTTCAAGTTTGACTTTTGAGTTTGACTTTTCAAATTTGACTTTTAAGGTTGATTTTCTCGGTTTTTAAGTCAAAGGGCAATCAAAAATAAAAAAAAATTAAAAAATACTAAAAAAAAAATGAGTTCCACATCAATTCCAGTAAATGAAGTTTCATGTACTCCATCTTGTAAAGCTACGATTAAATTTCTCCGCGAACAAATTGATTTATTAAAAAGAGAAAATGAGGACCTCAAATACGAAGGCTATACTCTAAGGAAAGGTCAGAAACCTTTAAAAGCTCAATTAGAGGCCAAGACTAAGGACTTTAGGATATTACAAGAAGAGTACAGCAACAAGTGTGAAAATTACGATCACATTAAACACAAACTTGCTGCTGTAACTGAAGAAATTGATGCTTTGAAAATAAAGTGTGGAAAAACAGATGTTAGTTTCAGAAATTAAACTGCATCAAGTAAGACAGCCGAGTCCTTAGTAGAAAATCAATTGAGTTTTAAAGATAATCAAACCAAGGGTCTAGGGTATCACAGTGTGCCACCTCCTTTTAATCACAATTATAACCCACCCTTTGAGACCAATGAGGAAGAAATGTCTGCTCAGTAAGGCCAGACCCCTGCTCCAGATTCAGTTAAGACTGAACAATCAGAGCCAACTGAGGGTGCTGAGCTGAACGATACTAATTCTTCTACTTCATGTGCAGGTAAAGTAGAAGAGGATGAGAACAAGGAGAACACCATTGAACAAACCAACATCTCCTTGAACTCTGAATCTCTTGCTTCAAACTCAGTTGCTTCTGATCAACCTGCTGTTGAGAAGTACAGGCCACCAAGTCAAGTGAAACAGCCGACCTGTTGCAGCTGTGCGTGTGGGAAAAGCAAGAGACAAGGCAAAGACACGCCACCAGGGGCAGGAAGAAACAACTTCACAGTGAAGAAAAAGACATGTTTTCACTGTGGAACACCTGGACACATTGCCAGAAATTGTCCTAATCGAGCATACGTTCCCTGCTATGCATAAGGCTGGAAAAACGCGCAAAGTGGGAGATTCTACAAAAGAAACCCTTCGAGGCCACATTCAGACAATAGCGACTGGAATGCCCAGAAGGCCAAGAATCAAACCTATAAGGTCAAGAAGGGAATGTTGGCAAAGAAGCCAAATCCAAGAGATGCTCCCGTGAAGCCAAAATCAAAATCATCTCAACGGCCGATATCAAGTTCAAAAGCAAGTACTGAGCCACCCATCGGATCGAAAAAGAAATGGGTTAAACCCAACTACAAATGGGTTCCAAAGGCTCAATCTCCCAAATCAACTAACGATTCTAATATTTCTATGTCTTCTGTTTGTGATAAACTGGACATGTCATGGGAGAAAGTATCGTGTGTCGATGACAAAGGTCGACCCAGTTCAAAATGGACTGGGTTCCAAAGACCAACTAATCCCGCTCTGTGTCGGAGCAGCTATGGAGGCATATCATCAGACTTCGGTTTGTTGGTAGTAACTGTTCCAGGCACATGATAGGAGACAACTCTCTACTGTACAATACTCAGAACATTATTTGAGAGTATGTGTCCTTGGCACGAAAGGAAGAAAGGCAGAGATCACAAACGAGGTTTGTGCTTAACGACATGAAGAATTTTCAGATCTGTTCTGAGTTTACGCGTGCTGTTCTCAGACCTTCTGGATGCAAATTCAATCGGTGACTTACGGTTTGCGTTTTCTTCTCTATACTCCTGAGTTTTTCTTAACCTGATTCGCTTGAAAGACTAATTTTTGTTTTAGGATAGTTTAAATTTGCGCATTTACTTTCGTTTCTCTCTTATGCACAAATTTAGGGGGAGAAATAAAAACAACACAAAAATTAGAAAATTTTAAAACAAAAATAAAAAATTAGATAATCCAAAAACAAAAAAATTAGAAAATCCAAAAACATTAGAAAATCAAAAAAATAAAAAAAAATTATGCTGGTTATAGAATGTGCTTGAGGGAGATGTTTTGGGAAGTGATATGATAAAGTGATAACAGGCAACCTGAGTCTGCGTAACGTACCCGAAGTTGAAGGGTCTATGCCCTGGTTTGATACGTCGGTAGGCACAAAATTTTTTTAAATGGACTTGAATAGGGAGAGTTGAACTTAGGAAATTTATAGACTTGACAAATCTTGACCTAGTTAGATCCGTTCAGCCTGACAATACAACGCTCGGATAGGTTAAGCAGGGAGATTTATATGGGAATCCACTCGTCACAATAATTGAACCCGTACTTGGAACCATGGCATAACTTTTCCTCGATGTGCGGATTCTATCCTTAATTCCGGTTGGATGGGGCGACTGGTAAATTCCGATAAATTAGGTCTGTAGAATATCATTTTCTCTCCATCCATCTGTTAGTCATATGTTGTCTCCTTTGTGTTGGATTAGGTGTCTAAGCCCATAACTATAATTGGTATGTACTTGAATTGATAGCAGCACAGTCCTTTTGGGTTGCCCTCAAACCTAGCAACCGGACAAGGAAATTATGAAAGGAGAGATATTAATTTATTATAAGATTAATAAATTAATATAAATGAATTTATTAATATGTTAAAAGATTAATATATTAATAAGAAATCATTTTGTTTAATTAATTGTTAGCCAGAAATTAATCAGAATTAATTTTGGGGTTAAAAGAATTAATTATAAAGTGCAGGGACTAGTTTGCAATTATCTAATAGTTGAGTGGAAGGCTCCAGAACCTCCTTGGAAGGAGGTGGACGAAATCTATAGGGGAAACCCTAAGGATTTCGTCCAAGGGGGCTTGGATAAGGCCTTTGGCTTTGCTTAGGCCCTAAGCAAGGAGCATTAGGGTTTTTCCTAAACCCTAGATCCCTCAACTATATAAGGAGCCTCCTGGTTCACAATTTGGTCACTCTTTCTTTGGAAGAAACCCTTAGGGCCGAAAATTGCATACTCCCTCTCTCTCCTTCTACTTTCCTTCTTGCAAGTTTGGGTGTGATTCCATTAGAGGCATTACACTTGTGGTGCTAAACTTCCAAGAAGATCAAGATCAAGATCAAGGGAATTATTAATTGTTTACTATAACAATTGAAAGGTATGTAATTACTAAACCCTAGTTTGTTAATTTTGATATTAGCCTCTCTCCTCTAGGGTTCTTGTTTTGCAATTCAAAGTTGTATGTTCAATAGATAAAACATAGATCCAAAGTAGGTTGCATGTGAACTTAGGAATTGTTTTTCTAGTTTATTTGTTTTACCTAAAACCCATTAGTGGTATCAGATCCATTGTTTTTTTAAATTGAATTGCTATAATAGTTGAATTGCAAATTAGGTTTTATAGCCATTAAACCCTAAAGGCCAGAATTCTCGATTTTAGGGTTTTGGTGCAAAGGGTTTTGGAAAACCCTAGCCTCCATGAACCCTAGTCGAAATTAGGGTTAGGGTTTCCAAAACCCTTGCCTCCTCCCCTTGTAATTTCGAAATATGCTCCCCCGTTTAAGGTTTCTTTGTTTTGGATAATAGTTGCCTTATTGGATAATTGAGATAAATAAGGAAATTATCCTATCCCCATATTTTCGAAATCTAGAAGGGATATGGATTAAGATTAAATTAAGTGTTTGATTTAATTAGATAATCCTTACTAGATTTAATTAATTAATTAAAAGTTAATGAATAGACAAATATTAAATCTAGTTATTTGTTTGAGAAAATTAAGGAAATTATCCTATCCCCATATTTTTGAATTCTAGAAGGGATATGGATTAGGATTAAGTTAATTGTTTAATTTAATTAGATAATCCTTAAAAGATTTAATAAATTAATTAAAAGTTAATTAATAGATAAATATTAAATCTAATTAATTGGTTTACTTAAATTTAAAATTTAATAGTTTAAATTTTGAAAAATTTATATAAACCCTTGGAGTTTTAAAATGTTTTAAAACACACCTTATATGTATATTATAATTAAAAGTTAAATATTATATATGTATAAGAATATGGTCAGTCAAATCGCTAGTATGCCTCATTCACGAAGCTAATCTATAAGGGGGGTATAAGGAAACTGCCTATAAAATGGTAGTTGAATGGGTGTCCACTCTCACCCACCGCTTCCTTGATTAGTGGAGGGTCATTAGCAGAACGGATTTGATAGGACAACTACATCTCATTAAAAGTATAATGTTATTAAAGAAAGTACTAGAACATTATTTTACAAAATACCAACTCTAGTTACTTTAGGAGAAATGTGAAAAGTATGCTAATCCATGAAATTGCACATTATGCTTTATTGGTCATTAGTGGAGCATGTGTGGTTAACTGGCACACTAAAAGGCACTAATAAAGAGTAGTAATGGATATCTCATAATTGTCATTTTGATGGAGCATGTGTGGTTTACCAGCACATCAATAGTTAATGATAAAGACAATGAGGTTACCAAGCACATTTGCATGGTTATTCACATCTTGTTTGTGATCCTCGGCATCCCAGTCACAAATAGAAGAGCATAATCCGAGATTAAAACATGCCATTGAATAGTTTCAATGTATCTCAAAGGATCTAGGAGTTTCCAATACATTTAAAACTTAACTTTTTTTGTTTTTCATGGTGGAAATTGGTAAATCGTCATTTACCTACCTTCAAATATTATGCAAATTGGATTACGGCATCCCTCTTCCAATTTGTGGAATGTTGTGTTGGATCCTAGCCTCGATGTTTCATTTGGGTGTTACATCAAGGATTCTTATTAACTAACTTGAATTTTCTCCCGTTTTATAGATGTCTGAATCTAACCATGGTCTTCCCGAATCTAAAGGAAAAAGTATTCATGCTCAATGTATGTTCCACTATGAAGGTGAAAGATCAATCCCTACCATGTGGACTAACTTGATTCCACTTACTCCACCTCCTCCCGTTGTTCTCCCAAACCTACAAGTTCGAAGGCTTGAAAAGTTCAAGCTCACTCAAGCCCTTTTGGCAAGTAAACACGAAGATGGGAAACCTGTGTGTGCACACGTCTTAGAGATGAAGTCACACATTGATAGGTTAAGCATGTTTGGTGTCGAGATTTCAAGTGAGTTGGCTGTTGACTGGGTTCTTCAGTCACTTCCTGAATCATACAGTGAGTTCGTTAGAGAGTACTATATGATGGATCACGACGTGACCCTCATTGATCTCACCTATTTGCTTATAGCTGTTGAATCAGCAATGATTTGGCGTGCTGATCAAGCAAATTTGTCTGGTGAATCAAACTCCCAAACTTCAAGGGACATTGAAAATGATGACATTGGAGATCCAGAAAAGGTAAACTCTGAGATTGTTCCTTGTGTCATTCCAAAAGAGTCCATTTGCTTTTATTGCCAAGAGAAGGGGCATTGGAGACGAAGCTGCCCTATCTACCTGAGAGATCTAAGAAATGGGAGAGTCTAGTGTTATGACTCCTCCTTGGGTATAAAATCCACTATCTAACTCCATCAAGTTCCTATTCATTGATTCTTAATACATAATGTGATAAGATTACATTTGAATGTTTTGCAGGATGAGAGAAAAGATAGGAAGCTTGATGGAAAAGCAAGATGAGTCTGATCACGAAGAAATGGATCACCGTCGCATGGATTCGAAGATCAGATTTTGAGCTTAGAAAGTTATGATAGATTTGTTAGGAATAAATACATAGTTTTTGAGTTGATTTTGCATTGTAAGGACAAGTTTTCCGCTGCTTTTATGAATAAAATAAAATTTTTGGTTTGAATAATTTTATATATCCATGCAATGAAATCGTTATGAAAAATTGATGTATTGTTATCAATAATGGATTTGATTCTTAATTATGTCATTTGTGGAAATGTCGAGAATTTGCCAAATGAGGAAAGATTCTCATTGCCCAAGCTTCAATTGGACAGAAACTTGGAGTCATGCAACTTGATTGCGTGATGAATGAGAAACTTCATATTTGGAAATTAGACTAATTCTTTGACAAAGTGTCAAGAGAAGGACTAGGAGATCAAGTACACTAGGTTGTACATTGATCAAGTTCACCACGAGAGTGATAAAGATATTCGTCATGATTTACTAAAGTTTAGTGAATATGGTTATGCTTATAAGATTAAATATAATTCTGAGTTGATTGAAAGAATTTCAATCAATGGCAGAACGAATAAGACGAATCAAGTAGGCAGAAAGATAAAAGTATCTCTATGCTAAGAAGAAGGGAGAGTAAATTTTATTGTGTTTTATGATAAGTCGTAATGATTAGGAACCATATCTCAATTGATCCTCTAAGTAAGTCTTAGTACATTTGCATGTCTAAGAAGAGGAATCGAGAATTGTGGAAATGGTTAAAATCAAGAAGTCAATCATACTTCGTTCCAACATCAAGTCTTAGAGTTATACTCCAAGATTGTGAATTGAGTGACAAGTCTCAAGAAGGTTTATAACACCAAATGTGGAATTTGGAAATGTTTTCTTATTCTTGCACATTTAAAATTTGTAAGTTGTGATGTCTTGGATAAGACAAAGACCAACTAGGACAAATTTTGTGAAGTGTTTTGTCTTGATAAGAACCACACTAACTCTTGAATATTTGTTTTGTCGAGGAAAGTTTCCTGACAAGAGAATCGTATATGTCAAGAGGTCAGTGGGAGTTTTAATGATCTTGAAAAAGGTTTCAAGAACTAATCAAGAATAAACCTTATCGATCATCACTAGCACACGACTTGAGGTTTATAGCCTATCGTGGATGACATACTCATTTTCTATGCCATTCCAATTGAATTAATTATGCAAGTGAGTTCTATGAGTTCTCATGTGAATGCATAAAGACATAGCACCTTGATCAATGGAAAGTACATTGATAAGTAAGGATGAGTTGATAAACCACTTGGAAGACATGGTGGGCACTCGTGTTACCATGAGGCAAGAAATCGAGATTGAGAAAGTTCAGTCCATATGAGTTTGGATTTGTCACAAACTTTGGTTTTGACAAATTCACATGGATAGGAACTTATACACCACAAAATCTAAGTGTCATAAGATTACCTCCTTCATGAAAATGACTGTGAGGAAATGCTTTCACTAAGAGAGATTTTAAGAAGATAGCAATTGTGGAAATTGTATTCTCAAATTCGATTATGGTTACGACATCCCTTTCCATAGTTCGAATTATGAGATTTGACAATTAGTCTGAACATTTGGGACTTAGTGACATAAGTTCTGAATTTGTCTAGACACACATATGAGCTTTCTAAGGCAAAGGTGTATGATTTTAAGAAGCTTTGATAAAGGCTTATCAAAGCATTAGGTATTAGAAATATGAACTTAAGGAATTCAATAAGCATTGTTCTCTGGAAGTTTAATTGTTTTCTGAATACATGTCAAAGCTAGTGGGAGCATAAGTGTTATGCTGGTAAGAAAATCATCATCATGTTAGTGGGAGCATGATTATTATGGTAAAGTATTGCGAGTTAGCAATATTAATTATAGAAAACAAAGATTCACTTTGCAAAGTTGTAATGTTTGAAAAGTTGTTTTGCTATAATTAAGGGAGAGAATATTATACTTCATTTCAAAATTCTAAAGCTTAGATCGAGAAATGTTAATAAATTTAGTCAATGATATATAGTGCATTCTCAAATTCGATTATGATTACGGCATCCCTCTTCATAGATCGAATTGTGGGAACAGGACACATAAAATATTATGGCAGAAGGATGATAAAGTATCACTTCCTTATGTGAGACATTATGCATCATGTTCAATACGCTTCGGGTATAGGATCGATTGCATATGCTGTAATATTTTACCATTCTAAAATTTTCCAAATGCCTAGGGCATTAAGAGGGAAAAAGGAACTAGAATCGGTTTTGACTAAAATAATTAAACAACTATCAAAGGAAAATCTGAGGTTCACTGAGGATTTGTCGTTTGTGAGTAGTTAGAAGTATAGTACTGAATGGGCTATATTGACATTATTATGAATAGATAAGATTCTATTAAGAATAAGCTGTCATATGGCAAATATGGAAATGTCTCCATATTGGGAGTTGGATGTTGAGAGTCTGTGTCTATATTAGAAACTTTTATGCAAGAAGGATATACAAAGGAATTTACTTTGAATGTGAGACTTCACGTCTATGGAATTATCTTGTAACAATTTCCGATAGAGTACTTTGTAATTTCATTGGCCAAAGTCTTGGTGACTTTTGTGCTTTGACTTTGCGAAAGGATCGTTGCATAAAATGTTAGAATCTAGCATATTCTAGTAGTTGCAAGAACCTTGTGTTCTAACACTAATAATAAGGATTGGGAATTGTGAAATGAGCATCATTGGAAAGGTTTTTCAATTGATTTATTTCACAAAGTATGAACCATAGGAAACCAAAGTGTGCATGCTTGGAGCATGGGACAATTGTGGTTATAATTCAAGTAATAAGTTGATTTTCTGAAACTATAAGCAATGAATAATGAGTAATCAATATGGTGTTTAAATAAAAGTGTTTTTATTTACGCTCAAAAGCTTTGGGGCCATATAGGATTAATATTATTATTGCGTTTCACTTTGCATGTTTTGACTTCCCGAATAATAAGATTATTCAAACTCCACAATCGCTCGTACTTTTGGAAGTAAGTAGTGAATCAATACTGTCATGAACTGGATTGTAGATTGTCTAAGGATAGACATGGCAATAGATTTGCTGCAACGTTCATGAGTACTCATAAATTGAGATTTGAGTATTGGATAAACCCACGCTCAGAGTATTACTTCATGGAATTCATCACGAGTAATACTGAGATGATAATATCTATGATCTTGAAATAGAGATATATGAGTTGTAATTTGCAAGTCGGCTATACATTGGGGATATGAAAACGCATCAGTAACTTGGTGTTATAAAACATATTGTCATGTATGGTTTGATGAGTAAAAGATACAAGCATATGAGTCAATGTTTATTCGTTCCTTTTGCCCTAACGGGAAAATCGATATCTGTGGGCCCCTCGATGATTTGGTGTTGACTTGTGTGTTGGGCCCAGCCAGGACTGAATTGATGTGTTCGATTAGAAGTCCTATATCATCACAAATCAGAAATCGGGAAACATAGATTCTGGACAAAGAGATTGATTGTATTCCATGTCTTATGTCTGGGGATATCTTGCAGAACGAAGGATTATATGATCACTTATCTTAGGACTCGTAACGGACTGGGTAAGAGTTCGGCAGCAGCTTTTTGGAAGCTACAATTTGCTGGTCAAATTTAGAAGGCATACTAGCAATTATAGTTACAGACTTATCCAAGTGGGAGACTGTTGGATTAGGTGTCTAAGCCCATAACTATAATTGGTATGTACTTGAATTGATAGCAGCACAATCCTTTTGGGTTGCCCTCAAACCTAGCAACCGGACAAGGAAATTATGAAAGGAGAGATATTAATTTATTATAAGATTAATAAATTAATATAAATGAATTTATTAATATGTTAAAAGATTAATATATTAATAAGAAATCATTTTGTTTAATTAATTGTTAGCCAGAAATTAATCAGAATTAATTTTGGGGTTAAAAGAATTAATTATAAAGTGCATGGACTAGTTTGCAATTATCTAATAGTTGAGTGGAAGGCTCCAGAACCTCCTTGGAAGGAGGTGGACGAAATCTATAGGGGAAACCCTAAGGATTTCGTCCAAGGGGGCTTGGATAAGGCCTTTGGCTTTGCTTAGGCCCTAAGCAAGGAGCATTAGGGTTTTTCCTAAACCCTAGATCCCTCAACTATATAAGGAGCCTCCTGGTTCACATTTTGGTCACTCTTTCTTTGGAAGAAACCCTTAGGGCCGAAAATTGCATACTCCCTCTCTCTCCTTCTACTTTCCTTCTTGCTAGTTTGGGTGTGATTCTATTAGAGGCATTACACTTGTGGTGCTAAGCTTCCAAGAAGATCAAGATCAAGATCAAGGGAATTATCAATTGTTTACTATAACAATTGAAAGGTATGTAATTACTAAACCCTATTTTGTTAATTTTGATATTAGCCTCTCTCCTCTAGGGTTCTTGTTTTGCAATTCAAAGTTGTATGTTCAATAGATAAAACATAGATCCAAAGTAGGTTGCATGTGAACTTAGGAATTGTTTTTCTAGTTTATTTGTTTTACCTAAAACCCATCAGTTTGCGTGACTTTCAATCCGACCTGGTACACAACATATGCAACTCTATTTCTCTGCAGGTTATATATGTGAAAGACTTCTTATCTGTTAGCCATATGTTATCTCCTCTGCGCGACTTCTAATCCGACCTGGTACACAGCATATGCAACCTTCTACTTCTCAACCCCTCTGAAGTAATAAGTAATAAGTAATAGAATTTTGAATCTATCTTCTCTTTGAATGGTTGTCTGCTCACCCGGTGTAAGGAGTACTCTGGAAGTTCTTGATGGCTGGGGCATATCAGGAAGCGGGAAACACCTTCTAGTACACTTAAAATTGAACACATACAGATTGTCTATAGATCTCGCTGCTCAATTTAGGTGGATAACAATATCCCTGGTCGTCAGATGAATGGTCCTTAAGATATAGTATCTAAGAAATTAGGATCAGATATAATTTTTAGGAACTTAAGTTCACATGTCTTGTAACAAATAGTATGTCCTAAATTTGTCACAATTTTTCGTGTTTAAGTGGACAACAATACCGACGATCGACCAGACAAAGATGTGAATATGAAAGGTACCGATAAGTGGATAAAGGTTGTCTAAAATCTTTGATCCCAAATCTCTCTTAAAGTTAGATATCATTTTTATTTTTGTTAAATTTGTCATAGTTTCTTCTAATTTAAATATTAGGGGAGAATTAAAAATAAAAAAAAAATCAAAGAAAAATCATAAAAATTTAAAAATCCTAAAATAGTGTTATTTATGTTTTATTTCTTGTTTAGAAAAATCAAAAATCCAAAAATATTTTTTGTTTCTGTTTTCATTTGTGTGCTAAGTTTTCTTTTAGTTTTGTTTTGTCTTAAAAAGTAATTTCAGGTATAGATAAGACTCATGGAGTTTGTGTTGAAGATTTCTGAGCCAAAGCCTCGTCCGTGAGCATCGATGAATTCACATTCAAAGGAGCAAGAAATGAAGATTATTCTTTCGACATTCAATCTGTCAACCCCAGAAGCATGGTGAAGCTGTACTTGAAGATTATGTCACAGATTGCATTCAAGCCTCCTCAATCAATCCGCTGCTATCTTTGTACCTACTGAAGTGATCCTGAAGATTTGTTCTCTCTGTAGACTCTCAAGCTGAAGCCCTATCTTTCAAGAATCTGTACATCAAGCCTCCACACCCAATGTGCGTTCAGAGTCAAATCTTGAAGAAAATCCCAACCGCTCAAGATGAAGTCATTCATGAAGATTCATCAAGTTCATCTTGAAGCTGTGAAGAAATCAAAGATTAATGCTGAAGCCAAGCTCCCAATGAAGATTAACAAGAAAAAGCCAGCTACTTTTTAGGGGGAGCTTGTTGGGTCAATTAGAAAAGAAAGTTATAAAACAAGGGGGAGATTGTTGGGTCAAAAATATAGTTTATACTTTGCTTTTCGAGGAAAATATATTTTTATGTAATGTTGTATGTGTTTGCGGTTTGTGTGTACGGCCGTACACAGGGTGTGCGGCTGTACACATGTGTATGGCCGGAGGTCCATATAAATAGAGGAGTGCATGTGAGTGTACGGTTGAGAAAGAGAAAAAGAAAAGAGAGAAGGCTAGAGAAGAGAGAGAAAGTTAGAGAGAAGAAGTGTGTGTGAAAGAGAATCTATTGTAAGGAGCATCAATCATATCGTCAATACATTAGATTCAAGTTATTCTTCTTCTCCTTCTCTTCTATATTTGATCTGACATCGTCCAATTGATTGGGATTCCGCACCATTAATTGGATCTGATTGATACACAAGCAATTTTGGGGGCTTACACAATCCCCAGAATAGCAGCCTCTGAGATGGTAGACTTTGAGGAAGAAGAGGATGAAGCAATGAGAGAATCAATCTTCTCATGAAGCTCCTTGAGATGCTTCTTGGTTACCTGAGCATCATCGTCATCATCACTCTGCATTTGGTACGGACTATAATAGACCGAGTCAAATTTCACGTCCTCTCCGCCAAGAAAAGGGTCTTCATTATATGCTGAGTAAGCAGGAGATTAGGGAGAGGGTGAGGGTGGAGGCTCGGGTGTGGAAGTAGGTTCGGGTACGGATATATGTTCGGTAGTGGGAGTGCGTTCGGGTGCTGTAGTAGGAGCCCCCGTATCAGATACGTTGGTTCTAACTCCAGCGGTGGTTGTTGTGGTAGCTTCAGTAAAAATGGGAGGTGGTACAGGGATAGAAGTAGGTGGTATTTGAGTAGTGGAGGTTATAGGGGGAAAGGAAATAGAGATGGAGATTGGGGGAGGAGAGACAGGTCTAGTGGAAACAGGTACCTCAGGAGAAGGCGAACGTGGAGGAGTGTTACCACGTAGGGACTCTTCAGTGTCTGAACTCTCTACCTCAGATTCACTGGAGGAGGAGGCAAGAATAAGCTTTCGCCTAGGTTGAGTCTTTCTCTTCTTTGGAGGAGGAGATTGAGCTGCTTTGGAGGGTTTGCGTTTCTTCGGAGAAGGACCTTTCGCTCCCTTGACAACATTCTTGTCTTTTCCTTTGTCATTCTTCTTTCCCTTGGGAGCAGACCGATCAGCATCATGAATTGATTGAATCATGTCAGGAGTGAGTTCTCTGGGACTAGAGCGACGAAACTCCTTGTACGTTCTGATGATCCGGCTATCGTTTGGAACATCCCCATACATTGACTCAGGGATTGAGCCAATAAACTAAAACTTAGAGGAATCAGATACAATTATCTTCGTGGTGTGAAAAGTACATATCGAAGAAAGTGGAGAATCAGCAACGATTGGAACGTGATACTTGTCCATCCCCCATTTTGCGACCAGCGTCTAGAATCTAGCGTAGGAGATCTTTGAATGGCGAGATGTGGATGCGAGACCCTGAATCAGCTGCTGCCATAGAACTGACCCATAGTCAAGGTTAATGCCATGGTACAGGCCATAAAGAATGGTCATAAACAGACGACTCGCCCCGTCTGAACCAGCACTTCGTTCTGATAGCCCCTTGAACAAGACAGTGAAGAAGCCGTTCCACTGAGGAGGTAGGCAAGATTTCTTGAATTTGGTCACCGTCGTCAGAATTTCAGTGCAGCCCATGTTATAAAACATGGAAAACAACTGTCCCACTGGGATGGATTCAGGGTTAACCCTAGATTCATCGGGTGCAAACCCTAAAAGCGAATAGAATCGCTGCTTGGAGATGGAGGCCTTGTGATCAAGAATGTCGAAGAAGATTCGATCGACAGACTTGTCATAGTGGGCAATGGAGAATATTTGTGAGAGACACTCCATTGGAACTGTTTCGACCTTAGTGAGAGCTGGAACCAGCGGCGAATACTTGAGAAATTCCATGATTGGAAACATGAATGCATCGTAAACTTGAGGAGTGAGGTCGATAATCAAACTTTGTTGAAGACGAATTGGCAGAATGTGAGAAGTAACATGAACTGATGATGAGTCCGCCATTGAAGGAGAGAATTTGGGAGGGATGATGAACAATAGAAAAATCAAAGCTTTTCTTGCTCTCTGAAGGTTTTGTGCAGTAAAGAGGTAAATTATGGTAGAAATTACCTTTTGTACCGTGGTGAGAAAAGAGAGAAAAATCTGTTCCCAAATCGTCAAGGGAAATGCAAAGAGTTTCCTTAGGTGATTGACGCGTGACAGTTTAAAGCCCCGATGATTACGCAGGAGAGAGAAAAACTATCCCGTTTCACACGCCTTCCTATCAGGCGCCATTTGAAGTGTCAAAAATGGTTCCACTTCACACGCCTTCCCATCAGGCGCCGTTTGAAATATCAAACCGATTGGATTTTCGGCTGAGTCGGCAACTTATCCCTTTAGAGTGAGTTGTCATCATAAAGCAAAATATCCACGTGTAACATTTTGAGCCACATCTCTTTTATAACGTTAAATCCCATAGCCAAAAATTGCTTGTAAGTAATGAAACCAGAATTATGGAAAATCAAAAAGATTTTCGTGTATAGAGTGTAAAAGAAAAGAAATAAAGCAATACATATGTGGGAAATTGTGATGTCAATAAAGACTTGAAACAATAGATCCCGGGCACGAATCTCTTCCTTCAAAGTCAAGAAAGACCGTAAAGTGTTTGTGTGGTTTCCCGTTCAATTACGATCAAACACTTATTAAGAAGTGTTGAAAGGCATCTTTTAATAAGGCTACTTTGGGTGGCTTTCGCTTCAGTTCAGAATTCCTGATCTTGACATAAGACAGAAATCAACTGAAGTACTTGTGAGACCAATGTAGTCTGTTGAACAAGTAGGTATGAAGAGAATTTAAGTGGCATGTGTAAAATACTTTTAGGTGAAATCTCAAAAAAAAAAAAAACTGGATTCTAAGGGAAGAAATGTTATGGGATTTAACAATTTCGTAAGAATCACACAAAAAGAAAATTTAGAGATTTCAAGTTACAGCCCCATGGGTGACTTCGTTAATTCATTAGTGAAAACTAGAGCAAAATTTAATTGTTCACCGTCAATGCATAGTAGGTATTGAATTGTGGGTTTCACTTACCACGTAGTGGCACGAAGCTAAGATCATGAACACATAAATTTTGTAACCATAAAGCTCAGTGGTAATTACCGAGAGTCTCAAGGGTTACTTGTATGAGGCGAATTGGATGGAGAAAAGTATTTGGAGATGGTATAAAGAAACCAAAGTACCTCTGCTGTAAAATAAGGACAAAGCAGAAAACTCTTATCTCATGTGAGAATAGAGTAAGGTAGCTCATGATTAGAATAAATATAAAAGCCTAATTGGGAAGACAAGGTTTGTATATACCAAGTCAGTAAGGCTATTATTCAGAATCGGATGAGGCTTTCGACACGAGCAGCAGCATGCTTCTAGGAACACTTAACTATTAAGAATGTGAGAACAAGAGTTGCTCCACAATTATCGACACAAAATTAACGAACACAAGAAAACAAACAAAAAAAAATGTTTTTGGAGTTTTTGATTTAAAGCGAAAAACAAAAAAATATTTTTGGAGTTTTTGATTTAAGGAGAAAAACAAAAAAATGTTTTTGGAGTTTTTGATTTAAAGAATGAAAAAGAAAAAAAATTTGGAACCGAACCCGAAATAGACCGAACGCTCGGTTCATTTCGGTTAAAAAAAACTTTGAAAAAGTAAGAAAGAAATGAGACATAAGAGTACAAAAAAAAATTTACAACCAAAAGTTTACCACCAAAGAAACTACCTTTAAGTGAGAAGCAAAGATAAGAGAATAGGACCGAACCCGAGCGCTCGGTTCATTTCGGCACTCACAGGAACCGAACCCGAACATTCGGTTCATTTCGCTTCCAACTTTTAGGTTTGAGAAGTAGTTTTTGGTACTGACTCCTATTCCATCATCCCTAGCCCTTGTAGAATTTTATTGAAACTTGCTTCAGGAAGAGCTTTGGTGAAGATGTCATCCAGTTGATCAGTAGTTCGTACAAAACGAATCTCTACGTTTCCGTCTTCTACGTGATCTTTAATGAAGTGATACCTCAATGCAATATGTTTAGTTTTGGAATGTTGCACTGGGTTATGACAGATCCTAATTGCACTTTCTGAGTCACAATATAGTGGGATCTTTTTCATGTCCGTGATCCCTGAGTTGACTTTGGATCAAAATCACTTGAGATGTGCAAGAAGCGGCGACAATATATTCAACTTCGGCTGTAGATAGTGAAACACATGTTTGTTTCTTAGATTTCCAGCTCACCAACTTTCCATCGAGGAATTGACATCCTCCTGTAGTGCTTTTCCTGTCTAAACCACATCCTCCAAGGTCTGCATCTGAGTAGGCTTGAACAAAGAACCCTGAGTTTGAGGGATACCAGAGACCGAGAGAGGTGGTTCGCTTCAGATATCGGATTATGTTTTTCACTGCTAGCATGTGTGGTTCACGAGGATTCGCCTGAAACCTCGCACAATAACACACATAAAACATTATATCGGGCCTGCTAGCTGTGAGGTACATCAGGGATCCAATCATTTGTCGATATAGCGTTATATCAACTGCTGGTTTTTCCAAGGATGGTGTGAGTTTGGTGCCGAACGCCATGGGAACTTTGACCTTTGAATCTCCCATCATGCCGAATTTAGCAAAGAAGAGTCTTGGTATATGCTTCCAGGTAGATAAAGATGCCTTCGGGTCCCTTTCTAATGTTTAAACCAAGGAAAAAGTTAATCGGACCCATTGAGCTCATTTCAAATTTAGTCTCCATCAGCTTTCTGAATTCAGCTGTTAAGCTAGGATTCGTTGAGGCAAAGATGATATCATCAACATAGATTTGAACTATCATAAGGTGGTTACCTTCCTTCTTTCGAAAGAAGGTTGGGTCAACTGAACCTTGTTTGAATTTGGACATCTTTAAGAACTTAGTTAGTGTTTCATACCATGCCCTAGGTGCTTGTTTCATACCATAAACTGCCTTGTCTAGAATGTAACAGTGATTTGGATGCTTTTCATTCACAAAACCTGGAGGTTGTTCCACGTAAACCGTTTCTTCATGTTCTCCATTCAGAAAGGCGCATTTCACATCCATTTGATAGACCTCGAAGTTCTTGTGTGCAGCGTAGGCAAGAAATATTCGAACAGATTCCAGCCTTGCTACCGGGGCGAATGTTTCTTCGTAATCAATTACTTCTTCCTGACAGTATCCTTTCACCACAAGACGAGCTTTATTGCGAATTACATTACCCTCCTTGTCCATTTTGTTTCTAAATACCCATTTGAGACCAACTACTGAGGCATCCTTTGGTGTTGGAATGAGACGCCATACCTTGTTTCTTTCAAATTCATTGAGTTCATCTTGCATAGCCTGAACCCAATCAGAATGGTCAAGAGCAGAATTGACGGTCTTCGGCTCAACTTTGGATACAAAGGAATTATACATGCAGAACTCTACTTTGGAAAATAGGGAGGGTTGCTTTGCCTTCACTTGGGATCGGGTCAAGACCTTTTCAGATACATTACCCACTATCTGAGATACAGGATGATTTCTGGTCCATTTAACGAGGGGAGGATAGTTTGGATCATAGGATGGATCCAATTCGGCGTTGACCATTTCTTCCAATTCAGATTGACTATCATCATCATAGAACATATCGGAATTCTCCCCATCGACTGATGATGAATCATTTGGATTTTCAGGTTGGTTTGGACCATCGGGTGCAACATAACTCTCAGGAGTAGCCGGACTTTCAGGTGCTACCGGACATTCGGGTGTAGCTGAACTTTCGGGTGCTACTGGACTTTCGGGTGTAGCTGGGCTTTCGGGTGTAGCCGGGCGGTCTGGTGCTACAGGACTTTCGGGTGTAGCCTGGCTTTCGGGTGCTACAGGAATGGAATTCTTCCCCTGAAAGTGTGAGTTCGGTTGATTTGAAGAAAACAGATTCTCCCCCTCAACTGAAGTGTCGTGCTAAGGAGGTTCGTTTTGAACTTGTTCTCCTTCTTCCATTTGTTTGGCTGCATCTTTGACAATCTGCTTCAGATGATCAATTTTGTTGTCTGCCGCCTTGGCTTCTGATAGAGAGGCTTTCTCAGGTTCATCGAACAGGTCAACGAACTGATCAAATAGATTAGCAATCATAGCTGTGACTTGACCTGTTTGAGAGAAAATCTCTCCAATTGCTTCTTCAGTAGTCTTTAGTTTCTTGACATAGCTGTCATCGAAAGTCACATAATAGGTTTCTTCAATCTTTCTAGAATGCTTATTTAAAACCCAGTATGCTTTCGAAGTAAGAGAATATCCCAGAAAAAATTCCTTCCTCAGCTTTAACATCAAATTTGTTACGATGTTCTTTGGAGTTGAAGATGAAGCACCGTGAACCGAACACATGGAAGAATTTTACGTTCGGCTTCCTGTTATTGATGATCTCATAAGGAGTGAGAGAGAAACGCTTGTTGAGATAAGACATATTCTGCGTAAAACATGCTGCAACAATAACATCAACCCAGAAATATAAGGGAAGAGAAGCAAAACTTAGCATAGTTCGGGCCGCCTCACACAAGGATCGGTTTCGTCTTTCGACAATACTATTCTGTTGAGGCATGTAAGGGGTTGAGAAGTTATGACTGGTTCCTTTTTCTGCCAAAAAGTTTTCGAATTCTTTGTTCTTGAATTCCAGTCCATTGTCGCTCCTAATTTTTCGAACGACTTTTCTCAGTTGCACTTCAACATGCTTGATAAACATCTTTAGCTTAGAAGTGGCCTCAGATTTGTACTTCAGAAAGAATACCCATGTAAAACGTGAGAAATCATCAATGACAACAAGAATGTACTTGCTACCGCCGATGCTCTCGATTGATGATGGACCACATAAGTCAACGTGAAGCAACTCAAGTGGTTCAACAACTTTTGTGTTTATAATTAATGGGTGACTTTGACGTCTTTGTTTCCCCATTTCGCATGCAGCACATAAGCGTTCTCGATCAAACTTGAGCAATGGAAGACCCCGAACATGACCTCCGGTGACAAGCTTGTTGATGTCTTTGAAGTTGAGATGAGAGAGCCTTCGGTGCCACAACCAGCTTTCGTCAGAATGAGCTTTGGACAAAAGACATATGGCTGGATTTCCGTTGATTGGTCTGAGATTCAGAGGAAACATTTTGCCTTTTCGATCTGATTTGAGAATAACCTTGTTGGATTTCTTCTCTATAATCTCTGAACCTTCGTCGTCGAATGATACTTTGAGACCGGTACCACCCACCAGTTGAGATACACTTATGAGATTATGTTGCAATCCTTCTACGTATGCCACCTTTCTTATCGTGAAGTCTCCATTGGTAATCATCCCATAACCCTTTATCGTTCCATAGGAGTTGTTACCAAACTTAACATTGCCACCATTTTGAAGCGATCGAAACTCCCTTAACTCTTCCTTTCTTCCTGTCATGTGACGTGAGCAGCCACTGTCAATGTACCATTCTTTGTCAAACTGCTCGTCACTAATAACCTGCAAAAATTAAGCAGATTTAGGAACCCAAAGTTTCTTGGGTCCACGTGAGCCTTTCACAGGAACAGGAATAGTAAGAGAAACATCAACAAGATATGTTCGTTTTATTAAGGTTGTTTCATCTTTTTTTTAACAGTAAACACTTTGATTTTGTTAGAATTAGTTGCAGGTGTTTTGGATTCAGATTCTGGTGTTGGACCACTAGACTGTTTTTGGTCCTCCTTGACTGAGGAAATCTTCGTTTTTCCGTTCAAGTTCATTGATGATCTTGAATTTTGTGTGGAGACTGAATTGGGTTTAGAAGAGGGTTTAGAATGAGAAGAATTAGAAAAACAAAATTTAGAAAGAGAGTTTTTCCTGACTTGAGGTTCGAAATGACCCTTTTATTTATGGTCATTAGAGGGACCGAACCTGGACCTTCGGTAGCTGCTCGATGATGAGCTGAAGTTGGATTTTTGGTTGTTGTTGGCTGGTGGTCTGAAACTTGGTCTTTTATTATAAAAGCTGGAAGGACTGAAATCAGGTCTTTGCCTGTTATTACTTAGCGGACCGAAACTCGCTTTTCGGTTGTTGCTGCTTTCGGGACCGAACCTATCCTTTCGGTTTTCTGCTTCATGTGGCCCGAAAGCATTTCTCTCTGACTTAGAATCTTTATCATGGTAAGAGTAATAAGGATTTTGAGAGCACCAAAACTGCTTTCGCTCTGAGAGATTTTTCTTGTATCTAAGATTTGTCTGCTGCTTTTGATTTTTCACCTGTTTCGGTTGTCTGTGGATATTGGCTTTTTATTTCAGCTTCTTGACAGCTGGTTCAATCTTCACATATGAGGATTCGCTTGTGGAGGTGACTTCTTCTACAGGAATTTCTTTTGTGCCACTTGTACCAGGTACGTCAAAGTTGGTAGGCTTATTCAGCGGTTCTGGCACATATCTTCCTTTGGTCTTCCAAGATGTTCGCTCTGACAGACCAACCGTTTCATCTGCATTGTCTATAGGAGCTGACTAGAAAAACTCATCACAGCCATCTGCATTGTGTTCGTTCACTATGGGAGTGAGTTTAGCTGTTTGATGTTCGGTTACTCCTGTGACCTTATACACCTGATTAGGAGTAGTTCTAACCTTCTGAAACACAACGGCCTTTTCTTTAAGGGCTGGGGACTTGGTTTTGGACAAACGAGCGAATTCCACAGAATTTTCAGAAATCAGATTTTTGTGGTTTTCGGGTTCGCTCTTGACAAACTAAGAACAGTCGACTTCAACCTCTATAGAAATTTCACTCATATCATCGTCCTCATCAAGTTCAGATGCGTTTTCAACATCAATTTTAATTTCTGAACTTAATTTGGAACTCAATGAGTCGAATTTTTGTATGGTTTCGGTCTTCAGCTTATCGTCTTCATCCAAAAGATTTTTAAGCATGTCCTTATTGTCTTTGGACTTTATAAAAGATTTTACTTTGTCCAGACCATACATATAAGTGGGATTGACATCATTGGAAGATACAACACTTTCACAGTTGTATGCTTCGGCATCGATTTCATCCTCCTTAAACTCAAGGAAGGGTAGAATCATGTGATGTATCTTCTGCCCTATTTCACAATTTAGATGCAGTTGAGTAATGTTAGCATAAAGTCTTTTAGCGATCAAACAAAAAACATTCCTTTGTTTTAACAATTTCAAATTGTCTCTTTGTAAATAAATGTTTTCATCCCTAGACTTAATTAGCTCCGACTCCTTCTGCTCAATCCACATCTTTCGGTCCTCACTCTTGGATGACACCCTACTTATTTGGTCAGTCAGATTAGAATTTGTGACTCGAGTTTGAGTTAAACAACTATCTAGATTTGAAAGTCTTGAATTCAAGTTATTTAATTCCTTTTCATATGATTTTTGTGGAATTTTAAACGAAACAAAAATAGATTGTACCTTCTTGATCAGTTCATCAAGTTCACTGATCTGCACGCTGAGAGGTTTTGCTGTAAAGCATAAGTCCTCTCGCTCCTTGGCTTCGTCATTTCCACCATTAGTGTTATATCCCCTCATATGAGATACATCCGTCACCATCAGACATCTTCCGCTGGTTTCATCATCTTTTGCAACATAATCCTTTCCATGCGAAGGCTGTCTCACCTCATCGTCTTCTGAATCGGTTGACCAAACCTGTACGCCACCGAACTCGTCATCCTCTGCCGAACCCTGCACAATAAGAGCATTCATAGAGGGATTAGTAGCAGCTTTGTTCCTTTTAATCTCTTCCAGCTTTTTCATAAGAATTGCCTCTTCATCTTTCTCCTCATCTTTCTCAGCCATCTTCTTCAGCACACAATCCTTTGCGTAGTGATTCTTTCCCCCACAGTAGAAGCAACTGACACCAGAGTCAGCTTCACCCTTAGCTTCCTTTTTCGACTCCTCAACTTTCGGTTCATCTTTTATTCTTTCGGAACTGTAGCTTCCTTGCCAATTACGATTTTTGTTGGAAGGAAACTTCTTCTGGATAAACCTTAAGGGATTTCACACCATTAAAGCATAATCTTTGGTTGTCAGATCATGATCTCCTAGATTAAGATCCTATTCATCTTCTTCTACACTTTTACCCTTGGATAAGAGTGCCAGAGACCCCAGACTCAAAACCATGCTCTTCTCTTGCAGCACTATCTTTTCTTGGGATTTCAGAATTCCCACCCGTTTCGCCAGCGAGTAGGATTTGAACTACTCATGTGCTTTGACTGTTGACACAACCACTCTCCATACAGATCTTAGGCCATTAAAAAAAATGACCTTCTATTCAATAAGCTTCCTTTCAATATCATGTTTGATCATCTTGCTGAGAAGATGATTGAAGCGATCAAACGTCTGTCTAACAGATTCATTAGGGCTTTGCCTGAACTCTCCAAATTCAGACAGGAGCAAGGTCTGAATTGAGTGCTCCAGATCTTCATCTGTAGAATACAGCTCTCGCAGCCGATCCGAAATTTCTTAAGAAGTACTGCAGGAATTAACCAATCTAAATGTGTCAGATTGAAGAGCGAATCGAATCAGTCTCAATGCTTTGATGTTGCACTGAAACTTCTCCTTTTCGTCCCGAGCAACATCTTTTAACAAATCATTATACTCCTTTTGCGTTTTAATAATTCTAGATGTTCTTGAATGAGCAAATGGTCCAAACACAATGGCCTCCCATATCAGATACCCATTATCTTCAGATCCAATGACGTAGTCTTCGAAATGATGCGCCCAAACCTCGTAATCCTGAGTGTAGAGAATTGGAATCTTGGTTATAGATCCTATACTGTTTGAGATGTTGATAGGATTGGATTGAGAATCGTCCATGCTTGATCGTTTAACCTGTTGTAAGATCAGACTTGTAATACTTAATATTAGGGCAAGATGAATAATTACTAAGATACGTCAATTATGGAGTGACGGCTCAATAAATATTAGTAAATGCGGAATAAACCCTAATCACTTCTTTCACAGAAGAGATGTGTATGAATTACACAGCCTCCTGCTCTGATACCAACTGATGAGTTTAAGAAACTCTTTGATCATTTAGATCTTATAACAGTTAAACCAAGAAAGCGATAACATCAATATAAAACACAAGAACGAATCTGAATATGTCGAATGATTCAATTGATTCAATCCTCAGCAGAGCTCGATAAAGAACTTCTGTTGTAGAGGATATTAGGGTTACAAAAGATAAAGATCAAAGTACTTGATAGAATAACTTGTAAAATCTTCCGTTCTAGGATGCATGCAACCACCTATAAATACAAAACCCTATAAAATAACTCACGGATGGACAGGCCCATACCGGAGACTAAATGGACTAAATAGCGAGCCCAAGATGCAACACCTTCTGGACCTAACAGACTTGATGTCAATCTATAAAATGGTTTGAAGGTATGGGTTTGATAAAACAATTTAGTATAAGGAAACATTTGTTTGAATCACAATTGTAAATAAGTTTGAAATAAAACATACAAAGTAAAATGTACAGTGTAATAAAGAGTTTTAAAACATATAAAATGTTTATGAAAATCATTTGAAGGAAACTGTTTGGTAAAATGGCAAATGAGTAGTAAATCATTTAAATGCTGCTGATTAATCACATGTGATTGATATAATAAGTGGCATGATTCTACTTGTATCCCCCCCATAAAGCATTTAAAAATAGTTAAAACATAGATTAAGGGGTATGAACTCACCTGCAGTAACTGATTGGAATTGAACGGACTGTTATCGTAAGGAAGGATCGGATAAGTGCTTGGTGTCAAGTGAAGACTTTAGACACACACAATGATCCTAATTACATATGAAGACATATGTATATAAATAATTAGTGATTAAAACACTAATTATACAAGTATAAGTATTTTAATGCGAGGAAAAGACTTTTGGTCAAGTGCTAGGAGGCAAATGGGTTGCAACAAAGGAGTGCAAAGCCACTTATGGGAGTTTCTTGGTCAAATGACCATATGTTTTGGAGTTTACGGCCCAGGGGAGTAAACTCCTGGCCGTAAACTCTCAACAAGATCTCTAAATGAAGCATATCATTTATACAACTAGTTTGGTGAGTTGATTCAAGGCTTAATCAAGTGTTTGGGTGACATTTGCCCCCTTTATAGGGGTTTACGGCCCTGGTACCATATCACATGGAGATTACGTTCGTAATCTCCTTTGGGGGAAGGTTTATGGTGCTTTCAAGTCCCTAAATTAAAAAGGAATGCATTAAGGCAATTGTCCAAGGCTTTAAGAGGATTTATGGCACCGTTTGGAACCATTTATTGGACTTCACGGCCCTGGAACATCTTGGGCCGTGAACACCCTTTTCTTGGTGTTTTAATGGTGTTTTCTAGCCCCAATCACACTAGGGTACATGTCTAAATTCAAGCCTAATCCTTAGGAAGTGTTTGTGGCAACAAAACACCCCTATCTAGAGTTTTCGGCCCATGAACCATTTGGCCATGTGTTTGCGGCCGTGAACACCCATAGGTGTTGGTATTTTGATTGTTTTGGGTCCTAGACACATCAAGGTAATGTGCTATGCTAGTCTCTTGGATCAATGAAGGCATTTAGGGCATTTTGGCAACCTAAAATGGAGTTCACGGCCCAAGAACTTCCTTGGCCGTGAACTCACTTTGACCCTTGATTCTTAATTGTTTTGCGGACTAAACATTGTAATGAAGGCTTCTAGTTTGAGTTCTAAGGCTTTGAGGGGCATTGGGACACTTTTGGCCCTTAAAATGGAGTTTACTCCCAAAGTGTTCTTGGGCGGTAAACTCCCGAATCTTGGGGTTTTGGCGTGATTTTGATGTTATAAACTACAATCTAAGCTATATTTGTAACGTCCCAAAATTCAAGACTAAAAATTTCTTTTAATAAAACATTACTTTAAGAAAATTCATCATTTCAAAACATAAACAGAGTATTAGTTTCCAAAATACATGTTCGTTATCAGAGTAAACATTCCCAGGCTGTCTAAACTATGGTGTGTGCCATGCGATCACCCCGAGCTCTTCCCTCCGCTACCGGAAGTACCTGAAACCAAAACTGAAAACCGCAAGCACGAAGCTTAGTGAGTTCCCCACCCTACCACATACCATGCATAACCACATACTGCACATACTGGGCCCCGCCGCTCCAGGCCCCGTCTGGCTTCAATCCCCGCTCGGATACAGATCTGTTTCACTTAGGCCTTGCTTGTCACAAGGCCTCGCCCACTAACATATAATATCACGTAAACATATCACATCACATCACATAATCTAAACACATATTAATGGATCTTGTCCTAAGGCCTCGCCTATCTATGGGCCCCACCCTTGTCCTGCTACTGATGAGTCATGGAACCCCATCCATACTCCTGCTGATAGTGAGGTATGGGCCCAGCCCACCCTCACTCCTTCCCTAACTTGGGCCTCGCCCCTGCTCTGCTGCTACTGAGATGTGGAACACCATCCACACTCTGCTGTTGGTGAGATACGGGACCCTGCCCACACTCACCTCCCTACCAGGCACATACAAGTATCACACAGACAACAAGTATAAACTATCACATAAACCATTCCTTGGGCACCCACCCTCTATCATTAGACCTCATCCCGAATATCATACTAGCATACGATGCCTAGGGCTAACCCCCGGGTCTTCTACTCATAACTACATGGGCCGACATTGTGGCCGTAGACCCATTCATACAAAAGGAAACTCACCTGTACCGGCTGATCTGGCTGATGAACCCACTAGCTGCTGCATAGCAACTCTCTGAACTTCAGCTCCACTCACTCCCCGAACTACCAATATCAATACAACACTGAGTCTAACTGACCCCCGACAGACAACCAAGTCAACTCTAGTCAAAGTCAAAGTCCTGGTCGAAGTCAACCTCCCACGTCAACCCTACTCGCCGAGTCACCCTATTGACTCGCCGAGTTCATATGTTCAGAGTCCTTCTATTCGCGACTCGACTCGCCGAGTCAGTCCATGACTCGCCGATTCTACCGACTACCGAGTCCTGACCTGTCCAACTCACCGAGTCTCCATTCGACTCACTGATTCGAGTCTCAACTCGAAGGGTTTGGGGTTTCGCTACCTGGCTAGCCGAGTCCAGGACAACCTTCAACAGACTCGCCGAGTTGTTCATCCAACTCGCCGAGTTCCTACCCAACTTCGTCTGACTCGACGAGCTATTCATCCCACTCGTCGAGTTCCTCCAAATCTTCATGCTACTCGCCGAGTGCACTCAAAGGACTCGCCGAGTCCATTTAGATCTCCATACATGTAGAGGACTTTTGATTCATGCATGGACTCCAAACTGTAGATCTACCCTTCCCAAGCCCATTCCTCACGTAAAGTTGCAAACTTTACGTGTAGAGAAGGAGATTTAGGCAAAATACACCATAAACTAGGGTTTAAGGCAAGGAGGCTCCATAATCAACTCAAGGGCTGAAACTTTATGCTTCCCAAGACCAAAATCGGCTTAGATCTGAAGTAGCAACTCCAGATCCGGCTTCTAACTCAAATGGGCAACTAATCATGGCTAAAAAGCCCCAAAACTCACAACCAAAATAGATCTAAGGAAAGGAAATGACGTAATACCTTCAATACCTCAGAAAGGCTCCACAAACTCTAGATCTGAAGCCAATCCTTGAAGCTTCACTGATTCCCCTCTTTCTTCTTCCTTCAAATCACCCAAAAATGGCTTGGAAGCTTGAATGCACAACAATGGAGGTTTAGGGTTCACTTTCTGAATGAGGGAGGCTCTAAGGAACCCTAATGCAGAGAATAAGGAGCTTAAATAGCACCCAAAGTCCTGGATTTAGGGTTTTCCTCGCACAGACTAAACTCGCCGACTCTACTTGGCCGACTCGTCGAGTTGGTCACTTACACCTCGACCCGGATCCCGCTCGAACTCGCCGAGTTCCTCCTTGGACTCGCCGAGTCGCCCCTCAAAATTAGGGTTTTCTTTCCTTTCTTGGCCTTCAAAACTTTGGGTGTTACAACTCTCCCGCACATAAATTTACTTCGTCCTCGAAGTTTGCCATGGTCCACCGCCTTCGATCTGCTTCCAAAACCCGCCAAATATCCCAACACCAGCTGCCTACCTTCGCTGGTCTTCCACCTGGTCATTCTGACTAACATAAACCTCGTAGATAAAACCTCGGGTCAAACCTGATCTTGAACAACCTAGAAAGACAACTTACTCAACCGACAATCCTTCTGGTATTCTCCAAGTACTGCACTTGAAATCATAGGGGTTGACCCCTTCTTTCTTTACGCGATTCCCTCACCTTCCTATGGCGATGCTCCATATCCAACTATTTCCTCTGTCACTGTGAAGGTCCTATCCTTCACCAACTCCATCACCTCCGGTATTTCCAGTACGGGTAATCCCCGTCAGTAATCGCCAACACTCTCTTCTTTGTCATAACTTGGTGCCGAGCACCCCTCGATTCAATTAACCGAATTCCACCATACACTGCTTACCCGCAGTACTACTGACTGAAAATTCTGCTATTCCTTGTCTGCCTTCCGTATGAACTGAGACCAGCCTGGTCCCTACCAACCTATCAATGTCTGGATTACTGGCTCCCATCGGTAGCTAGTCCCAACACCACCACTAGTCGCTCCCAGCAACTTCCGAAGAAACTTCGACCACCTATAACTACTCAATCTATTCTTCCATTCAGGAACCACAATCCTGGGATCCCTGATCCCCTAAATTGACACTAAAGTCCCTACCAGGTCCTACCTGCGCTGCTAAAACTCTCGGGCCTCGCCCACGGGTCCCACCGGCCTCTATCCTTCTAGTCCCACTAGTCTAATTACTCTCGCTCGGGCCTCGCCCACGGGTCTCACCCAACCATATCCTGGAGCGGCCTCTCCTAAGGTCTCACCTCTCTAGGGCTATATAGGCAAACTCCCTATCATTCTCATCCACTACCCATTCCTGATCCCTGACCGATCACTAGGAGGTAAGGGCCTCGCCCCAACTCCGCGATCGAAGCTACTAAGGAATGCTACGGCTTGCCCGTAGTCATACATCACCATCCATTGCTGAATGCTAGTGAATGCTACGGCTACCCCATAGTCTTACATCACTTTCTACCACTGACTGCTACTACGAAAACACCCATGTGCGATTAGCTCTCAAGATCCTCATTCCGACTCCCTCGAGTCCTACGGGCGATCCAAAACCTGTATTCCCAACCACGTACTAGCCATTACCATCACACGCACTAGCTGATGGGGAGTTTCTCAATCTCCCAACCCTAAAATCCTCAATCCATCAAACGCTGAACCACTTCTTTTCCTTTTTGGAGCTCGAACACTCTTACTGGATCTGTGTGCTCCTACCTTTGCACACTCGGAGGATTCTCCCCCACTTCGATCCTGCTTACCCCTTGTTTCTCAATACTCAAAAGAAATCCTTGCTACCATTCCATAATCGATCTGCTGAGGAACCCAAGCTTACCATAGCTAGGGAACTAACCAATCCATTTCTAACACTATACAACTCCGATCTAGCGAGACATACCAAGTCTCTCCCAAGCATGCTACAGTTAATGCATCCTATGTAACCTTCTCCAATAGGGCACATCCCCTCACTACCATTTGAATATCCAAGGTATGCAGATGGCATATAACTCGATCACAATCAACCGCTCAAAAATAAAATACTCATACCAATAATGATGCAGAAGCATAACAATATAATCATGCACAAATAAAAGAACTGAAAACAGAAATCACATACCTACAACGTCTGGTGCTGATCGCGCCTCTACGGTAGTCATCTGAAGAGCTCTGCCTCCTACCGCAGGCGCCTCTGCACGGCCCTAACGGCCGTCTGTGATCCTCAAAGTTGCAGGGGCAGGTGCCATCAACCGTCCTGCTGAAAACAAACTGGGGCATTAGGCCTTCTTGTGGCCTCGCTGGTTGCAATGAAAACATAACAGGTCTGATACCTGTGAGGTGGTAATAGTACAATCCCTGCTGAAATGACCAGTCCGACCGCACTTGAAAGAACTAGACTCACCACCGCTACCACCCCTGCACGCGCCCCCATGCGCCCTGCCACACTTCCCGCACCGGCTGTGGTCCTGATAATCCCTCGACCTCGAATCCGATCCCTTGGGCCTTTTGCCCGAACCCGTAGCTACCTGAACCTCATCCGGCTTCCTCTTCCAGATCTGCTCCAAATCAATTTCCCTCTCTCTAGCCCGAGAAATCATATCTTCCAGCGTTTTACAGTTGGATCTGCTCACGAACTCCCTGACGTCATCCCTCAACATCTCATGGTATCGGGCCATCTTCATCTCCTCATCCGCGACATACTGCGGTACAAGAAGAGCCCTCTCCCTGAACTTGGCAATGATCTCCGCCACAGTCTCAGTGGTCTGCGTCAAATCCTGAAACTCTAGTGCCAACTGCTGCACCTCAATAATCGGCGAAAACTCCGCCCTGAACCTGCCGAGAAATCGCTCCAAGTCATCGCATCCAACGCGGCATCATCCTCCAAAGCATGACCAATCTCCTCCCACCAATCCCTCGCTCTGTCATTCAGAAGAAAGGAAGCGAGTCTGACCTTGTCCCCCTCAGGGCACCGGCTCGTACGGAGTGCGTTGGCAACATCAGCCAACCATCTGCTGCTAGCGATGGGGTCCCTAGCCCCATGATAATCTGGTGCCCCACATTCCCTAAACTCCCGAAATGTCAAGGTACACGCTCCCATTAAAGCCATCATCTCAGAACGGAAGGCTGCCAGCCTCTCATCCAAAATCTCCAATATACCCTCCTTGACTGTGCCATAGATCACAGGAGTCTGATTCAAAATACTGCGCGTAACCTCGGCGGATATCAACTCCCTCATTCGCTCCTCGAGCTGCTCGGCCCCTGAACCTGAGCCTGATCCCTCTCTGGCGCCTGATCCGCCCGCTGGTCTCTTTCACAACGTCACCATGCTGAAAATATACCACAACCACTATCAGAATACTCATCACTGATGCGAGACCAAACACACCCTACCAGGTTCCTGGTCTTGTCTCGGCCTTTCCCGAATCGAGTACGGATCCTCTGCTTTCAGTAGTACGGTACCATACTACCTTCCACATCTATCCGTACTTTCCTCCGGAATTGCTTTGACTCCACCAGGTCCCTTATCCACTACTACTGCTCCCAGCACTTTCTCATCCTAGGCTTACCCTAGGAAAACCTCTGACTCAACTCAAACCAGTCCTCAGCTGCTGAAGGTCTCCTTGTGATGCCAATTAGCCATCACCTGGATACCATCACATGTGACGAGGCTCAGATAATCCTTCAAGTAAAAGACTCTTTCTTACAACGGTTGGAGTCAAACAAGAGCTGCGCAATAGGACCAAATCCAGCACTCTGAGATTATTCAACCCTGATCACATGTGACGTGTTGTATCCACCTAATGGCCAACTCCCATCACTCAGTATCCCACAATGCACAAAGCAAGCAGCATTCTGACAAGGGAAAATCTAACCACAACATACTCAAGTAATCATATCCACATAGCATGAAACTGAACTAGCATGCAACACAGACTCATAAACTCAGGCATAACCTAGACAGGCTATCCTACCGCTATCTAATCAGCACTATCATGCAGCTCAAAACACATACAATAGGCACATAAGGCATCATCCCTAGATCCTTAGTCCTAATCCAGCATGTTGTTCTATCAACTGATAATCAAATCATTAACTTGTATGGGTATTCTGGGGTACTTACTTGAGCTCAGCTGATTGAATGCACCACACCTCTTTTCTCTTTTCAAAGTTCTTTTCTTTCCGAATTACTTTTGCTTTTCTAAAACTCTTTTCTTTTCCAAAACCCTCTTTTACAAAACTGTCTTTTCATTTTGAAAACTTCTATACCAATTCCTCGATTTGAGTTCAGACACACCCGAGAGCATGTCCGAATCCCTCAAACCAAGGCTCTGATACCAACTTGTAACGTCCCAAAATTCAAGACTAAAAATTTCTTTTAATAAAACATTACTTTAAGCAAATTCATCATTTCAAAACATAAACAGAGTATTAGTTTCCAAAATACATGTGCGTTATCAGAGTAAACATTCCCAGGCTGTCTAAACTATGGTGTGTGCCATGCGATCATCCCGAGCTCTTCCCTCCGCTACCGGAAGTACCTGAAACCAAAACTGAAAACCATAAGCACGAAGCTTAGTGAGTTCCCCACCCTACCACATACCATGCATAACCACATACTGCACATACTGGGCCACGCCCGCTATCCTGGGCCTCGCCCGCTACAACGGCCCCGCCGCTACAGGCCCCGCCTGGCTTCGAGCCCCGCTCGGATACATATCTGTTTCATTTAGGCCTCGCCTGTCACAGGGCCTTGCCCACTAACATATAATAACACGTAAACATATCACATCACATCACATAATCTAAACACATACTAACGGATCTTGTCCTAAGGCCTCGCCTATCTCTGGGCCCCACCCTTGTCCTGCTACTGATGAGTCATGGAACCCGGTCCATACTCATGCTGATAGTGAGGTACGGGCCCATTCCACCCTCACTCCTTCCCTAACTTGGTCCTCACCCCTGCTTTGCTGCGACTAACATGTGGAACACCATCTACACTCTGCTATTGGTGACATACGGGACCTCGCCCACACTCACCTCACTACCAGGCACATACAAGTATCACACAGACAACAAGTATAAACTATCACATAAACCATTGCTTGGGCACCCGCCCTCTATCATTGGACCTTGTCCCGAATATCATACTAGCATACCGTGCCTAGGGCTAACCCTCGGGTCTTCTACTCATAACTACATGGGTCGGCATTGTGGCCGTAGACCCATTCATACAAAGGGAAACTCACCTGCACCGGCTGATCTGGCTAGTGAACCCACTAGCTGCTGCACAACAACTCTTTGAACTTCAGCTCCACTCACTCCCCGAACTACCAATATCAATTCAACACTGAGTCTAACTGACCCCCGAAAGACAACCAAGTCAACTCTGGTCAAAGTCAAAGTCCTGGTCAAAGTCAACCTCCCACGTCAACCCTACTCGCCGAGTTCATATGTTCAGAGTCCTTCTATTCGCGACTCGACTCGCCGAGTCAGTCCATGACTCGCCGAGTCTACCGACTACCGAGTCCTAACCTGTCCAACTCACCGAGTCTCCATTCGACTCACTGATTCGAGTCTCAACTCAAAGGGTTTGGGGTTTTACGACCTGGCTCGCTGAGTCCAAGAATGGAATCACCGAGTCCAGGACAACCTTCAACAGACTCGCCAAGTTGTTCATTCAACTCGCCGAGTTCCTACCAAACTTCATCTGACTCGACGAGCTGTTCATCCCACTCGTCGAGTTCCTCCAAATCTTCATGCTACTCGCCAAGTGCACTCAAAGGACTCGCCGAGTCCATTTAGATCTCCATACATGTAGAGGACTTTTGAGTCATGCATGGATTCCAAACTGTAGATCTACCCTTTCCCAAGCCCATTCCTCACGTAAAGTTGCAAACTTTACGTGTAGAAAAGGAGATCTAGGAAAAATACACCATAAACTAGGGTTTAAGGCAAGGAGGCTCCATAATCAACTCAAGGGCTGAAACTTTATGCTTCCCAAGACCAAAATCGGCTTAGATCTGAAGTAGCAACTCCAGATCCGGCTTCTAACTCAAATGGGCAACTAATCATGGCTAAAAATCTCCAAAACTCACAACCAAAATAGATCTAAGGGAAGGAAATGACTTAATACCTTCAATACCTCAGAAAGGCTCCACAAATTCCAGATCTGAAGCCAATCCTTGAAGCTTCACTGATTCCCCTCTTTCTTCTTCCTTCAAATCACCCAAAAATGGCTTGGAAGCATGAATGCACGACAATGGAGGCTTAGGGTTCGCTTTTTGAATGAGGGAGGCTCTAAGGAACCCTAATGGAGAGAATAAGGAGCTTAAATAGCGCCCAAAGTCCCGGATTTAGGGTTTTCCTCGCACAGACCAGAATCGCCGAGTCCACTTGGCCGACTCGCCGAGTTGGTCACTTACACCTTGACCCGGATCCCGCTCGGACTCGCCGAGTTCCTCCTTGGACTCGCCGAGTCGCCCCTAAAAATTAGGGTTTTCTTTCCTTTCTTGGCCTTCAAAACTTTCGGTGTTACAATATTATATAACTAGATCGAAGTACTCACAATTTGGGATAAAAACCCGAAGATCCGTGAGAGAGAATTCGGCTTTTCTCTAATTGGAAATGTAACTAATGAACCAATATGGTTCAGTTTTCTATATATAGTCCTGGGATTTTTGGCAGAAAATATTTTTATTCTCGCAATGAACTTTAATATCCTAGAGTATTGGAATAATAGGGTTGCACAAAACCCTAGTGCATCCACTCTCCTGATATCTCCTTAAGTGTAATTTCTGAAAAACTGCCAAACTTATACCCAAAGTCTGAATTTTCACTGTAATTGTTCTACTTCTACTGGCTTCAAATGGTTTGTACAGAATGGAAATTTCGGGTTGTCACATTATCCCCCTGTTAAATGTAATTTCGTCCCGAAATTAGAATTTTGATAAGGAAGTAGATACGAATGATCGAGTCATGAGGAGGAAACTTCCTAATCGATTGGTTCTAGCGCTCCTAAGTGAAATCGGGTCCTCGGTTGGTATCCCAACGAACCTTCACTAATGGGCGACGGCGTTGCTTCGTCCGCTTGACCTCTCGGTCGAGGGTCACTACGGTTCTAATACGAATGTGAGGATCTCGACGAGTGTACTTATAAGAGTCCTAACGGAAAGGTATGGTTTCACGGTCGAGACGCGAAGAGTAGAATGTACGTTACTGGGTTCGCGGAGTAGGTCTAATGTGTGCGAGGTACATGACCGATTCTGGTAAGAATCTAAGAGGTCTTGTCTATCTTGGATTTAGTTGTCCACGCTTTACGAAGCGTATGAAGCCGTTCCCAGAGTTAGACTTCCTAAAGAACTTGGTCACTCACTTGGAATTCCAAAGGTTCCTTTTCTTATTTAACTTCCCAGTCAAGGGCCACTCCTTGATGGGTCAAGGTCGTAAAGGTTTCCGTAATTTGTGAGGGGTTCTGAATGAACTAAGACAGTGGGTCTGTAAGACCTAGAATTTGGCAAATGTCTGTCGGCGTCTCTGGTGTCGACAAATTCTCAACAGTTTTGACAAATCGTTAAAGTACTCAAAATTTCCCACATCACTAACAGCGTGTCATAGGAATTTAACTCTTCAATTTCAAAACTCGTGCCTAGAGAACTTTGCGAAAAGTTCCTCTGAAGGAAATGTTTCCATGGGTTTCTTCTTTCTTCGAGGGTAGATAAGTAAGGCATTACATGGAGAAATGACGAACTGATCCATGTAAGAAAGACGTACCCTACTCATTTAGTTCATGAAAACTATGAGCGTATTGGTCCTATCCGAAGGGCATCACTACAGACTCGAAGTGTCCGCATCGAGTTCGGAAGATAGTATTCCGGACATCCTTCCCTAACACTCAAACTGGTGATATTCAGATTTCAGATCCATTCCTGGAAGTAATTCTTTCCTTGCGTTTGCTCAACCATTTCATCTATGCGAGGCAGAGATAACAATTTATAATGAAAAATCTTGACGGAGTACTCGATAGCCAAGGTACATACGATGCGATCCATCGATCTCTGGAAGAATATGACTGGGGTTCTCTAGGGTGAGAAGCCTAGTCTTCTAATTCTATTTCTGTGTGGTTCGCTAAATTGTTTGTACTGTTCTTGTATCTCCGGAGTGTTTAGACTGTAGAGCGATTCGTTTACGGGAGTCATACTGGGTTCTAAGTTGGTTCACATGACGATGTGATTACTCGTATACTTAGGCAGTTCTCCGTCCTGAAGTTCATATTAGAATTCATACATGGTTTCTCAATCACAGTCTCATGTATACGAGTCGTATATAATTAAGATTGAAAAGGTTGTCGAATAACTGATTCTTCTTTAAGCTCACATCCCATTGGGGAAAAAGAAGTTAAAGTGGAATCATCAATTCTAAACCTGTAGAACCTTGATTATATATCACTCTTATGTATACATTCCTCAGTGATAGATCAATCGTATAAATCCTTGGATTGAACTTTACGTACTGCACGAGTGGTACTTCGGGGGTTTCTTCGGAAAAGAGAAGAACTAAGAGGTACTCCATGCATGAGTAATTCAGTGTTCTGATATGACGGTTTCGCTAGAAAGGCGATTTAGAAGAAAGAGATGTACATATGAAGCTGATTGTTTCTTGAAGACGACATGATTCTGTTAGCACGAATGATAAGGATTTTGTGAGCGATTCTGGTTGACCCTAGGGGTACTTCGATTGTTCAAGTAAAGGGTAAGAGTATGCTCTCGAAAGTTTGACCTACATCCCTATGATGCAGTCCTAGTATGGATTGGAGGTATGATCGCGAAGGTTTGACCTACATCCCTATGATGCAGTCTTAGTACGGAATGAAAAGTGAGTTTGTAGAATGGTCTCAAGACGTTTATCGTTCAAGCCGAGGTATCGTGGGTTGGTGAATAACAAGATCCAACCACTAAAAGAGACTTGGAAATGTCTCCGGAGCTAAATTACTATAGTCCAATGACTTGACTAAAGCAGGTTTCAGATAGACTCCAATGAAAGTATGATGAGAGTACTTGAATAAAGGAAATGACACAGAAGTTAGTTGACTGTCAAAATCCTTGATATTCATGACGTAAAGCTCGGGAAAATGACCTTGTAAAGGTCTCACATCATATCCAGAGAGTATAGTTCTTGACAGCATAAGGACCTAACCTAAAGTACTTACAGTACAAGGTAATTTCATAGAAAATGCCACATCGGGAAGAGACATAAAACGATTACTTTCTAACAAGGGAAGTAAGGTAAAGAATCTACTACTGACGATGGTCATCCCTCAGGTGAACTCTCAGTTCAGGCAGTTGACGTTCCATGTCAAGTAGGTGTCTTTCGTACACCCTCTGGCGTACTCGGAGCTCTATGACTTCGGCTCTCAATTTAGCCAGTGCTTGCAGCAGGGTTTCATGGTTTCTCTCTGATCTCTCGCGAGCATCTTCTAGACGAATGGTGCGGAGGGTATGCATTCTCGCATTGGCAACAACTTCGGTAATCTGATGTAGGGCTGTCCTGCCTTGAATCTCTTTTTGGGCCACTCTGCGAACCAAGATTGGCAAGATTTTGTATGCTGAGCCCCCATTGCTCAGGTCGTAAAATCTTCGGTCGCCATTAAATGGCATGGGTTGATCTTGTCCTTGGCTCCATTTTTCCATGCATTCCACCCACTCAGGGGTCGGGCCATGAAAAGTTGGACGAGGGTTAGGAATTGGAATGGGAGCTGCCTGGGGTAGGTTCCCAACCTCTGGTTCGGAATTAGCACCGTCCGAAGGGTTTTCATCATGGTGATCATTCAAAGGGATCGGATGATCATTCTGTGGTTCTTCTCCAAACCAACCACCAATGACCTCATTCGGGAGGTACTAGTTGCCGTGGGGATGGAGTCCAGCCATGTTATTTATGCGAGAATTAGGGTAAGAAAATAATTATTAGACGAACTATCTAGATAATTATTTAGAAAATCTTCATCAGTTACATCGCTATTTGTGAAGTGCATACTAGTTATATGTAATTGAAACAGGATAGGCCTTCGAATTAGAGATCTTAACTCCAAATTCACACAGAATCGGGGTGAAGTAAAATTTCACAGATTCTAAGTCTATAACATCCTAATTACATATATCCTTAGTGTATCCACTTAGCAACTATCAACTTAGTAATGAAGATCCCGTTTCAGTTCTCAAGTATAACGTACTTATAGTAACACCAAATACTCCTATAGTATTTTAAGTTTAATGTTATGTTCTACTGTTCTCATTGTGGTAGGTTTGGTAAGATTTTAGCATTTTTGCAACCACACAATTAAACTCAGGCACATGCTAGTCAACCCTCGGATAATATTGGTGATCAGGCTATATCTTCCCAGTTTTGACCATATGTCTCTAAGCCCACTTGCATTGCCCAACAATCGTAATTCTTTTGTATTGTCCTAGTGACACTGATTTTAGTATGAATGCAGGCACATATACTTTATTAAATATTTTATTATTTAAAGTATAAACTCTTGGTCAGAGTATTTTTAATCCCTTAAGTATTTATAGTTAGTATATCTTTTATGGGTTGATATACTTAATTCACTATAAACAATGCTCTGATACCAATCTGTCACACTCCAAAACCAAGAACGGCGGAAACGTTCTGGGGCGGAGGACGTCATGTACAGTATCACAACAATGTAAAGTAGTAAACAAGCAACAACATCATCCATTGCATTAATAATATAATTATTATACAAGTGTGTTTTGTCAAATTTTGATAAACACTAAAGCATAAATCAAAATGAAAGATGAGTCTTCAACAAGCTCCATCTTCCCTAATCCTTGCATCGGTACCTGTCTATAGATGACCTGAGGATACAAGTAATTTTGAAAGCGAGTATCAGCTTTGAAGCTGGTGAGATCATAAGTATTTTAGTGTCTTAATTTGTATGTAAGAAATTGTTTGTAAATGAATTGTAAGTATGGAAAAATGTAGATGAACTGTAAGTATAAAAATGTTTGTAAAACAACTGTAAACGTTTGAAAAACCCTAGAAATCCCTATGATTCCTACTTTTATATAAAAGTCTCTTCTACCAAAGTTTAACTATTCTTAATGTAGTCTTCTACCAAGACTTAACTGTTCTAAATGTTCGTTTCTTGTAAAAGTGTGTAATTTTCCCAAGTGTAACTATCATTTACAAAATATAGTTTTTACATTTAATGTTTAAGTGAAATGATCACTAAAATATGAAAAGGGGAAATTAATGTAGTACTGTAGTGTTGTATTATAGGAACTACTGTTGTACTAACTACCTTAAACCGGATTTATATTAAGGTATCATGTGCTTAATTGCACCATACTATCGACTGGTAACAACGATATACGAATGGTCATAAAACGGAATGACGTTTGGCACCTGCAGACCTGCAGGTCCGGCTGTAGCTAGCAGCAAGGTGTAGGATAGTCAATCCAGTATAGATCTATACGCGAACTCACGCTCTCCCTCCAAGAGAATTATGGCTACAACTGGGGCCATGACATTTAAGGCATGCTTCGATACAGTGGATCACGATTGTTAACGTATTCATGTATATGTAATGTAATGTTACTTGTTCTAGTATCGTTGTATATGTTCTCTTCCTAGTATAGTTGTATATGTTCTTCTCTAGTATAGTTGTATATGTTCTCATAGTAGTAAGTATTAACTCATGAATGAACTGACTCATAGTATGATATTGTATTCTTGTAATAGTTCTAGTATCTTCCTAAACCACCCCTATGGTAGTTTACTAGTAATCTAACTGGTAAGTATGAACATGGATGTATACCCTTGCTACCCAAGGGCATTGGATGAACTGGAAAGACCTTTGTGACTATATATGTACACATGATATATAACTAATATTTAAACGACCTTCGGACGGTACCCGATATCCCACCAGACCACGTCCAAATCGAGGAAAACGAAATAGGGTGGATAGTTTTCCGAAGTCCTTTGAACATTTCTTATATAATTATACATATATAGTCATGCAATTTATAATGAAAAAGCATAAATAAGTTTTGTAAAACCTTTGAACATAATTATTATCTTAAGAAAAGATCAACTTGATGTCAATCTATAAAATGGTTTAAAGGTATGGGTTTGATAAACCAATTTAGTATAAGGAAACATTTGTTTGAATCACAATTGTAAATAAGTTTGAAACAAAACATACAGAGTAAAATGTACAGTGTAATAAGGAGTTTTAAAACATATAAAATGTTTATGAAAATCAACTGTTTGGTAAAATGGCTAATGAGTAGTAAATCATTTAAATGTTGCTTATTAATCACATCTGATTGATATAATAAGTGGCATGATTCTATTTGTATCCCCACCCATAAAACATTTAAAAATAGTTAAAACATTGATTAAGGGGTATGAACTCACCTGCAGTAAGTGATTGGAATTGAACAGACTGTTATCGTAAGGAAGGATCGGACAAGTGCTTTGTGTCAAGTGAAGACTTTAGACACACACAATGATCCTAATTACATATGAAGACATATGTATATAAATAATTAGTGATTAAAACACTAGTTATAGAAGTATAAGCATTTTAATGCTAGGAAAACACTTTTGGTCAAGTGCTAGGAGGCAAATGGGTTGCAACAAAGGAGTGCAAAGCCTCTTATGGTAGTTTATGGTCAAATGACCATTGGTTTTGGACTTTACGGCCCAGGGGAGTAAACTCCTGGCCGTAAACTCTCAACAAGGTCTCTAAATGAAGCCTATCATTTATACAACTAGTTTGGTGAATTGATTCAAGGCTTAATCAAGTGTTTGGGTGACATTTGCCCCCTTTATAGGGGTTTACAGCCCTGGGACCATATCCCATGGAGATTACGTCAGTAATCTCCTTTGGGGGAAGGTTTATGATGCTTTCAAGTCCCTAAATTATCAAGGAATGCATTAAGGCAATTGTCCAAGGCTTTAGGAGGATTTATAGCACCATTTACTGGACTTCACGACCCTGGAACATCTTGGGCTGTGAACACCCTTTTCTTGGTGTTTTAATGGTGTTTTATTGCCCCAAACACACTAGGGTACATGTCTAAATTCAAGCCTAAGCCTTAGGAAGTGTTTGTGGCATCAAAATACCCCTATCTAGAGTTTTCGGCCCATGAACCATTTGGCCATGTGTTTGTGGCCGTGAACACCCATAGGTGTTGGTATTTTGATTTTTTTTGGGCGCTAGACACATCAAGGTAATGTGCTATGCTAGTCTCTTGGCTCAATGAAGGCATTTAGGGCATTTTGGTAACCTAAAATGGAGTTCACGACCCAAGAACTTCCTTGGCCGTGAACTAACTTTCACCCTTGATTCTTAATTGTTTTGTGCACTAAACATTGTAAAGAAGGCTTCTAGTTTGAGTTCTAAGGCTTTGTGGGGCATTGGGACACTTTTGGCCCTTAAAATGGAGTTTACTCCCCAAGTGTTCTTGGGCGGTAAACTCCCGAATCTTGGGGTTTTGGCGTGATTTTGATGTTATAAACTACAATCTAAGCTATATTATATAACTAGATCGAAGTACTCACAATTTGGGATAAAAACCCGAAGATCCGTGAGAGAGAATTCGACTTTTCTCTAACTGGAAATGTAACTAATGAACCAATATGGTTCAATTTTCTATATATAGTCCTGGGATATTTGGCAGAAAGTATTTTTATTCTCGGAATGAACTTTAATATCCTAGAGTATTGGAATAACAGTGTTGCACAAAACCCTAGTGCATCCACTCTCCTGATATCTCCTTCAGTGTAATTTCTGAAAAACTGCCAAACTTATACCCAAAGTCTGAATTTTCACTGTAATTGTTCTACTTCTATTGGCTTCAAATGGTTTGTACATAATGGAAATTTCGGGTTGTCACAGCTTCTCACCCAACACCTTCGTGTGCGAAATTTCTCGGTTCAGCCAGCTCTTAGTTCCCAGCCATAGACTGAACCTACCCTCGATTCTAAGCACAAGGACCATACCTTCGTCCCTGACTTCACAGATTCGCCCCAATTTCCCGGTTTTCAACTCTTTTAGCATTTTAAGCCCATTTTTCGTGATTTTAACACGGGATTTTCACCCAAACTCTTAGTTTAACATAAGAGAACCTAAACATTCATATTTTAATCATATTTGGAGGAAAATCATTGCCTAAGAATAATATCTCTTGGATAAGATACTTACGGTGGAGTGTTGACTTTACCTTAGTGTGTAAGTCATTACAAAGATCGTTTTACAAACTCTTCATCTAAAAAGATTATGAACTCACCAACTTAATTATTGACACTTTTTCCAAACTACTTGTATTCTCAGGGAATCAACGAAACAAGGAAATCACAAGCTTTTGAGGATGGTATGCTACGACGCCGAACAACTGTTTTTCATATCATGTTGTAATCAATCATTGAAATATGTAACACTTGAAACTATGTAATTCTTTTCCGATTGTATTTATGATTGGTTGTATTGCTTTGATCACTATTATACTCGTTGTTATGCTACTATACATGAAGTCCGCCACCCCAGACGTTTCCGCCATCCTTGGTTTGGGGGTGTGACAACCACCTCCTTATTACATGTTGGACTTCCATGCAACTTCTCATGTCTCTGTGCACCTATCCTTTCGCTCCTTCTCTCTTCTTCTTATTATTACTCTCGTCCAAAGATCACAACACACACACACATATTTCCAAATATTCTCCAAATCACCTTCAAGATCATCTTCCACCTCCCATCAAGATATCTCAAAATCTTCTAGAGTTTCTAAGGATCTTCATCAAGCTTTCTTGAAACTTTGGTAAGTTAGTATGAAACACAAACATCTACTTCCATCTAAATACTAAAAACTCCATCTAACATAGCTTTGTTTATGATCTAATCTCCTAGAACTCCTCTAAGTTCGAAAGTCTCTCCAAGTTGTTGCTAGGACCAAAAATCTCTCCATATTTTTGTCACACCCCAAAATCGGAACGGCGGAAACGTTCTGGGGCGGAGGACGTCATGTAATGTATCACAACAACGCAAAGTAGTAAACAAGCAACAACATTATCCATTGCATTAATAGTAATAGTTTAATACATGTGTGTTCTTTCATAGTAATAAGACATTACAACAAGTAATCAAAATAGAAGACGAGTCTTGACTGCCCCGTCTTTGCAAAACCTGGTCATCATACATGTCTACTGGTGACCTGAGAATACAAGTTATTTTGAAAGTGTAGGTCAACATTTAAGCTGGTGAGTTCATAAATATTTAATGTCATTGTTCGTATAAGTATGATAAAAACATTTGAAATCGTTCAATGTAATTGTTTGTATATGTTTTGAAAACTCCTAGAAAATCCCATATTTTCTACCAGTATAAAAGTAGCCTTTTATCGAGGCCCAACTGTTTTTGAATATTTGTTTCTAAAAGTCCAACATTTATCCATGAGTGTGTGGTAGTTTAAAAGTTCCAAAAACTGAAATGAAATCGTGTTTTTCAAGCCTAGAGTAGTAGATTTGTGTAAATATAAAATCACTAAGGCATTTGATAACCCCGTAAACCAACGTGTTTCTAATACTCCATGTGAGTCTTATAACCATGCTATTTGACCAGGATGCCTATAACAACATTCTTCAGGCGTTGGAAAGTTATGACATTTGTCACCCCAGGCCTGCCGGCCTAGCTGTAGCTAACATCTTAGGTGCGGGATTGTCAATCACGTATAGATCTATACACAAGTATCACGCTCGCCCTACAAAGGATTATGTCACACCCCCAAATCAAGGATGGCGGAAACGTTCGGGGGTGGAGGACTTCATGTATAGTATCACAACAACGAGTATAATAGTGCTCAAAGTAAATAAAACCATCATAAATATAATTGAAAAAGTTACACCAAAGTATGTGCTTACATGTTTCAAAATCAATTACATTATGATGACAAAATAAATTGTTTAACGATTTAACGTCCCATCCTCAAGGCGCTGATGTTTTCCTGTTTCACTAATTTCCTGAGAATACAAGTAGTCTTAAAAAAGTGTCAACAATTAAGTTGGTGAGTTCATAAGAGTTTTGTTTTAGAATGAAACCATTTTCCTTGTAAAAGTAACAAAATATGTTTCCAGAAAATCCAATATTTTCCTTATTATGTATGAAATGAATGCTTCTATGTTATGCGATAATGAATCCTAGAAAGACCCATAGATTCCTTCTATAATCACTCAGCGTATATAAATTATATAAAAATTTTGTTAAATAAACCGTTGAATATAATGGGTCTGCCCCGGGTCCACAACCAAACAAGGAACAGGAGATAAGGCGGGCCCACCAGTTCTAAGTCGATTGTGACTAGATTCTTAAATAACTCTACCATATACACTTAGCAATTATAGCTGAAGTCTAACAGTTCTAGATGAAATATAGTTTTAATATCATGAAAACTATTTCATGTGAACCTGGTACTTTGTATTTGTACCCCTTTTTGTATAAAACCTGTACTTTGTATTTGTACCCCTTTTCGTATAAAGCCGGTACTTTGTATTTGTACCCCTTTTCGTATGAAAACCTGGTACTTTGTATTTGTACCCCTTTTTGTATACAACCAGTACTTTGTATTTGTACCCCTTTTCGTATAAAACCGGTACTTTGTATTTGTACCCCTTTTCGTATGAAAACCTTTTGTAATGTAAATGAACATAAACTATACCTATTGTAGTTTATCAAGATGTCTTAAATGTATAAGCAACCTAACTATACCTATTATAGTTTAGTATGTTTGTTTGTGGTGTATAAGAACCCTTTTCTATGTAAGTCGAATGTATAGCAAAAATATAACTATGTTTATCTTGCTTTGTTTTGTACTAATGGTAATGATGGAGGATTCTTACAATTCAGTGTATATTTTCTGTTATATAATTGTACTACAACAAGAAACACATGCAAAATATGAAGTCATCAAAGATTTAACCCTTTGCTCAACATGTTACAAAATGTGATGAAAGTTATAAGCTGTTAACTAGTTTTTAACTTTTCTACACTACTTTAGAAAGATCATAAAAAAATCATACGAAGTCGAAAACTGAATCCGTAAATTCTGAGAGTTCCTAAAATGTGTCTAGTTTATTCATAATTTTTATCGTGATTTTTGATGTCCTTCAACTTGTGCGAAAAAGTACATAATCACAGACTGGTCCGAATTGATGTCTGAAATGATAGGCAGCTTTGTAAAAATCACCATAAATACTTGTTAGAAAATTTTAGTTATGTTCTTGGTGTTTTAACTTGTATTCCCCCCTAAAAACTTAAGAAAACATGAAAATGCAGGGGTATGAACTCACCTTATGTGATTTCAGTAGATGAATGTTGGAGTAGGGAAGTGTTCAACTCAAGAACACTTGAAGATGCCTTGAAGATTTTTGAGAATCTAACACCAAAATGATGGAATTTGTGTAAGCAATCTATGATTAGAGTAGAATGGGGTGTAATAATCGTATGGAGGATGTTAATACTTACCAAAAGTAGAAGAAAAGCTTGGATAATAGCCTTGAATATCGAATTTTAGAGAGAGAAAATGAGAGAAAATGAAGTTTGTTCTTGATGGAACAATGAGAGGAAATGAAAGCAATGTGAGGAGAGAGGAGGGTTTTATAACCCTTGACCAAGTGTGTGGATGAAAAATGGTTGGAAAAGTACCATTAAATGACTAGGTATGGGCTGATGGTGAATAGTGGCATGGAGTGGGTATGGGAGTGGTTGCCTGTGTCATAGAATAAAGAAAGTCAACACTCAACCTTTGTAGCTCACCCACTCTTCATGGATAAGGTTTTATCCCCAAAAACATGATTAATTAATAAATATGGGGCGTTATATGTTAAAATAAAGTTTTGGGTAAAAATCCCGCGTTAAAGCAATTAAAAAAGGGCCTAAAACGCAGAACTAGTCGCAAACAGGGTGAAAAAGTGCTTCCCGCGAGGCCTCTCAGTCCTAGGTTGAGGATCGGTCCGAAGGGACCTTGGGCTCCTGAGGCCTCTCAGTCCTAGAAAATGAAGTTTGGTCGCTTCTGATGCCTTCACTTCTGACAAGTTCGCTTCTGATGCCTTCGCTTCTGACAAGTTCGCTTCTGATGCCTTCGCTTCTGACAAGTTCGCTTCTGATGCCTTCGCTTCTGACAAGTTCGCTTCTGACAAGTTCGCTTCTGATGCCTTCGCTTCTGATGCCTTCGCTTCTGATGCCTTCGCTTCTGACACCTTCGCTTCTGACAAGTTCGGTTCCTAAGAGGGGTTTCGGGTCCTTAAGAGGGTTCGGCTCCTTAAGAGGGGTTTCGGGTCCTTAAGTCTATTTTATCCGTTTTTACCCTGTTTTAAGCAGTTTTTGACCTGGTTAAGGGTCGGCATGGCCCGAAAGACTTCAGAAAGTTCAAGGAACTTTTGAGAGAGATTTGGGAGAGATTTCACATTTTTGGAGAGATTTCTCATACAAGGAGAGATTTGGGAGAGATTTGACATACGTGGAGAGATTTGGGAGAGATTTCACATACTTGGAGAGATTTTTATATGGAGAGAGATTTGGGAGAGATTCCTCATTCTTGGAGATATTTCTCATACAAAGAGAGATTTGGGAGAGATTTGACATACATGGAGAGATTTTGGAGAGATTTCACATACTTGGATAGATTTCTCATATGCAGAGAGATTTGGGAGAGATTTCTCATTCACGGAGAGATTTGGGAGAGATTCCTCATTCTTGGAGAGATTAAGGAGAGTTTTGACATACGTGGAGAGATTTGAGAGAGATTCTAGATAAAGAGAGATAGAGTGAAAACGATTGAGAGAGGTTTCATGTGTGACATTTGTGACTGTTTGGCTCCGCAATGCAAGGTTCGTAAACCCCGTTAAGCCATGTTTAAGGATCTTACACACTCCCGATGAGTATGTAACATTGTTTTATCGGTTTGGTTCATTACTTAATGTCGTTTTAGGTTAATGAAATCTAGGTATACAAACTTTTCAATTCATGATTTCTCATTAGAATAACGAGTTGTACGGAAATAACATAACATAAACCCAAGTACACAAGGGTTAATTGAGTTGACTGGTTTGACTTGTTGACTTTAGTTGACTTTGAGTTGACTGGAAATTGACGGTTGTCACATCATCCCCCTGTTAGAGGGAATTTTGTCCCGAAATTTGCATTTTGATTGGGGATTCAAGAATTTGGAGGCATGGTGGGGGAAACTTTTCGTAGTACAAGAAATTGATTATGGTGAGGAACAACCAGCCTGATGTCACATGACGACCTTCGAATTTCTTATTGTTTATGCTCCCTGTTTAATCCTTGGCATTACCACTATGAATACTTTATAACGTACTTAGTGAGTTCCGTCATTACGAATGTCTCACAAATTGTGACGAAATTGGTATTAAAAATCCTACCAGTTCCTTTATAACCGCTTGGTGTAAACTGGTCGGATATCATTAAGATTGCAAGGGCATTCGTATGGGTGACCCCGCCTTAAGCCCACAACCAAACAAGGAACAGGGAATGATGCTAGATTTTTGTCGTGTTCTCGAGATTCATGGTCGATATACTTTAATTGATGCTAGATTTAGCAAATAAAACAAATTTAGAATTTAAACATCGATGTTAGAAACACGTACTGATATTTACGGGCAGTTCCGGGGTGGTCTTTCCTACGGTGATCACAAGCACCCTTCCACCATCACTGTCATCTCTTGCTCTTGGGCAGTCCCTTTTAAAGTGTCCTGTTTCTCCGCACTTGTAACAGGCTGGGCTTACTCCAAATCCAGGGACCTAGTTGATGGGTCGTGCTGGTGCCTTACAGAAACGGACAGTGTGCCCCTCTCTGTCGCAATTTTTGCAATGCATCTTCCGGCAAGCCCCAGTGTGTTGGAAGTTACACATGTTGCATTTCGGAAGGATTCCAACATATTGTTTTATGGGAGTTTGCGCGGTGAGGGTTGTGGCAGCATGAACAGTAACAATCTGCTGCTTGTTAGCGAAGTCCTGGCTGGTTGGTCCTTCTTGTTGTCCCATAACTTTCTTTTGTTGTTCCCTCCTCTTGCTTGCTTAAGGGTGGTTGTCGTAGTGTCATGGCTGGCAAGATGGTCGATGAGTTATTGTGCCAATTCCATGGCGCTGTCGACGGAAGTTGGTCTGGAGGCCAGCACGCTATCTTGAATTTCGGGGGACAATCCCCAGAGGTATCGCTCCAACTTTTTGTCTTCTGGGGTGACCATCGCGGGACAAAGGAGTGCTAGATCACATAATCGGGTGGTATAAGTTGTAAGGTTGGAGCCTGTCATTTTGAGATTCCATAGTTCTTTCTCCAGCTTTTGCACTTCGCCTCTTGAGCAATATTCTTTCAGCATCATCTTCTTTAAGTCCTCCCAACATAACGAGTTAGCCACAGCAAGCGTTAGTGAGTTAACGTGACTTTTCCACCAAGTGAGGGCCCGGCCAGAGAAAGTGTATGCTACAAATTTGACCTTGCTTGCTTCGGGGCATGCACAAATTTCAAAGACCGTTTCGGTCTTTTCGAACCATTGCATCAAGGTGATGACGCCCTCGCTTCCATTGAAAGAATCGGGTTTGGCAATAGTAAAGTCCTTGTACAAACATTCCCTCGTACGTCCTGTACTGTCCCCGTGGTTAGAGTTTGTGGCTCCAGATCCTGCACCACCGGTACCATTTGTACCAATTTGTGACATTGCAGCTGCCATGGCTGCTGTTACTGCAGCTTGGAACATTGCGGGATCAAACTGTAGAGGTGGCGTTGGAGGTGGTGGTGTTGTGCTGCCGGAAGGTCTGTGTCTTTTCCTTGGTGGCATAGCTCTGTCATAAGTTTGTAAAAATGATCAGATGGTAAGTTACCAATAGTAAAGACAAGTCGGTTGTTAGTGAACTAGGTTTTTCTGTATTATGCTCCGACTTAAGAATATATTGCATGTAATTCATAAGGGAAGTCCATATGAATGAATTTCATGAGTTTAGTAGGTTTTGTACTGGCGTTAAGATTTACTCAACTTAGGATAATGTTTGTCCAAACACACTTAGCTGAGGAGTTTTGATGGGATCCGGTGCATTAGTGATGGTATGATCGTACCCTATAGGTCTACGAAGAAGGCACCCTTTCACTAAAATGTTTAAAGGTGAGATGATGATGAGTTGTTAGAAAGGGCTATGTGTCGCGAGTTTTCTAACTAAGTTTTTCTTAGTTCATTTTGTAACATATTTCGGTTGCTTTATGGTGTTTTGAAAACATTTCATAACGAGAGCCTATATATGATAAACTCATGTATTTTAGTAGTTCTGTGTCCAAGTAAAACCTTGTAATTTGACCCAAGATAGGTCCTTATAGTGACCAATTGACGTATGCTTAGTTATATAATAAAGACTAAATAGACCTTCGAGTTTGTTAGGTATGTCCTAAAGCCATCTTGTTAATATGATTCTAGTAATAATGGTTTCAGCGAAAATTTTTGACTTCGATGCAGGTCTACCTCACATCTATACAAGGAAAAGTTCTAACAGCAACTAGATCTCTCGATTAATATGACTGCTTAAATCGCAGTGTTGTGCTGACGCCCAAAATAGAGTAGTTCCAACGCATACTCATGACCCTAATTTACAAGCTCTTGTGAGCGGTATGAACTCTACTCACGACGATCCATCCCTTGTGATGCCTGAGGCAAAGTCGATGCACCTTGCAGCTCTGCCAATCGATGCTTGGCTGCAATCCTCCTCTTTTTGGATGTCGTGTGTCAATCCTGTTACTCTCTTGCCTCTTCCCGAGCTGTGATAAGGTTCTAAAAAGAATGTTGCCCTATGAAATAGTAGTCTATCTCCAAGTCTCGGGTACGTGAGACAGTAGTGTCTGTAGTAGCGTGCAGTTTCCGAACTCGGGTTGTAGTCTACCTATTTTAATCCCCGATATTCGCGATCTGTCGGGTCTTCGCTGGGAGGGCTCTGTCAGTCGGTCCCCCGTGGTTGAGGTCATAGCACCCTCGTTGGTCTCCACATGGTGGTTGTTGTCATTGTTGTCGACATTCAACCCTCGATCACGGTTGCCCAACGGGGCACAGGTTCGATGTAGTCAAAACGGTTCGCGGAAATCCTTGCTATGCATGGAGGATTGATTACCTCTGGTTCCGCTTCTGATTCTTCTCATCACCATTCACCATTTCTTGGGTTCGGATTGGGAAAGTAGGGGTCGCCCGGTAAGTAGGATCTTGATATGTTGTACATGCGAGAATAGGAGTAAGAAGATAATTATTGGACGAACTATCTCGATAATTATTAGGTGATCTGTACCAGTTTATATCAATACTTATGTAGTGTGTACAAGTTATATGAAACCAAGGCAGGATAGTCCTTCGAATAGGTAACTCTAACTGCAAATCCACACTCCAAAGAGAACAGGAAGTAAAGCAACGGTCACAGATTCTGAGTCTATAACGCCTAAATTTCATATAACCTTACCGTGTCTACTTAACAACTATTGACCTACTTGATAGAGACCTGATTAGTTCTCATGTAAGCACTTATAGTAACACAAAATACTCCCATAGTATTTTAAACTCATGTTCTGTTCTAATGTTCTCATTGTGATAGTGTTGGTAAGTTTTTAGACTTGTCGCCATATCACAACCATTCTTGGGCATGTGCTAATCACTCCTCGGACCAACATAGTTAATCAGGCTATGCCACTCCCAAGACTGAGCATACATCCCCAAGCTTACCTGTGATATTCAACAATCATTACTTTTGTTTTGTTCTAGAATGATGCTAACATTAGTATGTATGCATGCATGTATACTTTTAACAAGAAACTATTTATTTCTAAAAGTATAGTTGTTTTGAAAACTTTAAATCAGAGACCTTAGTCCCAATGCATTTACAGTTTGTATAGATTATGTGGTTCGATATACTTAGTTCACTATAAACAATGCTCTAATACCAATCTGTCACACCCCCAAACCAAGGATGGCGGAAACGTTCGGGGGTGGAGGACTTCATGTATAGTATCACAACAATGAGTATAAATCTGCTCAAAGTAAATACACCCATCATAAATATAATTGAAAAAGTTACACCAAAGTATGTGTTTACATGTTTCAAAATCAATTACATTATGATGACAAAATAAATTGTTTGACGATTTAATGTCCCATCCTCAAGGCGCTGATGTTTTCCTGTTTCACTGATTTCCTGAGAATACAAGTAGTTTTGAAAAAGTGTCAACAATTAAGTTGGTGAGTTCATAAGAGTTTTGTTTTATAATGAAACCGTTTTCCTTGTAAAAGTAACAAAGTATGTTTCCAGAAAATCCAATATTTTCCTTATTATGTATGAAATGAATGCTTCTATGTTATGCGATAATGAATCCTAGAAAGACCCATAGATTCCTTCTATAATCACTCAGCGTATATAAATTATATAAAAATTTAGTTAAATAAAACGTTAAATATAATGGGTCTGCCCCAGGTCCACAACTAAACAAGGAACAGGAGATAAGGCGGGCCCACCAATTCTAAGTCGATTGTAACTAGATTCTTATATAACTCTACCATATACACTTAGCAATTATAGCTGAAGTCTAACAATTCTAGATGAAATATAGTTTTCATATCATGAAAACTATTTCGTGTGAACCTGGTACTTTGTATTTGTACCCTTTTTGTATGAAAACCATGTATTTTCTATTTGTACCCCTTCTGTATAAAACCGGTACTTTGTATTTGTACCCCTTTTCGTATAAAGCCGGTACTTTGTATTTATACCCCTTTTCATATGAATACCTGGTACTTTGTATTTGTACCCCTTTTTGTATACAACCAGTACTTTGTATTTGTACCCCTTTTCGTATAAAACCGGTACTTTTTATTTGTAACCCTTTTCGTATGAAAACCTTTTGTAATCTAAATGAACATAAACTATACCTATTCTAGTTTATCAAGATGTCTGAAATGTATAAGCAACCTAACTATACCTATTATAGTTTAGTATGTTTGTTTGTGGTGTATAAGAACTCTTTTCTATGTAAGTTGAACGTATAGCAAAAATGTAACTATGTTTATCTTGCTTTGTTCTGTACTAATGGTAATGATGGAGGATTCTTACAATTCAGTGCTTATTTTCTGTTATATAATTATACCACAACAAGAAACACATGCAAAATATGAAGTCATCAAAGATTTAACACTTTACTCAACATGTTACAAAGTGTGTTGAAAGTTATAAGCTCTTAACTAGTTGTTAACTTTTCTACACTGTTTTAGAAAGATCATAGAAAAATCATACGAAGTCGAAAACTGAATCCATAAATTCCGACAGTTCCTAAAATGTGTCTAGTTTATTCATAATTTTTATCATGATTTTTGATGACCTTCAAGTTGTGTAAAAAAGTATATAATCACAGACTGGTCCGGATTGATGTTTGAATTGATAGGCGGCATTGTAAAAATCACCATAAATTGTAGAAAAGTCGTATGGATATGTGCAAGAACTCATTTTAAAGATAAGAACTTGAACTATTTGCACCTAATACAGTTTTGAAAACTAAAATGTTTAATTTGTCCAAAACATTCAGTGAATGGAGTCCAACTTTTCTAATGAAAGTTGTTAGAAAAGTTTAGTTATGTTCTTGGTGTTTTAACTTGTATTCCCCCCTAAAAACTTAAGAAAACATGAAAATGTAGGGTTATGAACACACCTTATGTGATTTCAGTAGATGAATGTTGGAGTAGGGAAGTGTTCAACTCAAGAACACTTGAAGATGCCTTGAAGATTTTTGAGAATCTAACACCAAAATGATGGAATTTGTGTAAGCAATCTATGATTGGAGTAGAATAGGGTGTAATAATCGTATAGAGGATGTAAATACTTACCAAAAGTAGAAGAAAAGCTTGGATAATGGCCTTGAATCTCGAATTTTAGAGAGAGAAAATGAGAGAAAATGAAGTTTGTTCTTGATGGAAGAATAAGAGGAAAAGAAAGAAATGTGAGGAGAGAGGAGGGTTTTCTAACCCTTGACCAAGTGTGTGGATGAAAAATTGTGGGAAAAGTACCATTAAATGACTAGGTATGGGCTGATGGTGAATACTAACATTGAGTGGGTATGGGAGTGGTTGCTTGTGTCATAGAATAAAGAGAAGTCAACACTCAACCTTTGTACCTCACCCACTCTTCATGGATAAGGTTTTATCCCCAAAAATGTGATTAATTAATAAATATGGGGCCTTCTATGTTAAAATAAAGTTTTGTGTGACAATCCCGCGTTAAAAGAATTAAAAACAGGCCTAAAACGCAAAACTAGTTTAAAACCGGGTGAAAAAGAGCTTCCTGCGAGGCCTCTCGGTCCTAGGCCGAGGTTCGGTCCTAAGGGACCTTCGGCTCCTGAGAGGGTTCGGTCGCTTCTGATGCCTTCGCTTCTGACAAGTTCGCTTTTGACATGTTCGCTTCTGATGCCTTCACTTCTGACAAGTTCGCTTCTTATGCCTTCGCTTCTGATGACTTTGCTTCTGACACCTTCGTTTCTGACAAGTTCGGTTCCTAAGAGGGGTTTCGGATCCTTAAGAGGGTTCACGTGCTTAAGAGGGGTTTCGGGTCCTTAAGTCTACTTTATCCGTTTTTACCCCGTTTTAAGCGGTTTTTGACCTGGTTAAGGGTCGGAATGGCCCGAAAGACTACAAAAAGTTTAAGGAACTTTTGAGAGAGATTTGGGAGAGATTTCACATTCTTGGAGAGATTTCTCATACAAAGAGAGATTTAGGAAAGATTTGACATACATGGAGAGATTTGGGAGAGATTTCACATACTTGAAGAGATTTCTCATATGGAGAGACATTTGGGAGAGATTCCTCATTCTTGGAGAGATTTCTCATACAAGGAGAGATTTGGGAGAGATTTGACATACATGGAGAGATTTGGGAGAGATTTCATATACATGGAGAGATTTCTCATATGGATAGAGATCTGAGAGAGATTCCTCATTTTTGGAGAGATTTGGGAGAGACTCCTCATTCTTGGAGAGATTTGGGAGAGTTTTGACATACGTGGAGAGATTTGAGATAGATTCTAGATAAAGAGAGATAGAGTGAAAACGATTGAGAGAGGTTTCGTGTGTGATATTTGTGAGTTTTTGGCTCCGCAACGCAAGGTCCGTAAGCCCCGTTAAGCCATGTTTAAGGATCTTAGACACTCCTGATGAGTATGTAACATTGTTTTATCGGTTTGGTTCATTACTTAATGTCGTTTTAGATTAATGAAATCTAAGTATACAAACTTTTCAATTGAGGATTTCTCATTAGAATAACGAGTAACATAGCGTGAACCCTAGTACACAAGGGTTAATTGAGTTAATTGGTTTAACTTGTTGACTTTAGTTGACTTTGACTTGACCGGAAATTGACGGTTGTCACATCATCCCCCCGTTACAGGGAATTTCGTCCCGAAATTTGCATTTTGATTGGGGATTCAAGAATTTGGAGGAATGATGGGGGAAACTTTTTGTAGTACAAGAAATTGATTATGGTAAGGAACAACCCGCCTGATGTCACATGACGACCTTGGAATTTCTTATTGTTTATGCTCCCTGTTTAATCCTTGGCATTACCACTATGAATACTTTATAACATAGTTAGCGAGTTCCGTCATTACGAATGTTTCACAAATTGTGACAAAATTTGTATTATAAATCCTACCAGTTCCTTTATAACCGCTTGGTGTAAACTAGTCAGATATCATTAAGATTGCAAGGGCATTCGGATGGGTGACCCCGCCTTAAGCCCACAACCAAACAACGAACATGGAATGAGGCGGAATCACACATTCTAGGTCCATAGAATCTTAATGATATATGACCATAATGTTTACACTAGCCATCATAGTCTCACTAGTAAAAACCCTGTGTTTTTATATATGTGATAAGACTTAGTTGACTTTTGTTGTGTTCTCGAGATTCATGGTCGATATACTTTAATCGATGCCAGATTTAGCAAATAAAAGAAATTTAGAATTTAAATGTCGATGTTAGAAACACGTACTGATATTTACGGGTAGTTCCGGGTGGTCTCTCCTGCGGTGATCGCAAGTACCCTTCCACCATCACAGGCATCTCCTGCTCTTGGGCAGTCCCTTTTAAAGTGCCCCGTTTCTCCGCACTTGTAACAGGCTGGGCTTACTCCAAAGCCAAGGACCTGGTTGATGGGTCGTGTTGGTGCCTTACAGAAACAGACAGTGTGCCCCTCTCTGTCACAATTTTTGCAATGCATCTTCCGGCAAGCCCCAATGTGATGGAAGTTATACTTGTTGCATTTCGGAAGGGTTCCAGCGTATTGTTTTATGGGAGTTGACGCGGTGAGGGTTGTGGCAGCATGAACAGTAACAATCTGTTGCTTCTTAGTGAAGTCCTGGGCCGGTTGGTCCTTCTTGTTGTCCCAAAACTTTGTTTTGTTGTTCCCTCCACTTGCTTGGTTAAGGGTGGTTGTCGTAGTGTCATGGCTGGCATGATGGTCGATGAGTTTTTGTGCCAACTCCTTGGCGCTGTCGGCGGAAGTTGGTCTTGAGGCCAACATGTTATATTGAATTTAGGGGGACAATCCCCAGAGGTATCGGTCCAACTTTTTGTCTTCCGAGGTGATCATCGCAGGACAAAGGAGTGCTAGATCATAGAATCGGGTGGTGTAAGTTGTAAGGTCGGAGCCTATCATTTTGAGATTCCACAATTCTTGCTCCAGCTTTTGCACTTCGCCTCTTGAGCAATATTCTTTCAGCATCATCTTCTTTAAGTCCTCCAAACTTAACGAGTTAGCCACTGCAAGCGTTAGAGAGTTAACGTGACTTTTCCACCAAGTGAGGGCCCGGCCAGAGAAAGTGTATGCTGCAAATTTGACCTTCCTTGCTTTGGGGCATGCATAAATTTCAAAGACCGTTTCGGTCTTTTCGAACCATTGCATCAAGGTGATGACACCCTCGCTTCCATTGAAAGAATCGGGTTTGGCACTAGTAAAGTCCTTGTATGAACATTCCCTCGTACGTCCTGTACTGTCCCCATGGTTAGAGTTTGTGGCTCCAGATCCTGCACCACCGGTACCATTTGTACCAATTTGTGTCATTGCAGCTGCCACGGCTGCTGTTACTGCAGCTTGGAACATTGTGGGATCAAACTGTGGAGGTGGTGGTGTTGTGCTGCCGAAAGGTCTGGGTCTTTTCCTTGGTGGCATAGTTCTGTCATAAGTTTGTAAAAATGATCAGATGGTAAGTTCCTAATAGTAAAGACAATTCGGTTGTTATTGAACTAGATTTTTCTGTATTATCCTCCGACTTAAGAATGTCTTGCATGTAATTCATAAGGGAAGTCCATATGAATGAATTTCATGAGTTTAGTAGGGTTTGTATGGGGGTTAAGATTCACTCAACTTAGGATCATGTTTGTCCAAACACACTTAGCTGAGGAGTTGTAGCAACCCGAAATTCGTAACACTGCTTGTAACCCTTTTCGTAACTCATTTCGATAATCCAATCGCCATTTCCAATTTCGTTTCCGATTCTATCATTTAATTAAGTCATTAATGTGTATTTTATATTATGATTTAATGGGACTCCTAATACCTTTAGAACACATTCAAACACCCCATATTAGTGATCAGATCATTTCTAGAATCAACCATATCGAGTTACGGCAACTTGATCGGGTGCGACCAAAAGCCCTGTCTAACGCCGATATCGGGTAGAATTCCACCCTGTCCCGAACTTAGACACTATTTAAAGTGATCCAAGCTTCCATTTGAAGCTTTTGCTTCATCTCACAACTCTCTCTGTAACCTCTCTCCTCAACCAAGTTTAAGGGTCCAAAACCTCAAATTTAAGGCTTCTAATCACCAAGGTATCTTCCCTAACATGTTATACAACCCCTCTAACCTTCAAATTCGAGTTTAAACCATGGATTAGGACCATTATCATGAGTTTACGGCCCTAGAACTGTCCTAGGCCGTAAATTCATATAAATGGGGTTTTTGAGCAACAAAACCCTTCCAAACCACAATTAGACCTTAGATACGACTGGATGACTTAATGGAATGGACTTAGAATGCCTCAAACCATGATTTAGAGCCTTGTTCATGTGTTTACAGCCATGGAGCATGCTTGGGCCGTAAACACATATAAAAGGGGTTTTTATGCCCTTACACCCTTCCAAAACACCAATAAGGCTTAGATACAACTTGTAGAATTATGGAATTGGTCTTGGAACACATTGAACATTAATTTAGAGGAGTAAACTTGAGTTTACTGCCCAAGAACATGCTTGGGCCATAAACTCATATTCTTGGGGAGTAAACTCCTCTAAATGTGTTAAGATGCCACTTAAACACACCTCAAACCTTGGGATAAATTCTAGATGTGTCTACCATCAATTTAGAAGCCTAAAACATATAAAAACACACTTTCTCATGAGTTCACGGCCATGAGGGGGTTCATGGGCCGTAAACTCCAAAAATCATGCCAAAAGTCCCCTAAAATCCATACAAGGCTTGGGAAAAATCATTGGAATCACATGCAATTTATTAAGACCCAAATCATTAAAGATTGGATTTGAGGGGGGAGTTTACGGCCTTAAACTCCAAGTTTACTGCTGTAAACTCCAACATATGGTCCCTAAGTGAGTTTTAATTCCTTCCAAAGCCTAAAATCCAAGTCTAGCATTTATTCCCGGTTGTTATGAAGCTATTTTGCACCCAAAAGCACCCTCCATGAGTTCACGGCCGTGAACTCATGTGGATGGGGTGTTTAGGGCAGTAAACTCCTTAAGGAGTTTACTCTTGCAGAGTAAACTCCATTACCTAGTCATACAAGTCCTTAAATGCCACCCGGATCCTTCCAAACACTTGTAATGGGGTGTTTCCACAACTAGAATTGTATGTCCCTAAAAAATAAATTAATCAAGTCCTAATTAGATACAAATGTGTATCATTTCATAATCCATTGGAATCTTGTGTGTTCGCGAACCCAGAACTGACGTTTAGGATCCAAACTGACGCGTTTCTCAACCGGTGAGTTCATACCCCTACCCTTTTTCAATGGTTTTTAAATGTTTTCAGGGGGGGGGGGGGAATACAAGCAAAAGTACAAGAATATCTTGTACTTAAATTCATTATTTCATTTAAATGGTGTCATTTTCGCACACTTTTAAGAATTGAAAACCTACTAACAAAATTTTTAACTTGCAGAGTTGTTTGTTCAAACGATTTCAATTCTTATTATATACTATTATGTTTCACAATTGATTGTTCACTCTTATATTGATAGAGATCATGAAACATTGTAATGTCTGTAATAAAACACCCTAGGCTCGAGTGTAAAGGATAGACACCATTAGAAAACATAAAACATTTGTAATGTCCTTAATAAAACACCTAGGCTCGAGCGTAAAGGACAGGCACCATTAGAACTTAGTTAGTCATAGATACTACTCCCCCTAGGCACGAGAGTAAAGAGTAATCTTAAAGATTGGATACACGTCCTCGGTGAACAGTCCACAGAGATATGCGAGTGGAGGACCGCACCCGTAACCAGAATCTCTTAGATAGGGAGCGTGACTTAAGTGTCTAGATCTATACGGGACTGGCAATCCCGCACCTGGCTGCTAGCTATAGCCGAACCGAAAGGTTCAAGGGTGACGAAAATCATAAAAAGGATATTGGCCCCGACCCGAGTCATATCTGGTCTGAAGTATGGTTATGGAACTCGCAATCAAGATTACGAACACTTCACACTTAATTATTAGTTTTATGTACGTAATAAAACTAATGTACATTTAAGGATAATCAAACTTTCAGGAGAATTCATACACACACATTCAGGAAAATATGAGATTTTCCTGGGGATAACATTGAACATAATCGGAATCGGTAACAATTCGCATGCACACACACATTTAGGAAAATATAGGATTTTCCTGGATAAAAGTAATACATAACCAGAAACGTGTAACAATTTAGATACCAAACTTTACAATTCACAAGAACAATCATGTTTTCAGTGTACATCTTTTACATTACATTTTGGATTTGGTAACCAACTTTTAAGAAAATATGGGATTTTCTTGGATAACCACTTTTTTTCAGGAAACCAAAGGAACTCGTACATTTTCACAAAAACTAACCGCTTATGAACTCACCAGCTTTATGCTGATTTTCAAACCGCTTGTATTCTCAGGTCCGCATTAGACAGGTACCCGACGAATCTCTTTTGGCGAAGACGAAATGCGTAGAAGACTCGTCTCATTTTGTTCATATATACTATGTATCACATGTATAGCTTTACTTTTGAAACAGATGTAAACTTTTCTATATGTAATGTAATGGTTGTTTTACTTTACATACTATGTGCATTGGATTTGATACTCAACGTGGAGTCAACCTCGAAAATGTTTCCGCCTTCGGTTTTCGGGGTGTGACAGATTGGTATCAGAGCCCTTGTTTATAGTGAATAAAGTATACCAAACGTTACATGGTATAAAACTATAAACATTAAGGGGCCTAAGTGCTCTGAACTAAAAGTATCCTTCAAAATATAAGTATTTTCAAAAGTATATAAGTATACCGAACCGTCGAGATCCGTAACTACAAGTAGAACAAAACATAAGTAAATGGGTGTTGTACGCTGCGGTTAAACCTGGGTTGTTATGTAGTGATGTCTAGGATCAATATATCCTGGCCAACTATATTCTTTCGAGACACGGCCAACATGTGCTTGGGAGTGACTGTGGTATGCGGCATGCCTAAAACTTACCCTAATACCACAAACATCGAGCCACTGTCTTAGCGAATCATGAAATACTATGGGAGTATTTCTCGAGCCAATCCTTTGTAGAAATCATCATTCACGCATTATTCCATGATCATTCTTTTAGCGATAATTTACCTGCTTTGATAACTCTTTCCTACTTTATCGCTTATTCAGCATATATCTGTCATATCTCTTGATTCAATTCAGAGGACTTATCATCCTCTCTTTCTTGATCTTATTAGATCAAGATGCCTCCAAGAAAGAGACCCAGATCCAAGACCAACAACCCTCTGACACCACCTCCTCCCCAAATTGATCATGTAGTATTCTAGGCAGCTGTTACAGCCGCAGTGGCAGCTGCCATGTCTCAACGGAACTCTGGCGGTTCCGGTGGTTCGGGAGGTGGTACCCAAACCTAAAGCCAAGAAAGCAGCCAGGGACACCGAAAAGAGGGTTCCTATAAGGATTTCATGAACACAAAACCCACGTCCTTTGATGGCAATGGAGGTGTCATTTCCCTCACCCGATGGTTCGAGAAGATCGAATCCATCTTTGAAATTTGCGCCTGCTCAGAATCTGATAAGGTGAAGTTTGCCGTCTGCACCTTTATTGACAAAGCCCTGACTTTGTGGAACGGCCGAGTCAAATATCTAACCTTACCTGTAGCCAACGCCATGGGTTGGGAAGCCATGAAGGAACTTCTGCTGGCTGAATACTGCCCTCAGGGCGAAATGCAGAAGTTAGAACACGAACTCTAGAACCTGAAAATGAAGGGTTCCGATATCGCCGCTTACACTTCCAGGTTCGACGACTTGGCATTACTCTGCCCGGGAATGGTTACCCCGGAGAGTAAGAAGATAGAGAAATTCATCTGGGGGCTGACCCAGCCAACGAAAGGAAATGGCATAGCTGCGAGGCCGGATACATACGACAGCGCCAAACGCTTAGCACAAATCTTAATAGATCATAGTGATGACCCTGAGGAGACATCTACCACTCCTGAGCCGACAAAGAGGAGTGGTGAGAAAAGAAAAATTGGGAAGAAGGAGAATAGTCAGACATCGCAGGAGTCTTCGAAGAGGCAGCAAACGGTGGCAGTGCACGCTGCCACTTCCCCTGCAAATGTTTCTGTTGTTGGATCCTCAACTCGAAAACCTGCCAGTAGATATGCTGGAACCCTTCCTAGTTGTGACAAGTGCAACTATCATCACCTTCCTTCCAGTCCATGTATAGAGGTATTTTGCAACAGTTGTGGCATAAAGGGTCACATGGCAAAAAATTGTAAGACACCAACTCAATCCACGAGTCAAACTTCCGGAGCGGGCATTGGTCGGGCCTGCTATGGTTGTGGAGAAGTTGGACATTTCAAGTGAAACTGCCCCAAGGCAGTAACATCTGGCAACACCGGAAGGGTTCTAGCGATAGGACAAGAGGAGACAACCACCGATCCCACCGTTGCCACAGGTATATTTCCCCTCATTAAATTTTATGCCTATGATTCTTTTCGATTCTAGCACCGAAAGAAACTCGCTAACCATCCATTTGAACATCTTTTAAACCTTGTCGTTTGTGAGTAATCGAAAACGTATACCGTCGAGATGGTTATAAAGTGAGAAGGAGTCATATCCGTAGATTGTACCCTCAACCTGGACAATTATTCTTTTCCATTCGATCTAATGGCAACCTTTTCATGAAATGCTTTGATGTCATCTTTGGCATGTAATGACCGAGCCTCATTCATGCTGTTATTCCAGGTTTCGAGAAAGCCATTCGTCTTAACCTTCCTCTGACCCGACTCTCATGATCTTCATACATCAAAGCTTAAAAAGTTTTCCCATGTATTCCTCGTCCGTGTGATCATCAAGAAACGAGAAGTCTGCAACTCTTTTCCCCGATGCCTTTTCCGAAGAATTCTTGATAATTCTTTCCGAACGCGTAGTCAAGTCTCGCATCGACCTAATCCCTGCAATTACCTCGTAACCAAAACCTCAGTGAGGACGATGTATCCAAGACAGCAACCAGGGCTTGATATAATCACTATGAGGTAGTAGTGGTGCCTTTCGGTCAAACCAATTTCCGGTAAAGTAGACAAGCAAAGCAGTCATACTTTTGGACCTTTCCAAAAACTAAAAGCAATAAAAATTAGTCGGCACCGGGGATACCCATTGAAACGCGTCAATTCTTGGGTCCCGCCGGCTATGATCATAGACCCACGTAGAAGTTTCCTTTAGGACCATCGGACCCTTAGCTACTATGCCACGTGAAAATGTACCCACTTGTTGGAAGTCTTACTCTGGAAAAACATAGTACGCCTTGGGAAGTACGGAAAACTTAACTCATAGAACATTAGACCCTTTCGAGATCCTCGTTAGGAATCGATTCCGTAGCCCTCTCCGAGCTATCTTCATAACTCAGCAGCAACCATCTGGTATTCCACATCTTTGTTCGTAAGGAGTGCCGACCTGACGAAACCCTATTAATCACTTTGATGAGATCGAAACCAACGGAATTCTGAACCCTCATGGATGAATTAATTGAGATCATGGATTGATAGGTTGACCGTTCGAAACAAAGCCGCATCCTGACAATGAGTGTTCGCTGGAATGTCAAGCGAAGACCCGATTCCACTTAGGAGCATGAAGACCCGAAGCAGTAGATTCATCCTCATATCTCTTTTCACTTCGCAATGTATGTTCAAATATTTGAATTTCGGGACGAAATTCCCTCTAAGGGGGGGATAATGTAACAACCCGAAATTCGTATCACTGCTTGTAACCATTTTCGTAACTCATTTCGGTAATCCAATCGCCATTTCCAATTTCGTTTCCGATTCTGTCATTTAATTGAGTCATTAATGCGTATTTTATATTTTGACTTAATGGGAGTCCTAATACCTTTAGAACTCATTCAAATACCCCATATCAGTGATCAGATCATTTCTATAATCAACCATATCGTGTTACGGCAACTTGATCGGGTGCAACCAAAAGCCCCGTCTAACGCCGGTATCGGGTAGAATTCCACCGTGTCCCGAACTTAGACACTATTTAAAGTGATCCAAGCTTCCATTTGAAGCTTTTGCTTCATATCACAACTCTCTCCCTAACCTCTCTCCTCAACCAAGTTTAAGGGTCCAAAACCTCAAATTTAAGGCTTCTAATCACCAAGGTGTCTTCCCTAACTTGTTATACAACCCCTCTAGCCTTCAAACTCGAGTTTAAACCATGGATTAGGACCATTATCATGAGTTTACGGCCCTAGAACAGTCCTAGGCCGTAAACTCATATAAATGGGGTTTTTGAGCAACAAAACCCTTCCAAACAACAATTAGACCTTAGATATGACTAGATGACTTAATGGAATGGACTTAGAATGCCTCAAACCATGATTTAGAGCCTTATTCATGTGTTTACGGCCGTGGATCATGCTTGGGCCGTAAACACATATAAAAGGGGTTTTTATGCCCTTAAACCCTTCCAAAACACCAATAAGGCTTAGATACGACTTGTAGAATTATGGAATTGGTCTTGGAACACATTCAACATTAATTTAGAGGAGTAAAGTTGAGTTTACTGCCCAAGAACATGCTTGGGCCGTAAACACATATTCTTAGGGAGTAAACTCCTCTAAATGTGTTAAGATGCCACTTAAACACACCTCAAACCTTGGGATAAATTCTAGAAGTGTCTACCATCAATTTAGAATCCTAAAACATATAAAAACACCCTTTCTAATGAGTTCACAGTCATGAGGGGGTTCATGGGCCGTAAACTCCAAAAATCATGCCAAAAGTCCCCTAAAATCCATACAAGTGCTTGGGAAAAATCATTGGAATCACATGCGATTTATTAAGACCCAAATCATTAAGGATTGGATGTGAGGGGGGAGTTTACGGCCGTAAACTCCAATTTTACTGCCGTAAACTCCAACAAATGGTCCCTAAGTGAGTTTTAATTCCTTCCAAAGCCTAAAATCCAAGTCTAGCATTTATTCCCGATTGTTATGAAGCTATTTTGCACCCAAAAGCACCCACCATGAGTTCACGGCCGTGAACTCATGTGGATGGGGTGTTAGGGCAGTAAACTCCATTACCTAGTCATACAAGTCCTTAAATGCCACCCGGATCCTTCCAAACACTTGTAATGGGTTGTTTCTACCACTAGAAGTGCATGTCCCTAACAAATAAATTAATCAAGTCCTTATTAGATACAAATGTGTATCATTTCATAATCCATAGGAATCTTATGCATTCGCGAACCCAGAACTGACGTTTAGGATCCAAACTGATGCGTTTCTCAACCGGTGAGTTGATACCCCTACCCTTTTTCAATGGATTTTAAATGTTTTCAAGGGGGGAATACAAGCAAAAGTAAAAGAATATATTGTACTTAAATTCATTATTTCATTTAAATGGTGTCATTTTCGCACACTTTTAAGAATTAAAAACCTACTAACAAACTTTTTAACTTGTAGAGTTGTTTGTTCAAACGATTTCAATTCTTATTATATATTGTTATGTTTCACAATTGATTGTTCACTCTTATATTGATAGAGATCATGAAACATTGTAATGTCTGTAATAAAACACCCTAGGGTCGAGTGTAAAGGATAGACACCATTAGAAAACATAAAACATTTGTAATGTCCTTAATAAAACACCTAGGCTCGAGTGTAAAGGACAGACACCATTAGAACTTAGTTAGTCATAGATACTACTCCCTTAGGCACGAGAGTAAAGAGTAATCTTAAAGATTGGAGAAACGTCCTATGTGAACACTCCACAGAGATACGCGAGTGGAGGACCCCACTCGTAACCAGAATCTCTTAGATAGGGAGCGTGACTTGAGTGTATAGATCTATACGGGTCTGACAATCCCGCACCTGGCTGCTAGCTACAGCCGAACCGAAAGGTTCAAGGGTGACGAAAATCATAAAAAGGATATTGGCCCCGACCCGAGTCATATCTGGTCTGAAATATGGTTATGGAACTCGCAATCAAGATTACGAACACTTCACACTTAATTATTAGTTTTATGTACGTAATAAAAAAATGTACGTTTAAGGATAATTAAACTTTCAGGAGAATTCATACACACACATTCAGGAAAATATGAGATTTTCCTGGGGATAGCATTGAACATAATCGGAATCGGTAACAATTCGCACACACACACACATTTAAGAAAATATAGGATTTTCCTGGATAACAGTAATGCGTAACTAGAAACGTGTAACAATTTAGATACCAAACTTTACAATTCACAAGAACAATCATGTTTTCAGTGTACATCTTTTACATTACATTTTGGATTTGGTAACCAACTTTTAAGAAAATATGGGATTTTCTTGGATAACCACTTTTTTTCAGGAAACCAAAGGAACTCGTACATTTTCAGAAAAACTAACCGCTTATGAACTCACCAACTTTATGCTGATTTTCAAACCGCTTGTATTTTCAGGTCCGCATTAGACAGGTACCCGACGAATCTCTTTTCGCGAAGACGGAATGCATAGAAGACTCGTTTCATTTTGTTCATATATACTATGTATCACATGTATAACTTTACTTTTGAAAAAAAATGTAAAGTTTTCTATATGTAATGTAATGGTTGTTTTACTTTACTTACTATGTGCATTGGATTTGATACTCAACGTGGAGTCAACCCCGGAAATGTTTCCGCCTTCGGTTTTCGGGGTGTGACAGGAGTTTTGATGGGATCTGTGCATTAGTGCTGGTATGATCGCACCCTATAGGTCTACGAAGAAGGCACCCGTTCACCAAAATGTTTAAAGGTGAGATGATAATGAGTCGTTAGAAAGGGCTATGTGTCGCGAGTTTTCTAACTAAGTTTTTCTTAGTTCATTTTGTAACGTATTTCGGTTGCTTTATGGTGTTTTGAAAACATTTCATAATGAGAGCCTATATATGATAAACTCATGTAGTTTAGTAGTTCTGTGTCTAAGTGAAACCTCGTAATTTGACCCAAGCTAGGTCCTTATAGTGACCAATTGATGTATGCTTAGTTCTATAATAAAGACTAAATAGAGCATCGAGTTTGTTACGTATGTCCTAAACCCATCTTGTTAATATGATTCTAGTAATTATGGTTTCAGAGAAATTTTTTGACTTTGATGCAGGTCTACCTCACATCTAAGAAAGGAAAAGTTCTGATAGCAACTAGATCTCTCGATTAATATGACTACTTAAATCGCAGTGTCGTGCTTATGCCTAGAATAGAGTAGCACCAACGCATACTCATGAACCTAATTTACAAGGTCTTGTGAGCGGTATGAACTCTACTCACGACGATTAGTCCCTTGCGATGCCTGAGGCAAAGTCGATGCACCTTGCAGCTCTGCCAATCGATGCCTGGCTGTAATCCTCCTCTCTTTGGATGCCATGTGTATATCCTGTTACTCTTTTGCCTCTGCCCGAGCTGTGATAAGGTTCTAAAAAGAATGTTGGCCTCTGAAATAGTAGTCTATCTCCAAGTCTCGGGTACGTGAGACAGTACGGTCTGTAGTAGCGCGCAGTTTCTGAAGTCGGGTTGTAGTCTACCGGTTTGAATCCCCGATGTTCACGATCTGTTGAATCCTCGTCGGGAGGTCTCTGTTAGTCGGTCCCCCGTGGTTGAGGTCATATCACCCTCGTTGGTCTCCATATGGTGGTTGTTGTCATTGTTGTCAACATTCAACCCTCGATCACGGTTGCCCAACGGGGCACAGGTTCGATGTAGTCAAAACGGTTCGTGGAAATCCTTGCTATGCATGGAGGATTGATTACCTCCGGTTCCGCTTCTGATTCTTCTCATAACCCTTCACCATTTCTTGGGTTCGGATTGGGAAAGTAGGGGTCGCCCGGTAAGTAGGATCTTGATATGTTGTACGTGCGAGAATAAGAGTAAGAAGATAATTATTGGACGAACTATCTAGATAATTATTAGGTGATCTGTACCAGTTTATATCAATACTTATGTAGTGTGTACAAGTTATATGAAACCAAGGCAGGATAGTCCTTCGAATAGGTGACTCTAACTCCAAATCCACAATCCAATGAGAACAGGAAGTAAAGCAACGGTCACAAATTTTGAGTCTATAACGCCTAAATTTCGTATAACCTTAGCGTATCTACTTAACAACTATTGACCTACTTGATAGAGACCTGATTAGTTCTCATGTAAGCAGTTATAGTAACATAAAATACTCCCATAGTATTTTAAACTCATGTTCTGTTTTAATGTTCACATTGTGGTAGTGTTGGTAAGTTTTTAGACTTGTCGCCATATCACCACCATTCTTGGGCATGTGCTAATCACTCCTCGGACCAGCATAGTTGATTAGGCTATGCCACTCCCAAGACTAACCATACATCCCCGAGCTTACATGTGATATTCAACAATCATTACTTTTGTTTTGTTCTAGAATGATGCTAACCTTAGTATCTATGCATGCATGTATACTTTTAACAAGAAACTATGTATTTCTAAAAGTACAGTTGTTTTGAAAACTTTAAATCAGAGACCTTAGTCCCAATGCATTTATAGTTTGTATATCTTATGTGGTTCGATATACTTAGTTCACTATAAATAATGCTCTGATACCAATCTGTCACACCCCCAAACCAAGGATGGCAGAAACGTTCGGGGGTGGAGGACTTCATATATAGTATCACAACAACGAGTATAATATTGCTCAAAGTAAATATGTAACATCCGGATTCCCAGGTATATTATTTTATTTAAGTATTTTGGAGTTTGTGGAGGAACTCGGCGAGTTGGAGCCATGACTCGCCGAGTAGGGTCGCGGATGTTCATCCGAGTTCACGTCCGGACTCGACGAGTCCATTCATGGACTCGGCGAGTCCACATTGTTTAATGAAAACCAAATCCCCCGGGTTTGGAGCCTATTTAAGGGCACTTATAGCCTCCCATTGCAGCTACCAGTCCCTTGAGAGAACCCTAAGTGAGCCAAATCATTGTGAGGAAGAAGAAGTCACTTTTGATCCTTGTACCTTTGGTTTAGCAAGAAGGAGGTGACCAAGAGCAAAGAGGAGGTGCGATTCTAGCAGTTCCAGAGTTCAGAGACTTCATTTTGAGGTAATAGTTCGAACCTCCTTCAGTTTTGGTGTTGATCATTAGAGTTAGGGTTTTCTAACCACTTTGGAGAGTGATTATGTGGAGAAAATGGTCCCTCTTCGAGTTTATGCCTTGGATCTGGACTCACAGAGGTCCAGAGACCTTAACCCTTAGAGCTTTATGGATTAGTTTGGGGTTATTGGACTTAGGTTGCCATTTTTGGGACTAAATCTCCTTTTGATGCCTTGTTGTTGTTATACAAGCATCAAGTTTCGGACTTTACGTGACATTCATGCTTGGGGAGGCCAGATCTATGGTTTAGGGAAAAAGATCTGACCTCAGGAGGTCGGTAGAGTTTGTGCATGGCATGAACTCGCCGAGTTGTTCTTGAGACTCCGTAGTAGGGTTAGGGTTTCACGTAAATTGCTCAGTGAGTAGACTTTCCGAGTTGGGGGATGACTCAGTGAGTCAGAAGGGGGATAAAGTACTGGAGTTCAAGGAGGTACTCACTTAGTTGTTCTTGAGACTCGATGAGTTGAGTCGGGGTGGCCCCGCGATTCATGCCTGGTATGACTCGTCGAGCATAGGGAGGGACTCGGCGTGCCAAGCAGGACAAAGTGTTAGAGAACATGTGTGAACTCGCCGAGTCACCAGAGTGCACTCGGCGAGTAGGGTTAAAGTGTGACCGTTGACTTTTGTTGACTTTTAGGGTTTGGTCAACAATGGAGTACATGTGTCAAGAGGGGGGTAAAATAGTCTTTTACCCTTTTGAGGGTGCCAATGGCAGGTTAAGTCTAGTCTCGAGAGTTATATTTATAAGAGTATTTACTTTATGTGAATAGGCGGAGGGTAGGCAATATTTCTACCGAGTCAGAGATTTACCGAGACGCCTGAGGTGAGTCTTCTCACTATACTTTACCTAGTGTGGTAACAGAGTTGTGTGACAGAGTATTCTTGAGCTATATGCCAGTGTGTTTGTATGATACTACGTGTTGTGATTTATTGCGATATGTGATTGCATGATTCAGATTTTACAGAGTTAGGACCAATGGGTCCACAGAGTTATGGGACCAAGAGGGTCCCACAGACATATTCGACCAGAGGGTCAACAGAGTTACAGCCTTGAGCGACTGATATGTGTATATGGTATTTTGGGGAACTCATTAAGCTTATGCTTACAGTGTTACGTGTTATGTGTTTCAGGTACCAATGATGACCGCGGGAAGGCGCCGGCTTGATTCGTACACACACATGGGGTTTTATGTATTTCGATCTTGGGAGATGTTTTGTGAAACAAAGACATGATATTATGACATTTTATGAAAGAATGAGTTTGTAAAAATATGTTTGAAAATGCGAAATATTGTTTTAAATTTTTACGGTGTTACAAGTTGGTATCAGAGCCTTGGTTTTAGGGATTTGGGTGCACCTTCAGGCGTATATGAACTCAAACTGAGGATTTGAGGAAATTTCGATAATAAAATAAGTTTTCAAAAGAAGAACTTTCGAGACAAACAGAGCAGAGTCGTGTGTACGAACAGCCAGCGCCCGAATGGTGATTTCCCAAAATACCATTATAATAAGTGTTATGAGATATGATATGATATGTATATGATGAGCTATGTTATGCATGCTAGAGTAGAATAGGTATTCTTATTAGGACTAGAGTGGCCTGATATGTCATGCCTGAGTCTAGGAGTATCGCTGCAAGGGATACTTCAGAGTGTTTAGGTAGCAACGAGGAGATTATGAGAGATCTGCTAGTGAGTATCATATGATTAGAGAGAGTAGAGTACTTGGGATTTGGGACTCTGGGAGGAGGACTTTGGGTGAATGCTGATGCGGTGTGAACGGTAGTATTAGGCCCGTACTACTGAAGACACCGGGTCAGTGCACAGCTCAAGTAAGAATCCTTGGAGTACCAAGGGACAAGTAGGGTGGAGTATTCGAGTGTGAGCATAATCAAGCGAGTCCCTGATATTTATTCTTGTGTTGTATTTCAGAGAGAAGGAGATCATGGTTGGGACACGCCACACACCAGGGGGCAGCGGTACGACGGATGAGGAGATCTGTAGGATCATCCAGGAGGAGGTGGCTGCATCCATCAGGGCAGAGATACCAGAGATGTTCGGGTCTATCAAGACCATGCTGATAGAGACATTTGATGAGAACTACGCTGCTCTTTCTGAGGCTGCCGTTGCTACGGCCACTGCATCTATACTTGCAACTAGGCCGCAGGGTGGTGATGCGTTGATGTTTCGAGAGTTTAGCAACACAAAACCACCGGAGTTTGACGGGACCCAGGATCCGATTGCGGCGATGAGGTGGATTTCAGACATAGAGGGGTGTTTCTTTACTTGATCATCTCCAGAGCATTTGAGTTCGGTTCGCGCTGAACCAGCTTCGCTTGGGAGCGACGGATTGGTGGAAGTTTGTGACGACACACTATACGCCTGCTGAGCTTGCTGCAGTGACCTAGGAGAGGTTCATTGCTATGTTCCGAGATGAGTACGTTCCCCATGTGGAGAGGGAGCATTTGGCACAGGAGTTTCTGACCCTCAAGCAGGGTACTGAGTCTGTTACAGTGATTACGAGGATGTTTCATGAGCGGGCAATGTTCTGCCCAGAGAACGTGTGCTCCGAGAAGGCACATATGAGCCGATATCTGAGCATTTTGAGGAGGGACATACGAGAGTTCTGATGGGTTTTGAGCATTCTAAAACTTCCTAAGTGTACATGCAACCCTAATAAACCTTGGATCTATGTTTGTCTAAGATACATGCAAATAATTAATTTTCCAAGGCTTATATCCTAACTAGCATGGCATGGGGAACTTGAATCAAATAAAGCTAGTAGAAACACTTACCTTGTAGTTGTAGTTGATTCCTTGGAGTTTTAGAGCCTAGCACCAATAATGTGGATGCCTCAAATGAAAGTCACAAATCACCAAAAACTTGGAACTTTGACAGAATAGTCACACTTCTCTTGAAATCGGCCCTCACCTCAACATGTGTCAACTAGTATGATTTCAAGAGCCAAAGCCTCCTTTATATAGTGTGGTGGATTAGGGTTACATCCATGTAAACCCTAATACCCATGTCTCTTCATTTCCATGAGATCCATGGGTTAAAGCTCCATGGAGTATCCATGGACTTCTCCATCCAAGCCTAGCCCATTCCAAATAAGCATAAGCCCACACTATATAAATATAGAAGTCCATATTTAATTAGTAATATCTTTGATCACTAAATTAATCCTAGATTAATTATAGATCACTACTAATTAAATAATATGATCTTATATTAATATATTAGAACTTATAATATATTAATAAATCACAACTTGTACTATTCTCAAATATTATCCATAAATTGTTCGGGTGAAGTGCAACCCAAATGGACCATGTCGGGTCGGGTCAAGTATATACCAAATATAGTTATGGACTTAGACACTATATCCAACAGTCTCCCACTTGGATAAGTCTAGTATCTATATTTGCAAGTATAACTTCAGGAACCGATCAGCAATCGTAGCTCTTTAAACTCTGTTGACCTAGAACGCGCCATTTAGATAAGTGATCATATAATCCTCTGTTCTAGATATCAGCCGGACAAACACATGGAACATTGTCTTGTTGATTGTCCAGCATTTGTTTCCCGATTTCCGACTTGTTTGACATAGAACTCAACTGAACACATCAATTTAGTTCTGACCGGGCCCGGTACACAGGTCAAAACAAAATCATCGAGGGGCCCAGATATCAGCTTCTAATCCAAGAAGGAACAGATAAACTTCGACTCATATGTTTGTTCTACCACTCATTGAATTACACACAAAGGCACGTTTTATAACATCGAGTTACCAATGCGTTTACGTACAATCAATGCATAACCAACTCGTAAGTAACAAATCATATCTCTAGGTTTGAAGACTTATATGATATTACCGTCTCACGATCACTCGAGATAATATTCCATGAAGTGATTCCAGTGAGCGTGGGTTGAGTCCAATGCTCAGAACTTATGAGCACTCATGATTGTTGTAGTCTTGTCCAACACCTTAGACCTCTACAACCCATCATGACAGTCTTGATTCATACCTACTTCCGACATATGACCGACTGTGGAGGTTTGAATAATATGTTATACCAAACAAAAATTATTCTGGAAGTCAAAACATGCAAAAGAAATATAGTAAAAGATCGACAAGAGATAGTAACACTTTACTCATAAATAAAACACCTTTTATTCATCATCAAATGTCAATTACACTTTACAAATTTCCGGGTTATCTAACTACTAAAACTTATATCATCCTTCAGCCCTATGCTCCGAGCATGCTGGAGATGCTTAACCCTACTCAGTCCCTTCGCAAGGGGATCTGTTGGGTTCTCATCCGATGATACCCTCTTCGCCACGAGGAGTCCTTCTTCGATTCGATGTCTGATAAAATGGTATTTTCTGTCGATGTATCTGGATCTCCCGTGATCCCTTGGTTCCTTGGCTAAGGCAACCGCACTATTGCTGTCACAGAAAATCTCCATTGGCTCTTTTATAGCTGGTACAACTCCAAGGTCTCCGATGAAGTTCTTTAGCCATATCGCCTCCTTTGCTGCCTCGCTTGCCGCTATATACTCTGATTCACAAGTGGAATCAGCCACTGTCTCCTGCTTGGAACTCTTCCAAGAGATTGCTCCTCCATTTAGGGTAAAGAACCGCACTACTAGGGCTTTGTGTCTTACTCAATCTGGCGTTACACTGAATGGGTAACTCACCTTTCTTGGAGTTATGCATGTTGAATATTTTCAACACTTTGTCCAAGTAGGTACTTTGGCTAAGTCCAATTAGTCTTTTACTCCTGTTTCTCAAAATCTTTATCCCTAGGATATAGGCAGCTTCACCAAGGTCCTTCATAGCGAAACACTTCCCAAGCCAGGACTTTACTTCCTGCAGGGTTGGAATGTCATTTCCTATGAGTAGTATGTCATCCACATACAATACCAAAAAACTGACTATGCTCCCACTAGCCTTGATATAGACGCAAGATTCATCTTCACTCCTCGAAAAGCGAAATTCCTTGACTTTCTCATCAAAGCAAAGATTCCACCTGCGAGGCGCCTATTACAATTCATAAATGGACTTCTCGAGCTTACACACTCTATTAGGGTACTCGTTGCTGACAAAACCCTCTGGCTGACTCATGTAAACATCTTCAGCTAACTTTCCATTAAGGAAAGCGGTTTAGACATCCATTTGCCATATTTCATAGTCATGAAATGCAGCTATGGCTAACAGAACCCGAATAGACTTAATCTTGGCTACTGGAGAAAAGGTCTCATCATAGTCCACTCCAGGAATTTGAGAGAAGCCCTTTGCAACCAGTCTCGCCTTATAAGTGTGTACTTTACCATCCATGTCGGTCTTCTTCTTGAAGACCCATTTGCACCCTATAGTCTTACGACCAGGTACATTCCCAACCAAGTTCCAAACTTGATTGTCATACATGGATTGTATCTCGCTATCCATGGCCTCTTTCCATTTAGCAGCCTCAGGGCCTGCCATGGCTTCCGTGTAGCTGTTAGGTTCATCCAGACCTACTAGTGTCTCATCACTAATAAGTGTCTCACCTTCCGCAGTAATATGGAAGCCATAATAATGCTCAGGTGCATTCCTAACTCTCGTGGAACGCCTCAAGGGTACAGGCTCATCAACAGGCTCAACAGGAGTTTCCTCCTCAAGTTGAGGGCTAGTGTTCGAAGTTCCTTCACCGCTTGATTCTTGAATTTCTTCAAGATCAATTTGCCTCCCACTGTCTCCTTGGCTTATAAATTCTCTCTCTCGAAAGACTCCTCTTCTTGCTACAAAGACCACATTGTCACTAGGTCTATAGAAGAGGTAACCAAAGGATTGTTGTGGGTAGCCGATGAAAATACACCTCTCGCTTCGAGGTTCGAGCTTATCATGAGTCTCGCGTCTCACGAAAGCCTCACAACCCCAAATCTTGATGTGGTCTAGCTTAGGTACTTTGCCAGTCCACATCTCGTGAGGAGTTTTGGAAACTTTCTTTGTAGAGACAAGATTAAGAATATGGGCGGCAGTCTCTAAGGCATACCACCAGAATGAGATTGGTAGCGTCGCTCGACTCATCATGGAACGAACCATATCCAAAAAGGTTCGATTACGCCTCTCAGCCACACCATTCAACTGTGGTGTCCTGGGAGGTGTCAATTGTGAGACAATCCCACATTCCCTAAGATAGTCTAGGAACTCTGAACGAAGATACTCACCTCCTCGATCGGATCGAAGCATCTTAATGTTCCTGCCCAATTGATTCTCGACTTCCTGTTTAAATTCCTTAAACCTCTCGAAAGTCTCTGACTTATGCTTGATTAAGTAGACATATCCATATCTACTGTAATCATCAGTAAAAGTCAAATAATAACGATTAGCATCCCTTGTGGCATGCTTGAATGGTCCACACACATCCGTGTGTATAAGGTCCAACAAACCTTCACCCCTCTCACACGAGCCTGTGAAAGGTGACTTTGTCATTTTTCCAAGTAAGCATGATTCGCAACTATCATCTGACTTTAGGTCAAACGACTCCAAGACTTCATCCTTTTGGAGTTGGCCTATGCGTTTCTTGCTTATATGTCCAAGACGACAATGCCATAATGATGCTTTATCCAGGTTATTATTATTAGTAGAATCAATACACAAAACATTATTTCCTAAGTTATCTACAACAGATACAGCTTCATACACACCATCACAAGGTAATGCTCTAAAATAAAAGACATTATTATAGAAAGCATCAATAGAACCAACTTCATTATTAAATGAAAAGGTAAACCCTTGTTTGTACAAAGCATGAAAGGAAATAATATTTCTTGCCATTCCTAGCGAATAACAACATTTATTAAATAATAAATTAAACCCACTACTTAGCGATAAAGTATAAACTCCAATCTTGGTGACAGGTGAAGCTTTCCTATTCCCCATGATCAAGTTTATTCTTCCTTGCTCCACATTCTCACTTCTTCTTAGTCCCTGCAAGTCACAACAAATATGAATACCACAACCGGTATCAAGGACCCAAGATTTAGAATGGGGTGAGTTATTAGAAATAATAGTATAAATACCTGCATGGTTGGGTTTGACTTTCCCATCCTTCACATCCTGCTGGTATTTTGGGCAGTTTCGCTTCCAATGAGATTTGTCATGGCAATAGAAGCATTCAGCCTCTTTTGGGTCAGAAGAAGGAGTGATGGAACCTTTCTTGGTTCCACTTGAAGAATAGCCATCAAGGGTCCGAGCCTTGGTACCCTTCGAGGACCTTTTTCTCTTCCTCCACCGACCTTTCCCAATTGCCAAAACCGGAGTTGAGTTTGGAGTAGGAGTGATAGCAACCGACTTCCCCTTAAGACCTGATTCTGCAGTCTTGAGAAGTCCCTGAAGTTTGCTGAGTGTGACCTCTTCCTTATTCATGTGATATGTCATGCGGAATTGATCATAGCACGATGGTAAGGAGTGCAAAATGATATCTATTGCAAGATCCTCAGGGAAGTTCACATTAAGCTTCAGCAAACGATCCACATACCTTTGCATTTTCTGCATGTGGCTCGTGACGGATTCCCCGTCCTTCATCATGGTTGTTATCATGGAGCAGATGATTTCATACCTCTCTTGTCTTGCACTTTGATGGTATCTTTCCATCAAATCTTGGTGCATTTCATAAGGGTAGAAATCCTCATAAGACTTTTGGAGTTCCGCTGTCATCGTGGCCATCATGATGCAAGCCACTTTCGTAGCATCCCTTTCATGTGCCTGAAAGTCAGCGATCTCCTGAGGAGTTGCAGTGATCTCATCAATCTCCTTAAGCTCCTTGTCAAGGACATATTCTTTTTCCTCGTAGCGGGTAATCATCCTGATGTTTCTGATCCACTCATTGAAGTTGGATCCATCAAAGGTGACTTTCCCACACAAGTTCATAAGGGTAAAGGAGCTATTAGGATTAGAGCCAGAAGCATTGTTGGAAGACATCTGAAGAGAAGAGAACAAGATTAGTTTAGATATAAGAGAGTCCTTAATAAAACACCCAAATGTAATATTAAGGCTAGGATCCAATCACAATATAATATAACTTAGAAGAGGTATGCCGTAATCTAAGCTATACCATATTTGAAGGGTAGGTGAATGACGATTCACCAATTTCCACCACGAAAACCGAAATATTTAAGTATTAGGTTTTTGATTGGTTCTTAGAAATTCCTAGATTCTTTGAGATTCAATGAACTTTTCAAAGGCATGTTTCAATCTCGAGTGTGCCCTCCAGGTTTTGTGACTGGAATGCCGAGGATCACAAAACGAGGTGTGAAGTAACCATGCAAATCACTTGGTACCCTTAAGGTTTATCACTCAATCGATGTGCCGGTAAACCACACACGCTCCATTGATACTATAAACAACCCTAAGTCACCCTTTACCTACCTTGTTAAGTCCAAGTTAGTGTGTCGGTTAACCACACACGCTCCACCAACGACTTAAACAAAGTGTAAAGTGTAATTTCATGGATTAGCACCTTATTCACATTTTTCCTAAAGTAACTAAGATTGGGAATTTAATAAAACATTTAGTTACTTTATAATATTCATCATACTTTGAATGAGAATTTATAAGTCCTTGTCTTACCCGTTCGGCTAACGACCCTCCACCAGTCAAGCAAGCGGTGGGTGAGAGTGGACACCCATTAAGTCACCATTTTATAGGCAACAACCTTATACCCACCTTATAGACCGACTTCGTGAATGAGGTGTACTAGCGGTAAGACGACTTTGTTCTTATGCATATATATATAATTATTAAATCATAATAATATAAGTATAAGGGTTGAATTTTAACTTTTAAAATTCTAAGGGTTGGAAGTAAAGTTTTAACTTGACTTTACTTGTTCCAAAACTTGAGGGCAAGTTTTGTAAACTTTCAAAACTTTTCATATCTTGTAACTTATGAGTTTAATAGAGTAATAAAATGAAGACTCTTCATTTTTCTAACTCTTGTGTTCTTTTAATGGTTTTCAATCCAAGAGACTTTTGGTTTTCCATAACTTGAGGACAAGTTATGGAATCCATTAAATAACATTATGATCAAGAATTAATCTACCACATAGGTTACAAATAATTCCTATGATCATCTAAACATCATAAGAACAAGATCATGAACATGAACACTTTCATATATCAAAATCACACTTAATCTTTGTAATTTTGATAACTAGTTGTTGTAAATGAGTTAGAAAAGACATTACACCTTCTAAAACAAGTTTTCAAGTACCAAAACAGTTTAGGGTAATGTTTCTAATCCATTTCCAGCAACTAAAGTCGAAAAAACTGCACTCTGTCGACTCTACTCGCCGAGTGCATGAACCTACTCGGCGAGTAGGTTGAAGATACAAGTGGACTCGGCGAGTCCCCCCATGGACTCGGCGAGTCCATCAGTCGGACAACAATATTTCGACTTTTTCCAAGCATATTGCAACAAGTATCAAACAAACAAGCCTAGGCTCTGATACCACTGATGGGTTTTGAGCATTCTAACACTTCCTAAGTGTACATGCAACCCTAATAAACCTTGGATCTATGTTTGTCTAAGATACATGCAAATAATTAATTTTCCAAGGCTTATATCCTAACTAGCATGGCATGGGGAACTTGAATCAAATAAAGCTAGTAGAAACACTTACCTTGTAGTTGTAGTTGATTCCTTGGAGTTTTAGAGCCTAGCACCAATAATGTGGATGCCTCAAATGAAAGTCACAAATCACCAAAAACTTGGAACTTTGACAGAATAGTCACACTTCTCTTGAAATCGGCCCTCACCTCAACATGTGTCAACTAGTATGATTTCAAGAGCCAAAGCCTCCTTTATATAGTGTGGTGGATTAGGGTTACATCCATGTAAACCCTAATACCCATGTCTCTTCATTTCCATGAGATCCATGGGTTAAAGCTCCATGGAGTATCCATGGACTTCTCCATCCAAGCCTAGCCCATTCCAAATAAGCATAAGCCCACACTATATAAATATAGAAGTCCATATTTAATTAGTAATATCTTTGATCACTAAATTAATCCTAGATTAATTATAGATCACTACTAATTAAATAATATGATCTTATATTAATATATTAGAACTTATAATATATTAATAAATCACAACTTGTACTATTCTCAAATATTATCCATAAATTGTTCGGGTGAAGTGCAACCCAAATGGACCATGCCAGGTCGGGTCAAGTATATACCAAATATAGTTATGGACTTAGACACTATATCCAACAAGTTCGTGGCGAACTCGACGTACCGGACATTTGCCGAGTTTCAGGCAAATGCCCGAAAGAGGGAGATAGAGCTGGAGACCCAGGCTAGGGAAGAGGTTGAGTCTCAAGGGAGGGATCGACGATCGGTGCAATCTCAGCCGGTAGCCAAGCGGGCCAAGCCCAGTGATTCGAGGCCAGGGAGTCAGAGGGGCCGCACTTGTGGCAAGTGCGGCAAGAGCCATGATGGGGTGTGCAGAGCAGGGTCTTGCTACAAATGTGGCAAGGAGGGGCATATGGCCAAGGATTGCCCCAAGGGGTTTGCAGTATGTTTTCAATGCAACCAGACCGGACACCAGAAGGCAGAGTGTCCACAGTTGCGGGGATCAGCACAGGGGGCATCTCAGGAATCTGCCCCTGTTGCTATCAGAGCTACTGAGAGCCGGCCAGTGAAGGCCGAGGAACCAAAGGCACGAGGGAGAGCCTTTCAGTTGAACGCGGAGGAGGTCCGTGCAGCGCCCGAGGTTGTGGCTGGTATGTATTCCTTCGTGTATTTATTTTGAGGTTGATATATTGTGCTTATATTATGTTATGCGTAGGTACTTTTCTTGTGAGTTATGTACCTGCCTTGGTGTTATTTGACTCGGGTGCGAGTCGGTCTTTTGTATCTTTGGTTTTTAGTCAGCACATCAGTGTTAGCCGTGAGGCGTTAAGTCGACCTCTAAGAGTTTCCATAGCTGAAGAGAGGGTGCTGTATGCCATAGAGGTGATCGGAGGTTGTGTACTCGAGATTTTCAGTGTTGAATTCCCGATTGATTTAGTTCCCATTGCGATGGGGGATGTATGTGTCATCGAGGGCATGGACTGGTTGAGCAGATTCGGAGCGGTTATCGACTATGAGTGACAGCTGGTGACCATACGAGACCCTAGTGGGGGAGTTCTTACAGTGTACGGCGAGGGTACACGTTCTGGGTCAGCATTTTGTTTGGCCACTAGAGCGAGACAGTGTATACAACAGGGTTGTAGGGGCTTTGTAGCGTATGTGATGGATACGAGGGTTGACTCAGAGAGACCAAGGTCAGTTGATGAGGTTCCGATAGTGTGTGAGTTCCCGGACGTATTTCTGGAGGAGTTGCCGGGTGTGCCTTCCGTGAGGCAGGTGGAGTTCAGTATCGATTTGGTTCCGGGGGCCGCGCCTATCGCCAAGGTGCCCTATCTCCTTGCGCCTCCAGAGATGCACGAGTTATCCTCGCAACTTCAAGAGTTGCTGGGGAAGAGGTTTATTCGGCCGAGCAGCTCGCCGTGGGGAGCGCCTATCCTTTTTGTCAAGAAAAAGGATGGTTCACACCAGATGTGCATTGATTACCGGGAGTTGAACAAGCTGACGGTCAAGAACCGTTACTCGTTGCCAAGGATCGACGATTTGTTCGATCAGTTGCAGGGAGCATGTCACACCCCAAAACCACGAACGGCGGAAACGTTCAGGGGTGGAGGACGTCATGTACAGTATCACAACAGTGTAATATAATAAACAAGCATCAACATCATCCATTGCATTATAAGTAAAGTTTTAATACATGTGTGTTCTTTCATTGTAGTAAGACACCAAAAATATACAATCAAAATAAAAGACGAGACTTGTCTGCTCCGTCTTCTCAAAACCTGGCCATCGTACCTGTCTACTGCTGACCTGAGAATACAAGTTATTTTGAAAGCGAGTATCAGCTTTAAAGCTGTTGAATTCATAAGAAATTAAGTGTCGTTATCTTGCTTATGAAAATCTGTTATGAAGGCCATGTAAACCTTTAAATGAAAATGTTGATGTAAGTATGAAATCCCTAGAAAAACCCTTATTTTCTATAAGTATGAAATGTAGTCTTCTACCAAGACCCGAATGTTTTGTTATGACAATGTAGTCTTCTACCAAGACCCGAATGTTTTGTTATGACAATGTAGTCTTCTACCAAGACCCGAATGTTTTGTAAGTAAAATGATAGTTTTACTTTAATTGTTTAGTACTAAAGTACTTAGTCTAACTCATCGTTTATGTGAAAGTATCACAAAATAAAGTAAACAGGAAAATGTACTACTGTAAGTGTTGTCACTGGGTACTAGGACTAACACAACATATGTAACTGTTATCCCGAGGTACTAGGGCTAACACCACCTATATAACCTAATGAACGTTCGAAGATTGTCCAATTGTCCTCTGTAGCAGCAGCAGGGCGGAGGAAGGGTTAGTCCCTGTAAAGGTACTCCTAGTATAACTAATAACCGTAGGCATCCGTAGATGTTCATCACCCACTGTTGCTAACAGATGGCTTCCGGAATGGTTAGTCCCGTCAATATATCCTGAGGTACTAGGGATAGGGACCCATCTAGGTATCCCGAGATACTAGGGATAGGGTCCTGTCAAGATATCCCGAGGTACAAGGGATACGTAGGAAGATTTACACAGAAGGTACTAATAAATCATCCTCGCAATTTGAGATACAAGTATTCATGTTAATATACATAGTTAAGTGTATCTACGTAAAGGTACTCATGTAATGCGTTCATGTAAGCGTGTTCATGTATCATGTAAGTATATGTAAACGTACTCATGTATCATGTAATCAAATGTAAATGTACTCATGTATCAGGTAATGTACTGGTATAAACTCATGAATGAACTGACTCTTGTGTGATTCCTTGTAATAGGAATTATGTTTGATATCTCCAAATTATCCCCATGATAATTTACTGGAAGGTAATTTGATGTTCAAGTAGGTTTATACACTCTTACTACTCAAGGGTGTGAGAAACTAAATGAAAGTGAAAACTATAACATCAATACATATATAAGAATATAAGTGTACATGCATAGTTTAGTTCAAGAATGTAAAATGGTTTTGTAAGACATCTTATTGGTTTTGAACAATAATTAACAATGACTTGATGTCATTTTAATATACATTTCAAAGGTAAAACATTTGATAACAATGTGTTTTTAAGATTTAAAACCATTTCATGCATCACATTTTGTAGCATGTGAAATCTGTTAAATGACAAACACAGTTATAAAATACATATCAATGATTTAATAACATGTTTGTTTCTACTTGTATCCTCCCCCCTTTTAAAGCATTTAAAATCATTTAAAACATTGATTAGGGGTATGAACTGACCTATAGTTGGTGATTGGGATGAACTGAACGGTATATGATTGCTAGGTGTCAAGCGAGGACTTGTACACACACTACGATCCTAATGAACATATAATCACACATATATGCACTCAATTAGTCTCAAATCACTAATTGATAATGTTAATTCATCCTAGACATAATAAACACTTTATATAAGTGTTTTAAGCCCTAAGGATTGCATCTAAGCTATTGTGGGACAAGGTACTTGTGTTTAGGGTTCCAAAGGACCCCATATATGAGTTTACTCCTCATATACTAACACACATGGAGTTTACGGTTGTAAACTCTTGAGTTTATGGCCGTAAACTCCCAACCATGGGTGTTTTGTGTGTTTTGAAGTTCCAAATGATTCCTAGAATTATTCCAACTTGGTGGTTCAATTCTTGAAAGGGGTTAAGGTCTAGAAACACTCCATTTAGGAGTTTACGGCCCTAAGGCCATTTCCTTTGGAGTTTACGGCCGTAAACTCCCTTGGAATGGTGTTCTTGTTGTTTTCAAGTCTCAAGCATAGGTGGTATAAGTTCTAGGCTTTTATTCCAAGCATATGAAGTCATTAGGCACACTTTGGTGCCATTCTTTCATGTTTGCGGCCCAAGAGCAAAGTTTTGGCCCTAAACTCACTTTGATAAGTGATTTTGATGTGCTTAAGGCCTTAATTAAATGGGAACAAGTCTTGATAAAAGTCTTAAAGCTTTAGGTGCCTTAAAACACCATTTTGAGTTTGAAAAGGGAGTTTACGGCCTAAGAAACTCTTGGGCCATGAACTCCCAAACTTGGGTGATTCTTGGTTGTTTTCTTGTCCCTAATACACGTACATATGAGTCTAAGGCAGTTGCATAACACAAGGGTCGGTCTCGGCTTTGTTTTGGGAGTTTACCGCCCAAGAACACCTTGGGGAGTAAACTCCTAGATCTAGTGATTTAGCCTTCTAAATCATTTTATAAACACATAATAAGCTTTCTAACACTACTAGAAAGAGTTACTCACGTTTTGGTTCAGAATTCTATTTATAGTCCTGAGATATTTTTGGCAGAAAATATTTTTATTCCTGAAATGATCTCTAATATAACAGTGTGCTGGAATAACAGTGTTGCACAAAGCCCTAGTTCACCCACTCTCCTGATATTTCCTGAAGTGTAAACCCTGAATTAGTCAAACATACATGAAAAGTGTGAAAATTAACTGTGACTGCTATAACTTCTATTGAAGTGATATAGTTTGTACAAAATGGAAATTTCGGGTTGTCACATCATCCCCCCGTTAGAAGGAATTTCGTCCCGAAATTAGAATTTAAGCAAATAAGAAATTACAAATAACTAAGCGAAAAGGTGAGGGTATTTCTGTTTCATCTGATCCTCACGTTCCCAAGTGAATTCTGGTCCACACTTTGCGTTCCAGTGCACCTTCACTATCGGGATACGGCTCTGCTTTGTTTGCTTGATCTCTCGGTCTATGATCTCTACTGGTTCCTCCACGAAGTTGAGGCTCTCGTTGATATCGATCTCGTCGAGTGGAATAACAAGAGTCTCGTCGGATAGACACTTTTTCAAGTTTGACACGTGGAAGGTAGGATGTACGTTACTAAGTTCGTGCGGTAGATTAAGTTTGTAAGCCACAGGGCCGATTCTTGCGAGAATCTTGAAAATCCCTATGTATCTTGGATTGAGCATCCCACGCTTCCCAAAGCGTATCAAGCCCTTCTAGGGTGAGACCTTCAGTAGGACTCGGTCGCCCACCTGGAACTCCAATGGTTTCCTACGCTTCTCAGCGTAGCTTTTCTGTCGGTCTCTAGAGGCTTTCAATCGTTCACGAATTTGAACGATCTTCTCTGTCGTTTCCCGAATGATCTCCGGACCTGTGAGAGTGCTTTCGGGAACTCGTCCCTTAGCTAACTGGCTATCACCCACTTCAGCCCAGCACAGAGCGGATCTGCACTTTCGGCCATAGAGGGCCTCGAATGGAGCTGCCTTTATGCTCATATGATAACTGTTGTTGTAGGAAAATTCAACAAGGGGTAAATGGGTATCCCAAGCTTTTCCAAAGTGAATCACACAGGCACACAACATATCTTCTAAGGTTTGGATAGTTCTCTCACTTTGCCCGTCGGTCTGTGGGTGGTAGGCTGTACTCATGTCCAGCCTAGTTCCTAGGGAATTTTGTAATGACTGCCAAAACCTCGAAGTGAATCTACTATCTCGGTCCGAGATGATAGATAAAGGAACACCGTGCAGCCTTACAATCTCCCTAATGTAAGTTCTGGTAAGTTTCTCCATCTTGTCCGTTTCTTTGATCGGTAGGAAGTGTGCAGACTTGGTCAGTTTATCGACGATGACCCATATGGAATCAAGTCCACCCGTCGTCTTGGGCAACTTGGTTATGAAGTCCATAGTGATCCGCTCCCACTTCCATTCTGGTATCTCCGGTTGTTGTAGAAGACCGGAGGGTTTCTGGTATTCGACCTTGACCTTTGCACAAGTAAGGCACTTACTCACGAAGGTAGCAATATCTGCTTTCATGTTAGGCCACCAGTATAACTTTTTAAGATCCTGATACATCTTATCTGAACCCGGGTGGACGGAATAACGAGTGTTGTGAGCTTCGGTCATGACTAAGTCTCTGAAGCCACATTGTTTCGGTGTCCAGATCCGATCCATGAGGTATAAGTCTCCGCCACCCTTGACTTCTAAGTTCTTATCCATCCCTCTAAGGGACTCACCAGCCACGTTGTCAGGTTTCAAAGCGTCGAGCTGAGCCTCCTTTATTTGCGTGGACAAGTGTGAATGGATAGTTAGATTCAAAGATTTGACTCTACGACCAGTATATTCTTTCCGACTTAGGGCATCGGCTACTACATTGGCTTTACCCGGATGATAAAGAATTTTGCACCCGTAATCACTGAGTAGCTCGACCCACCGTCGTTGTCTCATGTTGAGCTCTTTCTAGTCGAAAATGTGTTGTAGACTCTTATGGTCTGTAAAGATCGTGCTTTTTGTACCGTACAGGTAATGTCTCCAGATCTTCAGAGCAAATACAACTGCTCCTAGTTCAAGATCGTGGGTTGTGTAGTTAACCTCATGTGTCTTCAGCTGTCTCGAGGCATAGGCGATGACTTTACCTCGCTGCATCAGAACACATCCGAGTCCTTGATTGGATGCATCGCAATAGACAATGAAGTCTTCTATCCCTTCGGGAAGGGATAGTATCGGGGCAGTGCACAAGGCTCGTTTGAGCGTTTGGAACGCTCTTTCCTGTTTCTCTTCCCAGTCAAAGGCCACGCCTTTCTGGGTCAGGGTTGTAAGAGGTTTCACTATGCTGGAGAAGTTCTGAATGAACCTGCGATAGTAGCCAGCTAGACCTAGAAATCGACGAATTTCAGTAGGTGTCTTTCGTGCTGACCAGTTCTCGATGGCCTTAATTTTGGAAGGGTCCACGTGTATACCGTCTTCGCTAACCACATGGCCCAAATATTCGACTCGCTGAATCCAAAATTCGCACTTGGAGAACTTCGTGTAGAGCTTCTCCGATCGCAATGTCTCTAAGATTTTATGGAGATGTTGACTATGTTCTTCCTTACTTCGAGAGTAGATGAGTATGTCATCAATGAAGACGATGACGAACTGATTCAAGTATGGACGACAGACCCTATTAATCAGATCCATGAATACTGCGGGCGCGTTAGTTAATCCGAATGGCATCACTACAAACTCGTAGTGCCCATAATGAGTTCAGAAGGTTGTCTTGGGAACATCCTCCTCTAACACTCGTAGTTGGTGATATCCGGATCACAGATCTATCTTCGAGAAGTAGTTGGCTCCTTGAAGTTGATCAAATAAATCGTCAATATGGGGCAAGGGATAACGATTTTTAATGGTAAGTTTGTTGAGTTCTCTATAGTCGATGCACATGCGAGACGATCCATCTTTCTTCTTGACGAACAAGACCGGTGCTCCCCATGGTGAGAAGCTTGGTCGAATGAATCCCTTCTTGAGAAGTTCGTTAAGTTGACTGGAAAGTTCCTGCATTTCAGCCGGTGTCAGACGATAAGGAGATTTGGCTACGGGGGTAGCCCCTGGTACTAAGTCGATTCTGAACTCGACTTGGCGTTGTGGTGGTAAACCGGGGAGTTCTTCTGGGAATATGTCGGGAAAGTCGCGTACTTCTGGGATTTTCTGGATGTCTTTCAGTTCTTGACTGGTATCAACGACGTGTGCGAGGAATGCATGGTACTCCTTTCGCAAACACTTCTGGGCTTGAATGCACGAAATGATGCGAAGGCTCGTACTAGGTTTGTCGCCGTAGATAACTAAGGTTTCATTGTAAGTAAGGTTAAGACGAACTGCTTTTTCGAAGCACATAATGTCGGCACGAAGAAGACTCAACCAATCCATACCGATGATAATGTCGAAACATTTAATTGGGACTGGCATAAGATCTACCTTGAAAGTATGGCCATCTAAAGTTAAGGTACAACCTACGTATATGCAGTTTGTACTCTCCGTTTTCCCGTTAGCCATTTCTACCATGAATGAATTATCTAATGCACATGGTTTTTGTTTAAGCAGGTTTGCAAATTTGTGACTTACAAAAATTTTCTCGGCTCCACTATCGAAAAGTATGCAAGCATATGAGTTATCGAGGAGGAACGTACCAGTAACTATCGTAGAATCAGCTAATGCTTCCTTGTGGCCTAGGGCCATAACTCTTCCTACTTTGCCAGCCATCCCCGCTTTAGGGCAGTTCCTCTCGTAGTGGCCCACCTCGCCATAACCGTAGCAATTTGGCCCATACCGGCATTAGGAACCTGGGCGGCTTGAGCTGTTGGAGCCTTGCAGTAACGGCCGGTGTGCTCCTTCCTGTTGCAGTTAGAGCAGAACATCTCTTTGCAAGGTCCGTGGTGGTGGAAGCTACATTTGTTGCACTTCGGAAGAGTTCCAACATAAGTTTTTGCTGGGAAGGGGTTCGCAGGGACAACAGGAGTCATTGTGGCAGCATTAATCGCCACAAGTTGTTGTTTATTGGAGGATCCTTGCGAATCCCCTCTTTTCCTCTTATTCCACCCCTTCTTGTTGTAGTCGGGGTTGGACTTTTGTGGTACGGGTGTAGGGATTGTTGGGTTCTGAGGTTTCCGGTGATCGATGAGAGATTGTGCCAATTCCTTGGCGCTATCAAAGGTAATAGGCCTGGAAGCGATCACACTTGACTGGATCTGGGGCGACAGTCCCCAGATATACCTATCTATCTTTTTGCTCTGGAGAGCAACCATGTCAAGGCATAAGTTTGCCAGATCACAGAGCCTATTTGTGTAGGTCGTGATGTCGGATCCAACCATTTGTAGACCCCAGAATTCTTGCTCGAGTTTTTGTATTTCACCTTGAGGACGGTATTCTTTCATCATCATGTCTTTCAACTTTTCCCAGCCGATGGAATACGCCACCACCAAAGTTAGATAGTTAACATGGCTGTTCCACCATGTTAGTGCTCTGTCAAAGAAGGTACAAGCTGCAAACTTGACCTTGTTGCCCTCCTGGCAAGCACAGATTTCAAAGACAGATTCTATCTTTTCAATCCATTGTCTCAACACCATAACACCCCCAGTTCCATTGAAGCTGTGGGGTTTGGCGTTAGTGAAGTCCTTGTAGGTGCATTCCCGAGGGTGTCCATGGCTTTCGCCATGGTTCGAGGGTGGTGCACCTGTCCTTGATCCACTAGGGGCAGGAGCGTTGATTGCTGACACAGCAGCTGCAACTGCTGCCGTGAAAGCTGCCTAGAACATGTTGGCATCGAAAGGATTAGGTGGTTGAAGAGGTTCAGGTGGTGGTAGAGGTGGTGGTATCGGTGTTTCGTTGTTTGGGTTTCGCCTTGGATTCCTGCGTGGCGGCATCTTTAACTGTAGTTCAAAAGATGACGACATGGGTAAGAATAATTGATTAATGAATGTGTCCCATGGACTAAATCCCCATAGTCCAACAACAGAAGGAATAGTATGACTAAATGAAGATGATAGCATTTGGATAATAATTTCCATAAGATTAGATATCTGTCAATAATACTGGAATTACAGATGTAATAAGTTCGGGAAAAATGGCCTAGAAGTAGGCCTTACATCAACCAAGATGGAAAATTTTGACAGAATTAAGACTAGATCAAGACCTAACAGGTCTAAGATTTATATAGATAGGAAATTAGACCAAAGTTTTACATAAACTAGGTTATATCCAAAAGATGAGTCGACTAGATTCTATCGGCAACGAGAACTGCTAGCATGAGTCCTCGATCCCGACAGTAGACGTTCAATGTCCCTTATACGCCTGTCCGACCTTGCTTGCTGAGCTCGAAGTTCTCTAACTTCAGCTTGGGTTTCAGCAAGTTCCCTCTGTAGATTTGCATTGCAGACCAAAGTCCTTTCATGAGTAGACTCTAGTAGGCGAATGTGGACAGTGTTAACACCAGAGTTGGCGTCAACTTCCAAGACTTGATTGATAGTCGCCTGAGCCATTATCGAGTTCTGAGAAATCCTACGCACCATGATTGGTAGGACTCTATCAGCAGAACCTCCTTCAGTGAGGTTGTAGAAACTTCGGTCTCCATTGTAGGGAATGGGCTGACCCTGTTCATGACTCCATGTAATCAAGTTAGTGGCCCACAGAGGTGTGGGTCCTTGAAACACAGGGCGGGGGTTCAGGTTTGGGTTTTGAGCATTTGGGGGTAGGTTGTTGACTTCTGGCTCTGAGTCAGAACTATCGGAAAAACCCTCAGTATGGTGATCATCCAAAGGGATTGGGTGATCATCTTCTAGTTCTGCCTCTAGCCAACCACATTGCCTTGGTTTGGGAAGTACGGATCGCCATGGTGAAATCCAGCCATTTTTAATCTACGCGAGAAAAGGGATATAAGAAATAGCTAAAATAGACGAACTAACTAAGATAATTACAGTAAGACTAAATACCCATATGGTATTTCGTTATGGTTGTGTTGGTAAGTTTTTAGACTTGTTGCCATATCACAACCATTCTTCGGCATATTCTAATCACTCCTCGGACCAGTATAGTTGATCAGGCTATGCCATCCCCAAGACTGACCATATATCCCCAGGCTTACTTGTGACATTCAACAATCGTAATACTTTTGTTCTTGTTGTTGTGACACTGATTTTAGTATGAATCCAGGCACGTATACTTTGTTAAATATTTTATTATTTAAAAGTATAACTCTTAGACAGAGTGTTTTAATCCCGATGTATTTATAGTTAGTATATCTTTTATGGGTTGATATACTTTATTCACTATAAACAATGCTCTGATACCAATCTGTCACACCCCAAAACCACGAATGGCGGAAACGTTCAGGGGTGGAGGACGTCATGTATAGTATCACAACAGTGTAATATAATAAAAAAGCAACAACATCATCCATTGCATTATAACTAAAGTTTTAATACATGTGTGTTCTTTCATTGTAGTAAGACACCAAAAATATACAATCAAAATAAAAGACGAGACTTGTCTGCTCCGTCTTCTCAAAACCTGGCCATCGTACTTGTCTACTGCTGACCTGAGAACACAAGTTATTTTGAAAGCAAGTATCAGCTTTAAATCTGGTGAATTCATAAGAAATTAAGTGTCGTTGTCTTCCTTATGAAAATCTGCTATGAAGGCCGTGTAAACCTTTAAATGAAAATGTTGATGTAAGTATGAAATCCCTAGAAAAACCCTTATTTTCTATAAGTATGAAATGTAGTCTTCTACCAAGACCCGAATGTTTTGTTATGACAATGTAGTCTTCTACCAAGACCCGAATGTTTTGTTATGACAATGTAGTCTTCTACCAAGACCCGAATGTTTTGTAAGTAAAATGATAGTTTTACTTTAATTGTTTAGTACTAAAGTACTTAGTCTAACTCGTCGTTTATGTGAAAGTATCACAAAATAAAGTAAACAGGAAAATGTACTACTGTAAGTGTTATCACGGGTGCTAGGACTAACACAACATATGTAACTGTTATCCCGAGGTACTAGGGCTAACACCACCTATATAACCTAATGAACATCCGAAGATTGTCCAATTGTCCTCTGTAGCAGCAGTAGGGCGGAGGAAGGGTTAGTCCTTTTAAAGTTACTCCTAGGATAACTAATAACCGTAGGCATCCGTAGATGTTCATCACCCACTGTTGCTAACAGATGGGTTCCGGAATGGTTAGTCCCATCCATATATCCCGAGGTACTAGGGATAGGGACCCATCTAGGTATCCCAAGGTACTAGGGATAGGGTCCTGTCTAGATATCCCGAGGTACTAGGGATATGAAGGAAGATTTACACAGAAGGTACTAATAAATCATCCTCGCAATTCGAGATACAAGTACTCATGTTAATATACACAGTTAAGTGTATATACGTAAAGGTACTCATGTAATGCGTTCATGTAAGCGTGTTCATGTATCATGTAAGTATATGTAAACGTACTCATGTATCATGTAATCAAATGTAAATGTACTCATGTATCAGGTAATGTACTAGTATAGACTCATGAATGAACTGACTCTTGTGTGATTCCTTGTAATAGGAATTATGTTTGATATCTCCAAATTATCCCCATGATAATTTAATGGAAGGTAATTTGATGTTCAAGTAGGTTTATACACTCTTACTACTCGAGGGTGTGAGAAACTAAATGAAAGTGTAAACTATAACATCAATACATATATAAGAATATAAGTGTACATGCATAGTTTAGTTCAAGAATGTTAAATGGTTTTGTAAGACATCTTATTGGTTTTGAACAATAATTAACAATGACTTGATGTCATTTTAATATACATTTCAAAGGTAAAATATTTGATAACAATGTGTTTTTAAGATTTAAAACCATTTCATGCATCACATTTTGTAGCATGTAAAATCTGTTAAATGACAAACACAGTTATAAAATACATATCAATGATTTAATAACATGTTTGTTTCTACTTGTATCCCCCCCCCCTTTTAAAGCATTTAAAATCATTTAAAACATTGATTAGGGGTATGAACTCACCTGTAGTTGGTGATTGGGATGAACTGAACGGTATAGGATTGCTAGGTGTCAAGCGAGGACTTGTACACACACTACGATCCTATTGAACATATAATCACACATATATGCACTCAATTAGTCTCAAATCACTAATTGATAATGTTAAGACATCCTATACATAATAAACACTTTATATAAGTGTTTTAAGCCCTAAGGATTGCATCTAAGCTATTGTGGGACAAGGTATTTGTGTTTAGGGTTCCAAAGGACCCCATATATGTGTTTACTCCTCATATACTAACACACATGGAGTTTATGGTTGTAAAATCTTGAGTTTACGGCCGTAAACTCCCAACCATGGGTGTTTTGCGTGTTTTGAAGTTCCAAATGATTCCTAGAATTATTCCAACTTGGTGGTTTAATTCTTGATAGGGTTTAAGGTCTAGAAACACTCCACTTAGGAGTTTACGGCCCTAAGGCCATTTCCTTTGGAGTTTACGGCCATAAACTCCCTTGGAATAGTGTTCTTGTTGTTTTCAAGTCTCAAGCATAGGTGGTATAAGTTCTAGGCTTTTATTCCAAGCATATGAAGACATTAGGCACACTTTAGTGCCATTCTTTAATGTTTACGGCCCAAGAACAAAGTCTTGGCCCTAAACTCACTTTGATAAGTGATTTTGATGTGCTTAAGGCCTTAGATTAAATGGGAACAAGTCTTGATAAAAGTCTTAAAGCTTTAGGTGCCTTAAAACACCATTTTGAGTTTGAAAAGGGAGTTTACGGCCTAAGAAGCTCTTGGTCCATGAACTCCCAAACTTGGGTGATTCTTGGTTGTTTTCTTTTCCCTAACACACATACATATGAGTCTAAGGCAGTTGCATAACACAAGGGTCGGTCTCGGCTTTGTTTTGGGAGTTTACCGCCCAAGAACACCTTGGGGAGTAAACTCCTAGATCTAGTGATTTACCCTTCTAAATCATGTTATAAACACATAATAAGCTTTCTAACACTACTTGAAAGAGTTACTCATGTTTTGGTATAAAAACCCGAAGATCCGTGAGAGAGAAAATGGTTTTTCTCTAGTTGGAAATGTGAATAATGAATGAATTTGGTTCAGAATTCTATTTATAGTCCTGAGATATTTTTGGCAGAAAATATTTTTATTCCTGAAATGATCTCTAATATAACAGAGTGTTGGAATAACAGTGTTGCACAAAGCCCTAGTGCACCCACTCTCCTGATATTTCCTAAAGTGTAAACCCTGAATTACTCAAATTTACGCGAAAAGTCTGAAAATTAACTGTGACTGCTATAACTTCTATTGAAGTGATATAGTTTGTACAGAATGGAAATTTCGGGTTGTCACAGAGCATTTTGGTTCTCCAAGATCGATTTGAGGTCTGGCTATCATCAGGTGAGGGTGCGAGATGAGGACATCCAGAAGATAGCGTTCAAGACTCGTTATGGGCATTACAAGTTTGTGGTGATGCCTTTCGGACTCACCAATGCACCGGCGGTGTTCATGGATCTCATAAACAGAGTGTGCGGGCCGATGTTGGATCGCTCGGTGATTGTGTTCATTGATGATATTTTGGTGTATTCGAGATCCAGAGAGCAGCATGAGAAGCATTTGAGGGAGATCCTCGGAGTTCTGAGATCGGAGAGGCTTTATGCCAAATTCTCCAAGTCTGATTTCTGGTTGCAAGAGGTCCAGTTCCTAGGGCACCTCGTTAACCAGAAAGGGATATTGGTCGACCCGGCCAAGATTGAGGCAGTGATGAGTTGGGAGGTGCCGAGATCACCCACCGAGATTAGGAGTTTCTTAGGGCTAGCAGGCTATTATTGGAGATTTATCAGGGATTTCTCTAAGATCGCCATGCCACTCACCAGGTTGACCCGGAAGAGTGTTGCTTTTTCATGGGGCCCAGAGCAGTAGGCCTCCTTCGATACACTTCGCCAGAAACTGTGCGAAGCCCCAGTTTTAGCCCTTCCGGAGGGGGTGGAGGACTTTGTGGTGTATTGTGATGCGTCGATATCAGGGTTGGGAGTGGTACTGATGTTGAGAAGGCATGTGATAGCATACGCATCGAGGCAGCTAAAGCCTCATGAGACGAGGTATCCCACCCACGATCTAGAGTTGGGGGCAGTGGTGTTCGCCCTCACGATCCGGCGTCATTATCTGTATGGGGTTCGGTGTACCATATACACGGACCACAAGAGCTTGAAGTACTTGATGGATCAGTCCAACCTGAATATGCGACAGAGGAGATGGTTGGATGTGGTAAAGGATTATAACTGCGAGATCCTGTACCACCCGGGTAAGGCTAATGTTGTAGCCGATGCACTGAGCCGAAGGGCGAAGAGCGCCCCGATGCGAGATGTTTGTTTTAGGTTGACAGTGATGACTCCATTGTTGGACACCATTCGTGGGGCCCAGGCTGAGGCCGTGATATCAAAAAACCAGAAGAGAGAACGAGTTGTCGGGTTGGTATCGGAGTTTGTTACCGATAGCCGGGGTCTTATGACATTCCAGGGTCGTATTTGGGTACCGTTTGTGGGCGGGACGCGTACCATTTTGATGGAAGAGGCTCATCGATCGAAGTTCTTGATCCATCATGGGGCCACTAAGATGTATTTGGACCTAAAGAGAGAGTATTGGTGGCCCTGTATGAAGAGGGATGTCGCGTGGTTTGTTGAGAGGTGCTTAACCTGTGGTAAGGTTAAGGCCGAGCACCAGAGACCACATGGTAAGTTGCAGCCGTTGGACATTCCCGAGTGGAAGTGGGAACATATTACCATGGATTTTATCACCAAATTGTCGAGGACTACTAGGGGAGTCAATGCAATTTGGGTGATTGTGGACAGGTTGACGAAGAGCACCCACTTCCTTGCTATCAGTGAGAGCTCTTCCGCTAAGAGGTTGGTAGAGTTGTGCATGAGAGAGGTGGTATCGCGGCATGGAGTACTGATCTTGATCGTCTTAGATCGAGATGTACGTTTCACTTCCATATTCTAGAAGAAATTTCATGAGGAATTGGGTACGAGCCTGCATTTTAGTACCGCATACCACCCACAGACTGACAGGTAGAGCGAGCGGACGATTCAGACGCTCGACGACATGCTTCGGGCATTTGTATTGGACTTCAGAGGGAGTTGGGACACGTACCTACCTTTGGCAGAATTTTCCTATAACAACAGCCATCATTCGAGCATCGGTATGCTGCGTTTTGAGCTGTTGTATGGGAGGAGGTGTCGGACGCCCATCTGCTGGGGAGAGGTAGGGCAACGTGTGATGGGTAGTACGAAGATAGTACTTCAGACGAAGGAGCAGATTCAACAGGTCAAACAGAGGTTGTTGACCGCTCAGAGTCGCCAGAAGATTTATGCGGATAGGCGTCGGTCCGAGCTTGAGTTTCAGGTCGGAGATTTTGTGCTCCTGAAGGTATCTCCTTGGAAAGGAGTGATCCGGTTCAGGAAGAGAGGCAAGCTAGGGCCCCGGTATATTGGTCTGTTTAGAGTGATCGCGAGGGTGGGCAGGGTAGCATATCGGTTGGAGCTACCTGAGGAGTTCGGGCAGATTCATGACACTTTCCACGTGTCGTAGTTGCGGAAATGTATAGCCGATGAGTGGGCAGTGGTGCCATTAGAGGATATTCAGGTGGATGCAAGCCTGAATTATGCTGAGAGACCGGTGGCAATCACGGATCGGAAGATCAAGGTTTTGAGGAACAAGGAAGTGCCTCTGGTTTTGGTTCAGTGGCAACATCGGAAGGGGTCTGAGATTACTTGGGAGTCAGAGTCGGATATGCTTCAGCAGCATCCAGAGTTGTTTCCAGAATGAGACTTTGAGGCCGAAGTCTGATTTAAGTGGGGGAGAATTGTAACATCCGGATTCCCAGGTATATTATTTTATTTAATTATTTTGGAGTTTGTGGAGGAACTCGGCGAGTTGGAGCCAAGACTCGCCGATTAGGGTCGCGGATGTTCATCCGGGTTCATGTCCGGACTCGGCGAGTCCATTCATGGACTCGGTGATTCCACGCTGTTTAATGAAACCCTAATCCCCAGGTTTGGAGCCTATTTAAGGGCACTTATACCCTCCCAATGCGGCTACTAGTCCCTTGAGAGAACTCTAAGTTGGCCAAATCATTGAGAGGAAGAAGAAGTCACTTTTGATCCTTGTACCTTTGGTTTAGCAAGAAGGAGGTGACCAAGAGCAAAGTGGAGGTGCGATTCTAGCAGTTCCAGAGTTCAGAGACTTCATTTTGAGGTAATAGTTTGAACCTCCTTCAGTTTTGGTGTTGATCATTAGAGTTAGGGTTTTCTAACCCCTTTAGAGAGTGATTATGTGGAGCAAATGGTCCCTCTTCGAGTTTGTGCCTTGGATCTGGACTCAAAGAGGTCCAGACACCTTAACCCTTGGATCTTTATGGATTAGTTTGGGGTTATTGGAGTTAGGTTGCCATTTTTGGGACTAAATCTGCTTTTGATGCCTTGTTGTTGTTATTGAAGCATCAAGTTTCGGACTTTACATGACATTCATGCTTGGGGAGGCCAGATCTATGGTTTTGGGAAACAGATCTGACCTCAGGATGTCAGTAGAGTTTGTGCATGGCATGAACTCATTGAGTTGTTCTTGAGACTCAGTATTAGGGTTAGGGTTTCACGTAAATTGCTCCGTGAGTAGACTTGCCAAGTTGGGGGATGACTCAGTGAGTCAGAAGGGGGTTAGAGGACTGGAGTTCAAAGAGGTACTCACTGAGTTGTTCTTGAGACTCGACGAGTTGAGTCGGGGTGGCCCCGCGATTCATGCCTGGTATGACTCGTCGAGCATAGGGAGGGACTCGGCGTGCCAAGCGGGACAAAGTGTTAGAGAACATGTGTGAACTCGCCGAGTCACCAGAGTGTACTCGGCGAGTAGGGTCAAAGTGTGACCGTTGACTTTTGTTGACTTTTAGGGTTTGGTCAACAATGGAGTACTTGTGTCAAGAGGGGGTAAAATAGTCTTTTACCCTTTTGAGGGTACCAATGGCAGGTTGAGTCTAGTCTCGAGAGTTATATTTATAAGAGTATTTACTTTATGTGAATAGGCGGAGGCTAGGCAATATTTCTACCGAGTCAGAGATTTACCGAGACGCCTGGCGTGAGTCTTCTCACTATACTTTACCTAGTGTGGTAACAGAGTTGTGTGACAGAGTATTCTAGAGCTATATGCCAGTGTGTTTGTATGATACTACGCGTTGTGATTTATTGCGATATGTGATTGCATGATTCAGATTTTACAGAGTTAGGACCAGTGGGTCCACAGAGTTATGGGACCATGAAGGTCCCACAGAGATATTCGACTAGAGAGTCAACAGAGTTACAGCCTTGAGCGACTGATATGTGTTTATATGGTATTTTGGGGAACTCACTAAGCTTATGCTTACAGTGTTACGTGTTATGTGTTTCAGGTACCAGTGATGAACGCGGGAAGGCGCTGGCTTGATTCGTACACACACATGGGATTTTATGTATTTCGATCTTGGGAGATGTTTTGTGAAACAAAGGCATGATACTATGACATTTTATGAATGAAAGAGTTTGTAAGAATGTGTTTGAAAATGCAAAAAATTGTTTTAAATTTTTTACCGAGTTACAAAATACAACCATCATAAATATAATTGAAAAAGTTACACCAAAGTATGTGTTTACATGTTTCAAAATCAATTACATTGTGATGACAAAATAAATTGTTTGACGATTTAACGTCCCATCCTCAAGGCGCTGATGTTTTCCTGTTTCACTGATTTCCTGAGAATACAAGTAGTTTTGAAAAGTGTCAACAATTAAGTTGGTGAGTTCATAAGAGTTTTGTTTTAGAATGAAACCGTTTTCCTTGTAAAAGTAACAAAGTATGTTTCCAGAAAATCCAATATTTTCCTTATTATGTATGAAATTAATGCTTCTATGTTATGTGATAATGAACCCTAGAAAGACCCATAGATTCATTCTATAATCAATCAGCGTATACAAATTATATAAAAATTTAGTTAAATAAACTGTTGAATATAATGGGTCTGCCCCAGGTCCACAACCAAACAAGGAACAGGAGATAAGGCGGGCCCACCAATTCTAATTCGATTGTGACTAGATTCTTATATAACTCTAGCATATAAACGTAGCAATTATAGCTGCAGTCTAACAATTCTAGATGAAATATAGTTTTAATATCATGAAAACTATTTCATGTGAACCTGGTACTTTGTATTTGTACCCCTTTTGTATGAAAACCTGGTACTTTGTATTTGTACCCATTTTTGTATAAAACCGGTACTTTGTATTTGTACCCATTTTCGTATAAAGTCGGTACTTTGTATTTGTACCCCTTTTCGTATGAAAACCTGGTACTTTGTATTTGTACCCCTTTTTGTATACAACCAGTACTTTGTATTTGTACCCCTTTTCGTATAAACCCGGTACTTTGTATTTGTACCTCTTTTCGTATGAAAACCTTTTGTAACGTAAATGAACATACACTATACCTATTATAGTTTATCAAGATGTTTGAAATGTATAAGAAACCTAACTATACCTATTATAATTTAGTATGTTTGTTTGTGGTGTATAAGAACCATTTTCTATGTAAGTCGAATGTATAGCAAAATATAACTATGTTTATCTTGCTTTGTTTTGTACTAATGGTAATAATGGAGGATTCTTACAATTCAGTGAGTACTTTCTGTTATATAATTATACCACAACAAGAAACACATGCAAAATATGTAGTCATCAAAGATTTAACACTTTGTTCAACATGTTACAAAGTGTGTTGAAAGTTATAAGCTATTAACTAGTTTTTAACTCTTCTACACTGTTTTAGAAGGATCATAGAAAAATCATACGAAGTTGAAAACTGAATCCGTAAATTCTGAGAGTTCCTAAAATGTGTCTAGTTTATTCATAATTTTTATCATGATTTTTTATTGTTGGAATAGTGTCTAAGGCTACAACTATATTAGGCAAGTACTTGACCCGGTTGTGCATGGTCCTTTTGGGTTGCCTTCACCATAGCAACTTGATGGGATGATTTATTGAGAGAGAGTAAATATTATAAAGAATAATATATGGTTATTTAATTAATATAAGTCATAGAATTAATTGGAATTAATTTGGTGACTTAAAGAGATTAATTAAATAAAGGGGTACAAACTGTCAATTGTTTGATAGTTAAACTTTAGACTGTAAATCCATTGGGATATGCTTTGGACGGATTCTAAGAGCATAGGGATAGCTAAAATCGTCCATATAAGTTATCTAGGAATGGATTTGGATAGCCTTAAGAGAAGATTATCCAATTAGGGTTTAGGTTGTAACCCTTAAGGAGTCTACAAGTATAAATAGACCCTATGGCATGCGGAATTCGACACATCACCTAAAGTAAGGAACCTCTGGTCGAAATTCCTCCCCTCTCCTCTCTCCTAAATCATTCTTCTTGCTATTGGTGTTTGTAAGCCATTAGAGAAGTGACATTTATGACTCTAGAAGCTCCAAGACCTCAAGATCAACAAGGAACTCAAAGGTATGATTCCAGATCTGTTTCAATGTTGTTATTTAACCTAATTAGTCATTAGAAGACTTGGATTCAAAGCATGTTTATTAGAAAGCCTAGATCCAAGCATTGGGGTTTTGCATGCGCACATAGGAAAGTTTTTATGGCTAAAACCCATCATTTATGACCTTCAACTTGTGTGAAACAATACATAATCACAGACTGGTCCGGATTGATGTTTGAAATGATAGGCAGTTTTGTAAAAATCACCATAAATTGTAGAAACGTTGTATGGAGATGTGCAAGTAGTCATTTTAAAGCTAAGAATTTGAACTATTTTCACCTGATACATTTTTGAAAACTAAAATGTTTAAGTTGTCCAAAACAGTCCGTGAATGGAGTCCAACGTTTCTGATGAAAGCTATTAGAAAAGTTTAGTTATGTTCTTGGTGTTGTAACTTGTATCCCCCCCCCCCCCCCCCCCCCCCGCCACCTAAAAACTTAAGAAAACATGAAAATGTAGTGGTATGAACTCACCTTATGTGATTTCAGTAGATGAATGTTGGAGTAGGGAAGTGTTCAACTTGAGAACACTTGAAGATGCCTTGAAGATTTTTTAGAATCTAACACCAAAATGATAGAATTTGTGTAAGCAATCTATTATTGGAGTAGAATGGGGTGTAATAATCATATGGAGGATGTTAATACTTACCAAAAGTAGAAGAAAAGCTTGGATAATGGCCTTGAATATCGAATTTTAGAGAGAGAAAATGAGAGAAAATGAAGTTTGTTCTTGATGGAAGAATGAGAGGAAATGAAAGAAATGTGAGGAGGGAGGAGGGTTTTCTAACCCTTGACCAAGTGTGTGGATGAAAAATGGTGGGAAAAGTACCATTAAATGACTAGGTATGGGCTGATGGAGAATAGTGACATGGAGTGGGTATGGGAGTGGTTGCTTGTGTCATAAAATAAAGAAAAGTCAACACTCAACCTTTGTACCTCACCCACTCTTCATGGATAACGTTTTATCCCCAAAAATTGTGATTAATTAATATATATGGGGCCTTATATGTTAAAATAAAGTTTTGGGTGACGATCCCACGTTAAAACAATTAAAAACGGGCCTAAAACGCAAAACTAGTCGAAAACCGAGTGAAAAAAAGCTTCCTGCAAGGCCTCTCGATCCTAGGCCGAGGTTCGGTCCGAAGGGACCTTCAGCTCCTGAGAGGGTTCGGTCGCTTCTGATGCCTTCGCTTCTGACAAGTTCGCGTCTGATGCCTTCGCTTCTCACAAGTTCGCTTCTGACAAGTTCGCTTATGATGCCTTCGCTTCTGATGACTTCGCTTCTGACACCTTCGCTTCTGACAAGTTCGGTTCCTAAGAGGGGTTTTAGGTCCTTAAGAGGTTTCGGCTCCTTAAGAGGGGTTTCGGGTCCTTAAGTCTATTTTATCCGTTTTTAACCCGTTTTAAGCAGTTTTTGACCTGGTTAAGGAACTTTTGAGAGAGATTTGGGTGAGATTTCACATTCTTGGAGAGATTTCTCATATAAGGAGAGATTTGGGAGATATTTGACATATGTGGAGAGATTTCACATACTTGGAGAGATTTCTCATATGGAGAGAGGTTTGGTAGAGATTCCTCATTCTTGGAGAGATTTCTCATAAAAGGAGATATTTGACATACGTGGAGAGATATAGCAGAGATTTTACATACTTGGAGAGATTTCTCATATGGAGAGAGATTTGGGAGAGATTTCCCAAGATCACAAAATACAATTCTCTGTCAGTGTGTAGAGATCATGTCGGCGCCTTCCCGCGATCCTCGCTAGTACCTGAAACACATCACACATAACATTGTAATCATAAATGCTTAGTGAGTTCCACAAAATAACACACACAACACATATGCCACTCAAGGCTATAACACAGTACGATCCTTCGATCTATGTGTCACAGCAGGACCCTCCAGTCTCGTAGCTCGTTGGACCCTCTGGTCCGGTCTTAGCTCGTTGGACCCTCTGGTTCGGTCTGAATCATTGGACTCTCCAGTTCGTTCTATATAACATATAGCATACATATATCACAAAGCACATAATCTCAAGCATACACATCACACATAAGACCCTCCGGTCTGAACATAGATACCACTCTAGGTAATGTATAGTGAAAAGAATCACCTCGTATGAAGTCGGATAAACTCTCATGCTCGAATATCCCAACCTAGCCTCCTCCTATTACGGGCTCGGCGAGTTCCTTCCATGGCAACCCCGACTCGACTCGTCGAGTCCCCTTACGGACTCGGTGAGTTCCTTCCGAGGCAACACTCAAATGACCATTTGAGTTCAGATCTGTGTCTCTAACCTATAGATCTGACCTTAGCATACTCAATAATCATGTAAAGGTCCGTCCTTTACACTCATGCAACGTCCATAATACTTCTTTTGGTGAAATAGCCTCCAAAATGGCAACCTAGGTTCATATATCTATTGGAATAGCATAAAGCAGTGCAGATAGGACTCTTTGGACCTCTTAGGTCTAGATCTAAGAAGAATTCCACCTAGGGACCTCATATACTTCGAATACAAGCTAAAGAAGGCATAAGAAAACCCTAGATTCAAGTAGATCACCAAATACACGAGATTGAGCACAGATTCATACCTCTAGCACCCTCTTCTGACCAAATAGTGGTAGATCTAAGCTCCTCAACCCTCCTAGCTTGCCCTCCTTCCTTCTTTCTTGCAAAATCACACTTAGAATGATGAAAATGGCTCTCTCCCACAACGCTCCCAGGTGCTCTGGTGCTCTCAAAGGTGAAGGTTCCCACAAATGAGGGCCATAAGGTCCTTTAAATAGGGCACATGCCCGAGGATTTAGGGTTTCTAGCCACAGCGCGGACTTGTCGAGTCGACTCCCCGACTCGTCGAGTCTCTTCACTAAATCCAGTCAGCAAATCGCGATCCTACTCGACGAGTCTAGGCGTCTACTCATCGAGTCCCTCTTCTTGGCAAAAATAATTATTTAAAATATGCTACCTGGAATTCCGGATGTTACACTGAAGCTGTCATTTTTATAGAAAAAGGTGTCACAATGGTTAATCTAAATGTTTTTGGGCCAATTAAATGACTATTACTTTTGGGGTTAAAAATACCAAGTTTATAACGCATGGTTTTAAAAATATACATATATATATATATATATATATATATATATATATATATATATATATATATATATAAAATAAAAACTTCATTATAAATCAAACGTTAAAATATTTCGTTATTGCGAATAAACATTTAACATACCACGAATACCAACAATATGAACTTAAACTCGATAAAACATAAGCGATTCAAAAGTTGGGCTCAAATACCTTCTATACATGTTATTAGGCCTTTGTGGCCCAATATCATGTTTATCGGGCCCGATATGTTCACACATATTTATTGGGCCTCCTGTGACCCAATTACATGCCTAAGGGACCCTCAATGGATTTACCATGCTATAGGGCCTCAGTGGCCCATTGGTATTGCTAGTAAGGTCCAAATCAAACATATGCATGATGGGCCAACATGCTCGTCTCATACTCGACAGCCTATAATAACATACGTGCTTAGTGGGCCTTTGCTGCCCTCTTCTCTTCGTCTGTTAGGCTTATCTCTGTTATTCAAGTAAACATAAAATTAGGTTGATAAACAAGGTTATTCAAATTCAGTTGGATTTAGTGGGAAATAACGGGTGACACTATTAAGTGACGGTCATAGTTTGTACTTATAAACAGAGTCTCCTGGAGGGAGAGCTTGAGTTTGTGTATAGATCTATACGGGGGTGACTCCCCCACACCTAAGTTGTTCGCTACAGTTTGACTCGGCCAGTCTAGGGTGACAAATTAAATCAATTCCGACATTCGCTAGAATGCCAAGACAGACGAACTAGTCATTATTATGCATGGTTATAATGATTCACATAGAGATCTAACACCATCTATGTAATCAGGGAATAACATATTCATTCATTGTGACGATATAATAATATAAAACTATCATACTATTTATATTGGAAAACATCGGGTTTTTCGGGGCAACAACATTATTCACTCCTATACACAACAACTATAATACAATAATCAATTTTGAATAAAAATAACTTTTACTTGTTTTGAAATCACTTACACATTCGCTTATGGGATCATCGCATCTTTTCGCAAACAATTTTTGCATAAAAAATATCTGATTTTCTGGGTTTTACAAACAATACAAACTAATATCATATCAAACATGCTTATGAACTCACCAACATTATATATGTTGAATCTTTTAAAATAACTTGTATTCTCAGGTAACAAGTAAGCTGAAGAACAATACCAAGTGTGTTAGGATGTTATGTTTTCATAATTCTCAAACAACTTATGTTATGGATGTGTAATGTTTAAACAATGTACTTGACGTGAACAATGACAGTTGAAGTATGTAATGTTGGTGATGTATGTGTTGTTCATGTATATTCATTGTGATGATATTTCAATTTAAGTCATGCGAGCCCTCAGATGTTTCCGCCGTCTGGTTTGGGGGTGTGACAAGTTGGTATTAGAGCTTTGTTTATAGTGAACTAGCATATCTAACCACACATTGATATGCAACTATAAACCCAAAGAGGAACTAAATAACTCTGAATAAAACAAATAAAATATAATAATAAAACACTTTTACTTGTGCGACTTAGGAAAATGAATATAATACCAAATTAAATAAGATGATCCTGACATCTCGGTTAAGCCTGGACTGTTCATAGTTGTATTAAGGGGCGAATGTAGCCTGATCAACTAAAGTTCCTCCAGAGTACAACTATCACATGCCCTGGAGTGACCGCGATGGTAGGTAAACCTAAAACATACCCTTTTGATTACCATGAAGAGAACATCAAACTCAATTTATATAACAACTAAAACGTCGTAGGAGTAATAGTAGTTTATTTATATACCCTCCTTGCGTGTTACCCATCATAGTCACCATGGAATAGGAGCATCAAGTCATCCAGTTTCACCAGGCCTTGGTGGCCCATGGAATAATTGAACACGACCTAGAGGAAGGGCAAGGAGCAGCTCATGACGTTGGACCCGATGAGTACACCGATACAGATTACGATTTTGAGGGGACCGACGACGACACTGAGGGGCAGGGGGACGCAGACGAAGCCCCCAAATCACCTACCGACGAAATAGACCAGGACCATCCTGCCCCACCAGTTCGACAACAGTTGTTTTCGATGGAAGCATGAGCCGTGAAAGCTGAGCAAGAACGAGATGAAGTCATCGGAGAGATGACGGAGATGGCTCAGCTGCAGGAACAACATTTTGGAATATGATATAGTTGCCACCATTAGGAAATTTACAGCATGATCAGGATCAATAGTACGGGTACTGGTATTAAGACTCTCTTATAGGATCTAGGATAGGTACCATTGACTCTATGTTTAAGTGATTACACTACTCATAGAGTCGTTACACTGCCGAACTTTGTACACTTTATGTATGCTCTTTTGAGCAAATTTTCATGTATTAAAGTACGAATATTATTAGTCGAAAAATATGTGTTCTACCGTGATGTTCTTATCTGCTATGTGTTATATTTCCATGTGGTATGTCAATATGTAAAAATTTCGTAAGTATATACTATATACCTAGTTCATAGGCCCACAAACTCACGAAAATTAGAGGCACTCAACATCTTTCCGTTCCTTGACAAAAGGATGCCTCAGTGACCAACCCGTGGAAACCCCGAGCCGATACCACCAAAAATCAACTCAGTTGCATTTCAAGCAGTTGTATCTGCTGCAGTCACAGCGGCACTGGCACAGATCCACAATGGAAAAAATGGTAGAGGCAACGGGCAAGGGGCTGGAAGCTCAAACAACTGAATGAACCAGGGGCCTACCAAGACATGCTCCTCCAAAGATTTCACCAATGCCAAGCCACGAACCTTTAATGGCACAAGGGGAATGATAACCCTAAAGAGATGTATTAAGGCACATAAGTGTCTACAAAAGAAGGACTTGGCGTTTCTGGCTCACATTGTGGATAAGTCCAAGGAAGAGGTCAATATTTGAGACATTCCAGTAGCTTGCGATTTTCCGGATGTTTTTCCTGAAGATCTTTCGGAGATACCCCCAGAAAGACAAGTCGAGTTCCGAATTGACCTTGTGCCGGGAGCTACACCCATTGCCAAATCACCCTATTGGTAGGCTCCTGCGGAGATGCAAGAACTGTCAAGCCAACTTAGCGAACTCTAGAGCAAAGGATTCATCCGACCTAGCTTCTCACCCTGGGGATCTCCGATCCTCTTTGTTAAGAAAAAGGATGGATCCTTTAGGATATGCATCAATTACAGAGAACTGAATAAGCTTACTATAAAAAATTGCTACCCACTTCCACGAATCGACGATCTATTCGACCATCTTCAAGGAGCAAACTACTTCTCTAAGATAGATCTGCGATCCGGATATCACCAACTCAAGGTCTGGGAGGAGGATATCCTCAAGACTACTTTCCAAACTCGCTATGGACATTAAGAATTTATTGTAATGCCCTTCGGTCTAACGAATGCCCCTGCTACATTCATGGACCTAATGAATTGGATCTGCCGACCATTCCTCGACTACTTTGTTATTGTTTTCGTCGACGATATCCTAGTCTATTCTCAAAGCAAAGAGGAGCATAGCCGACATCTCCGACAAATCTTGGAAACCCTACGAACCGAAAAGTTATACGTAAAACTCTATAAGTGTGAGTTCTGGCTCCGTAGCGTAAACTTTTTAGGTCATGTTATCAGTCAAGAAGGGATACACGTAGACCCCTCTAAGATCAAAGCCATTAAAGGATTGGCAGTCCCAACGACACCCACATAAATTCATCAATTTTTGGGCCTCGTAGGCTATTACAGAAGATTCATTCAGAACTTCTCCAAAATAGCCAAGCCGCTTACCATGCTTACATAAAAGGGCGTACCATTTAATGGACAGAAAAGGAGGAGGTTGCCTTCCGAACTCTGAAACGAGCACTCTGTAGTGCACCAGTACTATCATTTCCAGAGGGAATTGAAGATTTTGTGGTTTACTGCGATGCTTCGAATCAGGATTTAGGCTTTGTACTCATGCAGCATGAGAAGGTGATAGCTTATTCGTCCCGACAACTAAAGACACATGAGGTGAATTATACCACTCAGGATCTCGAATTGGGAGCTGTGGTTTTTGCCTTGAAGATTTGGAGACACTACCTATTGATGGGTTTTGAGCATTCTAACACTTCCTAAGTGTACATGCAACCCTAATAACCTTGGATCTATGTTTGTCTAATTATCATGCTAAGTTGAATTCCAAGGCTATATTCCTATCTAGCATACATGGGGAACAATTTTAACTTGAATAATAGATAGAATAACTTACCTTGTTGTTGCTTGTGTTCCTTGAAACCTTGTGAGCCTAGCACCCCAAGTGTGATGCCTCAAATGCTTCACACAACACCAAATGCTCTTGGAAAAACTTATAAGAGAACACACACTTCTTGAAATCGGCCAAGCCCTCTTGTTTTCTTAGTGTGTCCCATTTTGGTGGAGAATATGATTCTTATATAGTGTTGACACATCTAGGGTAACACCATGTAAACCCTAATGTGTCATGACTCTTCATTTCCATGACCCATGGGTTTGTAACTCCCATGGAGCATCCTATGGGTAGAACCCAACTTGATAATCCATGGAGCCTCTTAGCCCACTATACAAGATATGGATGATTTACATAATCAACCCATATATTTAATTAGTTCTCTTTTGACCACTTAATTAATTCTAAATTAATTATTGATCAAACTAATCAAATAATATTATTAATATATTAGAACTTATAATATATTAATAATCTCCAAATGTTATTTCTCTCATTTAGTCTATCCAATTGCATGGTGCCATGCAACCCAAATGGACCATGCCGGGTCGGGTCAAGTACATACCAGAAATAAGTTATGGACTTAGACACCTTATCCAACAGTCTCCCACTTGGATAAGTCTAATAACTATTACTGCAAGTATGACTTCAGGAACCGATCGGCAATCGTAGCTCTTTTCAAGGTTTCTCGGAACTGAGAAGATGATGGTACGCCATTTAAGATAAGTGATCATATAATCCTCCGTTCTAGATATCAGCCGGACAAATACATGGAACAATGTCTTTCTTATTGTCCAGCAGTTTGTTTCCCGATTTCCGATTTGTTTGACAAAGAACTTAATTGAACACATCAACTTAGTTCTGACCGGGCCCAGTACATAGGTCAAAACAAAATCATCGAGGGGCCCAGATATCAGCTTCTAATCCAAGAAGGAACAGATAAACTTCGACTCATATGTTTGTTCTACCACTCATTGAATTACACACAAGAGCACGATTTATAACATCGAGTTACCAATGCGTTTTCGTACAATCAATGCATAACCAACTTGTAAGTAACAAATCATATCTCTAGGTTTGAAGACTTATACGATATTACCGTCTCACGATCACTCGAGATAGAATTCCATGAAGTGATTCCAGTGAGCGTGGGTTGAGTCCAATGCTCAGAACTTATGAGCACTCATGATTGTTGTAGCCTTGTCCAAGACCTCTACAACCAAACATGACAGTCTTGATTCATACCTACTTCCGACATATGACTGACTGTGGAGGTTTGAATAATATGTTATACCAAACAAAATTATTCTGGAAGTCAAAACATGCAAAAGAAATATAGTAAACGATCGACAAGAGATAGCAACACCTTACTCATAAATAAAACATTTTTTATTCATCATCAAATGTCAATTACACTTTACAAATTTCGAGGTTATCTAACTACTAAATCTAATATCATCCTTCAGCCCTATGCTCCGAGCATGCTGAAGATGCTTAACCCGAGTCAGTCCCTTTGTGAGGGGATCTTCCGGATTCTCATCTAATGATACCCTCTTTGCCACAAGGAGTCCTTCTTCGATCCGATGTCTAATGAAATGGTATTTTCTGTCAATGTGTCTGGATCTCCTGTGATCCCTTGGTTCCTTGGCTAAGGCAACAGCACTTTCACTATCACAGAAAATTTCCATTGGCTCTTTAATAGCTGGTACAACTCCAAGGTCTCCAATGAAGTTCTTCAGCCATATCGCCTCCTTTGCTGCCTCGCTAGCTGCAATATACTCTGATTCACAAGTAGAATCTGCCACTGTCTCTTGCTTGGAACTCTTCCAAGAAATTGCTCCTCCATTTAGGGTAAAGACCCAGCCTGACTGAGAGCGGAAATTATCCCTATCAGTCTGGAAGCTAGCATCACTATCCCCTACTACTCTCAAGTCATCACTCCCACCGAAGGTAAGGACCCAGTCCTTAGTCCTCCGTAGGTACTTGCGGATATTCTTTACCGCAGTCCAGTGTGCCTTGCCAGGGTTAGCCTGATACCTGCTAACCATGCTCAGGGCAAAGGCTACATCGGGTCGAGTACACGTCATAGCATACATGATCGATCCTGCAGCCGAAGCATAAGGTGTTCGACTCATTTCTGCTATCTCAGCCTCAGTGCTAGGGCTTTGTGTCTTACTTAATCTGGTGTTACTCTGGATGGGTAACTCTCCTTTCTTGGAATCCTGCATGCTGAATCTCTTCAGCACCTTATCCAAGTAGGTACTCTGACTAAGTCCAATTAGTCTTTTACTCTGATCTCTCAAGATCCTTATCCCTAAAATATAGGCAGCTTCACCAAGGTCCTTCATAGCAAAACACTTCCCAAGCCAGGACTTTACTTCCTGCAGGGTTGGAATGTCGTTTCCTATGAGTAGTATGTCATCCACATACAATACCAAAAATCTAACTATACTCCCACTAGCCTTGACATACACACAAGATTCATCTTCACTCCTAGTAAAGCCAAATTCCTTGACCTTCTCATCAAAGCAAAGATTCCATCTGCGAGGTGCTTGCTTTAATCCATAGATGGATTTCTCAAGCTTACACACTCTATTAGGGTACTTGCTACTGACAAAACCTTCTGGCTGACTCATGTGAACATCTTCAGCCAACTTTCCATTAAGGAAAGCGGTTTTGACATCCATCTGCCATATTTCATAGTCATGAAATGCAGCTATGGCTAACAGAACCCGAATAGACTTAATCTTGGCTACCAGAGAAAAGGTCTCATCATAATCCACTCCAGGAATTTGAGAGAAGCCCTTTGCAACCAGTCTAGCCTTATAAGTGTGTACTTTACCATCCATGTCGGTCTTCTTCTTGAAGACCCATTTGCACCCTACTGTCTTACGACCTGGTACATTTTCAACCAAGTTCCAAACTTGATTGTCATACATGGATTGTATCTCGCTATCCATAGCCTCTTTCCATTTAGCAGACTCAGGGCCTGCCATGGCTTCCTCGTAGCTGTTAGGGTCATCTTGACTTACTAGTGTCCCATCACTAATAAGTGTCTCACCTTCTGCAGTAATATGGAATCCATAGTAATGCTCAGGTGCACTCCTAACTCTCGTGGAACGCCTCAGAGGTACAGGTTTGTCAATTGGCTCAACAGGAGTTTCCTCCTCAAGTTGAGGGCTAGAGTTTGAAGTTCCTTCACCACTTGATTCTTGAATTTCTTCAAGATCAATTTGCCTCCCACTGTCTCCTTGGCTTATAAACTCTCTTTCTCGAAAGACTCCTCTTCTTGCTACAAAGACCACATTGTCACTGGGTCTGTAGAAGAGGTAACCAAAGGATCGCTGTGGGTAACCGATGAAAATACACCTCTCGCTTCGAGGTTCGAGCTTATCATGAGTCTCGCGTCTCACGGAAGCCTCGCAACCCCAAATCTTGATGTGGTCTAGTTTAGGTACTTTACCAGTCCACATCTCGTGAGGAGTTTTGGCAACTTTCTTTGTAGGGACTAGATTAAGAATATGGGCGGCAGTCTCTAAGGCATACCCCCAGAATGAGATTGGTAGCGTAGCTCGACTCATCATGGAACGAACCATATCTAACAAGGTTCGATTACGCCTCTCAGCCACACCATTCAACTGTGGTGTCCTGGGAGGTGTCAATTGTGAGACTATCCCACATTCCCTTAGATAGTCAAGGAACTCTGAACTAAGATACTCACCACCACGATCGGATCAAAGCATCTTAATGTTCCTGCCCAATTGATTCTCGACTTCCTGTTTAAATTCCTTAAACCTTTCGAAAGTCTCTGACTTATGCTTGATCAAGTAGACATATCCATATTTACTGTAATCATCAGTAAAAGTCAAATAATAACGATTAGCATCCCTCGTGGCATGTTTGAATGGTCCACACACATCCGTGTGTTTAAGGTCGAACAAACCTTCACCCCTTTCACACGAGCCTGTGAAGGGTGACTTTGTCATTTTTCCAAGTAAGCATGATTCGCAACTATCATCTGACTTTAGGTCAAACGACTCCAAGACTGCATCCTTTTGGAGTTGGCCAATGCGTTTCTTGCTTATATGTCCAAGGCGACAATGCCATAATGATGCTTTATCCAAGTTATTATTAGTAGTAGAATCAATACACAAAACATTATTTCCTAAGTTATCTACAACAGACACAGCTTCATACACACCATCACAAGGTAATGCTTTAAAATAAAGAACATTATTAAAGAAAGCATCAATAGAACCAACTTCATTATTAAACGAAAAGGTAAACCCTTGTTTGTACAAAGCATGAAAGGAAATAATATTTCTTTCCATTCCTGGTGAGTAACAACATTTATTCAAATCTAAACTAAACCCACTACTTAGCGATAAAGTATAAACTCCAATCTTGGTGACAGGTGAAGCTTTCCTATTCCCCATGATCAAGTTTATCCTTCCTTGCTCCACATCCTCACTTCTTCTTAGTCCCTGCAAGTCACAACAAATATGAATACCACAACCGGTATCAAGGACCCAAGATTTAGAATGGGGTGAGTTATTAGAAATGATAGTGTAAATACCTGCATGGTTGGGTTTGACTTTCCCATCCTTCACATCCTGCTGGTACTTTGGGCAGTTCCGCTTCCAATGAGCCTTTTCATGGCAATAGAAGCATTCAGCCTCTTTTGGGTCAGAAGAAGGAGTAATGAAACCTTTCTTGGTTCCACTTGAAGAAGAGCCATCAAGGGTCCGAGCCTTGGTACCCTTCGAGAATCTCTTTCTCTTCCTCCCTCGACTTTTCCCGATTGCCAAAACCGGAGTTGAGTTTGGAGTAGGAATGATAGCAACCGACTTCCCCTTAAGACATGTTTCTGCGGTCTTGAGAAGTCCCTGAAGTTTGCTGAGGGTGACTTCTTCCTTGTTCATGTGATATGTCATGTGGAATTGATCATAGCACGATGGTAAGGAGTGCAAAATGATATCTATTGCAAGATCCTCCGGGAAGTTCACATTAAGCTTCAGCAAACGATCCACATACCTTTGCATTTTCTGCATGTGGCTCGTGACGGATTCCCCGTCCTTCATCATGGTTGTTATCATGGAGCAGATGATTTCATACCTCTCTTGTCTTGCACTTTGATGGTATCTTTCCATCAAATCTTGGTGCATTTCATAAGGGTAGAAATCCTCATAAGACTTTTGGAGTTCCGCTGTCATCGTGGCCATCATGATGCAAGCCACTTTCGTAGCATCCATTTCATGTGCCCGAAAGTCAGCGATCTCGTGAGGAGTTGCAGTGGTCTCATCAATCTCCATAAGCTCCTTGTCAAGGACATATTCTTTGTCATCGTAGCGGGTAATCATTCTGATGTTTCTGATCCACTCATTGAAGTTGGATCCATCAAAGGTGACTTTCCCACACAAGTTCATAAGGGTAAAGGAGCCATTAGGATTAGAGCCAGAAGCATTGTTGAAAGACATCTGACGAAAAGAGAACAAGATTAGTTTAGATATAAGAGAGTCCTTAATAAAACACCCAAATGTAATATTAAGGCTAGGATCCAATCACAATATAATATAACTTAGAAGAGGTATGCCGTAATCTAAGCTATATCATATTTGAAAGGTAGGTGAATGACGATTCACCAATTTCCACCACGAAAACCGCAATATTTAAGTATTAGGTTTTTTGAATGGTTCTTAGAAATTCCTAGATTCTTTGAGATTCAATGAACTTTTCAAAGGCATGTTTCAATCTCGAGTGTGCCCTCCAAGTTTTGTGACTGGGATACCGAGGATCACAAAACGAGGTGTGAAGTAACCATGCAAATCACTTGGTACCCTTAAAGTTTATCACTCAATCGATGTGCCGGTAAACCACACACGCTCCATTGATACTATAATAAACCCTAAGTCACCCTTTACCTACCTTGTTAAGTCCAAGTTAGTGTGTCGGTTAACCACACACGCTCCACCAACGACTTAATCAAAGTGTAAAGTGTAATTTCATGGAATAGCACCTTATTCACATTTTTCCTAAAGTAACGAATTTAATAAAACATTTAGTTACTTTATAATATTCATCATACTTTGAATGAGAATTTGTAAGTCCTTGTCTTACCCGTTCGGCTAACGACCCTCCACCGGTCAAGCAAGCGGTGGGTGAGAGTGGACACCCATTAAGTCACCATTTTATAGGCAACAACCTTATACCCACCTTATAGACCGGCTTCGTGAATGAGGCGTACTAGCGGTAAGACGACTTTGTTCTTATACATATATATATAATTATTAAATCATAATAATATAAGTATAAGGGTTGAATTTTAACTTTTAAAATTCTAGGGGTTGGAACTAAAGTTTTAACTTAACTTTACTTGTTCCAAAACTTGAGGGCAAGTTTTGTAAACTTTCAAAACTTTTCATTTCTTGTAACTTATGAGTTTAATAGAGTAATAAAAAGAGGACTTTTCATTTTTCCTAACTCTTGTGTTCTTTTAATGGTTTTTAATCCAAGAGACTTTTGGTTTTCCATAACTTGAGGACAAGTTATGGACTCCATTAAAACACATTATGATCAAGAATTAAACTACCACATAGGTTACAAATAATTCCTATGATCATCTAAACATCATAAGAACAAGAATATGAATATGAACACCTTCAAGAATCAAAATCACATTAAACTTTGTAATTTTGATAACTAGTTGTTGTAAATGAGTTAGAAAAGACATTACACCTTCTAAAACAAGTTTTCAAGTACCAAAACAATTTAGGGTAATGTTTTTAATCCATTTCCAGCAACTGAAGTCGAAATTCTGCACTCTGTCGACCCTACTCGCTGAGTGCATAAACCTACTCGCCGAGTAGGTTGAAGATTCAAGTGAACTCGACGAGTCCCCCCATGGACTCGACGAGTCCAGCAGTCATACAGCAAGTTTTTCGACTTTCTTCAACTTTTAAGCACAAATAACAAACAAACAAGCCTAGGCTCTGATACCACTGATGGGTTTTGAGCATTCTAACACTTCCTAAGTGTACATGCAACCCTAATAACCTTGGATCTATGTTTGTCTAATTATCATGCTAAGTTGAATTCCAAGGCTATATTCCTATCTAGCATACATGGGGAACAATTTTAACTTGAATAATAGATAGAATAACTTACCTTGTTGTTGCTTGTGTTCCTTGAAACCTTGTGAGCCTAGCACCCCAAGTGTGATGCCTCAAATGCTTCACACAACACCAAATGCTCTTGGAAAAACTTATGAGAGAACACACACTTCTTGAAATCGGCCAAGCCCTCTTGTTTTCTTAGTGTGTCCCATTTTGGTGGAGAATATGATTCTTATATAGTGTTGACACATCTAGGGTTACACCATGTAAACCCTAATGTGTCATGACTCTTCATTTCCATGACCCATGGGTTTGTAACTCCCATGGAGCATCCATGGAGCATCCTATGGGTAGAACCCAACTTGATAATCCATGGAGCCTCTTAGCCCACTATACAAGATATGGATGATTTACATAATCAACCCATATATTTAATTAGTTCTCTTTTGACCACTTAATTAATTCTAAATTAATTATTGATCAAACTAATCAAATAATATTATTAATATATTAGAACTTATAATATATTAATAATCTCCAAATGTTATTTCTCTCATTTAGTCTATCCAATTGCATGGTGCCATGCAACCCAAATGGACCATGCCGGGTCGGGTCAAGTACATACCAGAAATAAGTTATGGACTTAGACACCTTATCCAACACCTATATGGTACAAGGTGAACCATTTTCACCGATCACAAAAGCCTCCAACACATTTTAAATCAAAAGGAGTTGAACATGAGGCAGCGAAGGTGTGTTGAGCTGCTAAACGATTATGAGTGCGAAATCATGTACCACCCAGGCAAGGCTAACGTGGTAGCTGATGCCTTGACTCGGAAAGAATACTCAGATCGTCGTGTGAAGACTCTTTCAATAAACATTCAATCTCATCTGTCCTCGCAAATCAAAGTAGCCTAGTTCAATGCCATGAAGGCAGAGAACAAAACAAGCGAAGCGTTACGAGGAATGGAAAAAGACTTCGAAGTTAAGGAGGACGGAGCACATTATTTCATGAACCGAATTTGGATTCCTAAACTTCATGGATTCAGAGAGGTAGTCATGAATGAAGCCCATAAGACACGATACTCCATCCATCCGGGTTCAGATAAAATGTACTTGGATATCAAGCAACATTATTGGTGGCCTAACATGAAGGCAGAAATTGCCACCTACGTTAGCAAATGCCTTACTTGCGATAAAGCGAAGGTAGAATATTAGAAGCCCTTGGGACTATTACAACAACCGATAATACCCGAGTGGAACTGGGAAAGGATTACTATGGACTTTGTTACCAAATTACCCAATACTATATAGGGATTGGATACCATATGGGTAATAGTCGACAGGTTGACAAAATCCGCTCATTTCCTGCCAATTAAGGAATCATACAAGATGGAACGATTGACAAGAACCTTCATCAAGGAAATCGTGAGACTCCACGAAATACCAATATCTATCATCTCAGATCGAGATAGTAGATGCACTTCACACTTCTGGCAATCACTTCAGAAAGCTATGGGAACACAACTCGACATGATCACTGCCTACCACCCACAAACGGATGGTCAAAGTGAGCGAACCATTCAAACGCTTGAAGATATGCTTCACGCATGTGTGATAGACTTTAGAAGGTCGTGGGTCACCCACTTACCGTTAATTGAATTTTCGTACAACAACAGTTATCACTCAAGCATCAAAGTTGCTCCTTTTGAAGCATTACATGGGCGTAAATGTAGATCACCGTTGTGTTGGGTTGAGGTAGGTGACACTCAGCTAGCAAAAGGACAGACACCAAACAATGCATTACCAGGACCAGAAATCATACGCGAAACGACAGAGAAGATAATTCAAATCAGAGCTCGACTACAAGCTTCACGAGACCGACAGAAGAGCTACGCTGATAAACGACGAAAGCCCTTGGAATTTCAAGTCGGGGATCGGGTGTTGGTACATTGGACCATTCGAGATTCTTGCTCGAATCGGTCCAGTGGCTTATAGACTGCAGCTACCTGCCCAGCTCAGCAGTGTACAACCCGTGTTCCATGTTACCAATTTGAAGAACTGCTTATCCGATGAAACTCTCATCATCCCATTGGAAGAAATCGAAATCAACGAGAATCTCCTGTTCATCGAAGAATTGGTTGAAATTATGGAGAGGGAAGTGAAGAGTACTAACAAAGTCGCATCCCGATTGTAAAAGTTCGGTGGAACGCAAAACATGGACCGGAATTCACATGGGAACGCGAAGACCAGATGAAGCAAAAGTACCCTCACCTACTCTCGCATTCTCAAATCTAGCTTCAAAAAGAATTTCGGGATGAAATTCCCTTTAACGGGGGATGATGTCACAACTAGGAATTCTAATGCTTTGTAAACATTAAACAAGGATAACATTGTAACTAAAATTTGAAAGCATGCATGATATTTATTTAATGACTACAAAATTCCATCAAACACTCTATACAAACACTCAAATAGTCAACACAATGTTGGAAACCCTAGAAATCGCAGTTTAAGTCCAATATGGACTAGGATTTCCTTATTGGGCCTATGGACCAATAAGCTTCCAATTTGACTATTTTGGGCTTAGAACTCTTAAATGGGCTCTCATTGGACCCACTTTCATGAGACTTAACCTTTTTAGGGCATTGCAAGTCTAAAATCGACTAGTTTACCTTTAATGGGTCTTGTTGGGCCATGACAAATTCAATTTGCCTTAATGGACTCAAATCCATTCTTTAATGTAAGATTTGGGCCGTGAACTACTTTAAAGGCCCAATGGGCCGAAAACCATCAAATTGTGCCTCATATTAAAGGACTCAAGCATAGAAGGCCCAAACCATTCTTTTCCTTTTCCCTCTCTCGGTCCAAGTAGAAAGCAAAAAAAAAGGAAATTAAGGGAATTAAGGAGGGTTAGCCACTATGACAACCATCAATTTCTGGTCAAGTCAAATTCAAATAAAGTCAACAAGTAAAACCGGTCAATTCAATTAACCCTTGTAAATTAGGTTTTACCTTATATTTACTATTGTACAATACACCATCTTAATACAAAGCATCGCTTAGAAGTTTCACATGTTCAGAAAATCCACACCCAAAATTAGGGTAAGAGATGGAACTACTCGATAAAAATATTAATACATACCCTTCGAGGGTGTATAAAGTTCATAACGAGGCTTAACGGGGGTTACAAACCTTGCCTTTCGAAATTAAACACTCGCAAAAGTCGCAAATAAAGCCTCTCTAAATCACTTTCGCTCTATCTCTCTCTATGCGAAATCTCTCCAAGAATGTGAAATCTCTCCTGAATCTCTCCAAGAATGTGAAATCTCTCCCAAATCTCTCTAAGAATGTTAAATCTCTCTCTGTCTGAGAAATCTCTACAAGAATGTGAAATCTCTCCCAAATCTCTCTCTGTATGAGAAATCTCTCCAAGTGTGTGAAATCTCTCCCAAATCTCTCTCAAAATCGCTCTCAACTTCTTATGATCAGTTAGGGCATCCCGACCCTCGAATTAGACGAAAACAGCTCGAAAACGGAAGTCTACACGAAAAACAGCCTCTTAGGACCGAACCTTCTTAGGGCCGAAACCCTAAGAAGCGAAACCCGTAAGAAGCCTCTTGGACCGAAACTAGCAAGAACCAAACCAAGGAGGACCGAAACTGCCATGGACCGAGACTTCCCATAAGGAACCGAAACCTCTTATAGGACCGAAGTCACCTTCGGGTTCGGCTCCTAGCACCTTCGGCTCGGATCAGACCTTTGAACCGAAGCTCCTTTTGCTCACTTCGCCTTCGCCTTTCACGCCTGACTTCGCCTTCGCTTCTCATGCAACACCTTTCGCATGAGAAATTTCTCGGTTCAGCCAGCTCTCGGTTCCTAGCCATAGACCGAACCTACCCTCGGTTCTAAGCACAAGGACCGTACCTTCGTTCCTGACTTTGCAGATTCGCCCCAATTTCCCGGTTTTCAATCCTTTTAGCATTTTAAGCCCATTTTTCGTGATTTTAACACGGGATTTTCACCCAAACTTGTACTTTAACATAAGAGACCCTAAACATTCATATTTTAATCATATTTTGAGGAAAATCATTGCCTAAGAATAATATCTCTTGGATAAGATACTTACGGTTGAGTGTTGACTTTACCTTAGTGTGTAACACAAGCAACCTCCTATACCCACTCCATGACCATCCCCAGTCACAATTCCACCATACCTAGTCAATCATTGTCCTTTTCCCACCGTAATTCCAGACACACTCTTGGTCAAAGTCTAGAAAACTCTTATCTCTCCTCACTCTTCTCTCATTCTCCACAAAAGAACAAACTCCATTCTCTCTCATTTCTCTCTCTAAAATTCGAGATTCAAGGGCTGATTTTCAAGTTCTTCATCTACTTTTGGTAAGTAATATTATCCTTCACATGATTATTTCACTTTCTTTCTACTAAAATCATGGATGCCTTACAACAAACATCATCATATTCGTGTTAGATCTTCGAATCTTCAAGGCGTTTTCTAAGTGTTCTTGAGTTGAACACTTCCCTTCTTCAACATCCATCCACTGAAATCACATAAGGTGAGTTCATACTCCTATCTTTTCGTGATTTTCTTAAGTTTTAATGTGGGGAATACAAGTTAAAACACCAAGAACACAACTAAACTCAAACATCAGCTTTCAACAGAAAAGTTAATGTTCATACACGGCTTGTTTTGGGCTAGTTAAACATTTTATTTTTCAAAACTATAATAGATGAAAATATTTCAGGTTAATACCTTTAAAATGACTACTTGCACATGTCCATACGATTTTTCTACTATTTATGGTGATTTTTACAAAACTGTTTATCACTGTAGCTACGTATTTGGACCAGTCAGTGAATATGAACATTTTAATACCAGTTAGAGACTTTTAACAATCAAAATAAAATTTAAGGACAAACTAAACACATTTTATAAACTCTCAAATTTTACAGATTTATTTTTCGACTCTGTATGATTTTTCTATAATTATTCCAAAACAGGAACAGAAAATATAACACTAGCAAATTACTGATAACTCATTTACACCTTGTAACTTGCTGAGCAAGGTGTGTATTATCATATATAAATACATGTTGGTTATATTAAATTTCTTTTACCTATTACAGAGGTTTACATCATATGTAAAAAGGATTTCTACCATTACAAAATGTATTTTATAAGCTATAATAGGTATAGTTTATGTTTCGTAGACATTACAAACATTTATGATAAACTATGGTAAGTATAGTTTATGTTTCATATACATTATAAACATGTTCCCATTAACACAACAAACAAATTTCGGAAGTTTTATTTCCATGGGAAAAGGTTTTATTTTCACGCACACTACACGTAAACATGTTATCATAAATTGTGAGACATTCTTCTCAGTACTCCCAGAGTACAGGTTAAAATTTCTGGTAGTTATAACAAGAGTCTCTTTTAGGGAGAACGTGATAGTTGTGTATAGATCTATATTGGGTCTGACAAACCCAAACCTGAGTTGCATGTAACAGCTAGACTAGCAAGTCTGAGGTGACAAGTGTCATTATCTTTTTCGACGCCTGAGAAACATCGTGGCAGGTTCATTAGTCATAGTATGGTTATAGCGAATCACATAGGGAGTTAACAACACATAAAATTTACGGGGATTTTCTCAAATCAAAAAGGGTTTTATTTTGATTTAAAATCACTTTTTATATCAATAAGCATGGATATTACTTATACATTTTGGTCTTGGTATTTAAGGCTACACATCACTCTCGTAAGGAAAATATTGGATTTTTTCTTGGTAACACACAACTCATTACAAAGATCGGTTTCCAAACTCTTCATCTAAAAAGCTTATGAACTCATCAACTTAATTGTTGACACTTTTTCAAAACTGCTTGTATTCTCAGGGAATCAACGAAACCAGGTAACCACAAGCTTTTGAGGATGGTACGCTACGGTGTTGAACAACTATTTTTCATATCATGTTGTAATCAATCATTGAAATATGTAACACTTGAAACTATGTAATTCTTTTCCGATTATATTTATGATTTGTTGTATTGTTTTGATCACTATTATACTCGCTGTTATGATACTATACATGAAGTCCGCCACCCTCGGACATTTCCGCCATCCTTGGTTTGGGGGTGTGACAGATTGGTATCAGAGCATTGTTTATAGTGAACTATGTATATCGAACCACATAAGATATACAAACTATAAATGCATTGGGACTAAAGTCTCTGATTTAAATGTTTTCAAATAATTATACTTTCAGATTTAAATAGTTTCTTGTTAAAAGTATAAATACATACATGCATACCAGTATAGTATCACGTCTAAGGAAAACACAAAAGTAAAATGAGGAGTTGGACACTACGAGTAGACCTTGGGATATCTAATCAGACTTGGGATGAATATAGCCTAATCAACTATATCTATCCGAGGTGTGACTATGGTATGCCGGGGCATGGTCTTAGTGAGCAACAAGCCTAAAAAAAATAAAAATAAATAAAACACTTTCCATACAAGAAAGTTATTAAGAACCAAACATAACATTTAAAATACTATAGGAGTATTTTTTTAATATCATAGCTTATGTGAAAACTAAATAGATCCCTAATAATAGGTCTATAGTCACTAAGTGGATACTCTAAAGTTATATATCACTTAGAGATCATAGAATTAGAATCTGTGGTCATTTCCTTACCTCCTTTTCCTTGTTTGGATGTGGACGTAGGGTAGGATCACTTATTTGAAGGTCTATCATATCTTGTTATATGTAATTGGTATGCATTATGTCATTATAGAAGTAACTAATGAGGATCAAACACCCATAAGTATTTGTAGGAATACGACTAACATATGTTTCCTACCCCTCCTATTGTCGCACATATAGCATAGCAAGATTCTACTTACCAGGCGACCCCTACCTTCCCAACCAGGGAAATGGTGGATGGTTAGGAGAAGAACCTGAAGAAGATCCCAATGAAGAACCCGTGGAAAACGAGGAAGAAGAATCTGAAGATGAGGAAATCAAAATAATCACGAGTGAAGATGAAGACGAGGAAGAATTAGAAGAGGAACCGGAGGTGATCAACCCTCCATACATAGCCAGGGTTCCCGAGAACCGTTTCGACTATATCAGACCTGTGCCCCGTTGGGTAACTGTGATCGAGGGTTATTATCGACAACAATGGCAACAATCACCATTTGGAGACCAACAAGGTTGCTATGATCTCAAACACGGGGGACCGACTGACAGATCCCTCCCGGCGAAGACTTGACAGATAGCGAACATCGGGGATCAAAATAGGGAGACTGCCAATCAATTCCAGGAACTGCATGCTACTACAGACGCTACCATATCACAAACTTGAGTCTTGGAAAGAAGCTACTATTTCAGAAACCAACTTCATGGGGACTTTTATCGCCACTCGGACGGAGACAAAAGGATAACAGGGTAGACACACGGCACTGGAAGAGAGAATGGTTGTAGCCAAGCGTCAATTGGCAGAGCTGCAAGGTGCATCGACTTTGTCTCGGGCATCGTAAGGGACGGATCATCGTGAGTAGAGTTCATACTGCTCACAAGACCTGGTAGATTAAGTTCTTGAGTATCCGTTGGTGCTACTCTATTCTAGGTGTAAGCTCAACCTTGCGAGTAATCGGGGGATTGATTTGCTGTCAAAACTTTTCCTTACAATGATGTGGGGTAGACCTGCATCGAGGTCAAAATTTTCCCAGAAACCAAAATTACTATAATCACATTAACAAAAGGGGGCTTACGTCAGGCCCATTAGACTTGAAGGTCTACTAAGTCTTACTCATGCAACTAAGCAAACATCAAGCGTTCGTAAGAAGGACCTAGCTTGGATCAAATTACAAGGTTTCAGTTGGATACAGAACTACTAAAATCCATAGGTTTATTATAGACTTTCATTAGGAATTGCCTTCAGAACACCATAAAAATCGAAATACAATACACTTAGAACTAAGATGAACTTAGTTAGATAACTTACGACGCCCAACCCTTTCTAACGACTCATTATTGTCTCACCTTTAAACATTTTGGTTGAAAGGTGCCTTTTTGGTAGGCATCTAGGGTGCGATCATACCAGCACTAATGCACCGGATCCCTTCAGAACTCCGCGGCAAAGAGTGTTTGGACAAAGATAGTATCTAGGATGGGTAAATTTAACATTCGTACAAAACCCACTTCTACCCATTTTCGTAACTCCCTCTCGGGATTGTTTATCAAAACACTAAGATTAGCGCAGCAATGTGCGAAATTTATATGTGTGAATAGAAATTGTAAGAATGCACTTGAGGTAATCATCCCCACTCACGAAATCATTCTTCATCATGAAACAAAATTATGTCCTCACCAAGAGCCAACCTTGGAGATAGATTCTGCTACTTTTCAAGATGCAGTCACGGTAGTTGAGGCAACTGTTATGGCACAACTCAATGCTAACACGACAGTGGGCACGAAAATGGTACCGGAAATACTAACCGTAATGACAATCAAGAACACCAGCGGGCGTCTACCAACGAAAATAACTCAGACCACAAACCTAAGAGTAAGAAACGGAAGTTTCGGAACAGAAAGAAGTGCAACCCATCTCAAAAATTCGCTAAGAGACAGCAATCCGTGGCTGCCCCTACAATTACGACAGCAATCGCAACACATGTCTCGACCTCAGCCACAACATCTGTCTCTCAAACACTAGATAGGCAATATATGGGAACACTTCCAAAGTGTAACAAGTGTAACTACCATCACACTGGAGCTTGCCGGATTCCATACTGTATCAAATGCAACATGAAAGGACATACAATTCGCTCCTGCAGGACCCCGACTCAGCACATCACTTCAACCGCCAATACCAATGTAAGTCCAGTGTGCCACCTATGTGGTGTAATGGGACACTTCAAGAGAGACTGTCCAACTGAGAGGCATGAAGAGGGAGCAGGAGGAGTGTGACAAACAAACTCGCAAGAGCAACAAGCAATCTTATTAGGACCTTTGTAATGTTTCCAACAACGAAAACGTTTAAGTATTGTATGTTTGTAATGAACTCGGTGTGTTTGCTAAAAATTACCGTCTTTCAAAAAGTAGTTAAAATACGATCTCGTTAAACCGAATCAAAGACACTCATATGTGACCTTAGGATCATTACCGGTGAGTTGTGATGAATTGACGCATACATCATGATTAATTATAATCAAAATACTACAGACTTAAAGCGAATAATTTCATCCTAATTCTTGTTCCATGTCTAATGGTGGGATTAGGGTAGAGCCATTCACTCGTTGGTTTCATCAATATCAAATGACATAAGACCTGCATATACCAATTGATCATAGAATGATCGGCCAGGGATCACAATATAAAGTATCATTACTAGTTATCAAAACACACATACTACCAGCACTAGCTACTATGGTATAAATCATTTGCAGCAACAATAACAACGATCAAAACGGAAAACACTAAAAAAAAGAAATAAAGGATGCACTATCACTATAACGAATACCTCTTACGAATACGACTTGATACATGTGTCATCAAGAAAATCCTGTGTCGTCATTCTATATGGATTGGTTTGGATCATCACCTTATCAATTGCATATGTTACGAGAAGACCCTCCACTTATCCAGCTGAATATCGAAACCCTCATCTCTCATAACCCTAAATCTGACTCTTATTATCTGGTCATCCTTCATTGTGAAACCCCAAAGCACTCTCTGGAGGTGTGTTATACCCTCTGTAACCTTTTCAAATTATTCCTGGTAAACCCTTCGAGAATATCCCTCGTATAACAGGTCAAGATCAAGCACGGAAGCTTGGGATGAATATGGTTAGTCTATCACTACTAAATGTATACCCAAGGATAATATATAGTTAAGATTCTACGTACATTGGATGTGTGCTTCCTTCCTATTTCCAATTCCTTGTCTGGTTGAGGAATTGGGGCAGAGTCACCCATCCAACTGTCTTAGCAACCCTAATTACATACGACCTTTATGCACAAGTTAGAGATAGAGGGACCAGGTACGAATCTTACCAGGAACTTCGGGTCAAGACTACCCAAGAGTGCGAGTGAACGTTCTGCCATCCAAATAAGTCTAGTCGCGTAAACTAAACCCATATGCTCCTTACTGAACTAATCAATCGAGAAACACTATAGCAGGCCCTATGCAGCGCTCCGAGGAGAAGATTTTTCTACTTATGACTTAAGACAACTAAAGACGTACGAGGTCAGCTAGGTCATGCATGACCTCGAACTAGGTGCGGTAGTATTCGCCCTACATCTCTAAAGACACTATCTCTACGACACGGAGTGTACAATATTCACCGATCATAAGAACCTATAAGACAAGGACAACATGGCATGTTATCCCATGAACCGGATCTAGACACCGAGGTCGACGGAATCAGAAATGACGTCATGAGCAATGAACATGAAAACTCGCTACTTCATTCATCCAGGCTCGGATAAGATGTGTCTGGACGTCAAAAAAGTAACATCAGTGGCCGAATAGGAAAGCTGACATCGCTACACATGTGGGATAGTATCGGACTTGTGCCAAGGTCAAGGTAGGATAATAGAAGTCTTCGAGTTTCCTACAAACAACCAATGATAACCGAAAGGAGGTGGAAGCGGATAGCCACGAACTTCACAACCAAGTTACCTAAGTAAAAGGGTGGTCTTGATACCTTTGGGTAATTGTTGATAGGTTGACCAAATCCGTGCACTTCCGACCAATCAAAGGAACCAGAAAGATAGAGAATTTTACTAGAACGTACATCAAAGAGATCACACGACTGCATGGTGTGTCAATACCCATTATCTTTAACAGAGATGGTAGATTCCTTTCGTGGTTCTGGCAACCCTTATAGAGACTAGACTAGGCTTGAGTACGGCCTACCACCAGCAAACTGACAGGTAGAGCAAAGGAAACCATTCAAACCTGGGAAGCATGCCAATGGCTTGAGTGATTGACTTCGGTAAAGCGTGGGAATGCCCACTTACCATTCATTGAATTTTTGCACAGCAACAACAATCACCCTAACATCAAGTTTGCTCCATTCGAAGCTTTGTATATCCGTAAGGGCAGATCACCACTGCGCTGGGCTGAAGTGGGAGGTACACAGCTATCGGAGGGGCGAGTCCCTAACAGCACCCTTGCTGACCCTGAAATCATAAGAGAGACAACAAAAAAGATCATAGAAATTCGAGAAAGACCGAAAGCGTCTCGAGATCGACAAAAGAGCTACGCAAATAAGCGACTCAAACCCTTGGAATTCCAGGTTGGTGACCATGTACTACTAAAGGTCTCACCGTGGAAAAGAACGGTACGCTTTGGTAAACATGGGAACTAAATCCAAGATACATCGGGCTATTTGAAATCTTCTCCAGGATTGGCCACTGGCACACAAACTTCGGCTGCCACAAGAACTTGATAACGTACATCTTACCTTCTACGTATCGAACTTAAAAGAAATGTCTATCCGACAAGACCCTCGTGATTCCACTCGACGAAATCAAAATCGATGAGAGTCTCCACTTTGTGGAAAAACCGATAGAAATCAAGTCGCATCCCTATTGTGAAGGTCCATTGGAACGCACAACGAGGACCCGACTTCACTTAGGAATGCGAAGATCAGATGAAACAAAAACACCCACATCTTTTCCCCAACTCTTGATGTCCCAGTGGAAACGTCAATTTCCGGACGAAATTCCTTCTAACGGGGGGACGATGTGACAACCATCAATTTCTGGTCAAATCAAAGTCAAATAAAGTCAACAAGTCAAACCGGTCAACTCAATTAACCCTTTTATATTAGGGTTTACCTTATGTTTACTATTGTACAACACACCATCTTAATACAAAGCATCGCTTAAAGTTTCACGTGTTCAGAAAATCCACACCCAAATTAGGGTAAGAGATGGAACTAGTCAATAAAAACATTAATACATACCCTTCGAGGGTGTATAAAGTTCATAACGAGGCTTAATGGGTTTTACAAACCTTGCCTTTCCAAATTAAACACTCACAAAAGTCGCAAATAAAGCCTCTCTAAATCTCTCTCGCTTTATCTCTCTCTATTTGAAATCTATCCCAAATCTCTCCAAGAATGTGAAATCTCTCCCAAATCTCTCCAAGAATGTGAAATCTCTCCCGAATCTCTCCAAGATTGTGAAATCTCTCCCGAATCTCTCCAAGAATGTGAAATTTCTCCCAAATCTCTCCAAGAATGTGAAATCTCTCCCAAATCTCTCTTTGTATGAGAAATCTCTCCAAAAATGTGAAATCTCTACCAAATCTCACTTTGTATGAGAAATCTCTCAAAGTGTGTGAAATCTCTCCCAAATCTCTCTCAACTTCTTATAATCACTTGGGGCATCCTGACCCTCTAATTAGACGAAAACAGCTCGAAAACGGAAGTCTACACGAAAAACAGCCTCTTAGGACCGAACCTTCTTAGGGCCGAAACCCTAAGAAATGAAACCCGTAAGAAGCCTCTTGGACCAAAACTAGCAAGAACCAAACCAAGGAGGACCGAAACTGCCATGTACTAAAACTTCCCATAAGGAACCGAAACCTCTTATAGGACCGAAGTCACCTTCTGGTTCGGCTCCTAGCACCTTCGGCTCGGATCAGACCTTCGAACCGAAGCTCCCTCTGCTCACTTCGCCTTCGCCTCTCACGCCTGACTTCGCCTTCGCTTCTTACCCAACACCTTCGCGTGCGAAATTTCTCGGTTCAGCCAGCTCTCGGTTCCCAGCCATAGACCGAACTTACCCTTTGTTCTAAGCACAAGGACCGTACCTTCGTCCCTGACTTCACAGATTCACCTAAATTTCCCGGTTTTCAACTCTTTTAGCATTTTAAGCCCATTTTTCGTGATTTTAACACGAGGTTTTCACCCAAACTCGTAGTTTAACATAAGAGACCCTAAACATTCATATTTTAATCATATTTGGAGGAAAATCACTGCCTAAGAATAATATCTCTTGGATAAGATACTTACGGTGGAGTGTTGACTTTACCTTAGTGTGTAACTCATTACAAAGATTGGTTTCCAAACTCCTCATCTAAAAAGATTATGAACTCACCAACTTAATTGTTGACACTTTTTCCAAACTACTTGTATTCTTAGGGAATCAACGAAACCAGGAAATCACAAGCTTTTGAGGATGGTATGCTACGACGTTGAACAACTATTTTTCATATCATGTTGTAATCAATCATTGAAATATGTAACACTTGAAACTATGTAATTCTTTTCCGATTGTATTTATGATTGGTTGTATTGCTTTGATCACTATTATACTCGTTGTTATGATACTATACATGAAGTCTACCACCCGAGACGTTTCCGCCATCCTTGGTTTGGGGGTGTGACAGCCACCTCCTTATTACATGTTGGACTTCCATGAAACTTCTCATGTCTCTATGCACCTATCCTTTCTCTCCTTCTCTCTTCTTCTTATTATTACTCACGTAAAAAGATCACAACACACACACACACAGATTTCCAAATTTTCTCCAAACCACCTTCAAGATCATCCTCCACCTCCCATCAAGATATCTCAAAATCTTCTAGAGTTTCTATAGATCTTCATCAAGCTTTCTTCAAACTTTGGTAAGTTAGTATTAAACACAAACATCTACTTCCATCTAAATAAAAAAAAATCCATCTTACATAGCTTTGTTTATGATCTAATCTCCTAGAACTCCTCTAAGTTCGAAAGTCTCTCCAAGTTGTTGCTAGGACCAAAAATCTCTCCATATTTTTGTCACACCCCAAAACCGGAAAGGCGGAAACGTTCTGGGGCGGAGGACATCATGTAATGTATCACAACAATGCAAAGTAGTAAACAAGCAACAACATCATCCATTTCATTAATAGTAATAGTTTAATACATGTGTGTTCTTTCATAGTAATAAGACATTACAACAAGTAATCAAAATAAAAGACGAGTCTCGACTGCTCCGTCTTTGCAAAACCTGGTCATCATACCTGTCTACTGGTGACCTGAGAATACAAGTTATTTTGAAAGTGTAGGTCAACATTTAAGTTGGTAAGTTCATAAATATTTAATGTCATTGTTCGTATAAGTTTGATAAAAACGTTTGAAATCGTTCAATGTAATTGTTTGTATATGTTTTGAAAACTCCTAGAAAATCCCATATTTTCTACCAGTATAAAAGTAGCCTTTTATCGAGGCCCAACTGTTTTTGAATATTTGTTTCTAAAAGACCAACATTTATCCATGAGTGTGTGGTAGTTTAAAAGTTCCAAAACTGAAATGAAATCGTGTTTTTCAAGCCTAGAGTAGTATATTTGTGTAAATATAAAATCACTAAGGCATTTGATAACCCCGTAAACCAACGTGTTTCTAATACTCCATGTGTGTCTTATAACCATGCTATTTGACCAGGATTCCTATAGCTATGTCCTTCAGGCGTTGGAAAGTTATGACATTTGTCACCCCAGGCCTGCCGGCCTAGCTGTAGCTAACATCTTAGGTGCGGGATTGTGAATCCCGTATAGATCTATTCACAAGTATCACGCTCCCCCTACAAAGGATTATGTCACACCCCCAAACCAAGGATGGCGGAAACATTCGGGGGTAGAGGACTTCATGTATAGTATCACAACAACGAGTATAATTGTGCTCAAAGTAAATACAACCATCATAAATATAATTGAAAAAGTTACACCAAAGTATGTGTTTACATGTTTCAAAATCAATTACATTATGATGACAAAATAAATTGTTTGACGATTTAACGTCCCATCCTTAAGGCACTGATGTTTTCCTGTTTCACTAATTTCCTGAGAATACAAGTAAGTTTGAAAAAGTGTCAACAATTAAGTTGGTGAGTTCATAAGAGTTTTGTTTCAGAATGAAACTGTTTTCCTTGTAAAAGTAACAAAGTATGTTTCTAGAAAATCCAATATTTTCCTTATTATGTATGAAATGAATGCTTCTATGTTATGCGATAATGAATCCTAGAAAGACCCATATATTCATTCTATAATCACTCAGCGTATATAAATTATATAAAAATTTAGTTAAATAAATCGTTGAATATAATGGGTCTGCCCCATGTCCACAACCAAACAAGGAACAGGAGATAAGGTGGGCCCACCAATTCTAAGTCGATTGTGACTAGATTCTTGTATAACTCTAGCATATACACTTAACAATTATAGCTGAAGTCTAATAATTCTAGATGAAATATAGTTTTAATATCATGAAAACTATTTCATGTGAACCTGGTACTTTGTATTTGTACCCCTTTTTGTATGGAAACCTGGTACTTTGTATGTATACCCCTTTTTGTATAAAATCGGTACTTTGTATTTGTACCCCTTTTCGTATAAAGTCGGTACTTTGTATTTGTACCCCTTTTCGCATGAAAACCTAGTACTTTGTATTTGTTCCCCTTTTGTATAAAACCAGTACTTTGTATTTGTACCCCTTTTCGTATAAAACCGATACTTTGTATTTGTACCCCTTTTCGTATGAAAACCTTTTCTAATGTAAATGAACATAAACTATACCTATTATAGTTTATCAAGATGTTTGAAATGTATAAGCAACCTAACTATACCTATTATAGTTTAGTATGTTTGTTTGTGGTGTATAAGAACCCTTTTCTATGTAAGTCGAATGTATAGCAAAATATAACTATGTTTATCTTGCTTTGTTTTGTACTAATGGTAATGATGGAGGATTCTTAAAATTCAGTGAGTATTTTCTATGATATAATTATTCCAGAACAAGAAAGACATGAAAAATATGAAGTCATCAAAGATTTAACACTTTGCTCAACATATTAAAAAGTGTGTTGAAAGTTATAAGCTGTTAACTAGTTTTTTACTTTTCTACACTGTTTTATAAAGATCATAGAAAAATGATACGAACTCGAAAACTGAATCCGTAAATTCTGAGAGTTCCTAAAATGTGTCTAGTTTATTCATAATTTTTATCATGATTTTTATGACTTTCAACTTGTGTGAAAAAGTACATAATCACAGACTGGTCCAGATTGATGTTTGAAATGATAGGCAGCTTTGAAAAAATCACCATAAATTGTAGAAAAATCGTATGGAGATGTGCAAGTATTCATTTTAAAGCTACGAACTTGAACTATTTGCACCTAATACAATTTTGAAAACTAAAATGTTTAAGTTGTCCAAAACAGTCCGTGAATGGAGTCCAACTTTTCTGATGAAAGTTGTTAGAAAATTTTAGTTATGTTCTTGGTGTTTTAACTTTTATTTGTTGGAATAGTGACTAAGGCTTCAACTATATTAGGCAAGTATTTGACCCGGTTGTGCATGGTCCTTTTGGGTTGCCTTCACCATAGCAACTTGATAGGATGATTTAATAAGAGAGAATAAATATTATTAATATATTATGAGAATAATATAAAGAATAATAATATTGTTATTTGATTAATATAAGTCATAAATTATTTAGAATTAATTTGGTGACTTAAAGAGATTAATTAAATAAGAGGGTATAAACTGTCAATTGTTTGATAGTTGAACTTTAGTAAGGTTTAAGAGAAGATTATCCAATTAGGGTTTAAGTTGTAACCCTTAAGGAGTCTACAAGTATAAATAGACCCTATGGCAAAGGGAAATCGGCACTTCATCTAAAGTAGAGAGCCCCTGGCCGAATTCCTCCCCTTTGCTCTCTCCCAAATCATCCTCTTTGCTATTTGGTGTTTGTAAGCCATTAGAGGAGTGACAATTGTGACTCTAGAAGCTCCAAGACAACAAGATCAAACAAGAGAATCAAAGGTATGATTCTAGTTCTGATTTAATATTGTTCTTATACCTAATTAGTAATTAGAAGTCTTGGATTCAAAGCATGTTTAATTAGAAAGCCTAGATTCAAGCATTAGGGTTTTGCATGCGCACATAGGAAAGTTCTTATGGCTAAAACCCATCAGTGGTATCAGAGCCTAGCTTGGTTTTCATTAAATTGTTGCTTATTTGTTTGAAACTTAACTGCCAAATTAGATTTTTGTGTTTCTGAGTCATGGACTCGGCGAGTTCCATAGTGGACTCGGCGAGTCACTTGGTGCACTCGGCGAGTCCAAGCGTCAGGAATGGCCAGATTTGGGATTTCTTCAGGTTTATCTTATGGAAACTTACCTTAATCATATTAGATCAACCCTAATCCGATTTTTTGATATATATGACTATTATCTTGATCTAATTAAAAATATTTATCAACTAATAAAATATTTAATTTCCTTATATGATAATTAATTAATTATTTTGATTACTTTGGTAATTATCTTGCAAGAAATCTTGAATAAATCAAATATAGATAATTAGGAAATTAATTGTTAATTGAAATTATTTGTTATCTGATCCTCCATGTTTTAAATGTTTAAAACTTATCCTCATGTTTTGAAATTGATATTTTGTGATTAAAAGTTTTAATTTAGACAATTTAAATTTCAAACCCTAGATATTAAAAGGTTTAAAATACAACCCTATACTAATATAATATTACAAGATTAATATATATATATATATATATATATATATATATATATATATATATATATATATATATATATATATGTATAACTAAAAATGATAGTCTTACCATTAGTAGGCCTCATTCACGAAGCCGATCTATAAATTGGGAATAAGGTTGCGGCCTATAAAATGACGCTTAATGGGTGTACACTTACACCCACCGCTTGCTTGATCGGTGGAGGGTCATTAGCCGAACGGGTAGGATAGGGCAACCTCATCCTCTCATTAAAAGTATAATAAGTAATACAAAGTAACTACACATATTTTAAAATTTCCCAATCTTAGTTACTTTAGAAAAGTGAATTGATGCAATCCCATGAAATTACACTTTGCACCCTTGCTAAGAAGTTAGTGGAGCGTGTGTGGTTTACCGGCACACTAATTGGTTCTAAGCAAAGGTGGCAAAGGTTGATTCATTGTTTATCATAGTTCGATGGAGCGTGTGTGGTTTACCGGCACATCGAATAGGTGATCGTTACAATGAATGCACCGTGAGAATTTGCATGGTAATTCACACCCGCTTTGTGATCCTCGGTATCCCATTCACAAACTAAAGGGGCATATCAAGATTTAAACATGCCATTGAATAGTTTCAATGAATCTCATCCGAACATAGGAATTCTCAATACATTTTGGACTAATAGTTAGGTTTTATGGTGGAGAATTATTGAATCGTCATTCACTAACCTTCAATTTATTTGCATGTTAGATTACGGCATCCCTTTTCTAATATGTAAATGTTGTTTTTGGATCCTAGCCCTAATTTTCTTATTGGGTGATAATTAGGGATTCATATTCTAATATATCTTTGTCCTTTCTATTTGTAGATGTCGAACGCAAAAAACGTTGCTGCTAGTTCTTTCACGTTGATGAGCCTTTGCCAAAAGGTCACCTTCGATGGAACGAACTTTAGCGAATGGATAAGATACACTCGCACCATTTCTCGCTATGAGGATAAGGAGTATGTCCTCGATGAGAAGCTTAAGAAGATCAACCCTGAAATCGCGACTCCGGCTGAAATGACCGCTTTTGAAACTCATGAGCACGATGCAACGAAGGTACATTACATCATGATAGCCACCATGAACTCCGAATTCCAAAAGTCCTATGAGGACATGTACCCGTACGAGATGCATCAAGACTTATTGGAGAGATACCACCAAAACGCGAGACAAGAGCGTTATGAGATTTTCACTAACATGATTTCCGCTAAGATGGGTCATGGAGAGTCTCTTACCATGCACCTGCAAAAGATGCAAAGGTATGTCGACCGCCTTCGCAAGTTAAATGTTGACTTTGGGGAAGACTTGGTGATCGACATGGTGCTTCACTCTTTGCCTCCGATATACAATCAATTTAGGATGACCTACAACATGAACAAAGACGAGGTCACTCTAAGCAAACTCCAAGGTCTCTTGAGGGTCGCTGAGAGCAACTTCGAAGACAAGTCTGTTGCACCAACTCCCAATCCACCCGCTGCTCCTGTCTTGGCTATTGGTCAAGGAAAGGGAAAGAAGAGGAAGGTTTCGTCTAAAAACTATCACAAGGTTAAAGCCCGAGATGGTGCCTCTTCTAGTGGGACCAAAGTTGATCCCGCTAAGCCCTGCCCTAACCCTAAGGAGGCAGAGTGCCACCACTGCCACAAGATAGGACATTGGAAGAAAAGCTGCCCAGAGTACCTGCAAGCCATCAAGGAAGGAAAGATCAAGCCATCTTTCGCTGGTGATGAGATTAAAACACCTTTTAATCTATGAAGATCGATTAGATCTTGAACAAGTATATAAATATGAAACAGCAAAAACGCAATAATATGAACAAAACAGCTTGAATCAAACGTGTCGAATGATTAAATAAAATCCTCAGAAGAGCTCGATTAAGAACATCAACTGTAGAGGATTAGAAGATTACAAGAACAATTAAAGAAAAATGTTGTACGTTGTATCAATCGCTATTACGACAATCTCTGCAATCTTAACATAATATGCATGCAAGCATTAACTTAAATACTATACATAAAAGGCTCTCGGTTGGACAGGCCCAAACCGGAGAATACAAGGCTAAATTAACGAGCCCAAAAGACGCAACATCTAATAAAACTTCAGCCCTACAATCTCCCCCTTTGCGTCAATTTGGAGCGAGACCTTCACTTTTTACTTGGGCCGGCAGCTGAAGCTGGTACTTTCTTCTTCACGGTGCTAAACAGATACTTGGTTATGGAGAGGATGGTCTGTCTAAACCGGATGTACCAATTTATCATATCATTAAAGTACTTGATGTCATCAGCCGAATTCTCCTTACACCGCTTGATAATCGACAAGACGTCTTCCAAGCAAGTCGTGGTGTAAAGGTGCTTGTCTGCTAAAGCGAAGAGACATTTCTGTCCTTCGGCTCTGGTGAACATCACTGAGTTTCGCCTTGGATCTATCTTACCTATTTGGATTGTGTTTAGATCACTGGCCGATCCCACTGGTGCTACTTTCGGTTTCTTTTTGAAAACAGTGGCGACCTCCTGATCCATTTGGGCAACCTCCATGATGTAGCAAGCCAACATCCTTTTGACATGGTCTAAGATGGGACCATATTCGGCTTCATTCGTCAGCAGGATATTGTACAATACTATCCAGTCATGAGGATTCAGATTCGGCAGATCCGCCAGGGTGATAATGTGAGCAGTTCTTGCTGATCCACGAATAAGCTTGAACTTAACATTTGTGAATCTCCCCACGGCAAAAGGCTTCAGCACCCGAACATTAACAATCTTCTGGGCGCTCCATGTAAGGTATTGAGGACGAGCAGCCTCCAGATAGAAGTCAATGAGCTCCCTGTCAAGCTCATCGTTCGGATGCGGGACTTCAAAAATGTTAGAGAAGGCGTGGAAGATGAACGCCTTTCGAGTTAGCGGCATATCAAACTGCGAATCTACAGTGTTGTTGCAGTCGAAAGATATCACCGACTCGAGCCATAATATGCATGGAGTCTCTATGGCCTCTTTTATCATACGATCCCTGGTCCAGGCAGGGAAGAGCAACTTTCGGCTCTCAAGGAGATCGTGGGCTTCTTTTTGCTTCCGTTCGGCTTCTTCAGCCTCACGCGCCACACGACTGGCATCATCTTCAGCATTGCGACTGTTCTTTCTTTTTAACATGTCCGCAATGGTCTCCTTGTCTTCATCTTCATCTTCATCTTCATCTCCCTCAGCTACGTTTTTACCCTTGTTCTTCACACCCGAACCCGAGGCATGAGCATTTGGGGGTGGTTCGGTTGTGTGAGTAGCTTTGGAGGAAGGAGGTGGTTTCGATCCTTTCTCATCTCCCCCTTGTTTCGGAATAGACACGAAACTTGGTAGGCCTTCAATCTTGCTTAATAAGTCCATGGCCGGAGAGAGTTTTTCAGCGAGGGTGAACCTCACCGAATGATTAAGGATGGGGCGTGTGCTTCCAGGATGTTGGATAGAGCGGCGTGGACATCCGAAACACACGTCTTTATGACTTCCCTCTCGGATCGAAGAGCTTCCAATTGTTGTTGAGAGTTGGAAAGTTGCGTGCTCTTGACCTTTAGGGTAGTTGTTTTACTTGCCAGAACGTCCATCAGAGAGTTCTCTGCCGCAAGATCCTCTTGTAGCTTTGCCAGGCGGGCATCGATGGAGGCACGGAGTGCCAAGTTGTCGTCGCTGATATTTTGTCTGAGGGTAGCGAACGAAGTCAACTCCGTTGAGACGAACTTGGCCAATTGTTGAACAATCGGTTCCAAAGTTGTCTTAGTGGCGTCGGCGCTTTCCTGCAAGGACTTCAGCAGGACAGAAGCGTCATTGAATAGTTTATCGACTTTTTCGGTCGCAGCCTCACAGGCTCGGGTGGAGGCGTCTATCGCAGCAGTTGCTGAGGCCACTGAATCATGTTGAGCCCTGGAGAAGGCATCAACTATCTTCTGAAGAGCAGCTTCAGACAAGGATGACTGCTGGTTGGGAGAGGAGGCGAGAAGTTGATCAACCTTCTCGTTAAGCTCACGAAGATGCTTCTTTGTTACTGGAGCATCATCCTCCTCATCACTCTGAACTTGAAACGGACTATAGTAGACCGAATCAAAGTTCATGTGATCACCACCAAGGTATTGATCATCGCCATCGGAGGCGTCTTCTGGAGATGGAGGTGGTGGTGAAGCTGGGGGTGTTGTGGGTTTAGTTGGTTCAGGTTGAGAAGGTGTAGGGTTAGTTTCGGGTGATGGTTGTGTATGGGTTTCGGTTTGTGGTGGTTCGGTTACAGGAGGGGTTTCGGTAACAGGTGGTGTTTCGGTTGATGTGGTGAATATGGGTGGAGGTATAGGAAAAGAGGTTGGTGGAATAGTAGGGTTTATGGTGGGAATGGAAATAGGGATTGTGGGTGGAGGTGAAGGAACTGGTGATTGATGAAGTTCCATCTCTGGGGTTGGGGACCGAGGTGGTGTGGTGCCTCGTTGAGGAGATTCGTCTCCTTGTGATCCTTCAGAGTCCGAACTCCCACCTTCGGATTCGCTTGAAGAGGAGGGAATAAGGAGCTTTCGCTTCGGTTGAGTCTTCCTCCTCTTAGGCTGTGGGGACGGAGCAGCCTTCGGTTGTTTGCGCTTTTTGGGAGAAGGTCCCTTTGGAGCTTTGGACACTTGCTTCCCTTTGTCACCCTTTTTGCCCCTGGACGCCGGTTTATCGGAATCATGAATCGATCGCAGCATGTCCGGTGTCAGTTCCCTCGGACCAGTTGGCCTAAACTCTTTGATCGTTCTGATCAGTCTGCTATCGGCTGGCACATCGGCATACATCGACTCCAAAATAGAGCCAATGAATGAGAATTTGGACGCATCGGATACGATGATCTTCTTGGTATGAAACGTACCAATAGAAGACATCGGTGCACCATCGGCTGTTGGGACGTTAAACTTGTTCATGGCCCATCTTGTGATCAGAATCCAGAACCGAGCCAGCGACACCTCGGAATGTCGGGAAGAAGAAGAGGGGCTCTGAATCAGTTGTTGCCAAAGGACAAACCCATAGTCCAGATTGATCCCGTTGTACACCCCATACATAATCGAAAGGAAAAGACGACTGGCACCGTCAGATCCTGATCTCCTCTCTGACAAGCCCTTGAAGAGAACTGTGAATAACCCATTCCACTGGGGCGGTAGGCAGGACTTCTTAAATCGGGCGACGGAGGTAAGAACCTCTGTGTAGCCCATCTTATAGAACATGTTAAACAGCATCCCAACCGGAATCGTCTCCGGATGAACTCGTGACGGGTCAGCAGCAAACCCTAACATAGTGCAGAAACGGGGGCGAGATATGGAAGTCTTGTGTTCTCCCACTTTAAAGAATACCCTGTCGACGGCCTTGTCGAAGTAAGCCGTCGCATAGACCTGAGATAAGGCCACCAGTGGCACAGTTTCAATTCTGGATAGAGCCGGTGCAAGCTGGGAGTACTTGAGACATTCAATGACCGGCGACATGTAGGAGTCATACGCCAGTGGGTTGAGATCAATGACCAGACATTGCTGAGGACGAATGGGGAGGATCTGAGAAGTAGCATGAACAGAAGAAGATTCAGCCATTGTTGCAGGTTGGAGAAGATGATGAACAGTAGACGGTTTATGAGTTTTTGCTCTTGAGAAATTTCGGAGGCAGTAAAGAGGTAAAAGGTTTTATGGACTGCCTTTTATAGTGAGGGATTGGAGAGAGAAAGATCGTTTCATATCTTCTAGGCGATGATCACGTAGGAGAGAGATTATCAGAATCCTAGGATCACGCTACCCAACAAGCGCCGTTTCAGAAGAAAATCGCTTCAAATCCGCACGCGCCATTAATTACCAGAGATATGACGCTTGAATTTCGCACACGCGTCCATAAGTGTCAGTAAAAGCGCGGCCGTTTCAAATTCACACGCGCCCCCTTTTACCGTCGTTTGAATTTCTATCCTTTGAACTCCCGCCGTGTCAGCAACCTTTTCGTCTTATCCCTTTTTAAACGGCATCTTTTTGAATTAAACGCCCACATGGATTATTGCTGACCACAACTTCATTATTAACCATCCAAAATTGATCCATCCTGTAAAATAATTAGTAACGGAATTTTTGAAAATCAAGGATTTTCGTGCAAAGAGTGTAAAAGAAAAAGAAATAAAGCAACTCTTTAAGGATATTCTGTGATGTCAATAATGACACGAAACTGAGGATCCCGGGCACGAATCTCTTCCTTCAAGGTCAAGAGAGACCTCAAAGTGTTAATGTGGAATCCCGTTAAATTACGATCAAACATTTATTAATAAATGTTGAAAGGCTTCTTTTAATAAGGCTAAGTAAGGGTGGTTTCGCTTTGATTCATCAATTCAATTCTTGATATAAGAACGAAAGTGAACAAAGTACTTGTGAGACCGGTGTAGTCTGTTGAACAAGTAGGTGGAGTTGATTTTGTTTTGGCTTTGAGTAATATGAAATCTCATATGAAAATTTGAAATTGTATCCCTTAGGAAGAAATGTTATGGTGTGTAACAATTTCATGGGAATCACTCAAAAGAAAAGTTGAGATTTCATGAGGGCACATTCGTCAATTCATTGGTGAAATCTTGATCAAATTAATTGGTCACCGTCAATTCGTTGGTGTTGAATTTTGGGTTTCACTTAGGTCGTAGTGGCACGAAACTAAGATCATTAACACAGATGTTGTGTAACCATAAACCTCAGTGGTAGTTTCTGAGAGTCTCAAGGGTTACATTGATGAAACGAATGTAATGGAGAAGTGTAATAGGGATGGTGTAAGAAAACATAGTACCTCTGCTGCGAACAAAAGGACCAAGCAGAAAACTCTTAACTCATGTGAGAAAAGAGTGAGGTAGGTCACGATTAGAATAAATATGTTAGCCTTATTGGGAAGACAAGGTTTGTGTGTACCAGGTCATGAAGGCTATTATTCAAAATCTTATGAGGCTTGGGACACATACAGCAGCATGCTTCTAGGGACACTTAAGTAAGTCATCAAATATATCCCCATAAACAAATGAGCACACAAACAAAAACAAAAATAATGAAAATATTTTTGGAGTTTTGATAATTAAAAAGGATAAAATAAAATAAAATAAAAAAATAAAAAAAATAAAAAGTAGAACTTAAAAAAAACTTTGAAAAGAGAAAAAAAAAAGGAAAACCGAACCCGAACGTTCGGTTGGTTTCGGTTGGAAAAAGATGAAAAACCGAACCCGAGCGTTCGGTTGATTTCGGTTTAGGAAAATTTTGAAAACCGAACCCGAACCTTCGGTTGGTTTCGGTTCTGGAAAATTTTGAAAAACCGAACCCGAACCTTCGGTTGGTTTCGGTTCTGGAAAATTTTGAAAAACCGAACCCGAACCTTCTGGAGGTTTCGGTTTTGAAAATTTTAAGAAACCAAGGAGTTTAGATATGCAATTAAAAAAAAACTTTTTACACAAATAAAAACAAATTTTGTACAAAGAAAATATACAACTCAGAAAAACTACCTTTGAAGTAATGAGCGAGTCAGATGATTGAACCGAACCCGAACGTTCGGTTGGTTTCGCTTCTTACGTTAGAGATTGAGAGGTAGTGTGAGGTACTGACTCTGATTCCATCATACCTAGCCCTTGCAATATTTTATTGAATGATGCTTCAGGAAGAGCTTTGGTAAAGACGTCAGCCAGTTGATCAGTGGTTCTTACAAAGTGAACTTCGACATTTCCATCTTCCACATGATCTTTGATGAAGTGATACCTCAGTACTATGTGTTTGGTTTTAGAGTGTTGCACTGGGTTATGACAGATCCTAATTGCACTTTCAGAGTCACAATATAGTGGGATCTTCTTCATATTGAGTCCATAGTCTCGAAGTTGACTCTGGATCCAAATCACTTGGGATGTGCAGGATGCAGCGGCAATGTATTCCGCTTCGGCAGTAGACAGCGACACACACGTTTGTTTCTTGGATTGCCAGCTGACCAACTTCCCATCAAGAAATTGACAGCCACCAGTTGTGCTTTTACGGTCGAGTCCACATCCTCCAAGGTCAGCATCAGAGTAGGCTTGAACGAAGAAGCCTGAATTGGATGGATACCATAGACCTAAGGAGGTGGTTCGCTTGAGATAGCGTAGGATGTTCTTTACTGCCAGCATGTGAGGTTCGCGTGGGTTAGCCTGAAATCGAGCACAATAACACACAGAAAACATGATATCAGGCCTGCTAGCAGTTAAATACATCAGTGAGCCTATCATTTGACGATAGAGCGTGATGTCGACAGCCGGTTTATCTAGTGAAGGGGTAAGCTTGGTGCCGAATGCCATTGGGACTTTTACTTTTGAGTCTCCCATCATTCCAAACTTCGCTAGGAGAGTCTTTGTGTAAGCTTCCTGATTGATAAAGATGCCTTCGGGTCCCTGTCTTATATTTAAACCAAGGAAAAAATTAATAGGACCCATTGAGCTCATTTCAAACTTAGTCTCCATCAACTTTCTGAATTCAGCTGTTAAGTTGGGATTCGTAGAGCCAAAGATGATGTCATCGACATAAATTTGAACTATCATAAGGTGGTTACCTTCCTTTTTGCGAAAGAAGGTTGGGTCAACCGAACCTTGTTTGAATTTAGACATCTTTAAAAATTTTCTAAGCGTTTCATACCAGGCTCTCGGAGCTTGTTTGAGGTCGTACACAGCTTTATCCAGAATATAGCAATGATTTGGGTACTTTTTGTTCACGAACCCAGGAGGTTGCTCTACATACACAGTTTCTTCGAGTTCTCCATTGAGAAATGCACACTTGACGTCCATTTGGAAAACCTCAAAGTTTTTGTGAGCAGCATAGGCCAGAAATATTCGAACAGATTCTAACCTGGCTACTGGAGCGAACGTCTCTTCATAATCTATCCCTTCCTCCTGACAGTATCCTTTGACCACCAGACGAGCCTTGTTCCTAATGACATTACCTTCCTTGTCCATTTTGTTCCTAAAAACCCATTTGAGACCTACAACCGAAGCATCTGGAGGAGTTGGAATTAGTCGCCAGACTATGTTCCTTTCAAACTCATTCAGTTCGTCTTGCATTGCTTGAACCCAATCAGAGTGATCGAGGGCAGTGTTCACTGTCTTCGGTTCAACTTTTGATACGAATGAGTTAAACATACAAAACTCAACCTTTGAGAATAAGGATGTCTGCTTTGCCTTCAGTTGAGATCGGGTTAGAACTTTTGCAGATACATCACCAACTACTTGAGAGATAGGATGATCTCTGGTCCATTTGGTAAGAGGAGGGTAATTGGGATCGAAGGTTGGATCTAGTTCAGCGTTGATCATTTCTTCTGGCTCAGATTGGCTATCGTAATCAAGCGTCATATCATCATGCTCCCCCTCAATTGATAAGTCTTGAGAGACATGAGGATCAGGGGTTTCTTGTGGTGCTGGAATTTCAGACTTTGAAGCACCTTCGTTTGGAGGGGCATCTTCGGTTGGTGAAGGATCTTCGGTTGAAGATGTAGAGTTTGGCTCCCCCTGGACTTGTGAGCTTGGCTCCCCCTCGACATGAGAACTTGGCTCCCCCTCTACTGAAGCATTAATGGATGAAGATTCATCAGTGGGCGATTCTCCTTCATGCATTCTTCTTGCAGCATCTTCGACAATCTGCTTCATATGGTCAACTTTGTTGTCAGCTGCATTTGCTTCTGAGAGAGAAGCTTTTTCCGGTTCGTCAAATAGTTCCACAAACTTCTCGTATAAATTTGCGATCGAGACTGTGACTTGGCCAGTTTGAGGAAAGATTTCCCTGGCAGTATCTTCTATGGTCTGTAGCTTCTTGACATAGCTATCGTCAAAGGTCACATAGTATGTCTCTTCAATCCTTCTTGAACGTTTGTTTAGGACCCTGTATGCCTTGGATGTGAGTGAGTAACCCAGAAAGATTCCCTCGTCGGCTTTGACATCAAACTTGTTGCGGTGTTCTTTAGAATTAAAGATGAAAGACCTTGAGCCAAATACGTGGAAAAATTTCACATTGGGCTTCCTGTTGTTTAATATCTCATATGGTGTGAGCGTGAATCGCTTGTTGAGATAGGACCTGTTTTGTGTATAACAAGCAGCAGAAATAGCGTCAGCCCAAAAATAAAGAGGTAAGGAAGCGAAACTTAACATAGTTCGGGCAGCTTCACATAGAGATCGGTTTCGTCTTTCGACTATTCCGTTCTGTTGTGGTGTGTAGGGAGCTGAGAAATTGTGACTAATTCCCTTTTCTGCAAGAAACTATTCAAACTCCCTATTCTTGAATTCGAGACCATTGTCGCTCCTGATGTTACGAACGACCTTCTTGAGCTGGACTTCAATTTGCTTGATAAACACTTTCAGCTTTTGAGTCGCTTCAGATTTGAGCTTCAGAAAGAACACCCATGTAAATCGCGAAAAGTCATCAACAATAACAAGAATATACTTGCTACCACCGATGCTTTCGATAGATGAAGGACCACACAAATCGATATGAAGCAATTCGAGTGGTTCAACAACTTTTGTGTTGATTACAGATGGGTGACTTTGACGACTCTGCTTTCCCATTTCGCATGCAGCACACAAATGCTCTCTGTCGAACTTGAGCAATGGAAGACCCCTAACATGACCTCCAGTGACAAGTCGGTTGATATCTTTGAAATTGAGATGTGAGAGTCTTCGGTGCCACAACCAGCTTTCGTCGGATTGAGCTTTTGTTAACAGACAAATGGCTGGGTTTCCTTTGATGGGTTTCATGTTTAGAGGAAACATTTCACCCTTTCGCTCTGACTTTAGAATCACTTTCTTTGTCCTTTTCTCTATGATTTCAGAACCTTCATCATCAAATGAGACTTTGAGACCTGTACCTCCAACAAGCTGAGATACACTGATGAGGTGGTGTTGGAGTCCTTCCACATAAGCCACCTTCCTTATTGTAAAGTCACCATTCGTTATCATCCTGTATCCCTTTATGGTGCCGAAAGAGTTATTTCCAAACTTAACGTGGCCACCATTTGCAAGAGATCTGTATTCCCTGAGCTCCTCTTTCCTTCCTGTCATGTGACGCGAGCAGCCACTATCGATGTACCATTCTTCGTCAAACTGCTCGTCACTTATAACCTGCAAAAATTAAGCAGATTTAGGAACCCAAAGTTTCTTGGGTCCATGTGAGCTTTTCATGGGAACGGGAATAGTAAGAGAGATGTCAACTAGATATGTTCGTTTTATTAGAGTTGTTTCATCCTTCTTTTTAATGGTAAAGACTTTTATTTTGTTAGGATTGGGTGTGTTCGTTTTAGATTTTGGTTTGGATTCGTCGACCTTCTACTTTCCCTTCTTTTCAGCTGATGAACGAGGTTTACGAGACTGAACTGGATTAGCTTTGGAGTAAGATGGAGATGAATTGGTGGAAGTAGAAGAATTAGATGAACGAGAAGAGTTAGAATGAGAAGTTTTGGATGGAGAAGACTTCCTGGCTGGTGACTCTTGGTGACTCTTTTGCTTTTGATCATTGGGGGGACTGACCTTAGAGTCTTGTTCTCCTTTGACTTCAGAACCGAACCTCTGCGTTCGGTTGGAGTTGTTCTTGGAACCGAACCTTTGGTTTCGGTTGAAGTCCTTTTCAGAACCGAACCTTGACTTTCGGTTGGTATTTTCCTGTGAACCGAACCTTGGCTTTCGGTTGTTGGAATTTTCAGGCTTTCTCACAGGATTGTTTTCATACTTCAGATTCTTGTCTTTGTGTGAATAGTATGCATTCTGGGAGTGCCAGAATTGTTTCCTTTCAGAAAGGTTTTTCCTGTATCTTTGGTTCCTTTCTATCTTCTTATCCCTCATCTGCTTAGGTTGATGATGAACGTTCGCTTTCGTTTTTGTTGTCACCTTCGCTGGTTCCTTTTGAACTTCAGGCGTTTTACTTTGAGCCGAGGGAGCAGTGGGAATGTCTGAAGACGATTCAGTTTGCATTGAGGAAGTGGAAGGAATATCTGATGAGGTTTCACTTTGAGCTGTTGGAGCAGAGGGAATGTCTTCTTTTGTTGAACGATCATCCTCCAGAGGAATATCTTTCGTACCATTGGTGCTTGGCTCATTGAAATTGTCTGGTTTGTTCAATGGTTCAGGGATGTATCTTCCTCTGCTCATCCAGGTGGTTCTTTCAGACAAACCAACGGTTTCGTTTGCATTATCAATAGGAGCTTCCCAGAAGTACTCATCACAGCCATCAGCATTGTCTTCGTTCACAATAGCTGTAAGTTCGGCTGTTTGATGTTCGGTTACTCCAGTCACCTTGTATACTTGATTCGGAGTGGTCCTGACTTTTTGATACACAACTGCTTTTTCTACTAATTTCGGGGACTTTTGTTGGGACAATCTAGCGAATTCCACAGAATTTTAAGAAATAAGATTTTTGTGGTTTTCAGTTTCGCTTTTAACAAATTCTGAGCAGTCAACCGTATCCTCTACAGAAATTTCACTCATGTTTTCGTCCTCGTTAAGCTCAGATGCATTTTCAACATCGATTTTATTTTCTGAGCTTACGTTGGCATTTAGAGAGTCAAATTTTTGCATGGTTTCGGTTCTCAGTTTAAGTCTGTCATTTTCGTCCAAAAGATTTTTGAGCATGTCCTTGTGGTATTTGGATTTAATGAAGGACTCAATTTTGTCCAGTCCATACATATAGGTTGGGTTGACATCATCAGACGATATCACGCTCTCACAATTGTAGGCTTCGTCATCGATTTCATCCTCCTTAAATTCTAGGAAGGGTAAAATCATGCGATGGATCTTTTGGCCTATCTCACAGTCTAAATGAAGTTGAGTAATATTGGAATATAAGCGTTTAGCAATTAAACAAAAAACATTTCGTTGTTTTAACAATTTTAAATTGTCTCTCTGCAAATAAATGTTTTCGTCTTTAACTTTGACTAATTCCGACTCTTTTAACTCAATCCACATCCTCCGCTCCTCACTCTTCGACGCCACCCTGCTTAATTGATCAGTCAGGTTAGAATTGGTGATTCGAGTTTGTGTTAAGCTACTATCTAAATGAGAAATTCTTGTATTAACAGTTTTTAGTTCTTTTTCATAAGAGGATGGTGGTACTTTAGATGAAATAAAAACAGATTGTACCTTCTTTATCAGTTCATCGAGCTCATTGAACTGCTGGCTGAGTGGTTTGGCCGTAAAGCACATATCCTCCTGTACCTTCGGTTCGTCGCTTCCTCCATCGGTGTTGTATCCCCTCATTTGTGATACGTCAGTCACCATGAAGCATTTTCCACCACTGCTTTCCTCCTTAGCCACATACGCCTTTCCATGGGTAGGCTTCCTCACTTCTTCATCTTCTGAGTCAGTAGACCAAACTTCTGTGCTACCGAACTCATCGTCATTAACCGAACCCTGCACAATAAGAGCATTAATAGAAGGGTTAGCTGTAGACTTCTTCTTTCTCAACTCATCTAATCTCTTCTGCAGCACGGCTTCCTCATCCTTTCCATCGTCCTTTTCAGCCATCTTCTTAAGAACACAGTCCTTAGCATAGTGTTTCTTGCCACCACAGTAGAAACAGCTTACTCCGGAATCGCCATCTGCCTTTGGTTCCTTCTTGGACACCTCAGCCTTCGGTTCATTGTTCACTTTTTCTAAGCTGTAACTCCCCTGCCAGTTTTGGTTTTTGTTGCTGGGGAATCTCTTCTTTATGAACCTCTTAGGATTGGACACCATCATGGCATAATCCTCAGATGTGAGATCATATTCCTCCAAGTTAAGCTCTTCATCCTCCATCACAGCTTTACTTTTAGATAGAAGGGCCAACGAACCAAGACTGGAAACAACGTTCTTCTCTTGTACCACTATCTTCTCTTGAGACTTTAGAATTCCCACCAGTTTCGCCAAAGAGTATGATTTAAACTGCTCATGGGCTTTGACTGTGGAAACCACTGCTCTCCATTCTGACCTTAGTCCGTTCAAGAAAGTAACCTTCTGTTCGATAAGCTTTCTTTCAATGTCGTGTTTGATCATCTTGCTGAGAAGATGATTGAAGCGATCAAACGTCTGGGTCACGGTTTCTTCGGCTCCTTGCCTGAATTCTCCAAACTCAGATAGAAGCAAGGTTTGGATGGAATGTTCAAGATCTTCGTCTGTAGAATACAGTTCGCGAAGTCTATCCCATACTTCCTTCGCCGTAGTGCATGAGCTGACCAGTCTGAATGTGTCTGACTGAAGGGCGAATCTGATTAACCTTAATGCCTTAATATTGCACTGGAATTTGTCTTTCTTGTCTTGTGCAATATCCTTCACGTCCTTAAGCAGATCGTTGTACTCTTTTTGTGTCTTGATGATTCTGGATGTAGCCGAATGAGAAAACGGTCCATTGATGATGGCTTCCCATATGAGATAACCATTGTCCTCCGATCCAATCACGTAATCTTCAAAATGATGCGCCCATACTTCATAATCATGGGTGTATAAGATTGGAATCTTTGTCGTCGAACCGATGCTGTTGGAAATATTAATAGGGTTTGATTGCGTCGCGTCCATTATGATCGTAAAAACCTGTTCAAAGATCAGACTTGTAATAAAGCAGATTAGGGCAAAACAATAAATACTAAGTTACGTCAATTAAGATCACGGCTCAATAAATATCGATGATTGAGGAAAACCCTAATGGAAATCTTTTTCATAGAAAAGATGTGTATCGATTACACAGCCTCCTGCTCTGATACCAATTGATGAGATTAAAACACCTTTTAATCTATGAAGATCGATTAGATCTTGAACAAGTATATAAATATGAAACAGCAAAAACGCAATAATATGAACAAAACAGCTTGAATCAAACGTGTCAAATGATTAAATAAAATCCTCAGAAGAGCTCGATTAAGAACATCAACTGTAGAGGATTAGAAGATTACAAGAACAATTAAAGAAAAATGTTGTACGCTGTATCAATCGCTATTACGACAATCTCTGCAATCTTAACCTAATATGCATGCAAGCATTAACTTAAATACTATACATAAAAGGCTCTCGGTTGGACAGGCCCAAACCGGAGAATACAAGGCTAAATTAACGAGCCCAAAAGACGCAACATCTAATAAAACTTCAGCCCTACAGCTGGTATATATACAATTAAATCTAACGATTCTAATCATGCTATTTCTTGGGTTCTTGATACCGATTGTGGTTACCACATTTGTTCTAATGTGCAGGGACTAAAAAGAAGTAGGGATGTGGAGCAAGGAAGGATCAATCTAATCATGGGGAACAGAAGATCGTCGCCTGTGACCAAGATTGGAGTGTATTCTTTAGTGCTTAGGAATAATTTTTGTTTAGATTTGAACAATTGTTGCTATTCGCTAGAAATGGCTAGAAACATCATTTCATTTCATGGTTTGTTTAGACAAGGTTTTAGATTTTCTTTTAATAATGAGAATGGTTCTATTTTGGCTTATCTAAATGGTGTCTTTTACTTTGAAACTATACCATGTAATGGAATTTATGAAACTGTTATGATTGTTGATAACTTAGGAAATGATGTTTTGAACATAGATTCTTCCACTAGTATGGATAAAGCATCCTTGTGGCATTGTCGTCTTGGACATGTCAACAAGAAACGCATAGCCCAACTCCAAAAGTATGGAGTGTTGGAGTCATTAGACCTTAGGGAAGATGACACGTGCGAGTCTTGTTTGCTTGGAAAGATGACTAAATCACCCGTCACGAGCACGTGTGAAAGGGGTGAGGGTCTATTGGACCTGATACATACCGATGTATGTGGACCGTTTATATCAACCACGAAGGATGGGAACCGCTTCTACGTGACTTTTACCGATGATTATAGTAGATATGGGTATATCTATTTAATCAAGCAAAAGTCAGAAACGTTTGAAAAGTTCAAAGAGTTCAAGAATGAAGTGGAGAATCAATTGGGCAGGAAAATCAAGATGCTTCGATCCGATCGAGGAGGAGAGTACCTAAGTCTTGATTTCCACGATTATCTCAAGGAGTGTGGAATTGTTTCGCAATTGACGCCTTCTAGGACACCGGAGTTGAATGGTGTGGCAGAAAAGCGTAATCGAACATTATTTTATATGGTTCGCTCTATGATGAGTCGTGCTTCACTATCAATCTCTTTTTGGGGTATGCCTTAGAGACCGCCGCCCATATCCTTAACCGAGTCCCTACTAAGAAGGTTGCCAAAACAACTCATGAGATGTGGACAAGGAAAGCTCCCTCGTTGGCACACATCAAGGTTTGGGGTTGCGAGGCTTTCGTAAGACGAGATACTCACGACAACCTCGAACCTCGAAGTGAGCAATGTATTTTCATCGGCTACCCGCAAAAATCCTTTGGATATCTCTTCTATAGACCGAAGGACAATGTTGTCTTTGTTGCGAGGAGAGGAGTTTTCCGAGAGCGAGAACTCATAAGCCAAGGAGACAGTGGGAGGCAAATCGAGCTTGAAGAGATTCTAGAGTCGATAGATAAAGGAACCTCCACCGCTGGCACTCAACCCGAGGAGGAAACTCCGATTGAACCGATTGACGAGTCCTTACCTCTTAGACGTTCTGATAGAGTTAGAGTTCATCCCTAGTTTTATGGTTTTCATATTACTATCGAAGGGGAAACGTATATTAGTGACGGTACACTGATAAATCTTGATGAACCTAATAGCTATAAGGAAGCCATGGCAGGCCCGGAGTCTGCGAAATAGAAAGAGGCAATGGATAGTGAGATCCAATCCATGTATGATAACCAAGTTTGGAATTTGGTTGATAATGTGCCCGGACGTAAGACCGTTGGGTGCAAATGGATCTTCAAGAAGAAGACCGACATGGATGGAAACATACACACATATAAAGCGCGATTGTTTGCGAAGGGCTTTACTCAAACTCCCGGAGTTGACTATGATGAGACCTTCTCATCAGTTGCGAAGATAAAATCTATTAGAGTGATGCTAGCTATTGCCGCATTTCATGATTATGAGATTTGGCAAATGGATGTCAAGACCGCTTTCCTAAACGGAAAGTTGGCTGAGGATGTTTACATGGCTCAGCCAGAGGGGTTTGTGGATCCGAAGGGACTGAGTAGGGTTAAGCACTTGCAGCATGCTAGGAGTATTGAGCTGAAGGATGATATTAGCATAGATTAGATAGTATTAGAAAGGTGTAATAGATAAATGTAATTAACATTTGATGATTAAATAAAAGAGTTTTATTTATGAGTAATGTTACTGTCTTATGTTAATTGTTTAACTATTGTTTCACTTTGCATGTTTTGACTTCCAGAATAATTGAGTTTATTAAGAATAATCGAATTATTCAAATTGTCCACAATCGTTCATATGTTGGAAGTAGATATGAATGAAGATTGTCATGAATTGGTGTGTAGATTGTCTAAATGGTGTTAGACATAGCAAAGGGTTGTTGCAACGTTCATGAGTGCTTATGAACTAGTTTTGAGCATTGGAACAAACCCGCGCTTGCTGGAATCACCTTATGGAATATGATGTAAAAGGGTGATCTCAAGACGATAATATCATATAGTCTTAAAACCTAGATATATGGTTTGTTATTTGTTAATTGATTGTACATTGATAATTCGAAAACACATCAGTAACTCGGTGTTATAAAACGCATTGTTGTGTATAGTTGGTTAATGAATAAGTAAATGCATATAAGTCGAAGTTTATCTGTAACTTTTATCTAAGAAGGTAAAAGCGATATCTCGGCCGCTCGATGATTTGATTTGACTTATGTGTTCGGCCCGGTCAGAACTGAATTGTTGTGTTCGATTAAGTTCTATGTCAAATAAATCAGAGATCGAGAAACCTAAATGCTTGACTAATCATTCCATAGAATAGTCAGCATGATATCTAACAGAGGACTGTACGATCCCTTATCTAAAGGAAAAGATTGATTAGATCAGAGTTTGACAGCGTCTTTGAGAGCTACGATTGCAAATAGAATTCTACTTGTGCATATAGTTACTAGACTTATCCAAGTGGGAGACTGTTGGAATAGTGTCTAAGGCTGCAACTATATTAGACAAGTATTTGACCCGGTTGTGCATGGTCCTTTTGGGTTGCCTTCACCATAGCAACTTGATAGGATGATTTAATAAGAGAGAATAAATATTATTAATATTTCATGAGAATAATATAAAGAATAATAATATTGTTATTTGATTAATATAAGTCATAAATTAATTAGAATTAATTTGGTGACTTAAAGAGATTAATTAAATAAGAGGGTATAAAACTGTCAATTGTTTGATAGTTAAACTTTAGACTGTAAATCCATATTGGATAGATGTTGGATGAATTCTAGAAGCTAAGGATAGCTTACAATCATCCAAGTCTATCTAAGGAATGGATTTGGATTGCTTTAAGAGAAGATTATCCAATTAGGGTTTAAGTTGTAACCCTTAAGGAGTCTACAAGTATAAATAGACCCTATGGCAAAGGGAAATCGGCACTTCATCTAAAGTAGAGAACCCCTGGCCGAATTCCTACCCTTTTCTCTCTCCCAAATCATCCTCTTTGCTATTTGGTGTTTGTAAGCCAATAGAGGAGTGACAATTGTGACTCTAGAAGCTCCAAGACAACAAGATCAAACAAGAGATTCAAAGGTATGATTCTAGATCCGATTTAATATTGTTCTTATACCTAATTAGTAATTAGAAGTCTTGGATTCAAAGCATGTTTAATTAGAAAGCCTAGATTCAAGCATTAGGGTTTTGCATGCGTTCATAGGAAAGTTCTTATGGCTAAAACCCATCAGTGGTATCAGAGCCTAGATTGGTTTTCATTAAATTTTTGCTTATTTGTTTGAAACTTAACTGCAAAGTTCGATTTTTGTATTTCTGAGTCATGGACTCGGCGAGTTCCATAGTGGACTCGGCGAGTCACTTGTTGCATTGGGCGAGTCCAAGCGTCAGGAATGGCCAGATTCAGGATTTCATCATGATTATCTTATGGAAACTTACCTTAATCATATTAGATCAACCCTAATCCGATTTTTTGATATATATGACTATTATCTTGATCTAATTAAAGATATTCATCAACTAATAAAATATTTAATTTCCTTATATGATAATTAATTAATTATTTTGATTATTTTGGTAATTATCTTGCAAGAAATCTTGAATAAATCAAATATAGATAATTAGGAAATTAATTGTTAATTGAAATTATTTGTTATTTGATCCTCCATGTTTTAAATATTTAAAACTTTTCCTCAAGTTTTGAAATTTATATTTTGTGATTAAAAGTTTTAATTTAGACAATTTAAATTTCAAACCCTAGATTTTAAAAGGTTTAAATTACAACCCTATACTAATATAATATTACAAGATTAATATATATATATATATATATATATATATATATATATATATATATAACACTAAAAATGCTAGTCTTACCGTTAGTAGGCCTCATTCACGAATACGATCTATAAGGTGGGTATAAGGGTGCGGCCTATAAAATGGCGCTTAATAGGTGTACACTCGCACCCACCGCTTGCTTGATCGGTGGAGGGTCGTTAGCTGAGTGGGTAGGATAGGGCAACCTCATCCTCTCATTAAAAGTGTAATAAGTAATACAAAGTAACTACACATATTTTAAAATTTCCCAGTCTTAGTTACTTTAGGAAAAGTGAATTGATGCAATCCCATGAAATTACACTTTGCACCCTTGCTAAGAAGTTAGTGGAGCGTGGGTGGTTTACCAGCACACTAATTGGTTCTAAGCAAAGGTGGCAACGGGTGATTCGTTGTTTATCATAGTTTGATGGAGTGTGTGTGATTTACCGGCACATCGAATAGGTGCTCGGTACAATGAAGGCACCGTGTGAATTTGCATGGTAATTCACACCTGCTTTGTGATCCTCGGTATTCCAGTCACAAACTAGAGGGGCATATCGAGATTTAAACATGCCATTGAATAGTTTCAACGAATCTCATCCGAACCTATGAATTCTCAATACATTTAGGACTAATAGTTAGGTTTTATGGTGGAGAATTAGTGAATCGTCATTCACTTACCTTCAATCTATTTGCAAGTTAGATTATGGCATCCCTTTTCTAATATGTAAATGTTGTTGTTGGATGCTAGCCCTAATTTTCTTATTGGGTGATAATTAGAGATTCATATTCTAATCTATCTTTGTCCTTTCTATTTGTAGATGTCGAATGCAAACAACGCTGCTGCTAGTTCTTTCACGTTGATGAGCCTTTGCCAAAAGGTCACCTTCGATGGAACGAACTTTAGCGAATGGATAAGATACATTCGCACCATTGCTCGCTATGAGGATAAGGAGTATGTCCTCGATGAGAAGCTCGAGAAGATCAACCTTGAAATCGCTACTCCGGCTGAAATGACCGCTTTTGAAACTCATGAGCGCGATGCAACGAAGGTACATTGCATCATGATAGCCATCATGAACTCCGAATTCCAAAAGTCCTATGAGGACGTGTACCCGTACTAGATGCATCAAGACTTATTGGAGAGATACCACCAAAACGCGAGACAAGAGTGTAATGAGATTTTCACTAACATGATTTCCGCTAAGATGGGTCATGGAGAGTCTCTTACCGTGCACCTGCAAAAGATGCAAAGGTATGTCGACCGCCTTCGCAAGTTAAATGTTGACTTTGGGGAAGACTTGGCGATCGACATGGTGCTTCACTCTTTGCCTCTGATGTACAATCAATTTAGGATGACCTGCAACATGAACAAAGAGGAGGTCACCCTAAGCAAACTCCAAGGTCTCTTGAGGGTCGCTGAGAGCAACTTCAAAGACAAGTCTGTTGCACCAACTCCCAATCCACCCGCTGCTCCTGTCTTGGCTATTGGTTAAGGAAAGGGAAAGAAGAGGAAGGCTTCGTCTAAAAAATATCGCAAGGTTAAAGCCCGAGATGGTGCCTCTTCTAGTGGGACCAAAGTTGATCCCGCTAAGCCCTGCCCTAACCCTAAGGAGGCAGAGTGCCACCACTGCCACAAGATAGGACATTGGAACAGAAGCTGCCCAGAGTACCTGCAAGCCATCAAGGAAGGAAAGATCAAGCCATCTTTCGCAGGTATATATACAATTAAATCTAACAATTCTAATCATGATATTTCTTGGGTTCTTGATACCGGTTGTGGTTACCACATTTGTTCTAATGTGCAGGGACTAAAAAGAAGTAGGGATGTGGAGCAAGGAAGGATCAATCTAATCATGGGGAACAGAAGATCGTCACCTGTAACCAAGATTGGAGTGTATTCTTTAGTGCTTAGGAATAATTTATGTTTAGATTTGAACAATTGTTGCTATTCGCCAGAAATGGCTAGAAACATCATTTCATTTCATGGTTTGTTTAGACAAGGTTTTAGATTTTCTTTTAATAATGAGAATGGTTCTATTTTGGCTTATCTAAATGGTGTCGTTTACTTTGAAGCTATACCAGGTAATGGAATTTATGAAACTGTTATGATTGTTGATAACTTAGGAAATGATGTTTTGAACATAGATTCTTCCACTAGTATGGATAAAGCATCCTTATGGCATTGTCGTCTTGGACATGTCAACAAGAAACGCATAGCCCAACTCCAAAAGGATAGAGTGTTGGAGTCATTCGACCTTAGGGAAGATGACACGTGTGAGTCTTGTTTGCTTGGAAAGATGACTAAATCACCCTTCACGAGCACGTTTCAAAGGGTGAGGGTCTATTGGACCTGATACATACCGATGTATGTGGACCGTTTAGATCAACCACGAAGGATGAGAACCGCTTCTACGTGACTTTTACCAATGATTAAAGTAGATATGGGTATATCTATTTAATCAAGCAAAAGTCAGAAACCTTTGAAAAGTTCAAAGAGTTCAAGAATGAAGTGGAGAATCAATTCGGCAGGAAAATCAAGATGCTTCGATCCGATCGAGGAGGAGAGTACCTAAGTCTTGAATTCCACGATTATCTCAAGGAGTGTGGAATAGTTTCGCAATTGACGCCTCCTAGGACACCGTAGTTGAATGGTGTGGCAGAAAGGCGTAATCGAACATTATTGGATATGGTTCGTGATGTGCACAAAAGTACCCACTAATTTTAATATTTATAACCTAACAAACTTAGACTATCTATGCACTTATAGGCTGTGTACCTAGTCAGATTACAGTATAGTTTAGGTAAGTCGGGTGTCGATCACAGGGAACGGTTGATTAATTTAATATATTTGATTATAGGTTACAGGTCACATGAAAATAATAAAGAAATATCAAAGTAACAATTAATTAACTACTCTCGATAAACTAACAGGAAAGCAAATCTCTTTAGGTACTTTGGTTTAGACAAATTATACCTTTAAAACATAGACAATTGCATACACAAATTCATTTATTCATGTTCACCGATTCCTAAAATGATTAGATTCGCGTTCACTATAATTAATCATTTAGCAAACAAGTCAATTCAAACAGTGATCAATTGATTAAACTAACATGCTTCCTAGTGTTCAGTTCGTATCAAGCAAGACTTGTAAATATAGTTAATCAATTTCGACATTTAATTAACCTCTTGTTGATGGTCATCAAACAAGGCTCACACATTAACTTACTTATTCTCAAATTAATTCTAGTTTCACATTCGTTATTTCTAGTCTTATAATCTCGATGGTCATCAAAAATCATAAGAGACAAGCAAATCAAGCAGATTCTCATACAACTTAATTCACTTAACAATTAACAGAAAATAATCATCATTAACACATGAGGATCTTTTAACAAGCTTGTAAAGATAAATTAAACACAAATAAACTATTTAATATAGCAATTAGTCTAATAATCAAAGCTTCATTCAATCATAAACACAAAGTAAAAGGTTTTTACACCTAAATCAGAAACTAAATATAGGAAAGTACCACAATGGAATGCTAAACATGGTCACGTTAGCAACCCATATGATTACCGACATGTATCCGCTCTCCAACCCTTCCGATCTCTGCTCCCGTTAGCTTAACGGCCTTCTGGCCGCCTTCTAGACCCTCAAAACGGCTTAACAGAAGTTAATTGTCGACTAAATTAGGTTAGAAGTCGAATCCCCCCTCGTGGTTAGCTGAAAATCGACTTTTATAATCTTTGTGGCCGACCTAAGTACGCTGGGCGTACTTAGGATTACGCGGTGCGTACTAAGGATAATCACACGATTGAACATATCCGAGGCAACCAAGTACGTGGCGCGTACTCTTTAATTACGCGGGGCGTACATCGCTTCTGGTCACTACGGGGTGCGTACTGCCACTTGACGCGGGGCGTAATCCGCTTCTTCAGCATAATTAATTTCTTTTAGCTCCAAAGTCCGGTTTCCGCTTCGGTCTTTTCTTTTGTGCTTTATTGACAACGAATAGCTGCAAAACATAATTCAAAGCATTATGAGTACTGTTTAGTTCTAAAATAGAATAAATAAGGCCAAAATATTAAGATAAAGTGCATAAAAATATATATAAAAATACACATATCAAAATACCCCACACTTAGCCTTTGCTTGCCCCCAAGCAAATTTACTTTAATTTTACCAATATTGCACTAAACAATCCATTTAAAACTCAGCCATTATGCCAAGACCTCAACGCATACATTTGTGTCTAAAAATTTTCCTAAAGTACCCCCCATATTTTAAATACTCACAATCTTCATAAACACTCGCCCACTTTTTCCGAACAATGCTCATTTTATGCAACCCTCCGAATCCATCCGCAGAAAACCTCCTAACCTCAAAGTATTTTTAGTTGAGCAACCTAAGCATACGTAATCTAGAATTACAATTATCGATACCACTATGGAGCTCTATTTGAATTCTTCATTTCTTTGACATTTGATCTTTGGTCTCTTTGAATTCACCACCTTATTTGATTTGATTTCTGGTATCTTCAACTTTTGAATTTCTTGGAATTTTGATCTTTTGATCTTCACTTTAGTTGCTCCAAAATTCTTCAAACTTTTCTTGCAATTCTCTCTCTTTTTTTTCACATGTAACTCACTTTTTTTCACTCAAAACCTACATGCTTAAGCAGAGGCGCTCAACCTCAACCTTTATTGGTTAATGATAATAATTTTCCTGGATACATTTCAGGTTTAGGCTGCTAAACATATTGCATCCCTCAAACCAAGCGGGGTTATGTTTTTGTTCCATGATTTCACTAAAATAAGGGAGGCCACAAATGCACTATAACGTATATTGGCTCAACTAAACATTTGAGTTCTCATCGGATCATTTCATACAATATTAGCAAAAATTTAAATTATCACTAGATTTTTCTAAATTAAACTATTATTTCAAGTTTTTTTTAAAATTTTAAATTATTAAATTTTCCAAATCTAGCAATTTCATTTATTCTTTTAATTTTAATTTACTTTTACCGACCTCCTACCCCACACTTATGTCATACAATGCCCTCATTGTATGCTAAAACGAATTAAGAACATAATAAGGAGAAAAAGGAACAGACTCCCCTGGGTAGTTGTGGCGAGATCGAAGGGGGCTGCTACAAGTTGCTTCAAATATCGCCGAAAGACTGAAAACTGGAACTGCTGCTTCTGAATTTGCCAAAAAATAAAATCAAGACTGCCATCTTCGAAAATGTGGTGCAAAATATTGCAATTAAATGCAATGTATAGTAACCATGACGTGGGAAAGTGTCAACCACGTCGTCTTGTCAAGAATGACATCCTCTTCTCGCGATGAAAAATCCTCCATAACATAGGAAAGTGTCAACCATGTCGTGGCAGCCAGGACGATACTTCTTCCTCGCGTCGAAATAAAACTCTATGGTGTGGGAACTGCTCATCCATATCATAAAAGTCAAAACATTGTGAAAATGCCAATCTTTAAAACGATCGCTCACGAAATAAATATGCACCCCACACTTATGACAAATTGTGGGTCTCGACTATAATCTTCAACTCACACATGACTCTCTCTAGCAACAGTCGGACCTAGCTGCTGAACTTACTGCCAGCTTTCTAAGGGCGAAAATTATGCAGAGATCTAAACAACCAAAGAGCATCAACATGGAAAACAAAAGTAAAACAAACTAAATCAAAGTTTAATTACATACCAAATACTAAAAAAACTAAACTAAACTAAAAATAACACAAAACAAAAAATAAACAAAATAAAAAGGATCACTCGTCATCATCATCATCATGTGGCTGTGTCCCAGAAGTATCGGCCCCATCCAATCGTGACTAGAATGGTGGTGGAAAGGGAACCAAATACTGAAACCCCTGGTGGGCAAAGAATGCGTTCAACGCATTCCCATACCACTGTTGTTGCATGTCCACATGTGCAACATACTCGCTAAGGTTCTGGACCCTCATGTCAAGACGGTCAATACCCTGAGCCAGGTAGCGCATATCAATCTCCCGCTCAGGTCCCTGCTGCGCTCCCCGAGGAGCAGGTCGACGCCGCTGGACCTGTCTCGGCTGTGGCTCGGCGGCACCCTCCTCGTCTGCTACATCATCTGCTCGAACCCACAAAACACCATCTCCACCCCGCTCTAATACACGCATCAACTCCAATAGCTGAAGACTCATCGGCCTCATGTCGTGAAACACCATCGATCTCGTGATCTCACGCGTCAGCAACTGATATGACCGAGCTAACCGCGTGATAAAACGCCCTCCACATATCGGGCTATCCCCCCGAAGTCCCCTGGCCCTCCGTCCCAAATATGCAGCTAACGCAACGGGAAGGTTCAGGTGCCTCCCTAGAGTGACTAGTGCCCATCGGAAATACAGGTCCGTCGAAGGCACTCTCTCACTATTCTTGTGATGCGTGAGAGACATAGAAATCAACCGGTGCAACATTCGGTATGTAGTAGACCGAATCATCCCCCCTCGAGCGGTAGATGGTATATAAACTCCTCCCGTAATCTCGGCCCAAAAAGTGTTCTCGTTATAGTCTTCTGGCCGGTCTGTGAGACAGTCAGCAAGGAACGTCGGGAAGTGGACAATCCTCGTCTCATCGGCTGTGTAAATACCCACCCGAGTAGCTAGCTCTATCACGCTGCATTCCTGGCTCACTCCTCCCAATCTGAAAGCAAAGGTTGTCCTGTCATCGAGTGCCTTCCTAGGATCATAGGAAACTGTAGCGTAGAACTCCAGCAAAAACTCCCGATATACAGGCTCCTGGATCCTGAACAACCATGCCCATCCCTGGCACACAAACAATTCCACACCACTCGCGTCCGAGTGTGTGTCTTATAAAAATTCCTGGATCAATGCAACAAGTCCAGTCTTGGTAGCCAATTCCCAATCAAATGAGGGTGCAATATCAATCTCCTTTGTGAGAAGCAAACTCAAGTTGGTAACATAACGCGCCTGGGTAGCATCGTTCAGCGTTTGCGGAAATTGTAAAAAACGATGATCGGTCACATCCTCGGGTGGGTTGGTTCTTTGTGTCCTTCGAGCCATAATCTGCACACATTAACACAAAACACAAAACCAAACAAAATATCACCGCGTTAATAATTTTTAAACCAAAAAATTTGGTCCTTGGACATTGAACTTACGCAAGGCGTACGTCCAGCGTACGCTGGGCGTACGTCCAGGCACACGAAACTGACCTGTTCGTTTTACTTGTGCCCAAATCATAACCCATATCCAAATTACGCACCAAGGGCAACAGCTCAGTCAATTTTATAAACATTGCTTGGTCAACAAGATCGAAGTCAACAGGGGTACCTAACAAAAGTGCCCACTAATTTTAATATTTATAACCTAACAAACTTAAACTATCTATGCACTCATAGGCAGTGTACCTAGTCAGATTACAGTATAGTTTAGGTAAGTCGGGTGTCGATCACAGGGAACAGTTGATTAATTTAATATATTTGATTATAGGTTACAGGTCACATGAAAATAATAAAGAAATATCAAACTAACAATTAATTAACTACTCATATAAACTAACAGGAAAGAAAATCTCTTCAGGTACTTTGGTTTAGACAAATTATACCTTTAAAACATAGACAATTGCATACACAAATTCATTTATTCATGTTCACCGATTCCTAAAATGATTAGATTCGCGTTCACTATAATTAATCATTTAGCAAACAAGTCAATTCAAACAGTGATCAATTGATTAAACTAACATGCTTCCTAGTGTTCAGTTCGTATCAAGCAAGACTTGTAAATATAGTTAATCAATTTCGACATTTAATTAACCTCTTGTTGATGGTCATCAAACAAGGCTCACACATTAACTTACTTATTCTCAAATTAATTCTAGTTTCACATTCGTTATTTCTAGTCTTATAATCTCGATGGTCATCAAAAATCATAAGAGACAAGCAAATCAAGCAGATTTTCATACAACTTAATTCACTTAACAATTAACAGAAAATAATCATCATTAACACATGAGGATCTTTTAACAAGCTTGTAAAGATAAATTAAACACAAATAAACTATTTAATATAGCAATTAGTCTAATAATCAAAGCTTCATTCAATCATAAACACAAAGTAAAAGGTTTTTACACCTAAATCAAAAACTAAATATAGGAAAGTACCACAATGGAATGCTAAACATGGCCACGTTAGCAACCCATATGATTACCGACATGTATCCGCTCTCCAACCCTTCCGATCTCTGCTCCCGTTAGCTTAACGGCCTTCTGGCCGCCTTCTAGATCCTCAAAACGGCTTAACAGAAGTTAATTGTCGACTAAATTAGGTTAGAAGTCGAATCCCCCCTCGTGGTTAGCTGAAAATCGACTTTTATAATCTTTGTGGCCGACCTAAGTACGCTGGGCGTACTTAGGATTACGCGGTGCGTACTAAGGATAATCACACGATTGAACATATCCGAGGCAACCAAGTACGTGGCGCGTACTCTTTAATTACGCGGGGCGTACATCGCTTCTGGTCACTACGGGGTGCGTACTGCCACTTTACGCGGGGCGTAATCCGCTTCTTCAGCATAATTAATTTCTTTTAGCTCCAAAGTCCGGTTTCCGCTTCGGTCTTTTCTTTTGTGCTTTATTGACAACGAATAGCTGCAAAACATAATTCAAAGCATTATGAGTACTGTTTAGTTCTAAAATAGAATAAATAAGGCCAAAATATTAAGATAAAGTGCATAAAAATATATATAAAAATACACATATCAAAATACCCCACACTTAGCCTTTGCTTGCCCCCAAGCAAATTTACTTTAATTTTACCAATATTGCACTAAACAATCCATTTAAAACTCAGCCATTATGCCAAGACCTCAACGCATACATTTGTGTCTAAAAATTTTCCTAAAGTACCCCCCATATTTTAAATACTCACAATCTTCATAAACACTCGCCCACTTTTTCCGAACAATGCTCATTTTATGCAACCCTCCGAATCCATCCGCAGAAAACCTCCTAACCTCAAAGTATTTTTAGTTGAGCAACCTAAGCATACGTAATCTAGAATTACAATTATCGATACCACTATGGAGCTCTATTTGAATTCTTCATTTCTTTGACATTTGATCTTTGGTCTCTTTGAATTCACCACCTTATTTGATTTGATTTCTGGTATCTTCAACTTTTGAATTTCTTGGAATTTTGATCTTTTGATCTTCACTTTAGTTGCTCCAAAATTCTTCAAACTTTTCTTGCAATTCTCTCTCTTTTTTTTCACATGTAACTCACTTTTTTTCACTCAAAACCTACATGCTTAAGCAGAGGCGCTCAACCTCAACCTTTATTGGTTAATGATAATAATTTTCCTGGATACATTTCAGGTTTAGGCTGCTAAACATATTGCATCCCTCAAACCAAGCGGGGTTATGTTTTTGTTCCATGATTTCACTAAAATAAGGGAGGCCACAAATGCACTATAACGTATATTGGCTCAACTAAACATTTGAGTTCTCATCGGATCATTTCATACAATATTAGCAAAAATTTAAATTATCACTAGATTTTTCTAAATTAAACTATTATTTCAAGTTTTTTTAAAAATTTTAAATTATTAAATTTTCCAAATCTAGCAATTTCATTTATTCTTTTAATTTTAATTTACTTTTACCGACCTCCTACCCCACACTTATGTCATACAATGCCCTCATTGTATGCTAAAACGAATTAAGAACATAATAAGGAGAAAAAGGAACAGACTCCCCTGGGTAGTTGTGGCGAGATCGAAGGGGGCTGCTACAAGTTGCTTCAAATATCGCCGAAAGACTGAAAACTGGAACTGCTGCTTCTGAATTTGCCAAAAAATAAAATCAAGACTGCCATCTTCGAAAATGTGGTGCAAAATATTGCAATTAAATGCAATGTATAGTAACCATGACGTGGGAAAGTGTCAACCACGTCGTCTTGTCAAGAATGACATCCTCTTCTCGCGATGAAAAATCCCCCATAACATAGGAAAGTGTCAACCATGTCGTGGCAGCCAGGACGATACTTCTTCCTCGCGTCGAAATAAAACTCTATGGTGTGGGAACTGCTCATCCATATCATAAAAGTCAAAACATTGTGAAAATGCCAATCTTTAAAACGATCGCTCACGAAATAAATATGCACCCCACACTTATGACAAATTGTGGGTCTCGACTATAATCTTCAACTCACACATGACTCTCTCTAGCAACAGTCGGACCTAGCTGCTGAACTTACTGCCAGCTTTCTAAGGGCGAAAATTATGCAGAGATCTAAACAACCAAAGAGCATCAACATGGAAAACAAAAGTAAAACAAACTAAATCAAAGTTTAATTACATACCAAATACTAAAAAAACTAAACTAAACTAAAAATAACACAAAACAAAAAATAAACAAAATAAAAAGGATCACTCGTCATCATCATCATCATGTGGCTGTGTCCCAGAAGTATCGGCCCCATCCAATCGTGACTAGAATGGTGGTGGAAAGGGAACCAAATACTGAAACCCCTGGTGGGCAAAGAATGCGTTCAACGCATTCCCATACCACTGTTGTTGCATGTCCACATGTGCAACATACTCGCTAAGGTTCTGGACCCTCATGTCAAGACGGTCAATACCCTGAGCCAGGTAGCGCATATCAATCTCCCGCTCAGGTCCCTGCTGCGCTCCCCGAGGAGCAGGTCGACGCCGCTGGACCTGTCTCGGCTGTGGCTCGGCGGCACCCTCCTCGTCTGCTACATCATCTGCTCGAACCCACAAAACACCATCTCCACCCCGCTCTAATACACGCATCAACTCCAATAGCTGAAGACTCATCGGCCTCATGTCGTGAAACACCATCGATCTCGTGATCTCACGCGTCAGCAACTGATATGACCGAGCTAACCGCGTGATAAAACGCCCTCCACATATCGGGCTATCCCCCCGAAGTCCCCTGGCCCTCCGTCCCAAATATGCAGCTAACGCAACGGGAAGGTTCAGGTGCCTCCCTAGAGTGACTAGTGCCCATCGGAAATACAGGTCCGTCGAAGGCACTCTCTCACTATTCTTGTGATGCGTGAGAGACATAGAAATCAACCGGTGCAACATTCGGTATGTAGTAGACCGAATCATCCCCCCTCGAGCGGTAGATGGTATATAAACTCCTCCCGTAATCTCGGCCCAAAAAGTGTTCTCGTTATAGTCTTCTGGCCGGTCTGTGAGACAGTCAGCAAGGAACGTCGGGAAGTGGACAATCCTCGTCTCATCGGCTGTGTAAATACCCACCCGAGTAGCTAGCTCTATCACGCTGCATTCCTGGCTCACTCCTCCCAATCTGAAAGCAAAGGTTGTCCTGTCATCGAGTGCCTTCCTAGGATCATAGGAAACTGTAGCGTAGAACTCCAGCAAAAACTCCCGATATACAGGCTCCTGGATCCTGAACAACCATGCCCATCCCTGGCACACAAACAATTCCACACCACTCGCGTCCGAGTGTGTGTCTTATAAAAATTCCTGGATCAATGCAACAAGTCCAGTCTTGGTAGCCAATTCCCAATCAAATGAGGGTGCAATATCAATCTCCTTTGTGAGAAGCAAACTCAAGTTGGTAACATAACGCGCCTGGGTAGCATCGTTCAGCGTTTGCGGAAATTGTAAAAAACGATGATCGGTCACATCCTCGGGTGGGTTGGTTCTTTGTGTCCTTCGAGCCATAATCTGCACACATTAACACAAAACACAAAACCAAACAAAATATCACCGCGTTAATAATTTTTAAACCAAAAAATTTGGTCCTTGGACATTGAACTTACGCAAGGCGTACGTCCAGCGTACGCTGGGCGTACGTCCAGGCACACGAAACTGACCTGTTCGTTTTACTTGTGCCCAAATCATAACCCATATCCAAATTACGCACCAAGGGCAACAGCTCAGTCAATTTTATAAACATTGCTTGGTCAACAAGATCGAAGTCAACAGGGGTACCTAACAAAAGTGCCCACTAATTTTAATATTTATAACCTAACAAACTTAAACTATCTATGCACTCATAGGCAGTGTACCTAGTCAGATTACAGTATAGTTTAGGTAAGTCGGGTGTCGATCACAGGGAACAGTTGATTAATTTAATATATTTGATTATAGGTTACAGGTCACATGAAAATAATAAAGAAATATCAAACTAACAATTAATTAACTACTCATATAAACTAACAGGAAAGAAAATCTCTTCAGGTACTTTGGTTTAGACAAATTATACCTTTAAAACATAGACAATTGCATACACAAATTCATTTATTCATGTTCACCGATTCCTAAAATGATTAGATTCGCGTTCACTATAATTAATCATTTAGCAAACAAGTCAATTCAAACAGTGATCAATTGATTAAACTAACATGCTTCCTAGTGTTCAGTTCGTATCAAGCAAGACTTGTAAATATAGTTAATCAATTTCGACATTTAATTAACCTCTTGTTGATGGTCATCAAACAAGGCTCACACATTAACTTACTTATTCTCAAATTAATTCTAGTTTCACATTCGTTATTTCTAGTCTTATAATCTCGATGGTCATCAAAAATCATAAGAGACAAGCAAATCAAGCAGATTTTCATACAACTTAATTCACTTAACAATTAACAGAAAATAATCATCATTAACACATGAGGATCTTTTAACAAGCTTGTAAAGATAAATTAAACACAAATAAACTATTTAATATAGCAATTAGTCTAATAATCAAAGCTTCATTCAATCATAAACACAAAGTAAAAGGTTTTTACACCTAAATCAGAAACTAAATATAGGAAAGTACCACAATGGAATGCTAAACATGGCCACGTTAGCAACCCATATGATTACCGACATGTATCCGCTCTCCAACCCTTCCGATCTCTGCTCCCGTTAGCTTAACGGCCTTCTGGCCGCCTTCTAGATCCTCAAAACGGCTTAACAGAAGTTAATTGTCGACTAAATTAGGTTAGAAGTCGAATCCCCCCTCGTGGTTAGCTGAAAATCGACTTTTATAATCTTTGTGGCCGACCTAAGTACGCTGGGCGTACTTAGGATTACGCGGTGCGTACTAAGGATAATCACACGATTGAACATATCCGAGGCAACCAAGTACGTGGCGCGTACTCTTTAATTGCGCGGGGCGTACATCGCTTCTGGTCACTACGGGGTGCGTACTGCCACTTTACGCGGGGCGTAATCCGCTTCTTCAGCATAATTAATTTCTTTTAGCTCCTAAGTCCGGTTTCCGCTTCGGTCTTTTCTTTTGTGCTTTATTGACAACGAATAGCTGCAAAACATAATTCAAAGCATTATGAGTACTGTTTAGTTCTAAAATAGAATAAATAAGGCCAAAATATTAAGATAAAGTGCATAAAAATATATATAAAAATACACATATCAAAATACCCCACACTTAGCCTTTGCTTGCCCCCAAGCAAATTTACTTTAATTTTACCAATATTGCACTAAACAATCCATTTAAAACTCAGCCATTATGCCAAGACCTCAACGCATACATTTGTGTCTAAAAATTTTCCTAAAGTACCCCCCATATTTTAAATACTCACAATCTTCATAAACACTCGCCCACTTTTTCCGAACAATGCTCATTTTATGCAACCCTCCGAATCCATCCGCAGAAAACCTCCTAACCTCAAAGTATTTTTAGTTGAGCAACCTAAGCATACGTAATCTAGAATTACAATTATCGATACCACTATGGAGCTCTATTTGAATTCTTCATTTCTTTGACATTTGATCTTTGGTCTCTTTGAATTCACCACCTTATTTGATTTGATTTCTGGTATCTTCAACTTTTGAATTTCTTGGAATTTTGATCTTTTGATCTTCACTTTAGTTGCTCCAAAATTCTTCAAACTTTTCTTGCAATTCTCTCTCTTTTTTTTCACATGTAACTCACTTTTTTTCACTCAAAACCTACATGCTTAAGCAGAGGCGCTCAACCTCAACCTTTATTGGTTAATGATAATAATTTTCCTGGATACATTTCAGGTTTAGGCTGCTAAACATATTGCATCCCTCAAACCAAGCGGGGTTATGTTTTTGTTCCATGATTTCACTAAAATAAGGGAGGCCACAAATGCACTATAACGTATATTGGCTCAACTAAACATTTGAGTTCTCATCGGATCATTTCATACAATATTAGCAAAAATTTAAATTATCACTAGATTTTTCTAAATTAAACTATTATTTCAAGTTTTTTTAAAAATTTTAAATTATTAAATTTTCCAAATCTAGCAATTTCATTTATTCTTTTAATTTTAATTTACTTTTACCGACCTCCTACCCCACACTTATGTCATACAATGCCCTCATTGTATGCTAAAACGAATTAAGAACATAATAAGGAGAAAAAGGAACAGACTCCCCTGGGTAGTTGTGGCGAGATCGAATGGGGCTGCTACAAGTTGCTTCAAATATCGCCGAAAGACTGAAAACTGGAACTGCTGCTTCTAAATTTGCCAAAAAATAAAATCAAGACTGCCATCTTCGAAAATGTGGTGCAAAATATTGCAATTAAATGCAATGTATAGTAACCATGACGTGGGAAAGTGTCAACCACGTCGTCTTGTCAAGAATGACATCCTCTTCTCGCGATGAAAAATCCCCCATAACATAGGAAAGTGTCAACCATGTCGTGGCAGCCAGGACGATACTTCTTCCTCGCGTCGAAATAAAACTCTATGGTGTGGGAACTGCTCATCCATATCATAAAAGTCAAAACATTGTGAAAATGCCAATCTTTAAAACGATCGCTCACGAAATAAATATGCACCCCACACTTATGACAAATTGTGGGTCTCGACTATAATCTTCAACTCACACATGACTCTCTCTAGCAACAGTCGGACCTAGCTGCTGAACTTACTGCCAGCTTTCTAAGGGCGAAAATTATGCAGAGATCTAAACAACCAAAGAGCATCAACATGGAAAACAAAAGTAAAACAAACTAAATCAAAGTTTAATTACATACCAAATACTAAAAAAACTAAACTAAACTAAAAATAACACAAAACAAAAAATAAACAAAATAAAAAGGATCACTCGTCATCATCATCATCATGTGGCTGTGTCCCAGAAGTATCGGCCCCATCCAATCGTGACTAGAATGGTGGTGGAAAGGGAACCAAATACTGAAACCCCTGGTGGGCAAAGAATGCGTTCAACGCATTCCCATACCACTGTTGTTGCATGTCCACATGTGCAACATACTCGCTAAGGTTCTGGACCCTCATGTCAAGACGGTCAATACCCTGAGCCAGGTAGCGCATATCAATCTCCCGCTCAGGTCCCTGCTGCGCTCCCCGAGGAGCAGGTCGACGCCGCTGGACCTGTCTCGGCTGTGGCTCGGCGGCACCCTCCTCGTCTGCTACATCATCTGCTCGAACCCACAAAACACCATCTCCACCCCGCTCTAATACACACATCAACTCCAATAGCTGAAGACTCATCGGCCTCATGTCGTGAAACACCATCGATCTCGTGATCTCACGCGTCAGCAACTGATATGACCGAGCTAACCGCGTGATAAAACGCCCTCCACATATCGGGCTATCCCCCCGAAGTCCCCTCGCCCTCCTTCCCAAATATGCAGCTAACGCAACGGGAAGGTTCAGGTGCCTCCCTAGAGTGACTAGTGCCCATCGGAAATACAGGTCCGTCGAAGGCACTCTCTCACTATTCTTGTGATGCGTGAGAGACATAGAAATCAACCGGTGCAACATTCGGTATGTAGTAGACCGAATCATCCCCCCTCGAGCAGTAGATGGTATATAAACTCCTCCCGTAATCTCGGCCTAAAAAGTGTTCTCGTTATAGTCTTCTGGCCGGTCTGTGAGACAGTCAGCAAGGAACGTCGGGAAGTGGACAATCCTCGTCTCATCGGCTGTGTAAATACCCACCCGAGTAGCTAGCTCTATCACGCTGCATTCCTGGCTCACTCCTCCCAATCTGAAAGCAAAGGTTGTCCTGCCATCGAGTGCCTTCCTAGGATCATAGGAAACTGTAGCGTAGAACTCCAGCAAAAACTCCCGATATACAGGCTCCTGGATCCTGAACAACCATGCCCATCCCTGGCACACAAACAATTCCACACCACTCGCGTCCGAGTGTGTGTCTTATAAAAATTCCTGGATCAATGCAACAAGTCCAGTCTTGGTAGCCAATTCCCAATCAAATGAGGGTGCAATATCAATCTCCTTTGTGAGAAGCAAACTCAAGTTGGTAACATAACGCACCTGGGTAGCATCGTTCAGCGTTTGCGGAAATTGTAAAAAACGATGATCGGTCACATCCTCGGGTGGGTTGGTTCTTTGTGTCCTTCGAGCCATAATCTGCACACATTAACACAAAACACAAAACCAAACAAAATATCACCGCGTTAATAATTTTTAAACCAAAAAATTTGGTCCTTGGACATTGAACTTACGCAAGGCGTACGTCCAGCGTACGCTGGGCGTACGTCCAGGCACACGAAACTGACCTGTTCGTTTTACTTGTGCCCAAATCATAACCCATATCCAAATTACGCACCAAGGGCAACAGCTCAGTCAATTTTATAAACATTGCTTGGTCAACAAGATCGAAGTCAACAGGGGTACCTAACAAAAGTGCCCACTAATTTTAATATTTATAACCTAACAAACTTAAACTATCTATGCACTCATAGGCAGTGTACCTAGTCAGATTACAGTATAGTTTAGGTAAGTCGGGTGTCGATCACAGGGAACAGTTGATTAATTTAATATATTTGATTATAGGTTACAGGTCACATGAAAATAATAAAGAAATATCAAACTAACAATTAATTAACTACTCATATAAACTAACAGGAAAGAAAATCTCTTCAGGTACTTTGGTTTAGACAAATTATACCTTTAAAACATAGACAATTGCATACACAAATTCATTTATTCATGTTCACCGATTCCTAAAATGATTAGATTCACGTTCACTATAACTAATCCTTTAGCAAACAAGTCAATTCAAACAGTGATCAGTTGATTAAACTAACATGCTTCCTAGTGTTCAGTTCGTATCAAGCAAGACTTGTAAATATAGTTAATCAATTTCGACATTTAATTAACCTCTTGTTGATGGTCATCAAACAAGGCTCACACATTAACTTACTTATTCTCAAATTAATTCTAGTTTTACATTCGTTATTTCTAGTCTTATAATCTCGATGGTCATCAAAAATCATAAGAGACAAGCAAATCAAGCAGATGTTCATACAACTTAATTCACTTAACAATTAACAGAAAATAATCATCATTAACACATGAGGATCTTTTAACAAGCTTGGAAAGATAAATTAAACACAAATAAACCATTTAATATAGCAATTAATCTAATAATCAAAGCTTCATTCAATCATAAACACAAAGTAAAAGTTTTTTACACCTAAATCAAAAACTAAATACAGAAAAGTACCACAATGGAATGCTAAACATGGTCACGTTAGCAACCCATATGATTACCGACATGTATCCGCTCTCCAACCCTTCCGATCTCTGCTCCCGTTAGCTTAACGGCCTTCTGGCCGCCTTCTAGACCCTCAAAACGGCTTAACAGAAGTTAATTGTCGACTAAATTAGGTTAGAAGTCGAATCCCCCCTCCTGGTTAGTTGAAAATCGACTTTTATAATCTTTGTGGCCGACCTAAGTACGCTGGGCGTACTTAGGATTACGCGGTGCGTACTAAGGATAATCATGCGATTGAACATATCCGAGGCAACCAAGTACGTGGCGCGTACTCTTTAATTACGCAGGGCGTACGTCGCTTCTGGTCACTACGCGGTGCCTACTGCCACTTTACGCGGGGAGTAATCCGCTTCTTCAGCATATTTAATTTCTTTTAGCTCCTAAGTCCGGTTTCCGCTTCGGTCTTTTCTTTTGTGCTTTATTGACAACTAATAGCTGCAAAACATAATTCAAAGCATTATGAGTACTTTTTAGTTCTAAAATAGAATAAATAAGGCCAAAATATTAAGATAAAGTGCATAAAAATATATATAAAAATACACATATCAGTTCGCTCTATGATGAGTCGTGCTTCACTATCAATCTCTTTTTAAGGGTATGCCTTAGAGACCGCCGCCCATATCCTTAACCGAGTCCCTACTAAGAAGGTTGCCAAAACAACTCATGAGATGTGGACAAGGAAAGCTCCCTCGTTGGCACACATCAAGGTTTGGGGTTGCGAGGCTTTCGTAAGACGAGATACTCACGACAACCTCGAACCTCGAAGTGAGCGATGTATTTTCATCGGCTACCCGCAAAAATCCTTTGGATATCTCTTCTATAGACCGAAGGACAATGTTGTCTTTGTTGCGAGGAGAGGAGTTTTCCGAGAGCGAGAACTCATAGGCCAAGGAGACAGTGGGAGGCAAATCGAGCTTGAAGAGATTCTAGAGTCGATAGATGAAGGAACCTCCACCGCTGGCACTCAACCCGAGGAGGAAACTCCGATTGAACCGATTGACGAGTCCTTACCTCTTAGACGTTCTGATAGAGTTAGAGTTCATCCCTAGTTTTATGGTTTTCATATTACTATCGAAGGGGAAACGTATATTAGTGACGGTACAATGATAAATCTTGATGAACCTAATAGCTATAAGGAAGCCATGGCAGGCCCGGAGTCTGCGAAATAGAAAGAGGCAATGAATAGTGAGATCCAATCCATGTATGATAACCAAGTTTGGAATTTGGTTGATAATGTGCCCGGACGTAAGACCGTTGGGTGCAAATGGATCTTCAAGAAGAAGACCGACGTGGATGGAAACGTACACACATATAAAGCGCGATTGGTTGCGAAGGGCTTTAGTCAAACTCCCAGAGTTGACTATGATGAGACCTTCTCACCAGTTGCGAAGATAAAAATCTATTAGAGTGATGCTAGCTATTTCCGCATTTCATGATTATGAGATTTGGCAAATGGATGTGAAGACCGCTTTCCTTAATGGAAAGTTGGCTGAGGATGTTTACATGGCTCAGCCAGAGGGGTTTGTGGATCCGAAGCATCTGAATAGAGTGTGTAAGCTTGAGAAGTCCATTTATGGACTTAAGCAAGCGTCTCATAGATGGAATCTTTGCTTCGATGAGAAAGTCAAAGAATTTGGATTTGTACGAAGCAAAGATGAATCATGTGTGTATGTCAAAGCCAGTGGGAGTATAGTTAGCTTCCTCGTTCTATATGTCAATGACATTACTCATAGGAAACGACATCCCGACTCTGTAGGAAGTTAAGTCCTGGCTCGGGAAGTGCTTCGCTATGAAGGACCTCGGAGAGGCTTCTTACATTTTGGGAAAAAGGATAGTAAGAGAAAGAAGTAAGAGACTAATTGGACTTAGTCAGAACACTTACTTAGTGAAAGTACTAAAACGTATTAGTATGAAAAACTCAAAGAAGGGAGAATTACCGATACAAAGTAATGCCAAGTTAAGTAAGACTCAAAGTCCGAGTACCGAAGCTGAAATAGCAGAAATGAGCCGAGTACCATACGCTTCCGCAGTTGGCTCAATCATGTACGCTATGACTTCTACTCGCCCTGATGTAGCCTTTGCTTTGAGCATGGTTAGCAGATATCAAGGTAATCCTAGCAGAGCCCATTGGATAGCGGTGAAGAATATCCTTAAGTACCTTCGGAGGAAAAAGGAATGGTTCTTAGTCCTCAGAGGGAGTGATGACTTGAAGGTGCAAAGGTATAGTGACGCCAGTTTTCAGACCGACAGGGACAACTACCGTTCGCAGTCGGGCTGGGTCTTTACCCTAAATGGAGGAGCAGTGACATGGAAGAGTTCCAAGCAGGAAACCGTAGCTGATTTAACGTGAAAATCATAGTACATTGCAGCGAGCGAAGCGTTGAAGGAGGCAATATGGCTGAAGAACTTCATCGGTGATCTTGGAGTTGTACCTGCTTTAAAGGAGCCCATGGAGATTTTCTGTGATAACGAAGGAGCGGTTGCCTTGACCAAGGAACCGAGGGATCATGGTAGATCCAGACATATCGACAGAAAATATCACTTTATTAGACATCGTGTAGAAGAAGGACAACTCGTAGTGAAGAGGATATCATCAAAAGATAACCTAGCAGATCCGCTTACGAAGGGACTAAGTAGGGTTAAGCACTTGCAGCATGCTAGGAGTATTGGGCTGAAGGATGATATTAGCATAGATTAGATAGTATTAGAAACGTGTAATAGATAAATGTAATTAACATTTGATGATTAAATAAAAGAGTTTTATTTATGAGTAATGTTACTGTCTTATGTTAATTGTTTAACTATTGTTTCACTTTGCATGTTTTGACTTCCAGAATAATTGAGCTTATTAAGAATAATCGAATTATTCAAATTGTCCACAATCGTTCATATGTTGGAAGTAGATATGAATGAAGATTGTCATGAATTGGTGTGTAGATTGTCTAAATGGTGTTAGACATAGCAAAGGGTTGTTGCAACGTTCATGAGTGCTTATGAACTAGTTTTGAGCATTGGAACAAACCTGCGCTTGCTGGAATCACCTTATGGAATATGATGTAAAAGGGTGATCGCAAGACGATAATATCATATAGTCTTAAAACCAAAATATATGGTTTGTTATTTGTTAATTGATTGTACATTGATAATTCGAAAACACATCAGTAACTCGGTGTTATAAAACGCATTGTTGTGTATAGTTGGTTAATGAATAAGTAAATGCATATAAGTCGAAGTTTATCTGTAACTTTTATCTAAGAAGGTAAAAGCGATATCTCGGCCGCTCGATGATTTGATTTGACTTATGTGTTGGGCCCGGTCAGAAGTGAATTGTTGTGTTCGATTAAGTTCTATGTCAAATAAATCAGAGATCGAGAAACCTAAATGCTTGACTAATCATTCCATAGAATAGTCATCATGATATCTAACAGAGGACTGTACGATCCCTTATCTAAAGGAAAAGATTGATTAGATCAGAGTTTGACAGCGTCTTTGAGAGCTACGATTGCAAATAGAATTATACTTGTGCATATAGTTACTAGACTTATCCAAGTGGGAGACTGTTGGAATAGTGTCTAAGGCTGCAATTATATTAGGCAAGTATTTGACCCGGTTGTGCATGGTCCTTTTGGGTTGCCTTCACCATAGCAACTTGATAGGATGATTTAATAAGAGAGAATAAATATTATTAATATTTCATGAGAATAATATAAAGAATAATAATATTGTTATTTGATTAATATAAGTCATAAATTAATTAGAATTAATTTGGTGACTTAAAGAGATTAATTAAATAAGAGGGTATAAAACTGTCAATTGTTTGATAGTTAAACTTTAGACTGTAAATCCATATTGGATAGATGTTGGATGAATTCTAGAAGCTAAGGATAGCTTACAATCGTCCAAGTCTATCTAAGGAATGGATTTGGATTGCTTTAAGAGAAGATTATCCAATTAGGGTTTAAGTTGTAACCCTTAAGGAGTCTACAAGTATAAATAGACCCTATGGCAAAGGGAAATCGGCACTTCATCTAAAGTAGAGAACCCCTGGCCGAATTCCTACCCTTTCCTCTCTCCCAAATCATCCTCTTTGCTATTTGGTGTTTGTAAGCCATTAGAGGAGTGACAATTGTGACTCTAGAAGCTCCAAGACAACAAGATCAAACAAGAGATTCAAAGGTATGATTCTAGATCCGATTTAATATTGTTCTTATACCTAATTAGTAATTAGAAGTCTTGGATTCAAAGCATGTTTAATTAGAAAGCCTAGATTCAAGCATTAGGGTTTTGCATGCGTTCATAGGAAAGTTCTTATGGCTAAAACCCATCAGTGGTATCAGAGCCTAGATTGGTTTTCATTAAATTTTTGCTTATTTGTTTGAAACTTAACTGCAAAGTTCGATTTTTGTATTTCTGAGTCATGGACTCGGCGAGTTCCATAGTGGACTCGGCGAGTCACTTGTTGCATTGGGCGAGTCCAAGCGTCAGGAATGGCCAGATTCAGGATTTCTTCATGATTATCTTATGGAAACTTACCTTAATCATATTAGATCAACCCTAATCCGATTTTTTGATATATATGACTATTATCTTGATCTAATTAAAGATATTTATCAACTAATAAAATATTTAATTTCCTTATATGATAATTAATTAATTATTTTGATTATTTTGGTAATTATCTTGCAAGAAATCTTGAATAAATCAAATATAGATAATTAGGAAATTAATTGTTAATTGAAATTATTTGTTATTTGATCCTCCATGTTTTAAATATTTAAAACTTGTCCTCAAGTTTTGAAATTTATATTTTGTGATTAAAAGTTTTAATTTAGACAATTTAAATTTCAAACCCTAGATTTTAAAAGGTTTAAATTAGAACCCTATACTAATATAATATTACAAGATTAATATATATATATATATATATATATATATATATATATATATATATATATATATATATATATATATAACTAAAAATGCTAGTCTTACCGTTAGTAGGCCTCATTCACGAATACGATCTATAAGGTGGGTATAAGGGTGCGGCCTATAAAATGGCGCTTAATAGGTGTACACTCACACCCACCGCTTGCTTGATCGGTGGAGGGTCGTTAGCCGAGTGGGTAGGATAGGGCAACCTCATCCTCTCATTAAAAGTATAATAAGTAATACAAAGTAACTACACATATTTTAAAATTTCCCAGTCTTAGTTACTTTAGGAAAAGTGAATTGATGCAATCCCATGAAATTACACTTTGCACCCTTGCTAAGAAGTTAGTGGAGCGTGTGTGGTTTACCAGCACACTAATTGGTTCTAAGCAAAGGTGGCAACGGGTGATTCGTTGTTTATCATAGTTTGATGGAGCGTGTGTGATTTACCGGCACATCGAATAGGTGCTCGGTACAATGAAGGCACCGTGAGAATTTGCATGGTAATTCACACCTACTTTGTGATCCTCGGTATCCCAGTCACAAACTAGAGGGGCATATCGAGATTTAAACATGCCATTGAATAGTTTCAACGAATCTCATCCGAACCTATGAATTCTCAATACATTTAGGACTAATAGTTAGGTTTTATGGTGGAGAATTAGTGAATCGTCATTCACTTACCTTCAATCTATTTGCAAGTTAGATTATGGCATCCCTTTTCTAATATGTAAATGTTGTTGTTGGATGCTAGCCCTAATTTTCTTATTGGGTGATAATTAGGGATTCATATTCTAATCTATCTTTGTCCTTTCTATTTGTAGATGTCGAATGCAAACAACGCTGCTGCTAGTTCTTTCACGTTGATGAGCCTTTGCCAAAAGGTCACCTTCGATGGAACGAACTTTAGCGAATGGATAAGATACATTCGCACCATTGCTCGCTATGAGGATAAGGAGTATGTCCTCGATGAGAAGCTCGAGAAGATCAACCTTGAAATCGCTACTCCGGCTGAAATGACCGCTTTTGAAACTCATGAGCGCGATGCAACGAAGGTACATTGCATCATGATAGCCATCATGAACTCCGAATTCCAAAAGTCCTATGAGGACGTGTACCCGTACTAGATGCATCAAGACTTATTGGAGAGATACCACCAAAACGCGAGACAAGAGTGTTATGAGATTTTCACTAACATGATTTCCGCTAAGATGGGTCATGGAGAGTCTCTTACCGTGCACCTGCAAAAGATGCAAAGGTATGTCGACCGCCTTCGCAAGTTAAATGTTGACTTTGGGGAAGACTTGGCGATCGACATGGTGCTTCACTCTTTGCCTCCGATGTACAATCAATTTAGGATGACCTACAACATGAACAAAGAGGAGGTCACCCTAAGCAAACTCCAAGGTCTCTTGAGGGTCGCTGAGAGCAACTTCAAAGACAAGTCTGTTGCACCAACTCCCAATCCACCCGCTGCTCCTGTCTTGGCTATTGGTTAAGGAAAGGGAAACAAGAGGAAGGCTTCGTCTAAAAAATATCGCAAGGTTAAAGCCCGAGATGGTGCCTCTTCTAGTGGGACCAAAGTTGATCCCGCTAAGCCCTGCCCTAACCCTAAGGAGGCAGAGTGCCACCACTGCCACAAGATAGGACATTGGAACAGAAGCTGCCCAGAGTACCTGCAAGCCATCAAGGAAGGAAAGATCAAGCCATCTTTCGCAGGTATATATACAATTAAATCTAACAATTCTAATCATGATATTTCTTGGGTTCTTGATACCGGTTGTGGTTACCACATTTGTTCTAATGTGCAGGGACTAAAAAGAAGTAGGGATGTGGAGCAAGGAAGGATCAATCTAATCATGGGGAACAGAAGATCGTCACCTGTAACAAAGATTGGAGTGTATTCTTTAGTGCTTAGGAATAATTTATGTTTAGATTTGAACAATTGTTGTTATTCGCCAGAAATGGCTAGAAACATCATTTCATTTCATGGTTTGGTTAGACAAGGTTTTAGATTTTCTTTTAATAATGAGAATGGTTCTATTTTGGCTTATCTAAATGGTGTCGTTTACTTTGAAGCTATACCAGGTAATGGAATTTATGAAACTGTTATGATTGTTGATAACTTAGGAAATGATGTTTTGAACATAGATTCTTCCACTAGTATGGATAAAGCATCCTTATGGCATTGTCGTCTTGGACATGTCAACAAGAAACGCATAGCCCAACTCCAAAAGGATGGAGTGTTGGAGTCATTCGACCTTAGGGAAGATGACACGTGTGAGTCTTGTTTGCTTGGAAAGATGACTAAATCACCCTTCACGAGCACGTTTCAAAGGGTGAGGGTCTATTGGACCTGATACATATCGATGTATGTGGACCGTTTAGATCAACCACGAAGGATGAGAACCGCTTCTACGTGACTTTTACCAATGATTAAAGTAGATATGGGTATATCTATTTAATCAAGCAAAAGTCAGAAACCTTTGAAAAGTTCAAAGAGTTCAAGAATGAAGTGGAGAATCAATTCGGCAGGAAAATCAAGATGCTTCGATCCGATCGAGGAGGAGAGTACCTAAGTCTTGAATTCCACGATTATCTCAAGGAGTGTGGAATAGTTTCGCAATTGACGCCTCCTAGGACACCGTAGTTGAATGGTGTGGCAGAAAGGCGTAATCGAACATTATTGGATATGGTTCGTGATGTGCACAAAAGTACCCACTAATTTTAATATTTATAACCTAACAAACTTAGACTATCTATGCACTTATAGGCTGTGTACCTAGTCAGATTACAGTATAGTTTAGGTAAGTCGGGTGTCGATCACAGGGAACAGTTGATTAATTTAATATATTTGATTATAGGTTACAGGTCACATGAAAATAATAAAGAAATATCAAACTAACATATAATTAACTACTCATATAAACTAACAGGAAAGAAAATCTCTTCAGGTACTTTGGTTTAGACAAATTATACCTTTAAAACATAGACAATTGCATACACAAATTCATTTATTCATGTTCACCGATTCCTAAAATGATTAGATTCGCGTTCACTATAATTAATCATTTAGCAAACAAGTCAATTCAAACAGTGATCAATTGATTAAACTAACATGCTTCCTAGTGTTCAGTTCGTATCAAGCAAGACTTGTAAATATAGTTAATCAATTTCGACATTTAATTAACCTCTTGTTGATGGTCATCAAACAAGGCTCACACATTAACTTACTTATTCTCAAATTAATTCTAGTTTCACATTCGTTATTTCTAGTCTTATAATCTCGATGGTCATCAAAAATCATAAGAGACAAGCAAATCAAGCAGATTTTCATACAACTTAATTCACTTAACTATTAACAGAAAATAATCATCATTAACACATGAGGATCTTTTAACAAGCTTGGAAAGATAAATTAAACACAAATAAACTATTTAATATAGCAATTAGTCTAATAATCAAAGCTTCATTCAATCATAAACACAAAGTAAAAGGTTTTTACACCTAAATCAGAAAGTAAATATAGAAAAGTACCACAATGGAATGCTAAACATGGTCACGTTAGCAACCCATATGATTACCGACATGTATCCGCTCTCCAACCCTTCCGATCTCTGCTCCCGTTAGCTTAACGGCCTTCTGGCCGCCTTCTAGACCCTCAAAACGGCTTAACAGAAGTTAATTGTCGACTAAATTAGGTTAGAAGTCGAATCCCCCCTCGTGGTTAGCTGAAAATCGACTTTTATAATCTTTGTGGCCAACCTAAGTACGCTGGGCGTACTTAGGATTACGCGGTGCGTACTAAGGATAATCACGCGATTGAACATATCCGAGGCAACCAAGTACGTGGCGCGTACTCTTTAATTACGCGGGGCGTACATCGCTTCTGGTCACTACAGGGTGCGTACTGCCACTTTACGCGGGGCGTAATCCGCTTCTTCAGCATAATTAATTTCTTTTAGCTCCTAAGTCCGGTTTCCGCTTCGGTCTTTTCTTTTGTGCTTTATTGACAACGAATAGCTGCAAAACATAATTCAAAGCATTATGAGTACTGTTTAGTTCTAAAATAGAATAAATAAGGCCAAAATATTAAGATAAAGTGCATAAAAATATATATAAAAATACACATATCAAAATACCCCACACTTAGCCTTTGCTTGCCCCCAAGCAAATTTACTTTAATTTTACCAATATTGCACTAAACAATCCATTTAAAACTCAGCCATTATGCCAAGACCTCAACGCATACATTTGTGTCTAAAAATTTTCCTAAAGTACCCCCCATATTTTAAATACTCACAATCTTCATAAACACTCGCCCACTTTTTCCGAACAATGCTCATTTTATGCAACCCTCCGAATCCATCCGCAGAAAACCTCCTAACCTCAAAGTATTTTTAGTTGAGCAACCTAAGCATACGTAATCTAGAATTACAATTATCGATACCACTATGGAGCTCTATTTGAATTCTTCATTTCTTTGACATTTGATCTTTGGTCTCTTTGAATTCACCACCTTATTTGATTTGATTTCTGGTATCTTCAACTTTTGAATTTCTTGGAATTTTGATCTTTTGATCTTCACTTTAGTTGCTCCAAAATTCTTCAAACTTTTCTTGCAATTCTCTCTCTTTTTTTTCACATGTAACTCACTTTTTTTCACTCAAAACCTACATGCTTAAGCAGAGGCGCTCAACCTCAACCTTTATTGGTTAATGATAATAATTTTCCTGGATACATTTCAGGTTTAGGCTGCTAAACATATTGCATCCCTCAAACCAAGCGGGGTTATGTTTTTGTTCCATGATTTCACTAAAATAAGGGAGGCCACAAATGCACTATAACGTATATTGGCTCAACTAAACATTTGAGTTCTCATCGGATCATTTCATACAATATTAGCAAAAATTTAAATTATCACTAGATTTTTCTAAATTAAACTATTATTTCAAGTTTTTTTTAAAATTTTAAATTATTAAATTTTCCAAATCTAGCAATTTCATTTATTCTTTTAATTTTAATTTACTTTTACCGACCTCCTACCCCACACTTATGTCATACAATGCCCTCATTGTATGCTAAAACGAATTAAGAACATAATAAGGAGAAAAAGGAACAGACTCCCCTGGGTAGTTGTGGCGAGATCGAATGGGGCTGCTACAAGTTGCTTCAAATATCGCCGAAAGACTGAAAACTGGAACTGCTGCTTCTGAATTTGCCAAAAAATAAAATCAAGACTGCCATCTTCGAAAATGTGGTGCAAAATATTGCAATTAAATGCAATGTATAGTAACCATGACGTGGGAAAGTGTCAACCACGTCGTCTTGTCAAGAATGACATCCTCTTCTCGCGATGAAAAATCCCCCATAACATAGGAAAGTGTCAACCATGTCGTGGCAGCCAGGACGATACTTCTTCCTCGCGTCGAAATAAAACTCTATGGTGTGGGAACTGCTCATCCATATCATAAAAGTCAAAACATTGTGAAAATGCCAATCTTTAAAACGATCGCTCACGAAATAAATATGCACCCCACACTTATGACAAATTGTGGGTCTCGACTATAATCTTCAACTCACACATGACTCTCTCTAGCAACAGTCGGACCTAGCTGCTGAACTTACTGCCAGCTTTCTAAGGGCGAAAATTATGCAGAGATCTAAACAACCAAAGAGCATCAACATGGAAAACAAAAGTAAAACAAACTAAATCAAAGTTTAATTACATACCAAATACTAAAAAAACTAAAGTAAACTAAAAATAACACAAAACAAAAAATAAACAAAATAAAAAGGATCACTCGTCATCATCATCATCATGTGGCTGTGTCCCAGAAGTATCGGCCCCATCCAATCGTGACTAGAATGGTGGTGGAAAGGGAACCAAATACTGAAACCCCTGGTGGGCAAAGAATGCGTTCAACGCATTCCCATACCACTGTTGTTGCATGTCCACATGTGCAACATACTCGCTAAGGTTCTGGACCCTCATGTCAAGACGGTCAATACCCTGAGCCAGGTAGCGCATATCAATCTCCCGCTCAGGTCCCTGCTGCGCTCCCCGAGGAGCAGGTCGACGCCGCTGGACCTGTCTCGGCTGTGGCTCGGCGGCACCCTCCTCGTCTGCTACATCATCTGCTCGAACCCACAAAACACCATCTCCACTCCGCTCTAATACACGCATCAACTCCAATAGCTGAAGACTCATCGGCCTCATGTCGTGAAACACCATCGATCTCGTGATCTCACGCGTCAGCAACTGATATGACCGAGCTAACCGTGTGATAAAACGCCCTCCACATATCGGGCTATCCCCCCGAAGTCCCCTGGCCCTCCGTCCCAAATATGCAGCTAACGCAACGGGAAGGTTCAGGTGCCTCCCTAGAGTGACTAGTGCCCATCGGAAATACAGGTCCGTCGAAGGAACTCTCTCACTATTCTTGTGATGCGTGAGAGACATAGAAATCAACCGGTGCAACATTCGGTATGTAGTAGACCGAATCATCCCCCCTCGAGCGGTAGATGGTGTATAAACTCCTCCCGTAATCTCGGCAGAAAAAGTGTTCTCGTTATAGTCTTCTGGCCGGTCTGTGAGACAGTCAGCAAGGAACGTCGGGAAGTGGACAATCCTCGTCTCATCGGCTGTGTAAATACCCACCCGAGTAGCTAGCTCTATCACGCTGCATTCCTGGCTCACTCCTCCCAATCTGAAAGCAAAGGTTGTCCTGTCATCGAGTGCCTTCCTAGGATCATAGGAAACTGTAGCGTAGAACTCCAGCAAAAACTCCCGATATACAGGCTCCTGGATCCTGAACAACCATGCCCATCCCTGGCACACAAACAATTCCACACCACTCGCGTCCGAGTGTGTGTCTTGTAAAAATTCCTGGATCAATGCAACAAGTCCAGTCCTGGTAGCCAATTCCCAATCAAATGAGGGTGCAATATCAATCTCCTTTGTGAGAAGCAAACTCAAGTTGGTAACATAACGCGCCTGGGTAGCATCGTTCAGCGTTTGCGGAAATTGTAAAAAACGATGATCGGTCACATCCTCGGGTGGGTTGGTTCTTTGTGTCCTTCGAGCCATAATCTGCACACATTAACACAAAACACAAAACCAAACAAAATATCACCGCGTTAATAATTTTTAAACCAAAAAATTTGGTCCTTGGACATTGAACTTACGCAGGGCGTACGTCCAGGCACACGAAATTGACCTGTTTGTTTTACTTGTGCCCAAATCATAACCCATATCCAAATTACGCACCAAGGGCAACAGCTCAGTCAATTTTATAAACATTGCTTGGTCAACAAGATCGAAGTCAACAGGGGTACCTAACAAAAGTGCCCACTAATTTTAATATTTATAACCTAACAAACTTAGACTATCTATGCACTCATAGGCAGTGTACCTAGTCAGATTACAGTATAGTTTAGGTAAGTCGGGTGTCGATCACAGGGAACAGTTGATTAATTTAATATATTTGATTATAGGTTACAGGTCACATGAAAATAATAAAGAAATATCAAACTAACAATTAATTAACTACTCATATAAACTAACAGGAAAGAAAATCTCTTCAGGTACTTTGGTTTAGACAAATTATACCTTTAAAACATAGACAATTGCATACACAAATTCATTTATTCATGTTCACCGATTCCTAAAATAATTAGATTCACGTTCACTATAACTAATCCTTTTGCAAACAAGTCAATTCAAACAGTGATCAGTTGATTAAACTAACATGCTTCCTAGTGTTCAGTTCGTATCAAGCAAGACTTGTAAATATAGTTAATCAATTTCGACATTTAATTAACCTCTTGTTGATGGTCATCAAACAAGGCTCACACATTAACTTACTTATTCTCAAATTAATTCTAGTTTCACATTCGTTATTTCTAGTCTTATAATCTCGATGGTCATCAAAAATCATAAGAGACAAGCAAATCAAGCAGATGTTCATACAACTTAATTCACTTAACAATTAACAGAAAATAATCATCATTAACACATGAGGATCTTTTAACAAGCTTGGAAAGATAAATTAAACACAAATAAACCATTTAATATAGCAATTAGTCTAATAATCAAAGCTTCATTCAATCATAAACACAAAGTAAAAGTTTTTTACACCTAAATCAAAAACTAAATACAGAAAAGTACCACAATGGAATGCTAAACATGGTCACGTTAGCAACCCATATGATTACCGACATGTATCCGCTCTCCAACCCTTCCGATCTCTGCTCCCGTTAGCTTAACGGCCTTCTGGCCGCCTTCTAGACCCTCAAAACGGCTTAACAGAAGTTAATTGTCGACTAAATTAGGTTAGAAGTCGAATCCCCCCTCCTGGTTAGCTGAAAATCGACTTTTATAATCTTTGTGGCCGACCTAAGTACGCTGGGCGTACTTAGGATTACGCGGTGCGTACTAAGGATAATCATGCGATTGAACATATCCGAGGCAACCAAGTACGTGGCGCGTACTCTTTAATTACGCGGGGCGTACGTCACTTCTGGTCACTATGCGGTGCGTACTGCCACTTTACGCGGGGAGTAATCCGCTTCTTCAGCATATTTAATTTCTTTTAGCTCCTAAGTCCGGTTTCCGCTTCGGTCTTTTCTTTTGTGCTTTATTGACAACGAATAGCTGCAAAACATAATTCAAAGCATTATGAGTACTTTTTAGTTCTAAAATAGAATAAATAAGGCCAAAATATTAAGATAAAGTGCATAAAAATATATTTAAAAATACACATATCAGTTCGCTCTATGATGAGTCGTGCTTCACTATCAATCTCTTTTTAGGGGTATGCCTTAGAGACCGCCGCCCATATCCTTAACCGAGTCCCTACTAAGAAGGTTTCCAAAACAACTCATGAGATGTGGACAAGGAAAGCTCCCTCGTTGGCACACATCAAGGTTTGGGGTTGCGAGGCTTTCGTAAGACGAGATACTCACGACAACCTCGAACCTCGAAGTGAGCGATGTATTTTCATCGGCTACCCGCAAAAATCCTTTGGATATCTCTTCTATAGACCGAAGGACAATGTTGTCTTTGTTGCAAGGAGAGGAGTTTTCCGAGAGCGAGAACTCATAGGCCAAGGAGACAGTGGGAGGCAAATCGAGCTTGAAGAGATTCTAGAGTCGATAGATGAAGGAACCTCCACCGCTGGCACTCAACCCGAGGAGGAAACTCCGATTGAACTGATTGACGAGTCCTTACCTCTTAGACGTTCTGATAGAATTAGAGTTCATCCCTAGTTTTATGGTTTTCATATTACTATCGAAGGGGAAACGTATATTAGTGACGGTACACTGATAAATCTTGATGAACCTAATAGCTATAAGGAAGCCATGGCAGGCCCGGAGTCTGCGAAATAGAAAGAGGCAATGGATAGTGAGATCCAATCCATGTATGATAACCAAGTTTGGAATTTGGTTGATAATGTGCCCGGACGTAAGACCGTTGGGTGCAAATGGATCTTCAAGAAGAAGACCGACGTGGATGGAAACGTACACACATATAAAGCGCGATTGGTTGCGAAGGGCTTTACTCAAACTCCCAGAGTTGACTATGATGAGACCTTCTCACCAGTTGCGAAGATAAAATCTATTAGAGTGATGCTAGCTATTTCCGCATTTCATGATTATGAGATTTGGCAAATGGATGTCAAGACCGCTTTCCTTAACGGAAAGTTGGCTGAGGATGTTTAAATGGCTCAGCCAGAGGGGTTTGTGGATCCGAAGCATCTGAATAGAGTGGGTAAGCTTGAGAAGTCCATTTATGGACTTAAGCAAGCGTCTCACAGATGGAATCTTTGCTTCGATGAGAAAGTCAAAGAGTTTGGATTTGTACGAAGCAAAGATGAATCATGTGTGTATGTCAAAGCCAGTGGGAGTATAGTTAGCTTCCTCGTTCTATATGTCGATGACATTACTCATAGGAAACGACATCCCGACTCTGTAGGAAGTTAAGTCCTGGCTCGGGAAGTGCTTCGCTATGAAGGACCTCGGAGAGGCTTCTTACATTTTGGGAATAAGGATAGTAAGAGAAAGAAGTAAGAGACTAATTGGACTTAGTCAGAACACTTACTTAGTGAAAGTACTAAAACGTATTAGTATGAAAAACTCAAAGAAGGGAGAATTACCGATACAAAGTAATGCCAAGTTAAGTAAGACTCAAAGTCCGAGTACCGAAGCTGAAATAGCAGAAATGAGCCGAGTACCATACGCTTCCGCAGTTGGCTCAATCATGTACGCTATGACTTCTACTCGCCCTGATGTAGCCTTTGCTTTGAGCATGGTTAGCAGATATCAAGGTAATCCTAGCAGAGCCCATTGGATAGCGGTATAGAATATCCTTAAGTACCTTCGGAGGAAAAAGGAATGGTTCTTAGTCCTCAGAGGGAGTGATGACTTGAAGGTGCAAAGGTATAGTGACGCCAGTTTTCAGACCGACAGGGACAACTACCGTTCGCAGTCGGGCTGGGTCTTTACCCTAAATGGAGGAGCAGTGACATGGAAGAGTTCCAAGTAGGAAACCGTAGCTGATTCAACGTGAAAATCATAGTACATTGCAGCGAGCGAAGCGTTGAAGGAGGCAATATGGCTGAAGAACTTCATCGGTGATCTTGGAGTTGTACCTGCTTTAAAGGAGCCCATGGAGATTTTCTGTGATAATGAAGGAGCGGTTGCCTTGACCAAGGAACCGAGGGATCATGGTAGATCCAGACATATCGACAGAAAATATCACTTTATTAGACATCGTGTAGAAAAAGCACAACTCGTAGTGAAGAGGATATCATCAAAAGATAACCTAGCAGATCCGCTTACGAAGGGACTAAGTAGGGTTAAGCACTTGCAGCATGCTAGGAGTATTGGGCTGGAGGATGATATTAGCATAGATTAGATAGTATTAGAAACGTGTAATAGATAAATGTAATTAACATTTGATGATTAAATAAAAGAGTTTTATTTATGAGTAATGTTACTGTCTTATGTTAATTGTTTAACTATTGTTTCACTTTGCATGTTTTGACTTCCAGAATAATTGAGCTTATTAAGAATAATCGAATTATTCAAATTGTCCACAATCGTTCATATGTTGGAAGTAGATATGAATGAAGATTGTCATGAATTGGTGTGTAGATTGTCTAAATGGTGTTAGACTGTCACACCCCCGAACCAGACGGCGGAAACGTCCGGGGGACGTCGTGACTCAATTGAATACCATAACATTGAATATATATGAAACATAACAACATTCATCACCGTGCATTAATATATTACAACCAGCAGTGTTTACATGTCATACATTGTTTAAACATTACTTTCCCCAAAAATTAAATTCTTTGATTCATACATAAATAAACTGCAACCGTCACTGATTATGATTTCCCTTGATTCACTGGTTCCCTGAGAATACAAGTATTTTTGAAAAACGTCAACATATGAAATGTTGGTGAGTTCATAAGTAGTGTTTGAAATCGAATGTTTGTATTGTTTGAAAAACCACCAGAAAATCCGATATTTTCTGAAAAGAAAAAAGCTTTTGAAAACGTTCGTGAAGATCCATAGGTATGCTTGTTTGATTCTATACTAAAAAAAAATGTTCATTGAAGATGTATGCTTTTCAAATCTGTATGTATTGAAAACCCTAGGAAAACCCGATGTTCTCCTAGTTCCTTGAATTACATGAAGTTACATTGAAACCATTGCATAGCGTATAGTGTCAGTCCCAGGCGACGTTGGAAGGTTCTCGAGCAGGATTATTTACTACAAACCCGCGTTACACAAACGCTCAGTTTATAGATATACTAACGAACCCGAAGGCGTCGTCAGTACTAATCGTGTTATCCAATCACCCTGACTAGGTGTAGTCCCACATCCGAAGAGAAAGAGGTCACGAAGACCCCGGTGACTCCATTAACCGGTTGGGGACAATATGCGTGCGAGGGGTCCCCGACCCGCCTCGTAAAATATGCAGACTCTTCTAGCAATACCAAGGACCCTTGGGGACCAGTGGTATACAAGCCATTGAAAGTCCCTCTACGTTGTGCCGAGTCGGTGAAACTCAACACTTCGTAGAAAATATGCGTCTTCGGGCCTTAAGATCAGGTCATTGGGCTAGCTAGGCTCAACGAACAAGATTTTACACTTGTGGGGTCCAAAGATGGTGCGTAGACGTCTGTGCACACTCGTATGTAAGTTAAGTTCCCAAACGTTATGTATATGAACCGTAGTGTCGTAGAGTTAGTAGTTGTAGATTTCTATTGGCTCGAGACCGAGCCAATTCGTTTAACAACGACTTTTGGTATTGTAATGTGTTGTATTTCGTCGATAGTCGCGATGCTATTATTTAATCAAATTGTGTATATTGAATTTGCCTTGAAATATTTCTGTTTTCAGCCCCTCATTATTTGTAAAATTTACATTTTCAACCCTTTTTATTAAATACTTCCCGGTTTGGTCCATAAACTATTTTTTCTTGACATTTTAACACCAAAAATTATTGAAATTAATATTTTTCAGCATATTTTTCATAGAAACCAGTTTAAGTCCCTGAAAATGCAGTTTTCTCGGTTTTTAACCCTTCTTTTCGCAATTTTGACAATTTTGGCCCAAATTGGAAAATTTTTGCAACTTTGGTCCTTTTTAAATTTAAAAAGCATTTTAAACCCTTGAAAAGGATTTGGAACACTTATAGTCCACTGTTTTACAGAAAGTTATAGTTTTGGCCCTCCAAAACAGAAAAATTCGCATAATGGGCCTCATTGGGCGGAAATTTTCATTTTTAGCCCATTAAGCTTGAAATTTATGTTTTTAATCCTCTAATTGAGTATAATTCCAAAAATAGTTTTATGGAAACTGTTTTGGCACACTTCATCCATCAGAATCTGTGAAATGTCAATTTGGGCCCTTATTTTTGTATTTTTCACATTTTTGGCCCAAAATTTGTGTTTTTAGCTTAAAGAAAATTGTTGCTAACCACTTAGCTATTTTTCTTGTAACACTTTATATGTGGAAATATATTTGAAGCTAAAATCATAAAACATAAGTTATATCTCGGTTTTGAGGGGTTTTATGGCTAGATCCAACATTAAAACACATAAAAGCATACATATAAGCATGGAAATCATACAAGGCATACAAAACACATAAAGATCTACACTTTCACTTGTATTCCCCCCCCCCCCATAAAACTCATAAAAACAGAAAATAGGGGGTATGAAGCTCACCTTAGGGGGTAGTTTCGGTTCTTGAAGAAAAGATGGAAGAAACTTGGTGATTTTCGGCCCTAGCACCCCTTGATGAAGATCTCGAGTTTTATGGAGTTTTCTAGGAGTATGATCACCAAAGAAACTTGTTTAGAATAAGAGATCTCATGTGAGAGGGGAGTTTTGAAGTTTAGGCATGGAAAAACTTACCAAAGGATGATGATAACCTTGAAGAGTCCTCTTGAAATCCAAGAAAATTTCGTGACTTTGAATGGAGTGGAAGAGAGAAGTCTTGAGTGAATCTAGAGAGAGTTGAGATATTTTTGGAGTGTGTATGTGTGTATGGCCGAGAGTGAGAGAGAGGAAGAGAAGAGAAGTGATATTTGAGGTGATGTGCATGGAGGAATGGGAAATATTGCATGGATATCCTTTGGATAATAATGAGGTGGCATGCATTAAGTCGACTCTTCCATTTCCTCTTGGGCTTGGGTATTGGGCCGAAAACATGGAGGAAAAAAAAGAAATTTGGGCCTTTTGCTCCTAAGCCCAATATTTGAGTTAGCCTTGGGTATGTTTTTAGTCTAAAAGAATGTAGTAGGATTTTTTTATATTTTTATTGGACTAGTTTAGGTTATTCATGTATCAAGGCTTTTAATTCATTTCATTCTAGGTCCAACATGACCTAAAATGTTGAAATAAATAAATGTGGGTCCAATTAGAGCCCAATTAGGGTTCTAAGCCCATGATAGTCTAATTGGAAGCTTATTGATCCATTTGGATCCAATAGGGGAGTCCTAATCCAAAATGGATTTAACAAGGACTTTTAGGGTCTCCAATTGTTTGATGACTATTTGTAGTCCTAGCATGTTGTATTTGATTGAAGTTTTTGATTCACATTAACTTGAAGGTATAGATTACATGGCACAAAATTTCCAGTTGTGACATCATCCCCCCGTTAGAGGGAATTTCGTCCCGAAATTCTGTTTGAAAGCTAGATTTGAGAATGCTAGAATAGGTGAGGGTACTTCTGCTTCATTTGATCCTCGCGTTCCCACGTGAATTCTGGCCCACGCTTCACGTTCCACCGTACCTTCACGATCGGGATGCGACTTTGCTTAGTACGCTTCACTTCCCTGTCCATGATTTCGATTGGTTCTTCGACGAATAGGAGATTCTCATTAATTTCGATTTCGTCAAGAGGAATGACGAGGGTTTCATCTGATAGGCACTTTTTCAGATTAGAGACGTGAAACACGGGGTGTACACCGTTTAGCTCCGCGGGTAGTTGTAGTCTGTAGGCTACCGGACCTATTCGGGCGACGATTTCGAAAGGTCCAATGTACCGTGGGTTTAGCTTTCCCCGTTTTCCGAAACGTATAACTCCTTTCCAGGGTGAGACTTTCAACGATACTCGATCACCGACCTGGAACTCTAAGGTCTTTCGTCGTTTGTCTGCGTAGCTCTTTTGTCTGTCACGCGACGCTTGCAATCGAGCTCTGATCTGAACGATCTTCTCTGTGGTCTCGCGAATGATTTCCGGTCCCGTTAATGCCCTTTTGGACGTATGTGTTCTTGCTAGCTGGGTGTCACCTACTTCAGCCCAACATAACGGTGATCTACATTTACGTCCGTACAGTGCTTCGAAAGGAGCCACCTTGATGCTCGAATGATAACTATTGTTATATGAAAACTCGATCAACGGTAGGTGGGTATCCCAAGACTTCCCAAAGTCTATCACACATGCACGAAGCATGTCTTCAAGCTTCTGGATGGTTCGTTCACTCTGACCGTCCGTTTGTGGGTGATACGCAGTGCTCATATCGAGATGAGTTCCCATTGCCTTGTGGAGCGATTGCCAAAAGCGCGATGTGAACCTACTGTCCCTATCCGAGATGATAGATTTTGGCACTCCATGGAGTCTTACGATCTCTCGTAGGTACAACCGCGTCAGTCTCTCCATCTTGTAGGACTCTTTGATTGGTAGGAAATGGGCAGATTTCGTCAGTCGGTCGATTATTACACATATGGTGTCCAGTCCGTCCGACGTCTTGGGCAGCTTGGTCACGAAATCCATAGAAATCCCTTCCCATTTCCACTCAGGGATTGCCGGTTGCTGTAACAATCCAGAAGGTTTCTGGTATTCCACTTTTACTTTGGCGCACGTAAGGCACTTACCAACATAAGTCGCGATTTCCGCCTTCATGTTAGGCCACCAATAGTGTTGCTTGATGTCCAAATACATCTTGTCCGAACCGGGATGAATGGAGTATCGCGTCTTGTCGGCTTCCTTCATAACGGTCTCCCTAAATCCTCCGATTTTTGGGACCCAAATACGGTTCATGAAGTAGTATACCCCATTCTCCTTGACTTCTAGGTTCTTCTCCATCCCGCGCAATGCCTCGCTAGTTCTATTTTCCGCTTTCATAGCCTCTGACTGGGATAATGCAATTTGAGTGGCCAGATGAGACTGAATGGTTATCGAGTGTGTTTTCGTACAGCGATTTGAGTATTCCTTCCGACTTAATGCATCGGCTACCACGTTGGCCTTGCCTGGATGGTACTTGATCTCGCATTCGTAGTCGTTTAGCAATTCCACCCATCTTCGTTGTCTCATGTTCAGCTCCTTCTGATTCAAGATGTGCTGGAGGCTCTTGTGGTCCGTGAAGATGGTGCACTTCGTACCGTACAGGTAGTGCCTCCAAATCTTTAGGGCGAAGACCACGGCTCCCAGTTCTAGGTCATGGGTCGTGTAATTTACTTCGTGCGTCTTTAGTTGGCGGGACGCATATGCTATCACTCTTCCACGTTGCATGAGAACGCAACCTAGGCCTTGATTCGACGCGTCACAGTAAACTACAAAATCTTCCGTTCCTTCAGGTAGAGATAGTACAGGAGCGCTGCAAAGAGCTTGCTTCAAGGTTCGAAACGCAATCTCTTGTCGGTCTGTCCATTCGAATGGCACGCCTTTTTGCGTAAGCAAGGTAAGCGGCTTGGCGATCTTAGAGAAGTTTTGGATGAACCTCCTATAGTAGCCTGCTAGGCCTAAGAACTGACGAATTTCTGTGGGTGTAGTCGGAGTTGCCCATCCTTCCACGGCTTTGACCTTAGAGGGATCCACATGAATTCCGTCTTGGCTAACTACGTGACCTAGAAAATTCACGCTCCGTAGCCAAAACTCACATTTAGAGAGTTTGGCGTAAAGCTTTTCCGATCGCAGCGTCTCTAGGACTTGTCGGATATGTTGGCCATGCTCCTCTTTGCTTCGAGAATAGACGAGGATGTCATCGATAAACACAATGACGAAGTTGTCCAGGAACGGTCGACAGATTCGATTCATTAGGTCCATAAATGCAGCAGCTGCATTTGTTAGACCGAAGGGCATTACGACGAATTCATAATGTCCGTAGCGGGTTCGGAAAGCGGTTTTAGGAATATCCTCTTCTCGGACTTTGAGTTGGTGGTATCCGGACCGTAAATCTATTTTAGAAAAATAGCTCGCTCCTTGGAGCTGGTCGAATAGATCATTGATTCGCGGGAGTGTGTAGCGGTTTTTAACAGTGAGCTTATTTAACTCTCTGTAATCGATACACATTCTGAAAGATCCGTCCTTCTTTTTGACGAAGAGCACCGGAGCTCCCCATGGCGAGTAGCTAGGTCGGATAAATCCCTTGTCCAGAAGCTCACTGAGTTGGCTGGACAATTCCTGCATTTCAGCAGGAGCCACTCGATATGGTGATTTAGCGAGAGGAGTTGCTCCTGGAACGAGGTCGATTCGGAACTCAACCTGTCTCTCTGGGGGTACTCCTGGAAGATCTTCGGGAAACACGTCCGGAAATTCACACGCTACCGGAATGTCTTGGATGTTAGTTTCTTCTTTGGTCTTGTCCACTATGTGAGCCAGGAACGCCAAATTGTTCTTTCGCAGATGTTTTTGTGCTTTGATGCACGAGATGAGGCGAAGATTCGTACTGGGTTTGTCTCCGTAAATTACTAGGGTTTCGTGATTTGGGAGACGAAGGCGAATGGCCTTCTCGCGGCACAAAATCTCAGCATGGTGGGGGCTTAACCAATCCATGCCGATAATTACATCGAAACTCCTAATTGATACTGGCATTAGGTCTATTCGAAAGACGTGCTGGTTAAGGGTTAGGGTACATCCGATGTAGATCTCCCTAGTGGATTCGGTTTTCCCATTGGCCATTTCCACCGTATAGGTTTCATTTAGCTTCTGGGGTTGTTGTTTTAATAAATGTTTAAACTTCTCACTTACGAAACTTCGCTCCGCTCCGGTATCAAATAAGATGCATGCGTAAGTGTGGTTTAGGATAAATGTACCGGTCACAACTGCGGGATCTTGAACTGCATCACTCTGACCCATAGTCAGCATTCTTCCTGCCCCTCTGTTTCCTGAGTTGTTGTTGTTGCTAGGGCAATCTCGACGGAAATGTCCCGTCCTTCCACACCCAAAGCAGGTGTGGCTAGGCCCTGCATTGTTGCCGCCGGCATTGGTGTTGTTGTTATTGCGGGGGTTGTTGTTGTTCTGGTTGTTTCCCTGACTCTGGTTCTGAGAAGGATAAGTCCTGCAGAACCTTGCAGTGTGTCCCCTTCGGTTGCAACTGGTGCAATGGAACTCCTTACATTCTCCATGGTGATGGAAACTACACTTATTGCACTTGGGAGCATTACCGGAATAGGGTCTTGAGGCATTTGAAGCAGCTGAGGCTGGAGCATGTGGGGTGACTGGAACCGATGCGGTGACAGCGTTAACTGCCACTGTTTGCTGCCTTTTAGAGATCTTGGGGCCCTGACGCCCCTTCCTCTTGGGGTTCTGCCCTCTCCTGCCATCACCCTCCTTTTTCTTCTCAGTCTCTATTGGTTTCTCACCTCTTTTGTTGTTATGATCGTACAGCCTCTTTGCCAATCTCTTCGCACTGTCAAAAGTTTCAGGGTTCGCAGCTATCACATTCCATTGAATGGGGGATGTCAATCCCCAGATGAATCGTTCGATCTTTTTTCCCTCTGATGTGATCATACCCGGGCACAACAGAGATAGTTCGCTGAATCTCGATATGTACGCATCGATGTTCCCATTATGCACCGTGAGATTCCACAGTTCCTGCTCCATCTTCTGTATTTCACCTCGGGGGGCAGTACTCAGCCGTCAACATCTCTTTCATTTCTGCCCAGGGAATAGAGTTGGCGACAGGGAGTGTCATAGCTTCTACGTGACCATTCCACCAAGTGAGAGCTTGGTCCACGAAAGTGCAGGCCGCGAACTTCACCTTCATCTGCTCGGGGCACTCGCATATCTCGAATACCGACTCTACCTTCTCGATCCATCGCTTTAGAGCGATCACTCCCCCAGTGCCGTTGAAAGTTCGGGGTTTAGCGTTCGCGAAATCCTTGTAGGTGCACGTTTTAGTAGATCCTTGGTTCGTCCCGTTGTTCGAACTTCCGGATCCTTGCCCGTTACCTCCTCCGTTGTTCCCTCGGTGAAGTTGTGCCATAGCTGCTGTGACTGCAGCGGACACGGCTGCCTGGAAAGCAGTGGAGTCAACTTCGGGCGGGGTTGGTTCAGGATTTCCGCGAGTAGCTGGGCGAGGCATCTTTCTGTCATGAAACGGAAAGATGTTGAGTGTACGTGGTTTCTGTGAGGTTGCGATCCTGCTAACTAGGTGTATGATGCGAACCTAAACATCGCTACCATTTGAGCATACAATCATAATGTCTCAACACATAACAACTGGGAATATCATAGCAAAACACACAAAAGTTTATTAATATTATCCGTGTTTAGTACAAGAAAATTTGCTCGTAAGAGCATACATAAGTAACACTAATCCGACAGCATAACGGCTCCATGAGTAGTGTAGTCACTTAAACATAGAGCCGGAGTACATAACATAGTTCCTAATATCCTACTATGATAGGTCTATCCCTAACCGCGATGAGCTGCGTCAGGAGGTGGTGCTGAAGATGTGGATGCTCCCTGAAGACGAGCCACCAAGCGTTCTGCGTTCTGAAGTCGAGACTCCCACCTCACCTGCCTCATGTGAAACTCCCGGAGGACGTCACGCGTCTCCTGTTCCGCACGCTCGACCCTAGTCCACAACTGGCGTACTTGATCAGCAGTGCCCTGAGCAAGGTCGCCGGTGTCCCGTAATCGTCTCACCATGACCGGTAGGGCTCGATCGGCTGGTCCTCCGTCCCTCAAGTCAAAGAACTCACGTGACATGCCAAACGGGGGTCGCTGTCCCTGATGTCTGCTCCATCTCCAGAGATCAATGCCCCAAGGAGGGGTAGGTCCAGTGGGGCCCACACGGTAAGCAGGCACCCTAATCGGGTAAGGGGGGTCGATGACCTCGGACTCTGCGTCCGAATCACCCCCTTCGCTGTCCTCGAGCTCTTCTCCGAAAGGTTCCTCGTCTTCTTCGGGTTCGGCAGGCTCGCCCTCGACTTCTGCCTCCGGTTCCCCGTCAGATTCCTCTTCGGGGTCCTCCTCAGGTTCCTCTTCAGGCTCTTCCTCAGGTTCCTCCTCCTCTAGCCACCCGTTGTTTCCCTGATTAGGGAAGTAGGGGTCTCCAGGGTGATGAAAACCAGCCATGCTGTCTGCGCGAGTACGTGAATATGCTAACATTATTCCTAGGGTACTATGACTATTATACAGACTAAGCAAACATTCTCTTTTTGGGTGATAAAGGGTATAGTTTTAGGTTCCCTGGCTATCCCGATCTCATCAAGACGTGTGTTAGTTTTACCTTGGAGAGAATGTAGTTGATCAGGCTACATTCACTCCTTGGTATCACTAAGAACAGTCCCGAATTAACCGAGATACCAGCATTATTGTGTTTGATTCGGCGTTAGGTCCTTATTTCTAATGCAAGCAAGTGTGTTTTATTTACTTGTTTTGTTCAGAGTTATGTTAGTCCCTCTTTTTGGTTTATAGTTGCATATCAATGTATGGCTCGACATGCTAGTTCACTATAAACAAAGCTCTGATACCAACCTGTCACACCCCCGAACCAGACGGCGGAAACGTCCGGGGGCCGTCGTGACTCAATTGAATACCATAACATTGAATATATATGAAACATAACAACATTCGTCATCGTGCATTAATATATTACAACCAGCAGTGTTTACATGTCATACATTGTTTAAACATTACTTTCCCCAAAAATTAAATTGTTTGATTCATACATAAATAAACTGCAACCGTCACTGATTATGATTTCCCTTGATTCACTGGTTCCCTGAGAATACAAGTATTTTTGAAAAACGTCAACATATGAAATGTTGGTGAGTTCATAAGTAGTGTTTGAAATCGAATGTTTGTATTGTTTGAAAAACCACCAGAAAATCCGATATTTTCTGAAAAGAAAAAAGCTTTTGAAAACGTTCGTGAAGATCCATAGGTATGCTTGTTTGATTCTATACTAAAAAAAAATGTTCATTGAAGATGTATGCTTTTCAAATCTGTATGTATTGAAAACCCTAGGAAAACCCGATGTTCTCCTAGTTCCTTGAATTACATGAAGTTACATTGAAACCATTGCATAGCGTATAGTGTCAGTCCCAGGCGACGTTGGAAGGTTCTCGAGCAGGATTATTTACTACAAACCCGCGTTACACAAACGCTCAGTTTATAGATATACTAACGAACCCGAAGGCGTCGTCAGTACTAATCGTGTTATCCAATCACCCTGACTAGGTGTAGTCCCACATCCGAAGAGAAAGAGGTCACGAAGACCCCGGTGACTCCATTAACCGGTTGGGGACAATATGCGTGCGAGGGGTCCCCGACCCGCCTCGTAAAATATGCAGACTCTTCTAGCAATACCAAGGACCCTTGGGGACCAGTGGTATACAAGCTATTGAAAGTCCCTCTACGTTGTGCCGAGTCGGTGAAACTCAACACTTCGTAGAAAATATGCGTCTTCGGGCCTTAAGATCAGGTCATTGGGCTAGCTAGGCTCAACGAACAAGATTTTACACTTGTGGGGCCCAAAGATGGTGCGTAGACGTCTGTGCACACTCGTATGTAAGTTAAGTTCCCAAACGTTATGTATATGAACCGTAGTGTCGTAGAGTTACTAGTTGTAGATTTCTATTGGCTCGAGACCGAGCCAATTCGTTTAACAACGACTTTTGGTATTGTAATGTGTTGTATTTCGTCGATAGTCGCGATGCTATTATTTAATCAAATTGTGTATATTGAATTTGCCTTGAAATATTTCTGTTTTCAGCCCCTCATTATTTGTAAAATTTACATTTTCAACCCTTTTTATTAAATACTTCCCGGTTTGGTCCATAAACTATTTTTTCTTGACATTTTAACACCAAAAATTATTGAAATTAATATTTTTCAGCATATTTTTCATAGAAACCAGTTTAAGTCCGTGAAAATGCAGTTTTCTCGGTTTTTAACCCTTCTTTTCGCAATTTTGACAATTTTGGCCCAAATTGGAAAAAATTTGCAACTTTGGTCCTTTTTAAATTTAAAAAGCATTTTAAACCTTTGAAAAGGATTTGGAACACTTATAGTCCACTGTTTTACAGAAAGTTACAGTTTTGGCCCTCTAAAACAGAAAAATTCGCATAATGGGCCTCATTGGGCCGAAATTTTCATTTTTAGCCCATTAAGCTTGAAATTTATGTTTTTAATCCTCTAATTGAGTATAATTCCAGAAATAGTTTTATGGAAACTGTTTTGGCACACTTCATCCATCAGAATCTGTGAAATGTCAATTTGGGCCCTTAATTTTGTATTTTTCACATTTTTGGCCCAAAATTTGTGTTTTTAGCTTAAAGAAAATTGTTGCTAACCACTTAGCTATTTTTCTTGTAACACTTTATATGTGGAAATATATTTGAAGCTAAAATCATAAAACATAAGTTATATCTCGGTTTTGAGGGGTTTTATGGCTAGATCCAACATTAAAACACATAAAAGCATACATATAAGCATGGAAATCATACAAGGCATACAAAACACATAAAGATCTACACTTTCACTTGTATTCCCCCCCCCCCATAAAACTCATAAAAACAGAAAATAGGGGGTATGAAGCTCACCTTAGGGGGTAGTTTCGGTTCTTGAAGAAAAGATGGAAGAAACTTGGTGATTTTCGGCCCTAGCACCCCTTGATGAAGATCTCGAGTTTTATGGAGTTTTCTAGGAGTATGATCACCAAAGAAACTTGTTTAGAATAAGAGATCTCATGTGAGAGGGGAGTTTTGAAGTTTAGGCATGGAAAAACTTACCAAAGGATGATGATAACCTTGAAGACTCCTCTTGAAATCCAAGAAAATTTCGTGACTTTGAATGGAGTGGAAGAGAGAAGTCTTGAGTGAATCTAGAGAGAGTTGAGATATTTTTGGAGTGTGTATGTGTGTATGGCCGAGAGTGAGAGAGAGGAAGAGAAGAGAAGTGATATTTGAGGTGATGTGCATGGAGGAATGGGAAATATTGCATGGATATCCTTTGGATAATAATGAGGTGGCATGCATTAAGTCGACTCTTCCATTTCCTCTTGGGCTTGGGTATTGGGCCGAAAACATGGAGGAAAAAAAAGAAATTTGGGCCTTTTGCTCCTAAGCCCAATATTTGAGTTAGCCTTGGGTATGTTTTTAGTCTAAAAGAATGTAGTAGGATTTTTTTATATTTTTATTGGACTAGTTTAGGTTATTCATGTATCAAGGCTTTTAATTCATTTCATTCTAGGTCCAACATGACCTAAAATGTTGAAATAAATAAATGTGGGTCCAATTAGAGCCCAATTAGGGTTCTAAGCCCATGCTAGTCTAATTGGAAGCTTATTGGTCCATTTGGATCCAATAGGGGAGTCCTAATCCAAAATGGATTTAACAAGGACTTTTAGGGTCTCCAATTGTTTGATGACTATTTGTAGTACTAGCATGTTGTATTTGATTGAAGTTTTTTATTCACATTAACTTGAAGGTATAGATTACATGGCACAAAATTTCCAGTTGTGACATAGACATAGCAAAGGGTTGTTGCAACGTTCATGAGTGCTTATGAACTACTTTTGAGCATTGGAACAAACCCGCGCTTGTTGGAATCACCTTATGGAATATGATGTAAAAGGGTGATCGCAAGACGATAATATCATATAGTCTTAAAACCTAGATATATGGTTTGTTATTTGTTAATTGATTGTACATTGATAATTCGAAAACACATCAGTAACTCGGTGTTATAAAACGCATTGTTGTGTATAGTTGGTTAATGAATAAGTAAATGCATATAAGTCGAAGTTTATCTGTAACTTTTATCTAAGAAGGTAAAAGCGATATCTCGGCCGCTCGATGATTTTATTTGACTTATGTGTTGGGCCCGGTCAGAACTGAATTGTTGTGTTCGATTAAGTTCTATGTCGAATAAATCAGAGATCGAGAAACCTAAATGCTTGACTAATCATTCCATAGAATTGTCAGAATGATATCTAATAGAGGACTGTACGATCCCTTATCTAAAGGACAAGATTGATTAGATCAGAGTTTGACAACGTCTTTGAGAGCTACGATTGCAAATCGAATTATACTTGTGCATATAGTTACTAGATTTATCCAAGTGGGAGACTGTTGGAATAGTGTCTAAGGCTGCAACTATATTAGGCAAGTATTTGACCCGGTTGTGCATGGTCCTTTTGGGTTGCCTTCACCATAGCAACTTGATAGGATGATTTAATAAGAGAGAATAAATATTATTAATATTTCATGAGAATAATATAAAGAATAATAATATTGTTATTTGATTAATATAAGTCATAAATTAATTAGAATTAATTTGGTGACTTAAAGAGATTAATTAAATAAGAGGGTATAAAACTGTCAATTGTTTGATAGTTAAACTTTAGACTGTAAATCCATATTGGATAAATGTTGGATGAATTCTAGAAGCTAAGGATAGCTTACAATCGTCCAAGTCTATCTAAGGAATGGATTTGGATTGCTTTAAGAGAAGATGATCCAATTAGGGTTTAAGTTGTAACCCTTAAGGAGTCTACAAGTATAAATAGACCCTATGGCAAAGGGAAATCGGCACTTCATCTAAAGTAGAGAACCCCTGGCCGAATTCCTCCCCTTTCCTCTCTCCCAAATCATCCTCTTTGCTATTTGGTGTTTGTAAGCCATTAGAGGAGTGACAATTGTGACTCTAGAAGCTCCAAGACAACAAGATCAAACAAGAGATTCAAAGGTATGATTCTAGATCTGATTTAATATTGTTCTTATACCTAATTAGTAATTAGAAGTCTTGGATTCAAAGAATGTTTAATTAGAAAGCCTAGATTCAAGCATTAAGGTTTTGCATGCGCACATAGGAAAGTTCTTATGGCTAAAACCCATCAGTATTCCCCCCTAAAAACTTAAGAAAACATGAAAATGTAGGAGTATGAACTCACCTTATGTGATTTCAGTAGATGAATGTTGGAGTAGGGAAGTGTTCAACTCAAGAACACTTGAAGATGCCTTGAAGATTTTTGAGAATCTAACACCAAAATGATGGAATTTGTGTAAGCAATCTATGATTGGAGTAGAATGGGGTGTAATAATCTTATGGAGGATGTTAATACTTACCAAAAGTAGAAGAAAAGCTTGGATAATGGCCTTGAATCTCGAATTTTAGAGAGAGAAAATGAGAGAAAATGAAGTTTGTTCTTGATGGAAGAATGAGAGCAAAATGAAAGAAATGTGAGGAGAGAGGAGGGTTTTCTAACCCTTGACCAAGTGTGTGGATGAAAAATGGTGGGAAAAGTATCATTAAATGACTAGGTATGGGCTGATGGTGAATAGTGACATGGAGTGGGTATTGGAGTGGTTGGTTGTGTCATAGAATAAAGAAAAGTCAACACTCAACCTTTGTACCTCACCCACTCTTCATGGATAAGGTTTTATCCCCAAAAACGTGATTGATTAATAAATATGGGGCCTTATATGTTAAAATAAAGTTGTGGATGAAAATCCCGCGTTAAAACAATTAAAAACGGGCCTAAAACGCAAAACTAGTTGAAAACCGGGTGAAAAAGAGCTTCCTGTGAGGCCTCTCGGTCCGAAGGGACCTTCGGCTCCTGAGAGGGTTCGGTCGCTTCTGATGCCTTCGCTTCTGACAAATTCGCTTCTGACAAGTTCGCTTCTGATGCCTTCGCTTCTGCCAAGTTCCCTTCTGATGCCTTCGCTTCTGACAAGTTCGCCTCTGATGCCTTCGCTTCTGACACCTTCGCTTCTGACAAGTTCGGTTCCTAAGAAGGGTTTCGGGTCCTTAAGTCTATTTTATCCGTTTTTACCCCGTTTTAAGCGGTTTTTGACCTAGTTAAGGGTCGGGATGGCCCGAAAGACTTCAGAAGGTTTAAGGAACTTTTGAGAGAGATTTGGGAGAGATTTCACATTCTTGGAGAGATTTCTCATACAAGGAGAGATTTGGGAGAGATTTGACATATGTGGAGAGATTTAGGAGAGATTTCACATACTTGGAGAGATTTCTCATATGGAGAGAGATTTGGGAGACATTCCTCATTCTTGGAGAGATTTCACATACAAGGAGAGATTTGGGAGAGATTTGACATACGTGGAGAGATTTGGGAGAGATTTCTCATATGGAGAGAGATTTAGGAGAGATTCCTCATTCTTGGAGAGATTTGGGAGAGTTTCGACATACGTGGAGAGATTTGAGAGAGATTCTAGATAATGAGAGATAGAGTGAAAACGATTGAGAGAGGTTTCGTGTGTGACATTTGTTAGTGTTTGGCTCCGCAACGCAAGGTCCGTAAGCCTCGTTAAGCCATGTTTAAGGATCTTACACACTCCCGATGAGTATGTAACATTGTTTTATCGGTTTTATTCATTACTTAACGTCGTTTTAGGTTAATGAAATCAAAGTATACAAACTTTTCAATTGATGATTTCTCATTAGAATAACGAGTTGTACGGAAATAACATAGCGTAAACCCTAGTACACAAGGGTTAATTGAGTTGACTGGTTTGACTTGTTGACTTTAGTTGACTTTGACTTGACCGGAAATTGACGGTTGTCACATCATCCCCCCGTTAGAGGGAATTTCATCCTGAAATTTGAATTTTAATTGGGGATTCAAGAATTTGGAGGAATGATGGGGGAAACTTTTCGTAGTACAAGAAATTAATTATGGTGAGGAACAACCCGCTTGATATCACATGACGACCTTGGAATTTCTTATTGTTTATGCTCCCTGTTTAATCCTTGGCATTACCACTATGAATACTTTATAACGTAGTTAGCAAGTTTCGTCATTACGAATGTTTCACAAATTGTGACGAAATTTGTATTATAAATCCTACCAGTTCCTTTATAACCGCTTGGTGTAAACTAGTCGGAAATCATTAAGATGGCAAGGGCATTCGGATGGGTGACCCCTCCGTAAGCCCACAACCAAACAAGGAACAAGGAATGAGGCAGAATCACGCATTCTAAGGCCATAGAATATTAATGATATATGACCATAATGTTTACACTAGCCATCATAGACTCGCTAGTAAAAACCCTGTGTTTTTATATATGTGATAAGACTTAGTTGAGTTTTGTCGTGTTCTCGAGATTCATGGTTGATATACTTTAATCGATGCTAGATTTAGCAAATAAAAGAAATTTAGAATTTAAACGTCGATGTTAGAAACACGCACTGATATTTACAGGCAGTTTCGAGGTGGTCTCTCCTGCGGTGATCGCAAGCACCCTTCCACCATCACTGGCATCTCCTGCTCTTGGGCGGTCCCTTTTAAAGTGTCCTGTTTCTCCACACTTGTAACAGGCTGGGCTTACTCCAAAGCCAGGGACCTGGTTGATGGGTCGTGCTGGTGCCTTATAGAAACGGACAATGTGCCCCTCTCTATCGCAATTTTTTCAATGCATCTTCCGGCAAGCCACAGTGTGATGAAAGTTACACTTGTTGCATTTCGGAAGGATTCCAGCGTATTGTTTTATGGGAGTTGGCGCGGTGAGGGTTGTGGCAGCATGAACAGTAACAATTTGTTGCTTCTTAGCGAAGTCCTGGGCTGGTTGGTCCTTCATGTTGTCCCAGAACTTTCTTTTGTTGTTCCATCCTCTTGCTTGGTTAAGGGTGGTTGTCGTAGTGTCATGGCTGGCATGATGGTCAATGAGTTGTTGTGCCAACTCATTGGCGCTGTCGACGGAAGTTGGTCTTGACGCCAACACGCTATCTTGAATTTCGGGGGGATAATCCCCAGAGGTATCGCTCCAACATTTTGTCTTCCAGGGTGACCATCGCGGGACAAAGGAGTGCTAGATCACATAATCGGGTGGTGTAAGTTGTAAGGTCAGAGCCTGTCAGTTTGAGATTCCACAGTTCTTGCTCCAGCTTTTGCACTTCACCTCTTGAGCAATATTCTTTCAGCATCATCTTCTTTAAGTCCTCCCAACTTAACGAGTTAGCCACTGCAAGCGTTAGTGAGTTAACGTGACTTTTCCACCAAGTGAGGGCCCGGCCAGAGAAAGTGTATGCTGCAAATTTGACCTTTCTTGCTTCGGGACATGCACAAATTTCACAGACCATTTCGGTCTTTTCGAACCATTGCATCAAGGTGATGACGCCCTCGCTTCCATTGAAAGAATCGGGTTTGGCACTAGTAAAGTCCTTGTACAAACATTCCCTCGTACGTTCTGTACTGTCCCCGTGGTTAGAGTTTGTGGCTCTAGATCCTGCACCACCGGTACCATTTGTACCAATTTGTGACATTGCAGCTGCCACGGCTGCTGTTACTGTAGCTTGGAACATTGTGGGATCAAACTGTGGAGGTGGCGTTGGAGGTGGTGGTGCTGTGCTGCCGGAATGTCTAGGTCTTTTCCTTGGTGGCATAGTTCTTTCATAAGTTTTTAAAAATGATCAGATGGTAAGTTCCCAATAATAAAGACAAGTCGGTTGTTATTGAACTAGATTTTTCTATATTGTGCTCTGACTTAAGAATGTCTTGCATGTAATTCATAAGGGAAGTCTGTATGAATGAATTTCATGAGTTTAGTAGGTTTTGTACGGGCATTAAGATTTACTCAACTTAGGATCATGTTTGTCCAAACACACTTAGCTGAGCAGTTTTGATGGGATGTGGTGCATTAGTGCTTGTATGATCGCACCATATAGGTCTGCGAAGAAGGCACCCTTTCACCAAAATATTTAAACGTGAGATGATAATGAGTCGTTAGAAAGAGCTATGTGTCGCGAGTTTTCTAACTAAGTTTTTCTTAGTTCATTTTGTAACGTATTTCGGTTGCTTTATGGTGTTTTGAAAACATTTCATAACGAGAGCCTATATATGATAAACTCATGTATTTTAGTAGTTGTGTGTCCACGTGAAACCTTGTAATTTGACCCAAGCTAGGTCCTTATAGTGACCAATTGATATATGCTTAGTTATATAATAAAGACTAAATAGACCTTCGAGTCTGTTAGGTATGTCCTATACCCATTTTGTTAATATGATTCTAGTAATTATGGTTTCAGTGAAAATTTTTGACTTTGATGCAGGTCTACCTCACATCTATGCAAGGAAAAGTTCTGATAGCAACTAGATCTCTCGATTAATATGACTGCTTAAATCGCAGTGTCGTGCTGATGCCTAGAATAGAGTAGCACCAACGCATACTCATGAACCTAATTTACAAGCTCTTGTGAGCGGTATGAACTCTACTCACGACGATCCATCCCTTGCGATGCCTGAGGAAAAGTCGATGCACCTTGCAGCTCTGCCAATCGATGCTTGGCTGCAATCCTCCTCTCTTTGGATGTCGTGTGTCTATCTTGTTACTCTCTTTCCTCTGCCCGAGATGTGATAAGGTTCTAAAAAGAATGTTGGCCTTTGAAATAGTAGTCTATCTCTGAGTCTCGGGTACGTGAGACAGTAGGGTTTTTAGTAGCGCGCAGTTTCCGAACTCGGGTTGTAGTCTACCTGTTTTAATCCTCGATGTTCACGATCTGTCGGGTCTTCGTCGGGAGGGCTCTATTAGTCGGCCCCCCGTGGTTGAGGTCATAGCACCCTCGTTGGTCTCCACATGGTGGTTGTTGTCATTGTTGTCGACATTCAACCCTCGATCATGGTTGCCTAACAGGGCACATGTTCGATGCAGTCGAAACGGTTCGCGGAAACCCTTGCTATGCATGGAGGATTGATTACCTCCGGTTCCGCTTCTTATTCTTCTCATAACCATTCACCATTTCTTGGTTTTGGATTGGGAAAGTAGGGGTCGCCCGGTAAGTAGGATCTTGCTATGTTGAACGTGCGAGAATAGGAGTAAAAACATAACTATTGGACGAACTATCTAGATAATTATTAGGTGACCTGTATCAGTTTATATCAATACTTATGTAGTGTGTACAAGTTATATGAAACCAAGGCAGGATAGTCCTTCGAATAGGTGACTCTAACTCCAGATCCACAATCCAACGAGAACAGGAAGTAAAGCAACGGTCACAGATTCTGATTCTATAACGGCTAAATTTCATATAACCTTAGCGTATCTACTTAACAACTATTGACCTACTTGATAGTGACCTGATTAGTTCTCATGTAAGCACTTATAGTAACACAAAATACTCCCATAGTATTTTAAACTCATGTTATGTTCAAATGTTCTCATTGTGGTAGTGTTGGTAAGTTTTTAGACTTGTCGCCATATCACAACCATTCTTGGGCATGTGCTAATCACTCCTCAGACCAGCATAGTTGATCAGGCTATGCCACTCCTAAGGCTGACCATACATCCCCGAGCTTACCTGCGATATTCAACAATCATTACTTTTGTTTTGTTCTAGAATGATGCTAACCTTAGTATGTATGCATGCATGTATACTTTTAACAAGAAACTTTTTATTTCTAAAAGTATAGTTGTTTTGAAAATTTTAAATCAGAGACCTTAGTCCCAATGCATTTAGAGTTTGTATATCTTATGTGGTTCGATATACTTAGTTCACTATAAACAATGCTCTGATACCAATTTGTCACACCCCCAAAACAAGGATGGCGGAAACGTTCGGGGGTGGAGGACTTCATGTATAGTATCACAACAACGAGTATAATAGTGCTCAAAGTAAATACAACCATCATAAATATAATTGAAAAAGTTACACCAAAGTATGTGTTTACATGTTTCAAAATCAATTACATTATGATGACAAAATAAATTGTTTGACGATTTAACGTCCCATCCTCAAGGCATTGATGTTTTCCTGTTTCACTGATTTCCTAAGAATACAAGTAGTTTTGAAAAAGTGTCAACAATTAAGTTGGTGAGTTCATAAGAGTTTTGTTTTAGAATGAAAACATTTTCTTGTAAAAGTAACAAAGTATGTTTCCAGAAAATCCAATATTTTCCTTATTATGTATGAAATGAATGCTTCTATGTTATGCGATAATTAATCCTAGAAAGACCCATAGAGTCATTCTATAATCACTCAGCGTATATAAATTATATAAAAATTTAGTTAAATAAACCGTTGAATATAATGGGTATGCCCCAGGTCCACAACCAAACAAGGAACAGGATATAAGGTGGGCCCACCAATTCTAAGTCGATTGTGACTAGATTCTTATATAACTCCAGCATATACACTTAACAATTCTAGCTAAACTCTAATAATTCTAGATGAAATATGGTTTTAATATCATGAAAACTATTTCATGTTAACCTGGTACTTTGTATTTGTACCCCTTTTTGTATGAAAACCTGGTACTTTTTATTTGTACCCCTTTTTGTATAAAATCGGTACTTTGTATTTGTACCCCTTTTTGTATAAAGCCGGTACTTTGTATTTGTACCCCTCTTCGTGTGAAAACCTGGTACTTTGTTTTTGTACCTCTTTTTGTATACAACCAGTACTTAGTATTTGTACCCCTTTTCGTATAAAACCGGTACTTTGTATTTGTACCCCTTTTCGTATGAAAACCTTTTGTAATGTAAATGAACATAAACTATACCTGTTATAGTTTATCAAGATTTTTGAAATGTATAAGCAACCTAACTATACCTATTATAGTTTAGTATGTTTGTTTGTGGTGTATAAGAACCTTTTTCTATGTAAGTCGAATGTATAGCAAAATATAACTATGTTTATCTTGCTTTGTTTTGTCCTAATGGTAATGATGGCGGACTCTTACAATTCAGTGAGTATTTTCTTTTATATAATTATACCACAACAAGAAACACATGCAAAATATGAAGTCATCAAAGATTTAACACTTTGCTCAACATGTTACAAAGTGTGTTGAAAGTTATAAGTTGTTAACAAGTTTTTTAACTTTTCTACATTCTTTTAGAAAGATCATAGAAAAATCATACGAAGTCGAAAATTTAATCCGTAAATTCTAAAATTTCCTAAAATGTGTCTAGTTTATTCATAATTTTTATCATGCTTTTTGATGACCTTCAACTTGTGTGAAAAAGTACATAATCACAGACTGGTCCGGATTGATGTTTGAAATGATAGGCAGCTTTGTAAAAATCACCATAAATTGTAGAAAAATCGTATGGAGATGTGCAAGTAGTCATTTTAAAGCTACGAATTTGAACTATTTGAAACTAATATATTTTTGAAAACTAAGGTGTTTAAGTTGTCCAAAACAGTCCGTGAATGGAGTCCAACTTTTCTGATGAAAGCTGTTAGAAAAGTTTAGTTATGTGCTTGGTGTTTTAACTTGTATTCCCCACCTTAAAACTTAAGAAAACATGAAAATGTAGGGGTATGAACTCACCTTATGTGATTGCATTAGATGAATGTTGGAGTAGGGAAGTGTTCAACTCAAGAACACTTGAAGATGCCTTGAATATTTTTGAGAATCTAACACCAAAATGATGGAATTTGTGTAAGCAATCTATGATTGGAGTAGAATGGGGTGTAATAATCGTATGGAGGATGTTAATACTTACCAAAAGTATAAGAAAATCTTGGATAATGGCCTTGAATCTCGAATTTTAGAGAGACAAAATGAGAGAAAATGAAGTTTGTTCTTGATGGAAGAATGAGAGGAAATGAAAGAAATGTGAGGAGAGAGGAGGGTTTTCTAACCCTAACCAAGTGTGTGGATGAAAAATGGTGGGAAAAGTACCATTAAATGACTAGGTACGGGCTGATGGTGAATAGTAACATGGAGTGGGTATGGGAGTAGTTGCTTGTGTCATAGAATAAAGAAAAGTCAACACTCAACCTTTGTACCTCACCCACTCTTCATGGATAACGTTTTACCCCCAAAAACATGATTAATTAATAAATATGGGGCCTTATATATTAAAATAAAGTTTTTGGTGAAAATCCCAAGTTAAAACAATTAAAAACGGGCCTACAACACAAAACTTGTCGAAACCCGGGTGAAAAAGAGCTTCCTGCGAGGCCTCTCGGTCCTAGGCCGAGGTTCGGTCCGAAGGGACATTCGGCTCCTGAGAGGGTTCGGTCGCTTCTGATGCCATCGCTTCTGACAAGTTCGCTTCTCATGCCTCCGCTTCTGATTCCTTCGCTTCTGACAAGTTCGCTTGTGATGCCTTCACTTCCGACAAGTTCACTTCTGACAAGTTCACTTCTGATACCTTCGCTTTTGATGCCTTCGCTTCTGATGACTTCGCTTCTGACACCTTCGCTTCTGATAAGTTCGGTTCCTAAGAGGGGTTTCGGGTCCTTAAGAGGGTATGGCTCCTTAAGAGGGGTTTCGGATCCTTAAGTCTACTTTATCCATTTTTACCCCGTTTTAAGCGGTTTTTGACCTGGTTAAGGGTCGGGATGGCCCGAAAGACTTCAAAAATTTAAGGAACTTTTGAGAGAGATCTGGTAGAGATTTCACATTCTTGGAGAGATTTCTCATACAAGGGGAGATTTGGGAGAGATTTAACATACGTGGAGAGATTTGGGAGAGATTTCACATACTTGAGGACATTTCTCATATGGAGAGAGATTTGCGAGAGATTCCTCATTCTTGGAGAGATTTCTCATACAAGCAGAGATTTAGGAGAGATTTGACATACGTGGAGAGATTTGGGAGAGATTTCACATACATGGAGAGATTTCTCATATCGAGAGAGATTTGGGAGGGATTCCTCATTCTTGGAGAGATTTGGGAGAGATTCCTCATTCTTGGAGAGATTTGGGAGAGTTTTGACATACGTGGAGAAATTTGAGAGTGATTCTAAATAAAGAGAGATAGAGTGAAAACGATTGAGAGAGGTTTCGTGTGTGACATTTGTGAGTGTTTGGCTTCGTAACGCAAGGTCCGTAAGCCCCGTTAAGCCATGTTTAAGGATCTTACACACTCCCGATGAGTATGTAACATTGTTTTATCGGTTTGGTTCATTACTTAACGCCGTTTTAGGTTAATGAAATCTAAGTATACAAACTTTTCAATTGATGATTTCCCATTATAATAACGAGTTATACGGAAATAACATAGCGTAAACCTTAGTACACAAGGGTTAATTGAGTTGACTGGTTTGACTTGTTGACTTTAATTGACTTTGACTTGACCGGAAATTGACGGTTGTCACATCATCCCCCCGTTAGATGGAATTTCATCCCGAAATTTGCATTTTGATTGGGGATTCAATAATTTGGAGGAATGATGGGGGAAACTTTCGTAGTACAAGAAATTGATTATGGTGAGGAACAACCCGCCTGATGTCACATGACGACCTTGGAATTTCTTATGGTTTATGCTCCCTGTTTAATCCTTGGCATTACCACTATGAATACTTTATAACGTAGTTAGCGAGTTCAATCATTACGAATGTTTCACCATTTGTGACGAAATTTGTATTATAAATCCTACCAGTTCCTTTATAACCGCTTGGTGTAAACTAGTCGGATATCATTAAGATTGCAAGGGCATTCGGATGGGTGACCCCGCCTTAAGCCCACAACCAAACAAGGAACAGGGAATGAGGCGGAATCACGCATTCTAAGTCCATAGAATCTTAATGATATATGACCATAATGTTTACACTAGACATCATAGACTCACTAGTAAAAACCCTATGTTTTTATATATGTGATAAGACTTAGTTGAGTTTTGCCGTGTTCTCGAGATTCATGGTCGATATACTTTAATCGATGCTAGATTTAGCAAATAAAAGAAATTTAGAATTTAAATGTTGATGTTAGAAACACGTAATGATATTTACGGGCAGTTCCGGGGTGGTCTCTCTTGCTATGATCGCAAGCACCCTTCCACCATCACTGGCATCTCTTGCTCTCGGGCGGTCCCTTTTAAAGTGTCCCGTTTCTCCGCACTTGTAACAGGCCGCGCTTACTCCAAAGCCAGGGACCTGGTTGATGGGTCGTGCTGGTGCCTTCCAGAAACGGACAGTGTGCCCCTCTCTGTCGCAATTTTTGCAACGCATCTTCTGGCAAGCCCCACTGTGATGGAAGTTACACTTGTTGCATTTCGGAAGGATTCCAGCGTATTGTTTTATGGGAGTTGGCGCGGTGAGGGTTGTGGCAGCATGAACAGTAACAATTTGTTGCTTCTTAGTGAAGTCCTGGGCTGGTTGGTCCTTCTTGTTGTCCCAAAACTTTCTTTTGTTGTTCCCTCCTCTTACTTGGTTAAGGGTGGTTGTCGTAGTGTCATGGCTGGCATGATGGTCGATGAGTTGTTGTGCCAACTCCTTGGCGCTGTCGACAGAAGTTGGTCTTGAGGCCAACACGCTATCTTGAATTTAGGGGGACAATTTCCAAAGGTATCGGTCCAACTTTTTGTCTTCCGGGGTGACCATCGCGGGACGAAGGAGTGCTAGATCACAGAATCGGGTGGTGTAAGGTGTAAGGTCGGAGCCTGTCATTTTGAGATTCCACAGTTCTTGCTCCAGCTTTTGCACTTCGCCTCTTGAGCAATATTCTTTCAGCATCATCTTCTTTAAGTCCTCCCAACTTAATGAGTTAGCCACTGCAAGCGTTAGTGAGTTAACGTGACTTTTCCACGAAGTGAGGGCCCGGCCAAAGAAAGTGTATGCTGCAAATTTGACCTTGCTAACTTCGGTGCATGCACAAATTTCAAAGACCGTTTCGGTCATTTCGAACCATTCCATCAAGGTGATGACACCCTCGCTTCCATTGAAAGAATCGGGTTTGGCACTAGTAAAGTCCTTGTACGAACATCCCCTCGTACGTCCTGTACTGTCCCCGAGGTTAGAGATTGTGGCTCCAGATCCTACACCACCGGTACCATTTGTACTAATTTGTGACAATGCAGCGGCCACGGCTGCTGTTACTTCAGCTTGGAACATTGCAGGATCAAACTGTGGAGGTGGCGTTGGAGGTGGTGGTGCTATGCTACCGGAAGGTCTGGATCTTTTCCTTGGTGACATAGTTCTGTCATAAGTTTGTAAAAATGATAAGATGGTAAGTTCCCAATAGTAAAGACAAGTCAGTTGTTATTGAACAAGATTTTTCTGTATTATGCTCCGACTTAATAATGTCTTGCATGTAATTCATAAGGGAAGTTCGTATGAATGAATTTCATGAGTTTAGTAGGTTTTGTATGGGCGTTAAGATTTACTCAACTTAGGATCATGTATGTCCAAACACCCTTAGCAGAGGAGTTTTGATGGGATCTGATGCATTAGTACTGGTATGATCGCACCCTATAGGTCTACGAAGAAGGCACCCTTTCACCAAAATGTTTAAAGGTGAGATGATAATGAGTCGTTAGAAAGGGCTATGTGTCGCGAGTTTTCTAACTAAGTTTTTCTAAGTTCATTTTGTAACGGATTTCGGTTGCTTTATGGTGTTTTGAAAACATTTCATAACGAGAGCCTATATATGATAAACTCATGTATTTTAGTAGTTCTGTGTCCACGTGAAACCTTGTAATTTGACCCAAGCTAGGTCCTTATAATGACCAATTGATGTATGCTTAGTTATATAATAAAGACTAAATAGACCTTCGAGTCTGTTAGGTATGTCCTAAACCCATTTTGTTAATATGATTCTAGTAATTATGGTTTCAGCAAATTTTTTTGACTTCGATGCAGGTCTACCTCACATCTATAATATGACTGCTTAAATCGCAGTGTCATGCTGACGCCTAGAATAGAGTAGCACCAACGCATACTCATGAACCTAATTTACAAGTTCTTGTGAGCGGTATGAACTCTACTCACGACTAGCCATCCCTTGTGATGCCTGAGGCAAAGTTAATGCACCTTGCAGTTCTGCCAATCGTTGCTTGGCTGCAATCCTCCTCTCTTTGGATGCCATGTGTCTATCCTGTTACTTTCTTTCCTCTGCCCGAGTTGCGATAAGGTTCTAAAAAGAATGTTGGCCTCTAAAATAGTAGTCTATCTCTGAGTCTCGGGTACGTGAGACAGTAGGGTTTTTAGTAGCGTGCAGTTTCCGAACTCAGGTTGTAGTCTACCTGTTTTAATCCCCGATGTTCGCGATCTGCCGGGTCTTTGCCGGGAGGGCTCTATCAGTCGGCCCCCCGTGGTTGAGGTCATAGCACCCTCGTTGGTCTCCCCATGGTGGTTGTTGTCATTGTTGTCGACATTCAACCCTCGATCACGATTGCCTAACGGGGCACAGATTCGATGTAGTCGAAAAGGTTCGCGGAAACCCTTGCTATGCATGGAGGATTGATTACCTCCGGTTCCGCTTCTGATTCTTCTCATAACCATTCACCATTTCTCGGGTTCAGATTGGGAAAGTAAAGGTCGCCCGGTAAGTAGGATCTTGCTATGTTGAACGTGCGAGAATAGGAGTAAGAAGATAATTATTGGACGAACTATCTAGATAATTATTAGGTGACCTGTATCAGTTTATATCAATACATATGTAGTGTATACAAGTTATATGAAACCATGGAAGGATAGTCCTTCGAATAGGTGACTCTAACTCCAAATCCACAATCCAACGAAAACAAGAAGTAAAGCAACGGTCACAGATTCTGATTCTATAACGCCTAAATTTCATATAACCTTAGATTATCTACTTAACAACTATTGACCTACTTGATAGAGACCTGATAAGTTCTCATGTAAGCACTTATAGTAACACAAAATACTCCCATAGTATTTTAAACTCATGTTCTGTTCTAATGTTCTCATTGTGGTAGTGTTGGTAATTTTTTAGACTTGTCGCCATATCACAACCATTCTTAGGCATGTGCTAATCACTCCTCGAACCAACATAGTTGATCAGGCTATGCTACTCCCAAGACTGACCATACATCCCCAAGCTTACCTATAATATTCAACAATCATTACTTTTGTTTTGTTCTAGAATGATGCTAACCTTAGTATGTATGCATGCATGTATACTTTTAACAAGAAATTATTTATTTCTAAAAGTATAGTTGTTTTGAAAACTTTAAATCAGAGACCATAGTCCCAATGCATTTGTAGTTTGTATATCATATGTGGTTCGATATACTTAGTTCACTATAAACGATGCTCTGATACCAATCTGTCACACCCCCAAACCAAGGATGGCGGAAACGTTCGGGGGTGGAGGACTTCATGTATAGTATCACAACAACGAGTATAATAGTGCTCAAAGTAAATACAACCATCATAAATATAATTCAAAAGGTTACACCAAAGTATGTGTTTACATGTTTCAAAATCAATTACATTATGATGAAAAAATAAATTGTTTGACGATTTAACGTCCCATCCTCAAGGTGCTGATGTTTTCCTGTTTCACTGATATCCTAAGAATACAAGTAGTTTTGAAAACGTGTCAACAATTAAGTTGGTGAATTCATAAGAGTTTTGTTTTAGAATGAAACTGTTTTCCTTGTAAAAGTAACAAAGTATGTTTCCATAAAATCCAATATTTTCCTTATTATGTATGAAATGAATGCTTCTATGTTATGCGATAATGAATCCCAGAAAGACCCATAGATTCCTTCTATAATCACTCAGCGTATATAAATTATATAAAAATTTAGTTAAATAAACCGTTGAATATAATGGGTCTGCCCCAGGTCCACAACCAAACAAGGAACAGGAGATAATGCGGGCCCACCAATTGTAAATCGATTGTGACTACATTGTTATATAACTCTAGCATATACACTTAGCAATTATAGCTGAAGTCTAACAATTCTAGATGAAATATAGTTTTAATATCATGAAAACTATTTCATGTGAATCTGGTACTTTGTATTTGTACCCCTTTTTGTATGAAAACCTGGTACTTTGTATTTGTACCCCTTTTTTGTATAAAACCGGTACTTTGTATTTGTACCCATTTTCGTATAAAGTCGGTACTTTGTATTTGTACCCCTTTCTGTATACAACCAGTACTTTGTATTTGTATCCCTTTTCGTATAAAACCGGTACTTTGTATTTGTACCCCTTTTCGTATAAAACCGGTACTTTGTATTTGTAACCTTTTCGTATGAAAACCTTTTGTAATGTAAATGAACATAAACTATACCTATTATAGCTTATCAAGATGTTTGAAATGTATAAGCAACCTAACTATACCTATTATATTTTAGTATGTTTGTTTGTGGTGTATAGGAACCCTTTTCTATGTAAGTCGAATGTATAGAAAAATATAACTATTTTTATCTTGCTTTGTTTTCTATTAATGGTAATGGTGGAGGATTCTTACAATTCAGTGAGTATTTTCTGTTATATAATTATTCCAGAACAAGAAACACATGCAAAATATGAAGTCATCAAAGATTTAACACTTTGCTCAACATGTTACAATGTGTGTTGAAAGTTATAAGCTGTTAACGAGTTTTTAACTTTTCTACACTGTTTTATAAAGATCATAGAAAAATCATACGCAGTGAAAAACTAAATCCGTAAATTGTGATAGTTCCTAAAATGTGTCTAGTTTATTCATAATTTTTATCATGATTTTCTATGACTTTCAACTTGTGTAAAAAAGTACATAATCACAGACTGGTCCGGATTGATGTTTGAAATGATAGGCAGTTCTATAAAAATCACCATAAATTGTAGAAACGTCATATGGAGATGTGCAAGTAGTCATTTTAAAACTAAGAACTTGAACGAATTTCACCTAATACAGTTTTTAAAACTAAAATGTTTAATTTGTCCAAAACAGTCTGTTAATGGAGTCCAACTTTTCTGATGAAAGTTGTTAGAAAAGTTTAGTTATGTTCTTGGTGTTTTAACTTGTATTCCCCCCCCCCCCTAAAAACTTAAGAAAACATGAAAATGTAGGGTTATGAACACACCTTATGTGATTTCAGTAGATGAATGTTGGAGTAGGGAAGTGTTCAACTCAAGAACACTTGAAGATGCCTTGAAGATTTTTGAGAATCTAACACCAAAATGATGGAATTTGTGTAAGCAATCTATGATTGGAGTAGAATGGGGTGTAATAATCGTATAGAGGATGTAAATACTTACCAAAAGTAGCAGAAAAGCTTGGATAATGGCCTTGAATCTCGAATTTTTGAGAGAGAAAATGAGAGAAAATGAAGTTTGTTCTTGATGGAAGAATAAGAGGAAAAGAAAGAAATGTGAGGAGAGAGGAGGGTTTTCTAACCCTTGACCAAGTGTGTGGATGAAAAATTGTGGGAAAAGTACCATTAAATGACTAGGTATGGGCTGATGGTGAATACTGACATTGAGTGGGTATGGGAGTGGTTGTTTGTGTCATAGAATAAAGAAAAGTCAACACTCAACCTTTGTACCTCACCCACTCTTCATGGATAAGGTTTTATCCCCAAAAATGTGATTAATTAATAAATATGGGCCTTCTATGTTAAAATAAAGTTTTGTGTCACAATCCCGCGTTAAAACAATTAAAAACGGGCCTAAAACACAAAACTAGTCGAAAACCGGGTGAAAAAGAGCTTCCTGCGAGGCCTCTCGGTCCTAGGCCGAGGTTCGGTCCTAAGGGACCTTCGGCTCCTGAGAGGGTTCGGTCGCTTCTGATGCCTTCGCTTCTGACAAGTTCGCTTCTGACATGTTCGCTTCTGATGCCTTCGCTTCTGATAAGTTCGCTTCTAATGCCTTCGCTTCTGATGACTTTGCTTCTGACACCTTCGTTTCTGACAAGTTCGGTTCCTAAGAGGGGTTTCTGGTCCTTAAGAGGATTCAGGTCCTTAATAGGGGTTTCGGGTCCTTAAGTCTATTTTATCCGTTTTTACCCCGTTTTAAGCGGTTTTTGACCTGGTTATGGGTCGGGATGGCCCGAAAGACTACAAAAAGTTTAAGGAACTTTTGAGAGAGATTTGGGAGAGATTTCACATTCTTGGAGAGATTTCTCATACAACGAGAGATTTGGGAGAGATTTGACATACATGGAGAGATTTGGGAGAGATTTCACATACTTGAAGAGATTTCTCATATGGAGAGACATTTGGGAGAGATTCCTCATTCTTGGAGAGGTTTCTCATACAAGGAGAGATTTGGGAGAGATTTGACATACATGGAGAGATTTGGGAGAGATTTCACATACACGGAGAGATTTCTCATATGGAGAGAGATCTGGGAGAGATTCCTCATTTTTGGAGAGATTTGGGAGAGACTCCTCATTCTTGGAGAGATTTGGGAGAGTTTTGACATACGTGGAGAGATTTGAGATAGATTCTAGATAAAGAGAGATAGAGTGAAAACGATTGAGAGAGGTTTCGTGTGTGACATTTGTGAGTTTTTGGCTCCGCAACGCAAGGTCCGTAAGCCCCGTTAAGCCATGTTTAAGGATCTTAAACACTCCCGATGAGTATGTAACATTGTTTTATCGGTTTGGTTCAATACTTAATGTCGTTTTAGGTTAATGAAATCTAAGTATACAAACTTTTCAATTGATGATTTCTCATTAGAATAATGAGTTGTACGGAAATAACATAGCGTAAACCCTAGTACACAAGGGTTAATTAAGTTGACTGGTTTGACTTGTTGACTTTAGTTGACTTTGACTGGACCGGAAATTAACGCTTGTCACATCATCCCCCCGTTAGAGGGAATTTCATCCCGAAATTTACATTTGATTGGGGATTCAAGAATTTGGAGGAATGATGGGGGAAACTTTTCGTAGTACAAGAAATTGATTACGGTGAGGAACAACCCGCCAGATGTCACATGACGACCTTGGAATTTCTTATTGTTTATGGTCCCTGTTTAATCCTTGGCATTACCACTATGAATACTTTATAACGTAGTTAGCGAGTTCTGTCATTACGAATGTTTCACAAATTGTAAAGAAATTTGTAATATAAATTCTACCAGTTCCTTTATAACCGCTTGGTATACACTAGTCGGATATTATTAAGATTGCAAGGGCATTCGGATGGGTGACCCCGCCTTAAGCCCACAACCAAACAAGGAACAGGGAATGAGGCGGAATCATGCATTCTAAGTCCATAGAATCTTAATGATATATGACCATAATGTTTACACTTGCCATCATAGACTCACTAGTAAAAACCCTGTGTTTGTATATATGTGATACGACTTAGTTGAGTTTTGCTGTATTCTTGAGATTCATGGTCGATACACTTTAATCGATGCTAGATTTAGCAAATAAAAGAAATTTAGAATTTAAACGTCGATGTTAGAAACACATACTGATATTTACGGGCAGTTTCGGGGTGGTCTCTCTTGCTATGATCGCAAGCACCCTTCCACCATCACTGGCATCTCTTGCTCTCGGGCGGTCCCTTTTAAAGTGTCCCGTTTCTCCGCACTTGTAACAGGCCGGGCTTACTCCAAAGCCAGGGACCTAGTTGATTGGTCGTGCTGGTGCCTTAGAGAAATGGACAGTGTGCCCCCTCTCTGTCGCAATTTTTGCAATGCATCTTCTGGCAAGCCCCAGTGTGATGGAAGTTACACTTGTTGCATTTCGGAAGGATTCCAGCGTATTATTTTATGGGAGTTGGCATGGTGAGGGTTGTGGCAGCATGAACAGTAACAATCTGTTGCTTCTTAGCGAAGTCCTGGGCTGGTTGGTCCTTCTTGTTGTCCCACAACTTTCTTTTGTTGTTCCCTTCTCTTGCTTGGTTAAGGGTGGTTGTCGTAGTGTCATGGCTGGCATGATGGTCGATGAGTTGTTGTGCTAACTCCTTGGCGCTGTCGACAGAAGCTGGTCTTGAGGCCAACACGCTATCTTGAATTTAGGGGACAATCCCCAGAGGTATCGCTCCAACTTTGTGTCTTCCGGGGTGACCATCGCGGGACAAAGGAGTGCTAGATCACACAATCGGGTGGTGTAAGTTGTAAGGTCGGAGCCTGTCATTTTGAGATTCCACAGTTCGTGCTCCAGCTTTTGCACTTTGCCTCTTGAGCAATATTCTTTCAGCATCATCTTCTTTAATTCCTCCCAACTTAGTGAGTTAACGTGACTTTTCCACCAAGTGAGGGCCCGGCCAAAGAAAGTGTATCCTTCAAATTTGACCTTGCTTGCTTCGGGGCATGCACAAATTTCAAAGACCGTTTCGGTCTTTTCGAACCATTGCATCAAGGTGATGACGCCCTCGCTTCCATTGAAAGAATCGGGTTTGGCACTAGTAAAGTCCTTGTACGAGCATTCCCTCGTACGTCCTGTACTGTCCCCGTGGTTAGAGTTTGTGGCTCCAGATCCTGCACCACCGGTACCATTTGTACCAATTTGTGACATTGCAGCTGCTACGGCTGCTGTTACTGCAGCTTGGAACATTGCGGGATCAAACTGTGGAGGTGGTGTTGTAGGTGGTGGTGCTGTGCTGCCGGAAGGTCTGGGTCTTTTCCTTGGTGGCATAGTTCTGTCATAAGTTTGTAAAAATGATCAGATGGTAAGTTCCCAATAGTAAAGACAAGTCGGTTGTTATTGAACTAGATTTTTCTGTATTATGCTCCGACTTAAGAATGTCTTGCATGTAATTCATAAGGGAAGTCCGTATGAATGAATTTCATGAGTTTAGTAGGTTTTGTACGGGCATTAAGATTTACTCAACTTAGGATCATGTTTGTCCAAACACACTTAGCTGAGGAGTTTTGATGGGATCCTGTGCATTAGTGCTGGTATGATCGCACCCTATAAGTCTACGAAGAAGGCACCCTTTCACCAAAATGTTTAAGGGTGAGATGATAATCAGTCGTTAGAAAGAGCTATGTGTCGCGAGTTTTCTAAATAAGTTTTTCTTAGTTCATTTTGTAACGTATTTCGGTTGCTTTATGGTGTTTTGAAAACATTTCATAACGAGAGCCTATATATGATAAACTCATGTATTTTAGTAGTTGTGTGTCCACGTGAAACCTTGTAATTTGACCCAAGCTAGGTCCTTATAGTGACCAATATATGTATGCTTAGTTATATAATAAAGACTAAATAGACCTTCGAGTCTGTTAGGTATGTCCTATACCCATTTTGTTAATATGATTCTAGTAATTATGGTTTTAGTGAAAATTTTTGACTTCGATGCAGGTCTACCTCACATCTATGCAAGGAAAAGTTCTGATAGCAACTAGATCTCTCGGTTAATATGACTGCTTAAATCGCAGTGTCGTGCTTATGCCTAGAATAGAGTAGCACCAACGCATACTCATGAACCTAATTTACAAGGTCTTGTGAGCGGTATGAACTCTTCTCACGGCGATCTGTCCCTTGTGATGCCTGAGGCAAAGTCGATGCACCTTGCAGCTCTGCCAATCGATGCTTGGCTGCAATCCTCCTCTCTTTGGATGTCGTGTGTCTATCCTGCTACTCTTTTGCCTCTGCCCGAGATGTGATAAGGTTCTAAAAAGAATGTTGGCCTCTGAAATAGTACTCTATCTCCGAGTCTCGGGTACGTGAGATAGTAGGGTCTGTAGTAGCGCGCAGTTTCCGAACTCGGGATGTAGTCTACCAGTTTTAATCCCCGATGTTCGCGATCTATCGGGTCTTCGCCGGGAGGGCTCTATCAGTCGGTCCCCCATGGTTGAGATCATAGCGCCCTCGTTGGTATCTACATGGTGGTTGTTGTCATTGCTGTCGACATTCAACCCTCGATCACGGTTGCCAAACGGGGCACGGGTTCGATGTAATCGAAATGGTTCACAGAAACCCTTGCTATGCATCGAGGATTGATTACCTCCGGTTCCGCTTCTGATTCTTCTCATAACCATTCACCATTTCTCGGGTTAGGATTGGGATAGTAGGGGTCGCCCGGTAAGTAGGATCTTGCTATGTTGAACGTGCGAGAATAGGAGTAAAAACATAACAATTGGACGAACTATCTAGATAATTATTAGGTGACCTGTATCAGTTTATATCAATACTTATGTAGTGTGTACAAGTTATATGAAACCAAGGCAGGATATTCCTTCGAATAGGTGACTCTAACTCCAAATCCACAATCCAACGAGAACAGGAAGTAAAGCAACGGTCACAGATTCTGAGTCTATAATGCCTAAATTTCATATAACCTTAGCGTATCTACTTGACAACTATTGACCTACTTGATAGAGACTAGATTAGTTCTCATGTAAGCACTTATAGTAACACAAAATACTCCCATAGTATTTTAAACTCATGTTGTGTTCTAATGTTCTCATTGTGGTAGTGTTGGTAAGTTTTTAGACTTGTCGCTATATCACAACCATTCTTGGGCATGTGCTAATCACTCCTCGGACCAGCATAGTTGATCAGGCTATGCCACTCCCAAGACTGACCATACATCCCTGAGCTTACCTGTGATATACAATAATCATTACTTTTGTTTTGTACTAGAATGATGCTAACCTTAGTATGTATGCATGCATGTATACTTTTAACTAGAAACTATTTATTTCTAAAAGTATAGTTGTTTTGAAAACTTTAAATCAGAGACCTAAGTCCCAATGCATTTATAGTTTGTATATCTTATGTGGTTCGATATCCTTAGTTCACCATAAACAAAGCTCTGATACCAATCTGTCACACCCCCAAACCAAGGATGGCGGAAACGTTCGGGGGTAGAGGACTTCATGTATAGTATCACAACAACGAGTATAATAGTGCTCAAAGTAAATACAACCATCATAAATATAATTGAAAAAGTTACACCAAAGTATGTGTTCACATGTTTCAAAATCAATTACATTATGATGACAAAATAAATTGTTTGACGATTTAACGTCCCATCCTCAAGGCACTGATGTTTTCCTATTTCACTAATTTCCTGAGAATACAAGTAGTTTTCAAAGTGTCAACAATTAAGTTGGTGAGTTCATAAGAGTTTTGTTTTAGAATGAAACCGTTTTCCTTGTAAAAGTAACAAAGTATGTTTCAAGAAAATCCAATATTTTTTCTTATTATGTATGAAATGAATGCTTCTATGTTATGCGATAATGAATCCTAGAAAGACCCATAGATTCCTTCTATAATCACTCAGCGGATATAAATTATATAAAAATTTGGTTAAATAAACCGTTGAATATAATGGATCTGCCCCAGGTCCACAACCAAACAAGGAACAAGAGATAAGGCAGGCCCAGCAATTTTAAGTCGATTGTGACTAGATTCTTATATAACTCTAGCATATACACTTAGCGATTATAGCTGAATTCTAACAATTCTAGATGAAATATAGTTTTAATATCATGAAAACAATTTCATGTGAACCTGGTACTTTGTATTTGTTCCCATTTTTGTATGAAAACCTGGTACTTTGTATTTGTACCCCTTTTTGTATAAAACCGGTACTTTGTATTTGTACCCCTTTTCGTATAAAGCCTGTACTTTGTATTTGTACCCTTTTTCGTATGAAAACCTGGTACTTAGTATTTGTACCCCTTTTTGTATACAACCAGTACTTTGTATTTGTACCCCTTTTCGTATAAAACCGGTACTTTTTATTTGTACCCCTTTTCGTATGAAAACCTTTTGTAATGTAAATGAACATAAACTATACCGGTTGTAGTTTATCAAGATTTTTGAAATGTATAAGCAACCTAACTATACCTATTATAGTTTAGTATGTTTGTGTGTGGTGTATAAGAACCCTTTTCTATGTAAGTCGAATGTATAGCAAAATATAACTATGTTTATCTTGCTTTGTTTTGTACTAATGGTAATGATGGAGGATTCTTACAATTCAGTGAGTACTTTCTGTTATATAATTTTACCACAACAGGAAACACATGCAAAATATGAAGTCATCAAAGATTTAACACTTTGCTCAACATGTTACAAAGTTTGTTGAAAGTTATAAGCTGTTAACTAGTTTTTAACTTTTCTACACTGTTTTAGAAAGATCATAGAAAAATCATATGAAGTTGAAAACTGAATCCGTAAATTCTGAGAGTTCCTAAATGTGTCTAGTTTATTCATAATTTTTATCATGATTTTTGATGGCCTTCAACTTGTGTGAAAAAGTACATAATCACAAAATGGTCCGGATTGATGTTTGAAATGATAGGTAGTTTTCTAAAAATCACCATAACTTATAGAAAAATCATATTGAGATGTGCAAGTAGTCATTTTAAAGCTAAGAACTTGAACTATTTTCAACTAAGACAGTTTTGAAAACTAAAATGCCTAAGTTTTCCAAAACAGTCCGTGAATGGAGTCCAACTTTTCTGATGAAAGCTGTTAGAAATGTTTAGTTATGTTCTTGGTGTTTTAACTTGTATTTCCCCCCCCCCCCCTAAAAACTTAAGAAAACATGAAAATGTAGGGGTATGAACTCACCTTATGTGATTTCAGTAGATGAATGTTGGAGTAGGGAAGTGTTCAACTCAAGAACACTTGAAGATGCCTTGAAGATTTTTGAGAATCTAACACCAAAATGATGGAATTTGTGTAAGCAATCTATGATTGGAGTAGAATGGGGTGTAATAATCGTGTGGAGGATGTTAATACTTACCAAAAGTAGAAGAAAAGCTTGGATAATGGCCTTGAATCTCGAATTTTAGAGAGAAAAAATGAGAGAAAATGAAGTTTGTTCTTGATGGAAGAATGAGAGCACATGAAAGAAATGTGAGGAGAAAGGAGGGTTTGCTAACCCTTGACCAAGTGTGTGGATGAAAAATGGTGGGAAAAGTACCATTAAATGACTAGGTATGGTCTGATGGTGAATAGTGACACGGAGTGGGTATGAGAGTGGTTGCTTGTGTCATAGAATAAAGAAAAGTCAACACTCAACCTTTGTACCTCACCCACTCTTCATGGATAAGGTTTTATCCCCAAAAACGTGATTAATTAATAAATATGGGGCCTTATATGATAAAATAAATTTTTGGGTGAAAATTCCGCGTTAAAACAATTTAAAACGGGCCTAAAACGCAAAACTATTCGAAAACCGGGTGAAAAGAGCTTCCTGCGAGGCCTCTCGGTCCTAGGTCGAGGTTCGGTCCGAAGGGACCTTCGGCTCCTGAGAGGGTTCGGTCGCTTCTGATCCCTTCGCTTCTGACAAGTTCGCTTCTGATGCCTTCGCTTCTAACAAGTTCACTTCTGATGCCTTCGCTTCTGACAAGTTCGCTTCTGATGACTTCGCTTCTGACACCTTCGCTTCTGACAAGTTCGGTTCCTAAGAGGAGTTTCGGGTCCTTAAGAGGGTTAGGCTCCTTAAGAGGAGTTTCGGGTCCTTAAGTCTATTTTATCCGTTTTTACCCCGTTTTAAGCGGTTTTTGACCTGGTTATGGGTCGAGATGGCCCGAAAGACTACAAAAAGTTTACGGAAGTTTTGAGAGAGATTTGGGAGAGATTTCACATTCTTGGAGATATTTCTCATACAAGGAGAGATTTGGGAGAGATTTGACATACGTGGAGAGAGTTCACATACTTGGAGATATTTCTCATATGGAGAGAGATTTGGGAGAGATTCCTCATTCTTGGAGAGATTTCTCATACAAGAAGAGATTTGACATACGTGGAGAGATATGGGAGATTTTTCACATACTTAGAGAGATTTCTCATATGGAAAGAGATTTGGGAGAGATTCCTCATTATTGGAGAGATTTAGGAGAGATTCCTCATTTTTGGAGAGATTTGGGAGAGTTTTGACATACGTGGAGAGATTTGAGAGAGATTCTAGATAAAGAGAGATAGAGTGAAAACGATTGAGAGAGGTTTCGTATGTGACATTTGTGAGTGTTTGGCTCTGCAACGCAAGGTCCATAAGCTCCGTTAAGCCATGTTTAAGGATCTTACACACTCCCGATGAGTATGTAACATTGTTTTATCGGTTTGGTTTATTACTTAACGCCGTTTTAGGTTAATGAAATCTAAGTATACAAACTTTTCAATTGAAGATTTCTTATTAGAATGACGAGTTGTACGGAAATAACATAGCGTGAACCCTAGTACACAATGGTTAATTGAGTTGACTGGTTTGACTTGTTGACTTTAGTTGACTTTGACTTGACCGGAAATTGACGGTTGTCACAGATTATGGTATATAACACAGGACTTAAAATGCATACTCGAAACTACGTGAAATGTCTCACAAAACTTAGTATAAAACAGATTTACGTATGAAAATGTCCATTTGTTCTTCTATATGAAAGTATCTCTTTGATATAGTGTTTCTAGTATGTAAATGTTCATGATTTTCTTGTAAACTATACCTCTTATAGTTTTTCAAAGTGTGTGTTTCGTCCGTATAGTAAACCCTAGTGTAATATTCACTTGTTATGTAAGGTATGACATTTAAAGTGACATAAATGATCGCATATACTTAAGGTATAAATAAAGTGTTTGATTCGTATATATATATATATATATATATATATATATATATATATATATATATATATATATATATATATATATATATAAACATGTCTTATTTCCAAAAGACAAGATTTTATCTTGAATATATATTGCATATGAAAGTTCCTAGGTAGTAGTTATGAATCACATATGATTCACTTGATAAAAGAGTATATAGTGAAACTTTATGTTACACACGATAATAACCGTGTGCTTACATGTATTCCCCCCTTAAAAGTGTATATAAAGCATTGATAAAACATTGAAAGTGTAGTTATAGGGGTATGAACTCACTTGATTGAAGTGGTTGATTTGAAGTAGTCGAGAGAAGAATCGAGCAGAACTTCGAATCGAGAGAGTTGAAATCTCGGGATTCTCGAGGATCTCGGGAGTGCAGAACTTCCTTTGGGGCTTGAGTATGAAAAACTGGGGCTTCACGCAGGCAGTACTTCAATTGGAGAGAAGCAGTGTCTCGGGAACTTCGGGGCATCGGGCCTTGCGTCGTGTTCTAGGAGTATTACCGAGGCTTCAGGGTGTTTTAGAGGGGCTTAACAGAGAGTAGAAGTAGGAGAGAGGTTAGGAATGGGCAACCAAACTCAGAAGGCTTCGATTTCTATATATAGGCACCATTTTGACTCTCATGTCATGAGTTTTGCATAACTCACGTCGTGAGTTTGGTCCTGAATCGTCATGGCATGCGTCACTCGTTAACTTGCTCCGGAAGGGTCACTGATAGCTCACCTCGTGAGTTTTTCTTTGTTCATCTCGTGAGTTTCCTGACAGCATGGGGTTTCGTGACCCGAACTTGTAAAATCCATAACTTTCGCGTACGAGCTCCGTTTTCGACGTTCTTTATATGCACGCGTAGCTGAAAACATGCTCTAAAACTCTCGTTTAGACTCCATTGGCAAATTTTGAATTTATTTTTAATTAATTATTTTTAACGGGCCGGGACTGGAAAAGTCCGTAAAAAATCCATAACTTCTTCATCCGATATCCGTTTTCGTCAGACTTTTCACCGTCGCGCTACTATTGCTGAGACCTTCGATTCTCATTTAGGTCGTTTTCGTCAGATTTGGATGTTCTTTTTATGTACACTCACGGTTTAATGATATCTACAACTTTCATTTAGATACTTAAGGTTAAAAAAACTATAGTATTGAAACTTTGCCTTTTTCGTTTAATCGATGTTGTCGGTTTTGTCGGAAATCTTAGAATGGTCATAACTTCTTCGTTATAACTCGGATTTTAGTGTTCTTAGTATTTCTGTAAACCTTGACACAATATCTAACATAATAGATATTCCTATAAAGACTTTTTCACTTTTATTTTTCGAAGTTAATTTCATTATATCAAAAGTGGTTACAATACTAGACTTTTTAGGTCATTACATAGAGTCGAAATATCAGGTTGTCACAATTTTCCTCAAAACCGAACCAAGAAACCTAAAGGTAAGTTCATACTCCCTTGTTTTTGGTTTTTACTTGTTTTTTGGGGGGAGAATACAAGTATTATGTGATGATCTATGTGTGTTTGCATGCTATATGTGAATTCTTTAGTTTTTGGTTGTGATAATATGAAATAATTGTTATATTTCAAGATCTATAAGAAAAAAGGTGAAATAATCATGAACAAAAACTTGATAAACAAACATACATCATCGATCTAAGGGTTCTTAAGTTAAAAAGGTGAAAAACTAAACCAAAGAACCTTAAAAGTGTCATTTTTGCAAAAATAACAAACATTGGGTGTAAATTGTAAATTTTCGGTTTTATGGGGTTATAAATTGTTTATTAGTATAAAAGATGATTTTTATGAAAACCATACTTTTTAAAGTGTCAAAAACGTAAAATTTGGCTTATTGGGCTTTAAATTGGGCCTCACGAGATTTTTGGCCCAAGGTTGTAAAAAAAAAAGGAAATCTTGAGGGCCTGAAATGGAAAACCTAACAAAATTTGAGTCTAAATCGTAAGTAAACTTTTTCAGGGGTTGAAAATGAATTTATTACTAAATTGGACTAAAATGCAAAGTTTTTTGGTTTTAGTGTCAAAATTGTAAAATTTACGGAAATTGGGCCAAAAATGTAACTTTTTCAAATAAAGGCTGGAAGTGATAAATACAATAGTTTTGGACTGAAATTACTATTCAAATAAAGTTTGGGTGGAAAATGTCAATAAAAATGGTTTAAGGACCAAAAATGTCAATTTTCATAAAAAGAAATAAAACTGTCATTTTTATAGAAAAAGGTGTCATAATGGTGAATCTAAATGTTTTTGGGCTAGTTGAACGACTATAACTTTTGGGGTTAAAAATATCAAGTTTATATAGCATGGTTTTAAAATATATATATATATATATATATATATATATATATATATATATATATATATATATATATATATATATATATATATATAATAAAAACTTCGTTACAAATCAAACGTTAAAATATTTTGTTATTGCGAATAAACATTTAACATACCACGAATACCAACAATACGAAATTAAACTCGATAAAACATAAGCGATTCAAAAGTTGGGCTCAAATGCCTTTTATACGTGTTATTGGGCCGTTGTGGCCCAATATCATGTTTATTGGGCCCGATATATTCACACATGTTTATTGGGCCTCCTATGACCCAATTACATGCCTAAGGGACCCTCAACGACTTTTACATGCTATTAGGCCTCAGTGGCCCATTGGCATTGCTAGTAAAGTCCAAATCAAACATATGCATGATGGGCCAACGTGCTTGTCTCATACTCGACAGCCTATAATAACATACGTGATTAGTGGGCCTCTACTACCCTCTTTCTCTTCGTCTGTTAGGCTTATCTCTGTTATTCAAGTAAACATAAAACTAGGTTGATAAACAAGGTTATTCAAATTCAGTTGGATTTAGTGGGAAATAACGGGTGACACTATTAAGTGTTGTTCATAGTCTGTAGTTATAACCAGAGTCTCCTAGAGGGAGAGCGAGAGTTTGTTTATAGATCTATATGAGGGTGACTCCCCCACACCTAGGTTGTTCGCTATAGTTAGACTCGGCCAGTCTAGGGTGACAAAATCTTAAATGAATTCCGGCATTCGCTAAAATGCCAAGACAAACGAACTAGTCATTATTATGCATGGTTATAACGACTCACATAGAGATCCAACACCATCTAAGTAATCAGGGGAAAACATATTCATTCTTTGTGACGATAGAATAATACAAAACTATCATACTATTTATATCAGAAAACATCGGGTTTTCCGGGGGAACAACATTATTCACTCCTATACACAAGAACTATAATACAATAACAAATTTTGAATAAAAATCACTTTTACTTGTTTTGAAATCACATACACATGCGCTTATATGATCATCGGATCTTTTCGCAAACAGTTTTTGTACAAACAATACAAAGTAATTTTATATCAAACATGCTTATGAACTCACCAACATTATATATGTTGACGTTTTCAAAATAACTTGTATTCTCAGGTAATAGATAAGGTGAAGAACAATACCAAGTGTGTTAGGATGTTATGTTTTGAAAATTCTCAAACAATTTATGTTATGGATGTGTAATGTTTAAACAATGTACTTGATGTGAAGAATGACAGTTGTACTATGTAATGTTGGTGATGTATGTGTTGTTCATCTATATTCATTGTGATGATATTTCAATTTAAGTCACGCGAGCCTTCGGACGTTTCCGCCATCTGGTTCGGGGGTGTGACATCCTCAGGTTGAGTGCTAGGGTTTGAAGTTTCTTCACCACTTGACTCTTGAATTTCTTCAAGGTCAATTTTCCTCCCACTGTTTCCTTGGCTTATGAACTCTATCTCTCGAAAGACACCCCTCCTTTCTACAAAGACCACATTGTCACTAGGTCTGTAGAAGAGGTAACCAAAGGATTTATGTGGGTAGCGGATGAAAATAGACCTCTCACTTCAAGGTTTGAGCTTATCATGAGTCTCACGCCTCACGAAATCCTTGCAACCCCAAATCTTGATGTGGTATAGTTTGGGAAGTTTACCAGTCCACATCTCATGAGGAGTTTTGGCAACTTTCTTTGTAGGGACCAGATTAAGGATATGGGCGGCAGTCTCGAAGGCATACCCCCAAAATGAGATTGGTAGCGAAGCTCGACACATCATGGAACGAACCAAATCCAACAAGGTTTGATTGTGCCTCTCAGCCACACCATTCAACTGTGGTGTCCTGGGAGGTGTCAATTGTGAGATAATCCCACATTCCTTAAGATAGTCAAGGAACTTTGTACTAAGATACTCACCACCACAATCAGATCGAAGCATCTTAATGTTCCTGCCCAATTGATTCTCGACTTCTTGTTTAAACTCCTTAAACCTTTCAAAATTCTCTGACTTATGCTTGATTAAATAGACATATCCATATCAACTATAATTATCAATAAAATTCAGATAATAACGATTGGCATCCCTTGTGGCAAATTTGAAGGGTCCACACACATCCGTGTGTAATAGATCCAACAAACCTTCACCCCTAGCACAAGAACCAGTGAAGGGTGACTTTGTCATTTTTCCAAGTAAGTATGATTCAAACTATCATCTGACTTTAGGTCAAATGACTCCAAGACTCCATCCTTTTGGAGTTGGCCCATGCGTTTCTTGCTCACATGTCCAAGACAACAATGTCATAATGATGCTTTATCCAAGTTATTATTACATGAAGAATGAGTACACAACACATTATTTCCTAGATTATCTACAACAAATACAGCTTCATACACACCATCACAAGGTAATGCTTTAAAATAAAGAACATTATTAAAGAAAGCATTTATTCCACCATTTTCATTATAAAAAGAAAAGGTAAACCCTTATTTGTACAAAGCATGAAAGGAAATAATAATTCTTGCCATTTCTAGCGAATAACAACATTTATTCAAATCTAATGTAAACCCACTACTTAGCAACAAAGAAAAAACTCCAATATTGGTGACAGGTGAAGCTTTCCTATTCCCCATGATCAAGTTTATTTTTCCATGCTCCACATTCTTCCTAGTCCCAACAAATCAGAACATATATGAATACCACAACCGGTATCAACGACCCAAGAGTTAGAACAGGATGAGTTAATAGATAGAATAGTGTAAGTACCTGCATGGTTGGGTTTGACTTTCCCATCCTTCACATCTTGCTGGTACTTTAGGCAGTTCTACTTCCAATGCGACTTTTCATGGCAATAGAAGCATTCAACCTCTTTTGGGTCAGAAGAAGGAGTGACGAAACCTTTCTTGGTCCCACTTGAAGAAGAGCCATCAAGGGTCCTAGCCTTGGTACCCTTTGAAGATAGGGGCGGAGTTTGGAGTAGGAGTAGGAGTGTTAAAGCCCGACTTACCTTTAAGACCTATTTCTGCAGTCTTTAGGAGTCCCTAAAGTTTGCTAAGTGTGACTTTTTCCTTATTCATGTGGTATGTCATGCAGAATTGATCATAACACGAGGGTAAGGAGTGCAAAGTGATATCTATTGCAAGCTCCTCAGGGAAGTTCACATTAAGCTTCAACAAACGATCCACATACCTTTGCATTTTCTGCATGTGGCTTGTGACGGATTATCCATCCTTCATCCTGGTTGTTATCATGGAGGAGATTATTTCATACCTCTCTTGACGAGCACTCTGATGGTATCTTTCCATCATATCTAGGTGCATCTCAAAAGGGTAGTAGTCCTCATAGGACTTCTGGAGTTCAGCTGTCATGGTGGCCATCATTATGCATGCCAGTTTGGTGGCATCTCTTTCATAAGTCCGGAAGTCAGCGATCTCCTCGGGAGTAGCAATGGACTAATCGATCTCCTTTAGCTCGTTGTCGAGGACATATTCCTTTTCCTCGTAATGAGTCGCCATCCTGATGTTCCAGATCCAATCCATAAAGTTGGAACCATCGAAGATGACCATCCCACATAGGTTCATGAGGGAAAAGGAGCCAGTAGGGTTTGAGCCAGAAACGGTGTTGTTGGAAGACATCTAAAAAGAAGAGAACAAGTTTAGTTTTGATATAAAGATAGTCCTGAATAAAACACCCAAATGTAATATTAAGGCTAGGATCCAATCACAATATATCATAACTTAGAAGAGGTATGTCGTAATCTAAGCTATAACATATTTGAAAGGTAGGTGAATGACGATTCACCAATTTCCAACAAAAACCAAAATATAAATTATTAGGTTTTAATTGGTTCTTAGAAATTCCTAGACTCTTTTGAGATTCAATGAACTTTTGAAAGGCATGTTTCAATCTCAAGTGTGCCCTCCAAGTTTTGTGACTGGGATACCAAGGATCACAAAACGAGGTATGAAGTAACCATGCAAATCACTTGGTACCCTTATGTAAGTCCTTAATCTGTCTGTGTATCAATCAGATCCATTTGATGGTGCGGAATCCCAATCAAACGGATGATGTCAGATCAAATAGAAGAGAAGGAGAAGGAGAATAATATGAATCTATGTATGAATTGATTAGAATGAAGATCCAGATACAAAAGATTCACACACACAAAACTCCTCTCTAGTTTCTCTCTTGGCCATACACCCCTCACTGTTCATCAATCTCTACTCCTCACCCAAACACCTATATATATACAAGGGAATATGGGCTTGGTGGACATCGGCCGTAAACACAGCCATATACACCTTACGGCCGTTAACACCAAGTTGTTTACGGTCCAACACACAAAAATACATTTTTCTAAAAAAGTAAAGTTTAATCCATATTTTTGACCCAAAAATATCCCCTTGGTTTATAACTTTCTTTTCTTAATTGACCCAACAAGCTCCACTAAAAAGTAGTTGGCTTTTCTTGTTAATCTTCAATTTGAGATTTGGCTTCAGCTTAAATCTTCGATGACTTCACAGCTTCAATATGAACTTGATGAATCTTCAATAAATGACTTCATCTTGAGTACTTGAAATTTTCTTCAAGATTTGACTCTGAACGCACATTGGGTGAGGAGGCTTGACGTACTGATTCTTGAAAGATAGCGCTTTCAGCTTGAGAATCTTCAGAGAGAACATCAAAGAGAACAAATCTTTTGGATCACTTCAGAAGGTACAACGATAGCGGCAGACTGATTGAGGAGGCTTCAATGCAATCCGTCACATAATCTTCAATTTCAGCTTCACCTTGCTTCTGGGGTTGAAGGATTGAATGTTGAAAGAATAATCTTCATTTCTTGCTCCTTCGAATGAGAATTCTTCGATGCTCACGGACGAAGCCTTGGCTCATAAATGTTCGACACACTCTCCATGAGTCGTATCTATACCTGAAATCACTTTTCAAGACAAAACAATACTAAAAGAAAACTTAGCACAGAAACAAAAATATTTTTGGATTTTTGACTTTCTTGAACAAGAAATAAAACATAAATAACACTATTTTTGGATTTTTTTATTTCTCCCCTAATATTTAAATTAGAAGAAAACTATGAACAAACATAACAAAAATAGAATGATATCTAACTTTAAGAATGATTTGGGATCAAATTTTTAAGACATCCTTTATCCGTTTATCAGTACCTTTCCTTTCATGAATAGATCTGGTCAATCGCCGGTATTGTGGTCCACTTAAACACGAGAGATTCTGACAAAATTAGGACATACTATAAGTGACAAGACAATGTGATCCTAAGTTCCTAGATAATATTCCTTAAGGACCATTCAGCTGACAACGACCAAAGATATTGTTGTCCACCTAAATTGAGCAGCGAGATCTATAGACAACCTGTAAGTGTTCAAATTTTAATTCTACTAGAACGTGTTTCCCGCTTCCTGATATGCCCCAGCCATCAAGGACTTCCAGAATACTCCTTACACCGGGTGAGCAGACAATTATTAAGAGAGAAGATAGATTTAGAATGCATATGTTGTACATCCAGATCGAATCTCTTCCAATCACGCAAAGGATGAAACATATGACTAACTGAAGTTTTAAAGGGATTGGGAAGAGAACGGTGCATATACTGTGTACCAGGTTGGATTTTGAGTCATGCAAAGGAGACAGTATATGGCTAACAAATAGAAAGAATTACATAGATAGAAGATGCAGAGAGATAGAGTTGCATATGTTACAGTCCAGGTCAGATCTCTCGATCACGCAAAGGAGGCAACATATGACTAACAGACATAAAGAAAGAAAATAACCTTCTACAGACCTAGTTTATCGGAATTCCCCAGTCACCCCATCAAAACCGGAATTAAGGACAAAATCCGCACATCAAGGAAAAGTTAATCCACAGTTCTCGATACAGGTTCTTTTAATGTAACCAGTAGATTTTCATGTATATCTCCCTGCTCAACCTATCCGAGCGTCATGATGTCAAGCTAAATAGATCTATCTAGGTCAAGGTTTGTCAAGTCCTTAAATTCATTAGATTCAACTTTCTCTAGTCAAGTCCATTTAAAATCTTTCGTGCCTACCAGCGCATCGAGCATAGAGCCTAGACGATTCAACTTAGGTACGTTACGCAGATTCAGATTGCTTTTTATCACTTGCTAATTTCATTTCCCAAAACATCTCCTGCAAGCACATTCCATTAACACCATATTTTTGATTTTCTGATTTTCTAATGTTTTTGGATTTTTTTTTTAAATTAAGATTTTCTAATTTTTGTTTTGTTTTTATTTCTCCCCTTAAATTTGTGCATAGGAGAGAAACGAAAGTAAATGCGCAAATTTAAACTATCCTAAAACAAAAATTAGTCTTTAAAGCGAATCAGCTTAAGAAAAACTCAGGAATATAGAGAAGAAAATGCAAACTGTAATTCACCGATTGAATCTGCATTCTGAAGGTCTGAGAACAGCAAGCATAATCTCATAACAGATCCGAAAATTCTTCATATCATTAAGCACTAACCCCATGAGTGATCCTTCCTTTCTTCCCTTCCCGCAAAAGGACACATACTCTCAAGTAATGTTCTGAGTGTTGTACAGTTAATAGATATCCCCTATCATATACCAGGAGCAGCCACTACCAACAAACAGAAGTCTAATGATATGCCTCCATAGCTGCTCTGACATAGAGCGGGATCAGTTGGTCTTTGGAACCCAGGCCATTTTGAAACTGAGTCGACCTTTGTCATCAATGCAGGGTACTCTCTCCCATGACATATCCTGCTTATCATAAACAGTAGACGATGAAATATTAGTGTCATTAGAAGATTTGGGAGTTTTCACCTTTGGTACCCATTTATATTCAGGTTTAACCCATTTCTTGTTCGATCCGATGGGTGTCTCAGCACTTTATTTGGAACTTGAAGCCGATCTTCGAGATGACTTTGACTTTGGCTTTACGGGAGCATCTCTTGGATTGGGCTTGTTGGCTGACATTTCCTTCTTGCCCTTGGGATTCAGATTCTTGGCCTTGTGGGATTGATTCTTAGCCTTCTGCGCATTCCAGTCACTATTGTCTGAATGTGACCTTGAGGGGTTTCTGTTGGAGTATCTCCCTCTTGGCGCGTTCTGCCACCCTTGTGCATAGTAGGGAACGTATGCGCGATTAGCACAATTTTTGGCAATATGTCCAGGTGTTCCACAGTGAAAACATGTCTTTTTCTTCACTGTGAAGTTGTTTTTTCCTGCCCCTGGTGGCGTATCCATGCCTTGTCTCTTGCTTTTCCCACATGCATAGTTACAACATGCACTTTGCTTCACTGGAATTGGTGGCATGTATTGCTCAACAACAGGTTAATCAGAAGCAGTTGAGTTCGAAGCAATAGATTCAAAGTTCAAGGAGGTGTTAGTTTGTTCAGTAGTGTTCTCCTTGTTCTCATCTTCTGCTACTTTACCTGCACATGAAGTAGAAAAATTAGTATTTTCAACCTGAATACCTCCTGACACAAATCCAGCCGGTTTACTATATTGAAGATGTGCCTCCTTGTCAATTTCTTTTTGTGTCATAGGGATGGATGTGTAGTTATGATTGAAAGGTGGAGGAACACTATCATACCCTAGACCCTTGTGTTGATTATCTTTAAATTTTAATTGGGTTTCAAATAAGGACTCGACTATTTGACTTGACGCAGTATAATTTTTGAAACTGACATCTGTTTTTCCACACTTAATTTTCAATGTGTCAACTTCTTCAGTCACAGCAGCAGGCTGTCTCTTAATATAATCATAATTTTCACACTTGTTGCTATACTCTTCCTGAAGCATCCTAAAGTCCTTGGTTTTTGCTTCTAATTCAGCTTTCAGGGGTTTCTGTCCTTTCCTGAGTTGATATCCTTCACATCTCAGGTCCTCAACTTCTCTTTTTAATAAATCAATTTGTTCCCGAAGAAATTTAATCGTAACTTCACAAGTTGGAGTACATGTAACTTCAGTGACCGGAATGTTTTCAGAACTCATTGTATTTCCACACTTCAAAGCGTCAAGCTCCTCAACTACATCAGCAATACTAAGACGATTGAGGTCTTTTGTCTTCTTGATGACAGCTATGTGCATATCCCACGATTTTGGAAGTGAATTCAATAGCTTTTTGTTTATCTCAGATTTGGACAAAAAGATCCCAGCTATATTCATCTCAGTAAAGTATAAACCATATTTTTGACCCAACGCCTTAAAGTTTATCACTCAATCTATGTGTCGGTTAACCACACGCGCTCCACCGACCTAAAATAAACTTTAAGTCACCCTTTACCTACCTTGCTCAGTCCAGGTTAGTGTGTCGGTTAACCACACATGCTCCACTAACGAATTAATCAAAGTGTAAACTGTAATTTCATGGATTAATACCTTATTCACATTTTCCTAAAGTAACTAAGATTGGGAATTTAATAAAACATTTAGTTACTTTATAATATTCATCATACTTTTAATGAGAATTTATAAGTCCTTGTCCTACCCATTCGGCTAACGACCCTCCACTGATTAAGGAAGCGGTGGATGAGAGTGGACACCCGTTAAGCTGCCATTTTATAGATAGCAACCTTATACCCCCCCTTATAGACCGACTTCGTGAATGAGGCCTACTAATGGTAAGATAACTTGCTCTTATACACAAACACACACACACACACACACACACACATATATATATATATATATATATATATATATATATATATATATATTAACTTATAATATTATAAAGTATAAAGGTTGACTTTTTAACTTTAAAAAATCTAGGGGTTGGAACTAAAGTTTATTAAGTGACATCACATGTTCCAAAAATTAAGGGCAAGTTTTGTAACTTTAAAAATACTTTCAAATTCATAACTTATGAGTTATTAAAATGAAGACTCTTCATTTTATAACGTATGTGTTCTTTTAATGGTTTTTAACACAAAGAGACTTTTGGTTATCCATAACTTGAGGACAAGTTATGGACTCCATTAAAACACATAAAGATCATGAATTAAACATTTAAACAAGTAATTCCTATGATCTATAAAAAAACCTCATAAGAACATGAATATTCATATCAAAGTTTCAAGAACATATGAACACATAAGATCATGAAAATTTGATATTAGCCATTGTAAATTGATTAAAACAACCATTACACCATCTAAAACAAGTTTTACAACACCAAAACAGTTTAGGGTAATGTTTCTAGTCCATTTTCAGTAGCAAAAATCGAAATTTTGCACCCTGCCTGGCCAACTCGTCGAGTGCACGAACTGACTCGCTGAGTTGGATGCAGTTTGACTTGGACTTTTCGAGTCCCCCAATGGACTCGTCGAGTCCTTGTGCAGACAGCTCAAAAATCGATTTTTTCCACTATTTTGCATTAAGTATTTAACAAACAAGCCTAGGCTCTAATACCACTGATTGATTATGAGTGTTCTAACACTCCTAAGTGTACATGAAACCCTAGAAAACGTTGGATCTATGTTTGTCTAAAAATAAATGCAAAATATGATTTCCAAGGTTCATAATCTTATCTAGCATACATGGGGAACTTTTAATCTAAAAGATGGCTAGAATTACATACCTTGTAGTTGATTTGATTCCTTGAAAACCTTGAGAGCCTAGCACCCCAAGTGTGATGCCTCAAATGCTTCACACAACAACAAATGCTTTGGAATAACTTTAGAGTATGTATAACACTTGTATAAATCGGCTTGCCCTCTCTAGTTCTTAGTGTCCCAATTTTAGTGAGTATTATGTTCCTTATATAGTGTGTCACATCTTGGGTTACACCATGAAAACCCTAATGTGACATGACTCTTCATTTCCATGACCCATGGGTTTGTAACTCCCATGGAGCATCCATGGAGCATCCTATGGGTTTAACCCAACTTAATAATCCTTGGAGCCTTTTAGCCCACTATACAAGTTATGGATGATTTACATAATCAACTCATATATTTAATTAGTTATCTTTTGATCACTTAATTAATTCCAAATTAATTCTTGATCAGTACTAATTAAATAATACTATTAATATATTAGAACTTATAATATATTAATAAACCACAAGTGTTATTTCTCTCATTAATTCTATCCAAATGCATGATGCCATGCAACCAAAATGGACCATGTCGGGTCGGGTCAAGTACATACCAAATATAGTTATGGACTTAGACACCTTATCCAACAAAAATATTGCCTCCAAGGTGCATGGGGTGTTCATGGCAACAAAAATGGGCACCTTTGTGCCATAAAACCTCCCCAATAGACACGGATCTAGAGGATACACTGACTTCCAACACTAAATCCCGAATACAACCTCTCTAGGGCTTAGAAAGATGAAGGAAAAAGGCCAAAAAATCAAGATCTACAGACAAAGGTTCAGCTTCATACCACCATTAAGCTGAAAATGAGCTCCAAACTTTGGATCTTCTTGTTTCCCCTTTGTCTCACAAGCTCCTTTCCTCTTCTCAAGCTTTACAATCCACCAAAACGCACCAAAATCACCTTAGAACACACAAAAATGGCTAGGGTTTCGATATGATGTCTTTTGGGAGTATATGGGATGATGGAGGCTGAGATAAGGTGTTTAAATAGGGGGCAAACCATCAATTTAGGGTTTTACCCAAACAGCACCTACTCGCCGAGCCAGTCTTCCAACTCGTCGAGTAGGTCACTTAAAATGTCCGCGGATCACGACTCTGCTCGATGAGTCGGGCCTCCAACTCGTCGAGTCCCAGAGAAAAACACTAGAATGCTTGAATTAACTGCGTACCAGGAATCGGGTGTTACAAATCTCCCACACTTATCTAAGACTTCGTCCTCGAAGTCTGCTGCTCGATCCTGAAAAGCTCGTGCTAATGTTCCCTCATCTCATCCTCCGGCTCCCAGATCCATTCCGAGCCCTTTCGGTGCTGCCAATGCACCTTTACCAGCTCCACTCTCTTGTTCCTCAGATCCTTTGACTTCCTGTCAAGGAGTGCCACTGGCCGCTCGAAGTAGTTCAGGCTGTCATCAACCTGAATATCCTCCAAAGACACCACCGTCGAATCGTCCACCAGACACTTCCGCAACTGGGAGACGTGAAAAGTGCTATGAATCTGACTGAGTTCGGATGGTAGATCCAGCCTATATGCCACCTTTCCCATCTGAGCTATAACCATGCAGGGTCTAATATACCTAGGGCCCAGCTTGCCCTACTTTCTGAATCGAATAACGCCCTTCCAAAGTGACACTTTTTGGAGTACCATATCGCCGACCTGTAACTCCAGGTCCGACCGACACTTGTCCGGATAACTTTTCTGCCGACTTGGAGCAGTCTGAAGCCTGCTCCGAACCTGTTATATCCTTTCCATATTCTTGAGTACCACTTCAGTACTCCCCACGACTCTCTGCCCGACCTTTCCCCAGCATATCGGGGTCCTGCACTTCCTCCCATACAACATCTCGAAAGGACGACGATCGATACTCACATGATAACTATTGTTATAGGAGAACTCAGCCAACGGAAGGTAAGTATCCCAACTACCTGCGAAGTCTAAAACACACGCCCATAGCATATCCTCCAGAGTCTGGATGGTTTGCTGGCTCTGACCATCAGTCTGCGGGTGAAAGGCGGTGCTAAAATGTAGTCGAGTACCCAGCTCGTCATGAAACTTCTTCCAAAACCTGGAAGTGCCGCACATCCCTCTCTAAAATGACTGAAACTGGCACCCCGTGCCATGCCACTACCTCCCGAATATAGATGTTGGCCAACTTTTTGGTCGAAATACTCTCCTGAATCGGAACAAAATGGGTGCTCTTGGTTAATCAATCAACGATGACCCAAATCGAATCCACTCCTCGCACGGTCTTAGGAAGCTTCGTAATGAAGTCCATAGTAATATCCTCCCACTTCCACAGCGGGACATCCAACAGTTGGACCTTGTCGTGAGGTCTCTGGTGCTCAGCCTTGACCTTCCTACAGGTCAGGCACCTCTCCACGATCCAAGTTACATCCCTCTTCATACAGGGCCACCAATAATCAAGACGAAGATCCCTGTACATCTTTGTTGCCCCGGGATAGATAGAGAACCTAGATTTGAGCGCCTCTGCCATCAATACCTGGCACACATCCCCAAGATAAGGGACCTACACCCTACGGTGAAGAGTCAACAATCCTCGGCTATCATAATCGAAGGAGGAAACCTGGCCTGCAATTCGCTCGCTCTTTCGATGTTCCTCCTTCATGGCCTCCTGCTGGGCCTCCCGGATCTACTCCAACAATGGAGTCACAACTGTCATCCTCAGACAGATGTCCCTGATCAGTGCTGCCTTACGGCTAAGCGCATCGGCCACGACATTGGCCTTCCCCGGGTGGTATAGGAACTCGCAATCATAATCCTTCACCACATCAAGCCACCGACACTGTCTCATATTCAGATTCGGCTGGTCCATGAGATACCTCAGGCTTTTGTGGTCCGTGTAAATGGTAAAACAAACCCGATAAAGGTAATGGCGCCAAAATCTTGAGGGCAAAAACAATAGCCCCCAGCTCCAAATCGTGCGTCAGATAATTCGCCTCGTGAGGCTTCAGCTGCCTCGAAGCATATGCATTAACATGCCCCCTCTGCATCAATACCGCGCCCAAACCTGAGATGGAAGCATCGCGGTATACAACAAAATCCTCCATGCCCTCCAGCAGGGCTAAGATTGGCGCCTCACACAATTTTTTCTCAATGTCTCAAACACAGCCTACTACTCAGGCTCCCAACGAAATGTTGGATTAGTGTCTAAGTCCATAACTATTTTGGTATGTACTTGACCCGATGGTTCATAGTCCTTTTAGGTTGCCTTCACCAAAGCAACTTGATAGGATGAATTCTAGAGAGAAAGGATTAAATATTTTTTATTAATATATTATGAGAATAATATATTAAAGGAGAAATCATATTGTTTAATTAATATTAGTCAAGAATTAATAAGAATTAAGTTTGTGACTAAAAGAAATTAATTAAACTAAGGGACTAGAATTGTCAATTATATGATAGTTGAATGTTGAGCTAATGGACTCCATATTAAAGGGGTGGACAAATTCCATGGGGAAACCCATTAGAAATCGTCCTAGGGCCTTTAAGGAAGGAGTCCATGGGTTGCTTAGGGCTTAAGCATCCAAATTAGGGTTTCCTTCTTAGATAACCCTAATAGCCTCACTATTTAAAGAACCCTTATGCCCAAAAAACGTGGTGAACTTGTTGATTAGGGTTTCCACACGTTTTGGACAGCCTCCTTCTCTTCTCTTCTTCATCCTCTTGCTCTTGGTGTTTGTGAACCATTAGAGGAGTGACATTTGTGACTCTAAGCTTTCTAAAGTCAATACAAGAAGGATTTGAGATTGTTATTGCTACATAACAATCAAGGTATGATCTAAACCCTTATTCATATGTTATATGATTATCATATGCTAGATCTAGGGTTTATAGTCTTGGATGAATTGCATGTACAATAGAGAAACCTAGATCCAAGCATTAGGGTTTGTATGAGCACATAGGATGTTCTTATGGATAAAACCCATCAGTGGTATCAGAGCCTTGATTGCTTTCTATTGTATTGATGCCTTGTATGTTTATTCAAGTTACAAAATCTAGTTTTGAGCTCCCTACCTGATGAACTCGGCGAGTACCAAAGTGTACTCGGCGAGTAGGCCTCAACTCGGCGAGTACAGTGTGGTACTCGGCGAGTTCGAGCGTCAGATGGAGCTATTTTCAAGATTTCTTGTTGTTTTACTCATGGATACTTGCCTTATCTGTTTTAGATCATTAAAATCCGATTTTATACATATTTATGAGTATATCCTTGATTAAACAAAAGATAATTACCAATTCATTAGATAATAACTTCCTTATATGATTAAAGTTGATTATTTGTATTAATTGGGTAACTTATTTTGCAAGAAATTGAAATTAGGTCAAATATAGATAATGATGAAAATAATTGTTTAATTTATATTATTTTTTATTTGATCCTTGTGTTATGAAAAGTTTCAATTTTCCCCCTTTAGGTTTTATAGTTTAAATTTGAACTCAAAAGTTTTTGTTTTGAAATTTAAATAGTTAAAACCCTAATGTTTTGAAAAGGTTTCAAAACTTGCCCTCAAGTTTTGGAATTTAAATTTTGATTAAAAGTTTAATTTTGATGTACATTTAAATTCTAAACCCTAATGTTTTGAAATGTTTCAAAAACTTGCCCTCAGGTTTTGGAATTTAAAAGTTGATTAAAGGTTTAATTTAGGAATGTTAAATTCTAAAACCCTAGTATTGTTTTGAAAAGTTCAAATCACACCCTTATGGTTTTATTAATTAATTAAGGTGTATAATTAAAAGAGGTTTAATAAATCCATAAAGTTTTGGTTTACAATTTAATTAAATTAAAAGTATAATTGTTAAATATGACCACCTAGTATTTTTAAAAGTGTAAAATACACCCTATACTATATATAACATTAAAAGTCTAACATTATATATATGTATGAGTAAAAGTCAGTCTTACCGTTAGTAGGCCTCATTCACGAAGTTGGTCTATAAGGGGTGTTTAAGGAAATTGCCTATAAAATGGAGATTGAATGGGTATCCACTCTTACCCACCGCACTCTTGACTAGCGGAAGGTCGTTAGCCGAACGGGTAGGATAGGACAGAACTTTCCATTATAAGTATAATGAAGTACAAAAGTAACAAAATGTTTTACAAATTCCCAATCTAAGTTACTTTAGGCAAAAGCGAATTGATGCAATTCCATGAAATTACACTTTGTGCCCTTGCGAAGACGTTAGTGGAGCGTGTGTGGTTTACCGGCACACTAAATGGTTCTAAGCAAAGGTAGAAAAGGGTGACTCAATGTATGTCATAGTTCGGTGGAGCGTGTGTGGTTTACCGGCACATCGAATAGGTGACTGTAACATGTGGGGCCACCATGTAAGTTTGCATGGTTATTCACACCCGCTTTGTGATCCTCGGCATCCCAGTCACAAACTAGAGGGGCATATCGAGATTTAAACATGCCATTGAAATGTTCAATGAATCTCATAGGATCTAGGAGTTTTCATAGATTTAAAACTTAAATTTCTTTTTCGTTTTTCATGGTGGAAATTAGTGAATCGTCATTCACTTACCTTCAAATATTCTACAACTAGATTACGACATCCCTTTTCTAGGTTGTAGCGTATTGTGTTGGGTCCTAGCCTTAATATCTCATTTGGGTGATTTATTAAGGACTCAATCTATCAACTAACTTGAATTTATTTTTCTCCCGTTTTGTAGATGTCAAAGTACGACAACTATGGTCTTCCCAAATCCCGTGGAACAAGCATTCCACATGAAGATGATATTCCACGATTCGATCGAGGAACAAGAAATCATACTTCACTTCCTCCACCTCCCCCAATTATTCTCCCTAACCCACAAGATCGAAGAATTGAAAGGTTCAATGTCACTAAAGCCCTATTGGAAATGAAACATGAAGATGGTAAACCCGTGTGTGCCCACGTTCTAGGAATGAAATCACATATCGATAGGTTGATAATGTTGGGTGCGTCATTCCCTGATAAGTTGGCTGTGAACTGGGTTCTGCAATCACTTCTTGAATCATATAATGAGTTCAAAAGAAAGTATTATATGATGGATCATGACGAAAACCTCATTGACCTAACTTACATGCTCATTGCTGCTGAATCAGAAATGATTTGGCAAAGCAATGGAGCATATTTGTTGGGAAAGTCAACCAAGCATGCTTCCGAGGACGTTCTAGGAGAACCGACTTGTGTTTGCTGCCAAGAGAAAGGGCATTGGATACAAGTCTGCCCCTAAGAGCCTGAAGAGTCCAGAAGATGGGAGAGTCAAAGAGTATGGCTGTGCTTCAGGTAAAATCCACTATCTAACTACATTAGGTTCCTATTCGTTGATTCTTAATACATGATGTGATAAGATTGCATTTGAATGTTTTGCAGGATCAGTGAAAAGAGAGGAAGCTTGAAAAGCAAGATAAGTCTAATCACGAAGAAATGGATCTCGATCGCATGGATTCGAAGATTATATTTTGAGCTTAGAAAGTTATGATAGAATTGTTAGGAATATTTTACTACATAGTTTTTTAGTTGATTTTGCATTGTAAGGACAAATGTTTTCCGCTGCTTTTATGAATAAAATAAATTTTGTTTTGACTCATTTATTTATTTATTTATTTCCTTGCAATGAAATTGTTATGAAAAATTGGTGTTTGCATATTTCTACAATGAATGGATGTGATTCTTAATTATGTTAATAGTGGAAATGTCAAGAGTTTACCAAATAGGGAAGGTTTTTCATCACCCAAGTTTCAAGTGGACAGAAACTTGGAATCATGCAACTTGGTTGCATGATGAATGAGAAATTTCATATTTGGAATTAGACTAATTCGTTGACAAAGTGTCAAGTGAAGGACTAGGAGATCGAGTACACAAAGTTTTGTGTTGATCAAGTCCACCACAAGGGTAACAAAGATATTCGTCATGATTTACTAAAGGATTAGTAAATATGATTATACTTATAAGATTAAGTGTAATTCTAAATTGATTGAAAAAGGTTTAAATCAATAGCAGAACGAATAAAAGAATCAAGTAGGCAGAAAGATAAAATTTTCTCTATTCTAAGAAGAAAGGAGAGTACGTTTTATACTTTATGATATGTATTAATGATTAAGGACCATATTTCAATTGATCCTCTAAATAAGTCTTAGTACAAGTGTATGTATAAGAAGAGGAATCACGAATCGAAGAAATGGTTAAATCAAGAAGTCAATCATATTTCATTCCAAAACAAGTCTTAGATTTAAGATTGTAATATTGAGTGACAAGTCTTAAGAAGGTTTATAACATTCATCAAATGTAGAATTTTGAAAAAGGTTTTCCTATTCTCGCACATTTGAAATTGGAAATTTGTGATGTCTTGGATAAGACAAAGACCAACTAGGACCAAATTTTATGAAATGGTTTGTCTTGATAAAGGCTACACTAACTCTTGAATATTTGTTTGTCAAGAAATATTTATTGACAAGAGAATACTATATGTCAAGGATTCAGTGGAAGTCTTAATGGTCTTGAAAGGTTTCAAGAACAAATCAAGAATAAACCTTATGGATCATCACTAGCACACGAGTAGAGGTTTACAACCTATCATGTTGACATTACCTTGTTTCTGTGTCGTTCCAATTGAGTTAATTATGCATGTGAGCCCTATGAGTTCTCATTTGAATGCATAAAAGGCAAGGACCTTGATCAATTGAAAGTACATTGATAGGAAAGGGTGAGCTGCTTAACTACTTGGAAGACATGGTGGGCAGCCGTGTTACCATATGGCAAGAAATCAAGATTCAGAAGGTTCGGTCCATATGAGTTTGGATTTGTCACAAACTTTGGTTTTGACAAGTTCACATGGATAGGAACACATACACCATTAAAATCTAAGTGTCATAAGATTCCCTCCTTCATGAAAATGATTGTGAGGAAATGCTTTCACTAAGAAAGATTTTAAAAAGATAGTGATTGTGCAAATTGTATTCTCGAATTCGATTATGGTTACGGTATCCCTTTCCATGATTCGAATTGTGAGATTTGACAATTATTCTGAATTGTTTAGACACACATATGAAATATCTAAGGCAAAGGTGTATAATTTTGAGAAGCCTTGATAAAAGATTATCAGAGCATTGGGTATTAGAAATATGAACTTAAAGAAATTCAATAGGCATTGTTTTTCTGAAAGTTAAGATGTTTCTGAATACATGTCAAAGCTAGTGGGAGCATAAGTGTTATGTTAGTAATAATCATCGTGATAGTGAGAGCATAAATGTTATGATTGCATGATTATTAAGGCAAGTATTGCAAGTTAGCAATATTAATTATAGAAAACAAGAGTCATACTTTGCAAAGTTGTAAGGGTTGAATAGTTGTTTTGCTATAATTAAGGGAGAGAATATTATGCTTCATTCAAATCTAAAGGCTTAGGTTGTGGAATGTTAATAATATTAGTCAAAGGATACATAGTGTGTTCTTAAATTTCAATTATGATTACAGCATTCCTCTTCACAATTCGAATTGTGAGAACGTAGCACATAAAATATTATGGCAGAAGATTGATAAAGTATCAAATCTTTATGTAAGACATTATGCATCGTGTCCCATACGCTTCGGGTTTAGGATCGATTGCAAATGCTATAATATTTGACCATTCTAAAATTTTCCAAATGTCTAGCGCATTTAGAGGGAAAATAACAAGAATCGGTTTGACTAAGATAATTAAACAACTATCAAAAGACAATCCAAAGTTCGTCGAGGATTGGCCGCTTGTGAGTAGTTGGAAGTATAGTATTGGATGGACCATATCGACATTATTATGAATAGAAAAGATTCTATTAAGAATGAGTTGTCATATGTAAAATATGGAAACGTTTCCATATTGGGAATTGGATATTAAGAATCAATGTCTAGGTTAGAAACATTTATGCAAAAGGATGTTCAAAGGAATGTACTTTGAGTGAGAGACATCATATCTAAGGAATTGTCTTGTAACAATCTCCGATAGAGGAATTTGTAATTTCATTGGCGATAGTCATTGTGACTTTTGTGCTATGACATTACAAAAGGGGTCATTGCATTAAATGTTAGAATCTAACATATTCCATAAATGGCAAGAATTTGATATTCTTTCACTTGTGAAAAGGATTAGGAGTTGTGAAATGAGTATGATTGGGAATGTGTTCATTTGATCTATTTCACAAAGTAAGAACCATATGTTAGCATTGTGTGCATGCTGAGAGCATGGGACAAGTGTAGCTGTAATTCAAGTAAAAAGTTGATTACCCGAAACGACAAATAATGAGTAATCGATATGGTGATAAATAAAAGGTGTTTTATTTATACTCAAAGGTTTGAGGCCATATGGGATTAGTATTATTCTTGTGTTTCACTTTCCATGTTTTGACATCCTGAATAATTTAATTGGTTTAGAACAGTCAAATTATTCAAACGGGCCACAGTCGTTCATATGTTGGAAGTAGATATGAATGAAGACTATCGTGAATTGGAGTGTGGATTGTCTAAAGAGCATTAGACATAAGCAAATGTTTGCTGCAACGTTCATTAGTGCTTATGAATATGATTTGAGCATTAGATTAAACCCACGCTGACTTGGATCACTTCATCGATAGTATCACGAGTGATTGGTGAGACTATAACATCTTATATTCTTGAAACCAAGATGTGTGAGTTGTATCTTAAGAGTCAGTTGCACATTAATAATATGTAAACACACCAATAACTTGGTGTTATAAAACATATTGTTGTGTGTGATTTGGTGAGTGAGTGCAAGCGAGCATTGAGTCAAAGTTTATCCGTTCCTTTTATCCAAAGTAGGATAAAAGCGATATCTGTGGGCCCCTCAAAAATTTAGTGATGGCACCTAAATGCTTGGCCAAGCCGGGAGTAAATTGATGTGTTCAATTGTAGTCTGTTGTCAGTCGTCATAAATAAGAATTCGGGAAACAACACATAGACAGAGAGAATGATTTAGATCCATGTCTCAGTCTATACGATATCTAGAATGGAGGAATATATGATCCCTAATCTTAAGGACACGTGTATCTGATAAGATCAGAGTTGAAAGCGGCTTTGGAAAGCTACGATTGCAGATCGGGATCTGAAGTCATACGCAGAATAGTTATTAGACTTATCCAAGTGGGAGACTGTTGGATTAGTGCCTAAGTCCATAACTATTTTGGTATGTACTTGACCCGATGGTGCATGGTCCTTTTGGGTTGCCTTCACCAAAGCAACTTGATAGGATGAATTATGGAGAGAAAGGATTAAATATTTTTTATTAATATATTATGAGAATAATATAATAAAGGAGAAATCATATTGTTTAATTAATATTAGTCAAGAATTAATAAGAATTAAGTTTGTGACTAAAAGACATTAATTAAACTAAGGGACTAGAACTGTCAATTGTATGATAGTTGAATGTTGAGCTAATGGACTCCATATTAAAGGGGTGGACGAATTCTATGGGGAAACCCATTAGAAATCGTCCTAGGGCCTTTAAGGAAGGAGTCCATGGGTTGCTTAGGGTTTAAGCATCCAAATTAGGGTTTCCTTCTTAGATAACCCTAATAGCCTCACTATTTAAAGAACCCTTATGCCCCAAAAACGTGGTGAACTTGTTGATTAGGGTTTCCACACGTTTTGGATAGCCTCCTTCTCTTCTCTTCTTCATCCTCTTGCTCTTGGTGTTTGTGAACCATTAGAGGAGTGACATTTGTGACTCTAAGCTTTCTAAAGTCAATACAAGAAGGATTTGAGATTGTTATTGCTACATAACAATCAAGGTATGATCTAAACCCTTATTCATATGTTATATGATTATCATATGCTAGATCTAGGGTTTATAGTCTTGGATGAATTGCATGTACAATAGAGAAACCTAGATCCAAGTATTAGGGTTTGTATGAGCACATAGGATGTTCTTATGGCTAAAACCCATCACGAAAGACCACGACTTTCCTCATCAACCGGGTCAAGGGCACGACTAGCTTGGAGAAGTCTTGAATGAATCTTCGATAGTAACCCGCCAGTCCTAGGAAGCTCCGAATTTTAGATGGAGACCTCGGAACCTCCTACCTCATCACGACCTCCCACCTTGGCCGGGTCAACTGAAATCCCGTCCTGGTTGACAAGGTTCCCAAGAAACTGCAGCTCGCACAACCAGAACTCACAATTGGAGAACGTAGCATAAAAGCTCTCCATCCTCAAAGTATCCAGAACCTCCCGCAAGTGCTCCTCATGTTGCTGTCACGCTTGGAATAAACCAAGATGTCATCGATGAAAACTATCATAAACCGATCCAACATCGGTCTGCACACGCGGTTTATGAGATCCATGAATGCGGCAGCAGCATTGGTGTGCCCGAAAGGCATCACCACGAAGTCATAGTGGCCATAACGCATCCGAAATTCAGTCTTTTGCATATCCTCCTCTCTGACGCTCATCTGATGATATCCTGAACGCAGATCAATCTTGGAGAACCAAGACGCTCCCTGTAGCTGGTCAAAGAGGTCGTCAATCCTCGCGAGTGGGTAACGGTTCTTCGAATCCGGGCTCCCCAGGGTGAACTACTCGGCCTAATGAATCCCTTGTCTAATAGCTCTTGTAGCTGTTTAGTCAACTCCTGCATCTCAGGTGGAGCCAACCGATACGATGCCTTGGTTATCGGAGCTGCACCAATGACTAGGTCGATCCTGAACTCTACCTGCCGCTTCGGAGGTATCCCAGGCAACTCCTCGGAGAAAACATCTGCAAACTCTCGCACCACGGACACATCGCCCACCATCGCCTTACCCGCCTCCCGAGTATCCATAACATAGGCGACAAATCATGCTCAACCCTGTTGAATGTAGTGCCTAGCTCTCGCTGCTGAAGATAAAGTAGGTCCCTGTTGTGGCCACTCGCCCTGAATCACCAGCTCTCCCCCACTTGGGGTCCTGATCCGCACCAACTGTTGCGCGTAGTCAATCACTGCCCCATTAGGGCTTAGCCAATCCATACCGATAATAACTTTGTTCCCCCGCAAAGGTATGGGAACCAGATCTACCAGATAACGATCCTCATACAACCTCAAAACACAATCTTGGTAGACCTCTGATGCTCGCACTGACCGGTCGTCTGCGATCTCGACCTCTAGATGGCAATCCAACTTGCCCGAAGACTCAGGAAACTTCTTGCTAAGCGCAAGAGAGACAAACGATAGGGTAGCACCCGAATCAAACAATACTTGAACTGAGATACCATTCACATGGAACGATCCTAAACAGAGCACATACATAACATATCAAAATCATAATGACATAACATAAAAGCATAAGAAAGAAATCATACCCATCACCACATCGGGTGCAATGTGTGCCTCCTCCGCTGTCAACTGAAATGCTCAACTCCACATGACTGGAGCCTCTACCTTAGCCTTCCGGCCATCAATGACCCGTGCTGACGCTGGGGTCGGCGCCGCTGCTGGCGTTGCTGCTGTCACTGCTGTCAACCTAGAGCAGTTGACCTTCTTATGGCCCCTTTGATTGCAATGGAAGCAAATTAGGCCTGACATCTGCACTGTGGGGGCGGGGCAGTACAATCCCTACCAAAGTTCCCCGTATTGCCGCACTTGTAGCAACTCGACGATCCGACTCTACAAGCTCCCTCATGCGGCCTGCCGCATTTCCTGCAGCGGCTCTGGCCCTGCTGGCCTTTCGACCTAACGTTGGATCCCTTGGGTTTCTTCCCCGAAACCCCTGTCACCTACTCAGTCTCTACTTTCCTCTTCTGTACGTGCTCCAAATCGAGCTCCCTCTCCCACGCCTTGGCAATCATGGACTCCAGGGTCGGTTAGGCTGAATAGTTGACTTGCTCCCGAATATCATCCCTCAACATATCATGATAGCGGGTCTTCCGCATCTCCTCATCCCCCGCATACTGGGTTACCAACAGGGCCCTCTCCCTAAACTTGGCGGTGATCTCCGCCACTGTCACGGTCGTCTGCCTCATATCTAGAAACTCCCTGGCCAGCTGCTGAAGCTCCACAGCCGGCGCAAACTCAGCCCTGAATCTGGTCATGGAATCTTACCACGCCATAGCCTGGATAGCTGGGGCTCCCAACGAGTCGCCAACCGACTCCCACCAGTCTCTAGCTCTATCCCTTAGATATCCCGCAGCAAAGAGGACCTTTGACCCTTCTAGGCAGAAGCTCGTCAATTACGTAGACTCAATGTCTGTGATCCATCTCCTGGCAGCAATGGGGTCCTTCATCCCGTGAAAATCCAGGGCACCACTCCCTCTGAAGTCCTTGAAGGACAGTGTGCACGTACCCGCCTAGCCAGATGCCAAATCAGTCCTGAATGCTCAGAGGTGATCCTCCATCAGCTCGATAATCCTCTCCTTGATCGACCCGAAAATAACTGGGGTTGACCTAAGGATACTTCTCGTGATCTCAGATGCGATGAACTCGCATAGCCCGTCATCCACCTTCTCGGATCCTGCCCTCGAGCCTAATCCTGATCCTGAACCTCCTGCTCCATGTCATGTGACCACCATACTGAAAATAATCACGTAAACGTCAGGATCATACGTACTCCCGAGAGGTATTACACACTCCCCCGGTTTCCTGGTTCCATCTTAACCCTCCTTGACTCGAGTATGAATCCTCTGCTTTTAGTAGTACGGGCCCATACTACCTTCCACATCTATCTATACTTTCCACAAGGATTGCCTCAACTTCACCAAAGTCCCCTTACTAATATCCCTTTCCGACTAATCTCATCCTAGGCTTTCCTAGGGCACCCTCCGACATACTCTCCGCCATCAGCTGCACTATGAGTCCCTACCTTCATTCCCTAACTAGCTCGCGAATAATGTTACATATCTGACCAGTAGTTAGTAAAGGTTAGCCGGGACCCCTTTAGCACAAAGCAAGCATCATTCGTGCATTGAGTAACCACATCAGACATAACCTACTCAGGCTATCCTACCGTTGGCTAAGCAGCCCTAGCATACAACTCATACAACAAGAATTCCAGGCATCCTCCTAGATCCTCAGCCCTAATCAAGCATGTAGTTCTCAGAATCATAAATCATACACATAACATAACAAGTATGGGTATCTTGGGGAAAACTTACTTGAGCTCTGCTGGTTGCACGCATCACACACATTTTCCTTCCTCAAAATTCTTTAACTTAAAACTTTAGAATTTGTTTTCTTTGTGAAAAAACTCTTAGTCCCTTGGTTTGAGTCCATACACCCCTGAGGGTGTGTCCGAATCCCTCAAACCAGGGCTCTGATACCAACTTGTAACATCCCAAAATTTAAGGCCAAAAATTTTGTTTTTTAATTAAGTGATTTATAAATTTGTTTATCAAAACATTGCCAAGATCATGTCAATACATAAAACCATAATATCATGTTCCAAACCAAACCATCTTGAAGTAACAAAATATCATAGTACAATCCCAAAAAACTCTAAGCGGAAATCATGTGTGTGTGATGCGCTGCTACACCGCAGGCTCCTTCCCCTTAGACGAAGAAGTACTTGAAACCAGAAACTAAAACTCTAAGCTCGAAGCTTAGTGAGTTCCCCCATCATACCACATACCATACAATCACATAGCATACATACTGTCGGGCAATTCTGGGGCGCCCGTCCTACCCAGGTCAAGCCATTCTGGGGTGTTGACCTACCCATGTCAAGCCATTCTAGCGTGTTGACCTACCCATGTCAAGCCATTATGGGGTGCTGACCTACCCATGTCAAGCCATTCTGGGGTGCTGATCTACCCTCTGGTCTATCTCAACCGAACATGGGGACTATTTCACCCCTACTACTAACACATAATATCATATCATATTCATGTTGTTAGACATATATGGGGTGTCCGACCTACCCATTGGTCCTAGCGACCGAATTGGGGACTAGTCCCCCTTCTACAGATACTATCTCACATAACATAACAACTAGAAAACTATCATACTCACATATCTAGCAATCTAGCATACTCACATATCCAACAATAGCATACCAGACAATCATCACAAAGATAATCGTCCCAACTAACAATTACTAGTGGGCCGGCCTTGGTGCCTTAGACACACTTCTACTGGAAGGTAACTCACCTCGATGTCATGTAGTGTCTGAACTGTCCTCAACGTTAAGGTCGGATCTCCTTGACTCCTCAATCCCTATACGACAACCCTCAAGTCATCAAACAGAATACACAACCCTAACCTGGGTCAATGCCAAAACCAGGCAAAGTCAACATTGGTCAAAGTCAACACCCCGTTGACCTGACTCGCCGAGTTGGTCTTACAACTCGTCGATTACATACTCCATTAACCCGATACAACCCCAACTTCACTCGTCGAGTCTAGCAAGAACTCGACGCGTTCTCCTTCATTCAAACCATCGGGACCATCTTCATCCGACTCGCTGAGTTGTATGAAAAACTCGTTGAGGCCATCTTCAAAGATTGGGAGATTGCCTTGGATTCACCGAGGCTATTCTAGCACTCGTCGAGTCCCATGATTTCCAGGTCCAAGGCAAACCCCTAGCAGCTTGAGTGTTCCTTTCACTCAACCAAATCCATTCCAGAAGACGTTTTTGGGGAAAAAGCGTCTCGACTCGCCCAGTCACCCAAGTTACTCGCCGAGTCCCTCCTTGTCCAATACTATACATTCAATTTCAGTGGGACTTAACACACCAAAACCATAGATCTGGCCTCCTAACGTCCATTTTACACGTAAAGTTCCAAACTTGGTACGCATGTAAGGGGTCTTTGGCCCAAAATGCCATAAAATATGTCCTCCAAGGTGCATGGGGTGTTCATGGCAACAAAATGGGCACCTTTGTGCCATAAAAGCCCCAATTAGACCTGGATCTAAAGCATACACTGACATCCAACACTAAATCCCGAATACAAAATCTCTAGGGCTTAGAAAGATGAAGGAAAAGGACCAAAAATAAAGACCTATACACAAAGGTTCAGCTTCATACCTCCAATAAGCTGAAAATAAGCTCCAAACTCTGGATCTTCTTGTTTCCCCTTGGTCTCACAAGCTCCTTTCCTCTTCTCAAGCTTCACAATCCACCAAAAAGCACCAAAGTGGCCTTGGAACACACAAAACGACTAGGGTTTTGATATGATGTCTTCTGGGAGTATATGGGATGATGGAGGCTAAGATAAGGTGTTTAAATAGGGTGCAAACCTTCAATTTAAGGTTTTACCCAAAGAACACCTACTCGCCGAGTCAGTCTTCCGACTCGTCGAGTAGGTCAGTTCAACTGTCCACGGATCACGACTCTACTTGACGAGTTGGTCCTCCAACTCATCGAGTCCCAGAGAAAAACATAAGAATGCTTGAATTAACTGCATACCAGGAATTGGGTGTTACAAAATATTCAGTAAAATCACATTTGGCAAAATAAATATAGCAGATAATTACACGTATAAGCATATTAGGCAGATAAGCATTGAAAATTAACTGCGTACATCGTGAACATCAATGCTGACATCGTGAGCTACGACAAATAAGAATACGAAGTTTCTTTTCATTTGATCAATTCACCAATGTTCAAATACATGAAGGGTAGCCATAGTCTGTGATACCACTGATAGAAAACATAGTTTACACAATGCTATGCACTAAGCGGAAAAATATTTAACAATTAAATGATTAGGGCACATGCAACCTATGAAGGATCTATGTCTTTAATGTAAAGGCAACATACTATGAACTATCATCCTACAAAACGTTTGTATATGAAACCTAATTCATAAGGATGGAAACTTACCTTCATGATTATTGTAGCAAAAAATCTTGAATTCCTTCTTCAAAGATTTTGATAGCAAGCACCACAAATGTTGTGCCTCTCATGGTTCACACCCAACACAAGCAAGAAGGATTTTGAGGAGAGAGGGGAAGGAGATCAGAATTTTGGCCTAACTTTTCTAAGGTATGAGTGGCCAAAAATCATAGCCCTATGGAAGTTTATATAGTGCAGTCAGGGAACCCTAGATAAGCCCAAACTCAATATAATAATATTCTCTTGAACCAAGTAATTATCTAGCTTACAAATTATTTACCAAGGATAATTCTAGAAACCCTAAAGGCTCCTTAAAACCATCCATATCCTCAAGGAGGGTTCCAAAATGCCTCTTGTTCAACTATTGGACAATTGCACTTCAGTCCCTGTACTTTCAATTGATTCTTTTAATCACCAAATTAATTCCGATTAATTTCTAATTAAATATTAAGATTAATATTTTTAATTAATATATTATTTCTATAATATATTAATAAATTATTTATTAATAAATAATAAATTATTCTCTTTCTCCAAAAATGTCCTATCTATTGCTAGGTTTGAGGGCAATCCAAAAGGATTGTGCTGTTATTAATTCAATTTTATACCAATTATAGTTATGGGCTTGGACACGTAATCGAACATATGCCTACCCACATATGAAGCACTTCCAGAACTAGTTGTAATATCTAAACTACTTAGTCACAAGATTTATGAAATGGAACCAACGATTACTAATCCTACCTGCGTCTTTTAATGATTTGGTTACTACCTCATCCCTTCCAACCAATGCCACCGGTAGCTAATACAGTAATTGACAAGGATGATGATGCAAATAGTGAATATTATTATGGAAATAATGTTGATGATGATGTTGATGCCCATCATAGGTCAAATTAAGCTTGAGATATGGATGCAGTTTGAACCAGTTCCACGAATAGTCCCTAATGTTGTAGATGATACCTCAATGTATATTCCTCCACGAATTAATCAACATATTTACGTTAATGTTTATGATGATATTAAACTTCATCTGTTGGAGGACTAGCACGATTAGTCACAAGGGTCAACCAAATCCTCAACATGAGAATATCTTAGATCACAAAGCCCAAGCTATGAATCTTTTCCAATAACTCCACGAGATCATGCCCTTGTAATTATATACATTTATCTACGGGAAGATGTTAGATCTCCAACTCTTATTCCTTGACCCATCTGATGAGATCATGCACAACGTTATGCATGATGTTAGATCTCCAACTCTTATTCCTTCACCAAATTCACTTACTCCTTCAACCATACCTTTAATTTTCGTAGACTCACTTTAGGAAAACTCAGGGGATACTAAACCACTAAATATCTCACACACTTATCCCATAAATACCATTACCCAAATCCCTCTAACCCAACTAGTTTTTTACTGCTAATGGTGAGAAGTTGCTAAGGAATCAACCTCATCCTAAGGCTATTCCTCCAGTTACATTCCCCTAGATTTTGGAGGTGATCACTACCATGTCTACGACTGTCACAAACTTAGTTTCAAAACTCAACCACATGGTAGATCATATAGGCATGAAAGTTGCTACAATAAAGGCTCTTGTCACACCATTCACTAGTACAAACTCCATTCTAAGTGTAAATACTCCAGGCTCAGGTCCTCCATTTGGAGAAGCCATGGTCTCCACTAAAGAGTCTTTTATTAAGAATGATCATTTTCCCATTGGCTTCATACTGAAGAAAAGAAAAAAATCTAATCCTTTCCTACTATCATCATCTAAAAGACCAAAACAAAATGATGATGTGTTTTTAAGTAAAGAATACATTCTTATGTTTGTAGTTGAACTGAACTATTCTATTGTAGAAGCCACCTTGTTTTTTAAAGAGCATAACATGAATAAAATGAATGATATTGTATTAAAGTAATATGAAGAAATGTTGCATGATATCATTACTCCTAAAATTTTCAACAATTGCATGATATTCAACACTATATTACTCAAGTGGTGGCAAGGAGAGAAAAGTTGTTACCGGTTAATCAAAGAGCTCACCAATATATATATGGTGATGTAGCTACCAGTAGGATCCATCCTGGGAAGGTTGTTAAAGTCAGGTGATCCAAACACAAAAATAACAGGGTTCTTATTATCAGCATAACAAGAGATGGTGGTTCTTATATTTTGCCAAAAAAAATAGCTTACATATTATGGATACTCTAAGTTGGTGGAGATTATGCAACCAATCTCCAATTGTAAAATTGCATTTTATGAAGATTTAAGGAATGTTGTGAGCAAGCTTATGGAGAAAGTTGAGTAACTATATTTTGTTGCTCCAACTCTAAGTTATCAACCTACTCCCAAACAAAGAAGAAGAAGAAGATAAAGAAAAAAATTTGTTGATGAATCTCTTAGTGGATTGCTTCCCCTTTCTTATGCATCTGATCAACAATAGTTTTCCACATACTATCCCTCCTGAACATTATGAATTCGTTGATAAACTAATGCTTTGAGTGTTCAATCAAGATAAGAAAGGGAACATGTGCTTTCAAAGACATTGTGATCTTCCCAGAGCGCTAACGTTGTATTTGATTAGTTTGAGGGACTTGATCAAAGACAAAGAAGTTGAATTAAACTATCATGTTAGTCTTTAAGTGGAGCTGAGCAAGCAAAGAAAAAAGTTACTAGATAATTATATCTTTGTGAAGCTGGAGATCTTACATAAAGATGTTGAATTTCAAAGAGGGACTGTTAAACACTACACTTAGGCTTCAGTATTTTTTTAACTTTAGACTTATGTAAAATGCTATGTATTCTATAAAGAGTATTTTTTAGTATAGTTAGTGATGACATCATTAAATAGGGGGAGATTGTTAGGACGCTTCTTAATTGATATGTTAAAGTTATGTTGCAGCTGACATTGTCATTGATGAGCAACAATGCCGCATATGTCATCAGGAACCCTAATAAAGATCTAGCGGTGGACAAAATTCTAGAATTGAAGATATACTTTCCTTATTCAAATAAGGATAATTGTGAATATAGACTTCCATATAACAAAAGACTCCCACTTTGTGTAGGATTGTGTTCCTTTAGTATGTATTTTGTATGTTAAGATAGGATCTTTACTCTTCTATGATATATATATTAATACACTTATGTGTAAAGCGTCACCAATCTAGAGTGTATTTGTAATTAGAGTATGTTCTCTGGTCACCTCTAGGTTTAACAAAACTATTCCTTTTAGTAAAGTTTAGTTTCAAAGTATTCAAAGTTGCTCTTATTACTTGCATATTGTTACTTGTTAAATATGTTGAAGGGGATCATCAAATTGGTCCTCTAAACTCTATTAACTTAGCTATAGGCCATAAGGATATCAATGAGATAGATATGTATCTTTAACCAAACAATTATGATAAACTAAATAAAACTAACGGACTAGGCGGAGATTAATTGGGGACCCTTAATTATTAACAAAATTATTTAAAAAAAGTATTAAATCCTAAAAATATAAGTATTTGAAAATTTAAAATTTAAAAAACTTTGGTATAATATTTTAAAATTTCAGAATTTGAAAACACGAAAATTTGAAAATAAAATTTTGGGGTAATACCGAAAATTTAAAAAATTGAATTTTCAAAATATTTCCTGCCTATGACTGCCGACAACCGCGAAGCTCGAGTTTGACTGATTTTAACCAATTTCCGCCAAACACCCTAATTGTAATCGGTTCAAAACTGCAAAACGATTGAGCAACCGTCAATGCTGATTTCGGCAACACTAGATAATAATAAGGGTGACATTTTTGTTTATAAAAATGGTTCTTTTCTTTCCAAAGTTATTCCTTGAAATGACATGTATGAAAGTGTTGTTTGTTTAGGCAACTCAAATAATATTGTTAGGTGCATTTTGTGCACCTTTTGACACACAGTTTAGTCCATTTTTATGCGTTTATTTAGCATAGTTGTTCTTCATTTTTCTTGCATTTCATCATATTCATGTTGGTTTGTAGAACAACCTTATTTGCACACTTTCATGTTCTTTTCAGGTAAACCGGAGGTTGTAACGCGCTTTGGGAGGTGTCGGGAAGCATTGGTAAGGATTTTGAGATGATCGGGCGAAAAACAGAAAAGTTGGAAAAATCAAGTTTGGATTCAGCGTCAGAAGAGGACATGGGTCGTGTTAGATTTACCCTACAAAGTGGGCACGAGTCATGTTTGACCAGAAAAGAAAATGTTGACCTTGCTGAACACAACCAGTGTCAGTTTAGCCCATTTTGACACGGCCCATGTCGACCCAGCTGACACGGGGCATGTTCTACCCTAAAACCAACTTTTTGTAGTTTTTCCTATTTTTCATATCACGGGAATTGGGTCATTTTTACGCACATATGATATCAGGGCACTATTGGTGAGGGGATTTCGAAGGCTTTTGCAAGGATTCAAACATTTATCATTTGAAAACATTATTTCTCTTATTTGTAAGTTGTAATTTCACACTATTTCCATCTTTTGACTTGTGATCTTGTTCTAGCCATGTATGGCTAGAACCCTAGTTTCTCCAACTTCATGTTTTGACTTCTTGGTTGGGATTTGAATCATATGACTTGATGTTTGCTTTTAACTCTATCTAGTGAATTTGATTTTGCTTCAATCTAATGTTTGATTCTTATTGGCCATTTGGATTAGGGTTAATTCATTCAAGTTATCTTATTGGAAAATCCGTAATTATTTTGTGAATTGACTAAGTAACAAGAACTAAAGATTTCCATTGAACAAATTTAGTGTAAATCTTATTCACACACTCTTACACTCCCGAGCTTGTGAGGAGTCTTGGGTGTTGTTGGGAACATTCACATAAAGATTAACGCAATCTTTTGATCTAATTCTAAGAGCTTGTTTAGATGAGGTTAGTAAGGTTATGGTTAATCAAAGAGCTTGTTTTGGTTTAACAATGTAGTGAATGGGAATTTTTAGATCTTGTTAACACTTTCAAGTAGCAACTTAGACAGAATTGAGCAAATATTTAGCTATCTTTGAATCGCATTGCTAAGTTGTCATACATACAGTTGGAGTCCTTACGAATTATGAATTTAATTCACTTATTTAGTCGATTACTTGTGTCTTTAATTATTTGTTCTAATCATTGCATTCAAAACCCCCCTCCTTACTGTTGGTGACCAAAGTACCTTCACAAAGAGGTATAGACTGCTTGTCTCGTGTCTTTGTGAATCGACCCTACTTGCCTTGTACTACCTTTTAGTGCAATATAATAGTGTTCTTTTCGAGTATATCGTACACCCTTATTTGTTGAGTTTAACATGCCTAACAAATATAATGTTAAATGTTGGTTCTTCAAATAATGTATTGGACAAATCGTGCTTATGGCATTGTCGTTTTGGACATATAAACCAGAAATGCATCGCTAAGCTCTTAAAGGATGGGATCTTGGAATCATTTGACATAAAGTCTATTGATGTGTGCGAGTCTTGCTTACTTGACAAGATAAAAAAGCTCCTTTTAGAGGAAAATGTGAAAGAGGAAAGGATATGTTGAACCTTATCCAACATAATGTATGTAGACCGTTCAGATCCGCCACAAGGCATAGTGAATGATACTTTATGACTTTTACTGATGATTTTTGTAGGTTTGGTTCTATTTACTTAATGAAGCATAATTCTGACACATTTGAAGTGTTCAAAGAATTCCAAAAGGAATTTGAAAACTGTAACAGCCCGAAATCTCAGGTATTATTTAATTATGTTTTGGGGTGGTTTAAGAGGGGACTCGGTGAGTTGGAGCCTAGACTCGCCGAGTAGGATCGCAGAATTGGTCGCGGGTCCGCGACTGGACTCGACGAGTCCAGATATGGACTCGGCGAGTCGACGCTGTTCAGCAGAAACCCTAACCGTTCAGTTTTGGATCGTATTTAATGCTCTTATACGCCGTCATTGTCAATCTTTAGTCAATTGAGAGGAACCCTAAACGGCTGTGGGCATCTAGAGTAAGAGTGGAGGATATTAGGGCTTGAAGGGGCAAGGAGGAGAGGGGTTTAGGCTAAAGGAACAGCAAGGGATTCGAGTTCTGCGGTTTGGAGACACAGAGAGGACATATTCCAGGTAATATTTCGGATTCCCTTCTGTTATTTGATGTGTTTATAAATTTAGGGTTTATGGAACCCATTTGGAGTCTAGATGGATTGTTGTGTTGTTATTCAACGTTCATAACCTTGTAGTAGGACCCTTAGAGGTCCACAAGGTCCCATGTTTGTATATTCGAGTATATATGTATTCCAGGAAGTAGTTCGATCGACTGCATGGCGTAGACTCGCCGAGTCGGATGATCAGACTCGGCGAGTAGCTTGAAGATTCACTGGGACTCGCCGAGTTTGTTCTTCAGGCTCGACGAGTAGAGTCGGGGTGGCCCCGCGATTCTTCCGCGAGGACCTCGTCGAGTCAAGAGGGATACTCGACGAGTAGAGAGGGATCATGCAGGAATTGGTGAAGACAACTAGACTCGCCGAGTCGCCAGGGTACTCGCCGAGTCCAGTCGAGTTGACCGTTGACCGTTGACCAGAGTTGACCTAAGTCTGACTTCTTAGGGATAGTCACACTTAGATGATATGAGTGCTAATGAGTTATGTAATGTTATAGGAGGGTTGTAGCTCGTTGGATTGTGCACGAGTGATTCCAGGAGTTGCTAGCTTTCAGCATTTACGAGGTGAGTCTTCTCACTATACTGTACCCGGAAGGGTTGATTGTGTGACCGGAAGGTCGGATATGATATGTGATATGTATGCTATATGTGGTAAGTTATCTGTTATATGTTATATGTGCTATGTATGTTATGGGCCGGAAGGCGATTATATTATGGGCCGGAAGGCAATACGTTATGGGCCGGAAGGCGATATGATGTGTGATGGACCGGAAGGTCGGCGTGGGGAAGGCCGGAAGGTTTACCCAGCAGGGACGGAAGTCCCCTGAGACACATGGACCGGAAGGTCGGGCCTGGAAAGGCGTATGTGCGTAAGTTGTATATTGGGGAACTCACTAAGCATTTATGCTTACAGTTGTTGTGCATGTATTTCAGGTACTAGCGAGGACCGTGGGAAGGCGCCGGCGTGATCGATACACACTGAAGATTGTTTTTATGATCTTGGGATTTTGAATATATGTATTTGACAGAATACTTAACTACTTATGCCTTGTTTTAAATGGAATTAATTATGTTTTAAAAATGAAAAATTTGTTTGAAAAATTTGAGTTGTTACAATTGGTATCAGAGCCTTGGTTTGAGGGATTCGGGTGCACCTTCGGGGGTAACTGAACTCAAACCGAGGATTTGAGGAAACTTTTCAAATAAAGGCATAAACTTTTGTAAATGGTTTTGTGGTAAGCAAGAAAGAAGCAGTGTGTACGATCAGTCAGCGCCCGAACGGTAAAGATCCCCAAAATACCTTACAATATTATATGATATGAATTGTTATGCATGCTAGAAGACTAGGTATTCATGATAGGACTAGAGTGGCCTAATTTGTGATGCCTTAGTCTAGGGAAGTTTGCTTATATGAGATGCTTTGCTAGTATGCGGGTAGATAGTGCATATCAGAAGTAGAGTACTCATTATCCGAAGTTTGGGGAGGAGGACTTGGGATGAACACTGATGCGGTGTGGTCGGTAGTATTGGGCCCGTACTACCGAGGACACCGGGTCAGTGGGAGACCCAAGTAAGAATCCCTGGATATCGGGGACGGGGTAGGGTCGCGTTATCGAGTGCAATTACACTTGATGGAGTCTCTGATAGTTTTATGTTGTATTTCAGAGACATCATGGTTAGACCGCGTCACGGAGCGAGTACGAGCGGTGTGAGTGACGAGGATATTCGTCAGATGATTCACGAGGAGGTGGCGGCCGCGATCCGGGCTGAGATCCCGGAGATGTTTGGGTCTATCAAGACCACCCTGATGGAGACGTTCGACGAGCGGTACGCCGCATTGACTGAGGCTGCAACCGCTGCAGCTACCGCAGCTGTGGCCGCTGCTAGGCCACAGGGGGGTGACTCATTGCTGTTCCGAGAGTTCAGCAACACGAAGCCACCAGAGTTCGATGGGACGCAGGATCCGATTGCTGCGATGAGGTGGATCGCGGATATAGAGGGGTGCTTCTATACTTGTTCATGCCCAGAGCACCTGAGGGTACGGTTCGCTTTGAACCAGCTCCGCCTGGGAGCGAAGGACTGGTGGAAGTTCGTGACAGCGAATTTCACTTTGGCAGAGACTACAGCGGTGACATGGGAGGGGTTTACTGCCATGTTCAGGGATGAGTACGTTCCCCCGGTGGAGAGGTAACGATTGGTGCAGGAGTTCTTGACCCTCAAGCAGGGTACCGATTCTGTTGCGGTGATTACACGGAAGTTTCATGAGAGGGCGATGTTTTGCCCTGAGTTGGTGTCCTCAGAGCAGGCTCGGATGAGCCGATACTTGGGTGTCTTGAGGAGGGATATTCGGGAGTTTGTGTCAAACTCCACTTACCATACTTTTGCTGAGCTTCAGGCGAATGCCAGGAAGCGCGAGATCGAGTTGGAGACCCAGGCTAGGGAGGAGGCCGAGTCTCAGCGGGTGGATCGGCGACCGGCTCAGTTCCAGCCGGCAGCCAAGCGGACCAAGTCCGCTGATTCGAGGACAGGAGGTTCGAAGGGTCGCACTTGCGGGAAGTGCGGCAAGAGTCATGATGGAGTATGTCGATCTGGTGCTTGCTACAAGTGTGGCAAGGAGGGGCACATTGCTAGGGAGTGCCCCAAGGGATTTACGGTTTGCTTTCATTGCAACCAGACTGGCCATAGGAAGGCCGAGTGCCCTCAGCTTCTTCAGGGATCTGCACCTGCTGCCGGAGTTACTGCGACTCGACCGGTGAAGGCCGAGGCCCCGAGGGCTCGGGGAAGAGCCTTTCAGCTGACTGCGGAAGAGGTCCGCGCTGCGCCCGATGTTGTGGCAGGTATGTTGTAATTCATGTAATTATTTTAATGTCGATATGTTATGCTTATGTTATTATGCGCGTAGGTACTTTCCTTGTGAACTCTGTGCCTGCCTTAGTGTTATTCGACTCGGGTGCGAGTAGGTCCTTTGTGTCCTTGGCCTTTAGTCAGCATATTGGCGTTAGTCGTGAGTCGTTGAGTCGACCTTTGAGAGTCTCTATAGCTGACGAGAAGGTGATTTGTGCTACGGAGGTTCTTCGGGGATGTGTACTAGAGATTTTCGGGGTTGGATTCCCGATTGATCTGATTCCTATCGCGATGGGGGATGTCTGTGTCATCGTGGGCATGGACTGGCTGAGCCGGTTCGGCGCTGTCATCGACTGTGAGCGTCAGTTGGTGACTATACGAGACCCTAGAGGGGGAGTTCTTTCGGTATACGGCGAGGGTACCCGTTCGGGATCAGCTTTTTGTTCGGCCGCTAGGGCGAGGCAGTGTCTACGGCGGGGCTGTAAGGGTTTTGTGGCGTATGTGATGGATACGCGGGAGGTTTCCGAGAAACCGAAGTCAGTTGAGGAAGTTCCGGTGGTGCGCGAGTTTTCAGATGTCTTTCCCGAGGAGCTGCCGGGAGTACCGCCTGTGAGGCAAGTAGAGTTTAGTATCGATCTGGTTCCGGGGGCAGCGCCTATTGCTAAAGTGCCCTATCGTCTTGCACCTCCAGAGATGCAAGAGTTGTCCTCGCAACTCCAGGAGTTGCTGGGGAAGGGATTCATTCGGCCGAGCAGCTCGCCATGGGGAGCACCTATTCTGTTCGTCAAAAAGAAGGATGGTTCACACCGGATGTGCATTGATTACCGGGAGTTGAACAAGCTAACGGTCAAGAACCGTTACCCGTTGCCGAGGATCGATGATTTATTCGATCAGTTGCAGGGAGCATCTTGGTTTTCCAAGATCGATCTGAGGTCAGGATACCATCAGGTGAGAGTACGGGATGAAGACGTCCAGAAGACAGCGTTTAGGACGCGATATGGGCATTATGATTTTGTGGTGATGCCTTTTGGACTCACCAATGCCCCGGCTGTGTTCATGGATCTCATGAACAGGGTATGCAGGCCGATGTTGGATCTGTCAGTGATCGTATTTATCGACGACATTCTGGTGTATTCGAAATCTAGAGAGCAGCATGAGGAGCATTTGAGGGAGGTCCTGGAGGTATTGAGGTCGGAGAAGCTTTATGCAAAGTTCTCCAAATGTGACTTCTGGTTGCGGGAGGTCCAGTTTCTAGGACATGTGGTTAATCAGAAAGGGATATTGGTCGATCCGGCCAAGGTTGAGGCGGTGATGAGTTGGGAGGTGCCGAAGTCACCCTCTGAGATCAGAAGTTTCCTTGGGTTGGCAGGGTATTATCGGAGATTTATCAAGGATTTCTCCAAGATCGCAGTGCCACTCACCAGATTGACCCGGAAGGGTGTTACATTCTCATGGGGGCCCGAGCAACAGACCTCCTTTGAGACACTTCGCCAGAGATTGTGCGAAGCCTCGGTATTAGCTCTCCCTGAGGGGATGGAAGATTTCGTGGTATATTGCGACGCATCGATTTCGGGATTGGGTGCAGTGTTGATGCAGAGGGGTCATGTGATAGCTTATGCGTCGAGGCAGCTGAAGCCTCATGAGACGAGATATCCCACGCATGATTTAGAGTTGGGGGCAGTAGTGTTCGCTCTCAAAATTTGGCGTCACTACTTGTATGGGGTTCGATGTACGATATACACGGACCATAAGAGTTTGAAGTATTTGATGGATCAACCCAACCTAAATATGCGTCAGAGGAGGTGGTTGGATGTGGTCAAGGATTATGATTGTGAGATCCTGTACCACCCAGGCAAGGCTAATGTGGTAGCCGATGCATTGAGCCGCAGGGCGGAGAGCACTCCATTGCGAGATGTATGCTTGAGACTGACTGTGATGACTCCAGTATTGGACGCTATTCGTGGGGCCCAGGCAGAGGCTGTGCGACCAGAAATGAAGAAGAAAGAGCGGGTTGTGGGGTTAATCTCAGAGTTTGTCAAGGATAGTCGAGGCCTTATGACGTTTCAGGGTCGGATTTGGGTACCGTTCGCGGGCGGTACGCGTACCACTTTGATGGAAGAGGCTCATAGATCGAAATTCTCGATTCATCCCGGTGCTACAAAGATGTATTTGGATTTAAGGAAGGAATATTGGTGGCCCTGTATGAAGAGGGATGTGGCATGGTTCGTTGAGAGGTGCTTGACCTGCCGTAGGGTTAAGGCTGAGCACCAGAGACCGCATGGCAAGTTACAGCCATTGGAGATCCCCGAGTGGAAGTGGGAACAGATCACTATGGATTTTATCACCAAATTGCCGAGGACTGCTAGGGGAGTTGACGCAATTTGGGTGATCGTGGATAGGTTGACAAAGAGTGCACACTTCCTTGCCATCAGTGAGAGTTCTTCGGCGGAGAAGTTGGCGGAGATATACGTGAGAGAGGTGGTATCTCGGCACGGGGTGCCGATCTCGATTGTGTCAGACCGTGATGTGCGCTTTACTTCCAGATTCTGGAAGAAATTCCATGAGGAGCTGGGTACTAAATTGCATTTTAGTACCGCATACCATCCCCAGACAGATGGTCAGAGCGAGTGGACGATTCAGACGCTGGAGGACATGCTCCGAGCGTGTGTGTTAGACTTCGGGGGTAGCTGGGATGCGTATTTACCATTGGCAGAGTTTTCCTACAACAACAGCCATCATTCGAGCATTGGTATGCCACCTTTTGAGCTGTTGTACGGTAGGAGGTGTCGGACCCCCATTTGCTGGGGAGAGGTGGGACAGAGAGTGATGGGCAGCACGGAGATCGTACTCCAGACGACAGAGCAGATTCAGCAAGTGAGACAAAGGTTATTGACTGCCCAGAGCCGACAGAAGAGTTATGCAGACAGGCGCCGATCCGATCTTGAATTTCAGGTCGGCGACTTCGTTCTCCTGAAGGTCTCTCCTTGGAAAGGAGTGATTCGATTCAGGAAGAGGGGCAAATTGGGGCCCCGGTATATTGGACCATTTCGTGTGATTGCAAGGATAGGCCGGGTAGCCTATCGGTTGGAGTTGCCAGCGGAGTTGGGTCAGATCCATGACACTTTTCATGTGTCGCAGTTGAGGAAGTGCATTGCCGATGAGTCGACATTGGTTCCATTGGAGGATATCCAGGTGGACGCGAGCCTGAATTACGCGGAGAGACCAGTGGCTATCAGAGATCGGAAGATCAAGGTTCTGAGGAACAAGGAGGTACCTCTGGTGTTGGTTCAATGGCAACACCGTAAGGGATCGGAAATGACTTGGGAACCGGAGCGCGAGATGCGGGAGCAGCATCCGGAACTATTTGCAGAATGAGACTTCGAGGGCGAAGTCTAATCCAAGTGGGGGAGAGTTGTAACAGCCCGAAATCTCAGGTATTATTTAATTATGTTTTGGGGTGGTTTAAGAGGGGACTCGGCGAGTTGGAGCCTAGACTCGCCGAGTAGGATCGCAGACTTGGTCGCGGGTCCGCGACTGGACTCGACGAGTCCAGATATGGACTCGGCGAGTCGACGTTGTTCAGCAGAAACCCTAACCGTTCAGTTTTGGATCGTATTTAATGCTCTTATAGGCCGTCACAACCCTAAACGGCTGTGGGCATCTAGAGTAAGAGTGGAGGATATTAGGGCTTGAAGGGGCAAGGAGGAGAGGGGTTTAGGCTAAAGGAACAGCAAGGGATTCGAGTTCTGCGGTTTGGAGACACAGAGAGGACATATTCCAGGTAATATTTCGGATTCCCTTCTGTTGTTTGATGTGTTTATAAATTTAGGGTTTATGGAACCCATTTGGAGTCTAGATGGATTGTTGTGTTGTTATTCAACGTTCATAACCTTGTAGTAGGACCCTTAGAGGTCCAGAAGGTCCCATGTTTGTATATTCGAGTATATATGTATTCCAGGAAGTAGTTCGATCGACTGCATGGCGTAGACTCGCCGAGTCGGATGATCAGACTCGGCGAGTAGCTTGAAGATTCACTGGGACTCGCCGAGTTTGTTCTTCAGGCTCGACGAGTAGAGTCGGGGTGGCCCCGCGATTCTTCCGCGAGGACCTCGTCGAGTCAAGAGGGATACTCGACGAGTAGAGAGGGATCATGCAGGAATTGGTGAAGACAACTAGACTCGCCGAGTCGCCAGGGTACTCGCCGAGTCCAGTCGAGTTGACCGTTGACCGTTGACCAGAGTTGACCTAAGTCTGACTTCTTAGGGATAGTCACACTTAGATGATATGAGTGCTAATGAGTTATGTAATGTTATAGGAGGGTTGTAGCTCGTTGGATTGTGCACGAGTGATTCCAGGAGTTGCTAGCTTTCAGCATTTACGAGGTGAGTCTTCTCACTATACTGTACCCGGAAGGGTTGATTGTGTGACCGGAAGGTCGGATATGATATGTGATATGTATGCTATATGTGGTAAGTTATCTGTTATATGTTATATGTGCTATGTATGTTATGGGCCGGAAGGCGATTATATTATGGGCCGGAAGGCAATACGTTATGGGCCGGAAGGCGATATGATGTGTGATGGACCGGAAGGTCGGCGTGGGTAAGGCCGGAAGGTTTACCCAGCAGGGACGGAAGTCCCCTGAGACACATGGACCGGAAGGTCGGGCCTGGAAAGGCGTATGTGCGTAAGTTGTATATTGGGGAACTCACTAAGCATTTATGCTTACAGTTGTTGTGCATGTATTTCAGGTACTAGCGAGGACCGTGGGAAGGCGCCGGCGTGATCGATACACACTGAAGATTGTTTTTATGATCTTGGGATTTTGAATATATGTATTTGACAGAATACTTAACTACTTATGCCTTGTTTTAAATGGAATTAATTATGTTTTAAAAATGAAAAATTTGTTTGAAAAATTTGAGTTGTTACAAAAACCAACTTGGCAGTAGAATACAAGGAGTTATCACCAAAATTCGTATTGTCATCGAGTAAATGATCCAAGTCAGGCCCTATAACAGCCTAACCTACAACACAACAACAATAGAACACCATAATCCAAAGGATTGGTGAATACCAATACAAGAACATAACAACATATATCATCATATATAAATCAACTTATCACCAACAACATACGCCACATCAGATATACCAAATTGAATTCCGCCAACTTGTTATTGTCTAATGACTCCTTATGAGAGCTACTATTATTAGTTCACCACAATGGTTATCGCCTTGTAACAGCGTTAAGTTCATGACTCGTCATTACCATAATATACTCCTTTAGATATACTCCGTCCAAAGTAAATATATATAATATCAACTAAACTTATTTCAGCTGACTACAATATATCATCACCTCAATAATGCATAATATAACAATATCAAAATATATATGAGCCACATATTATGTAACAAATCTAACAATGTCAAAATATATCTAAGCCACATATTATGTTACAATACACACCAATAAAATCTGTTTTAGAGTTGAGTTACTCAAATGGATACTTAGTAAGAAAAACTATTGCTTTGGTCTCCAATAACCGTTGTCTCCCAGCTTACAACATGTCACAATCTACTATGAGATAAAATCCATGACCATTTTCCATTAAACTAATTAAACCCTAAAATACAACTGTTAACTAACTTAACCTTGTAAGCTATTAGCTAAATCTCATAATCACAAGTTAGGGTTTATAACCCACATTAACCACTCCATGGAATTCACCTGTTTGATTTACAACGTAATTCATAATAGCAATTATGACTTATAACAACTAAATTGGGTTCCAACAACCCATCGTAATTATGTTATAAAAACGATAACGTAATAACATAAAAAGTGGATACCTTATCCTAATCAATAACATGTATCCCTACGTCCTAGCACGGACCCTCTAATCAAATCCCGAGAACTAATCTCTTCAGATCTCTTATACTTTTATTTTTCCAAAATTCTTCAGATGAACAACAACACTCTCTTAATATACACTATAAATCTGAGGGGGCGTAACGTGCTCTTGCAGAGTCTTGACTTACCATGTGTCGTGTAACATCCCAAAAATCAAGGCAAAATTTTCATTTCAAAACCATTCCAAAAATCCATGTGTTTTAAAAAACAAGTTCACAAAAGTCACTTCCATGAATCAGAGTATCCCAAAATCGTCAAAACACATAAAATCCTGGATGATGTGCATCATCAAGCATTCTCCTTTCCCAATCCTCTGAAGTACCTAAAACCATACAAATCAAACTGTAAGCCAAAGAGTAGTGAGTTCCCCTAAAACACCACATACAAAATAGAATAACACTTACAATACAAGCATATAGGGTTTTTTGGCCAGGGCCTTAACCCAACCATCCAAGTTTGTTGACACAGAGTCTCATCCTAACCATTCGGGTTTGTTGACACAGTGTCTCAACCCAACCATCCAGGTTTGTTGACACAAAGTCTCAACCCAACCATCCGGGTTTGTTGGTCCACCGCACCAAGCAGTACCTCAACCCAACCACCAGTATGTCGACGTATGCAACAAATAAACAATAATCAGCAAGTAAAGACAATCATATAGATCTACCGATCTAACAAGTCACTATCGCATAACAACATCCTATATACCAGGATACATAACCTAGGGGCCGACTTTGGTGCCTTCGACACACGAGTACAATGAGAAGAACTCACATCTCAGTTTGAAAATAGCTGAACAAATCATAGCTCCAAATACTGCCTTTTATAGATCACATATCCAAATAATGGGGACCCAATCTAAAGCTATTATTAAAATTACCCAAAATGCCCTTAAGGCCAACTTGGTCAAAGTCATGGTCATCGGTCAAAGATCAAAAGGCAAAGGTTCTCCACAGGCTGAGTATGCCCATTACGTGCTGCATACCACAGGGTACTATACCACTACACATGGCATAATAGGTTCCTCTCCAAATTACGGGGCCTTAACCTAATACGGGTGGCGTACCATAGAGTACGCCCTACATACTCGATTAGTTCTCACTCTCCTCGTTAAGTGCTTATTCTATTAAGACCTTATGTCTAGAACTCAGATCTAGTCCTAAATAACCCCTAAATCATAAAGTTTCCAACTTTATGACTTTACATGGCTAGAAGTGCTAAAAGCCCAAACCCTAACTTACTACCCAAAACCTAAGCTTCATAACTCTTGCATAAATGGGAGAAAGGGACCAATACCATAGTTTTATGACTACAAACACTCAAAAACACTAAAAGGGCATCTTATTTGGTCTAGAGTAGGCCATACTCATATATACCAAGATTATTGGACCAAAAGGCACAAAAACTCATGAACTAGCAAGATTATGGGACCAAAAGGCGCAAAAAAAACTCATATACACCTTCTGGAGGTTGCTTAAAATGTGAAAAACTCATATCCACAAGGCTTGAAACTTCTCACTAGCGTTCCAATCATTTTCTTCCTTCAAAGATGAACACCAAACACAAAAAGGAGATCGATATTTCACAAATGATGGTTAGGGTTTGCAAGGAGCCGAATGGGAGAATAGAGGTTGAAGGTAGGAGGGTCTCAAGGCTGATAATTACACTATATAGGGCTTAAACCCTAAAAATTTAGGTTTGCTCATTTAACGAGTACGCCCTACGTACCCATGATTATGCCCTGCCTACTCTCATGTATCCGCGTCCAACATTAAGGGCTTACGCCCTGTATACGCCCGAGGTACGCATGACATAAGGACCATTTTGCAATACATTAATACTTTGAAGCAAAAAGGAAATTACCTGATTGGTTGAATATTACATGTCGTCTCATGTTGCCATGTGTTTCACCCACTCGCCATGTGTTTCAATTTCTCAACACTTGTCCGCCGCCTGGACACCTCGATGCACCACGAAACCTAACTTAAGCGACGTGACCTTATCATTAACTTCCGTTGACTACGAGTTTGACCTTGACTTGTTGACCAATATTTGACCCGACTTACCGCATCAATAGAAGGGCGTGTCATGCCTTTCCAGAAAAAGCAGTCTACTTATAAGTTCTTCATATTCTCCTTATACATCACAACTAAACATTAATACACCTTCTATGTACACCTTTAAGCAACTTCATGCTTTATTTCTCCTACTTGTCTTGTAAACAAGTTCCATCTCTCGATATAATAGTTGTGGTGATAAGCGATAGCATGTGGCGAAGTTCACGTCTTACATACTCCATCACCACACCAACTTCCCGATATTTTCACAAATGGTTAATCACACGTCTTGCCTAGGTGACTTTCGAGTAAATCCTAGCATTCAAGCACATCTAGCTATGACCGCTAAGGCTATTAATGATAGACACATTTATGAGATTGCTTAGATTTCAAAACAAAATTATCTTATATTAGAACGGTAATGTCAGGGTAGCTTTTGGAAGCCAACATTAATAGTAGCTCTAGGAAACCTTCCACGAGATTGTAGATCATGAATTAAGCTATGACTTTTTTTTTCTTTTCTTTAACTATTTTTTTAATTGAATGTTTTATTTGAAAAAAGATAAGACTCTCAACCATCTTACCTCCCCATATCCTATCTTCCACTACTACAAAAACACTCATAAGACCCGGTTAAATCAATTAAAAAAACCCGGTTTTGAACCAGGTCTTAAGGCAGGCGGGTCTTATGTGGAAAAAGAAATAAAACCCGGGTCCTTTCATGCTTAAAAGAACACGGTTGTAATTAAAAAACTGGGTCCTTTCAGGTCTAAAAGGCCATGATTTTAGATTAATAAACCGGGACATATAAGAGAATACCGATTTTTTGTACCATTATTTACCCCAGTTTTTTAGTGTGCAACCGGGTTCTAATATGCAAATTTAAGTCCAATGATGTTGGATAGTATTGCCATGTTTGTGATACGTAACTGGTCTTTTTACAATTACTTTTTTTTAAATCTACTCAATAACAATACCATTACAATTGCTACAATTCAATTTTTTCTTCATTCAACAAAAAACAGAAGCAATGTACATATGAATAAGAATTGTTGTAAGTTTGCACATGCTAAATAACCAATCATAATAGACATATATGAAAAAAAAATATCAAAGAAATAGCATATATGTGACAAAAGAATCATTATTTTGGAAATATTCACTATATAACACTTGTAGAAATGTTACAAAAATAACATCCATGATTCCATTTTAGAGGTATTGTCCCAAACATCTGGTACAGCAGATGTATCCTCTATACACTATAGTCACTGAAAAACAAACACAGCAAATAATTAGTTTTTTCCATCATTGCAAAAGACTTGGATTTAAAAATTTTCAAGAGCATGGTACTCTTGTACTACATGAAATTAAATCATAATGGCATGTTAAAGGAATGTGAAATGATAGGAAAGTGGTTGACAAGGTGATTGATGCAAAGAAAAAAAACATCAACAAATGATCATTAAACTAAAAGTATGATGATGGAAATATAAATAACTAACCATATATGCATTCTTAGTATACCATGTCATTCATATAAATATTCAGAAACTCTCTATCCTACATAGAGATGATCAAAACAAACATCTCTTTTTTAAAGGGAGTGTTGACATTCTATAGGTTACCAAGCTATATAACAAATAAAATTAAAACTATTGATTGACAAAAAGAGTGTTAACCGCAATATAACAAAATGAAAAGATAACCGAAAAGTACTTACTCTACATGGGAATCCATATTTCCTATGGTAATAACAAAACCAAATATCCATCTCATTAAATAGTGCCTACTCTATGAAATACCGAGTTGGTTGCACTAAAAGTGAATATTAATTAGAGTATGGAAACTACAACATCTATTTGTTTGGATATATAATGAGATGAATTACCTCAGCAAACATCCATCCGATTGGAGTTGATATATCTTTTTATACCTCTTGAAAGCCTTAAAAATATATAAAGAAAAATAGGCCTAGTGAGGCTGGATTCTTATTAAGCTTCAAAGTCGATTTTACTTTCTCACTATTTATCTGCCAATAGATGTAACAAACACATTTAAAACATTATAGACTTGAAACTAAAAATGAAGCTTACCAAGAAAAGGATGCTTACCAAGAAAGGGACAAAAACGAAGCATATTTGACACAAAAATTGTCTCATCCTTCAAATTATGTCGATTAAAAGCTGAAACAGTGAAAAGTTGTTTTAAGATTTAATTAAAAAGCAATAAGTAATAAAATTTCCATGTATTCAGAGTATTTTGTGTAATAAATATGACAATCTTCAAACTTTAGCCTTTAATGTTCATTATCTTTTCAGTAAGGATTACCTGGTACTGATGCTTACACAACCAGCAAAATATAGCCTTTAAGTTTCATAATATTTTCAACCTTCAAGCTGCGTTCAAAAAATGACCTGAAACAAAGCAGGCCCTTTTGCATGATTGATAATAAAAAGTTAAGTGCCCCATTATTTACTGAAAGGCTAAAAAATAATGCCAAGGGTAGAAGCGTCCTGTTTATGTGATTCCCTCCCAATCATCTCAAATGTGGGTGTCAACTTTTTATGTGAATTCCTATTAATTTTCAAAGCTAAAAGAATGAAGAATTGATTCCACATATACGTAATTAAAATAACAATGAAAAGGTTCCAACTATCAATTCTCAATTTCGCAAGTATTCTCACATGTATGAAGGATTTGACACAGAATCCTATTATGAATTTCCGTAAAATTGGAATGTCGATGAAGTGATAGAGATGGTAAAGCTAAATCATAACTAGGGAGGAAAAATACCAACGACCATCAAACCAATAATGAACCCTAAATAAGAACGTATCATAAATTAAACCAACACAGAGGATCGATGAGCAATCTAGATCGATCCCAAAAATTCATATACATAAAGGAAGAGTTTCAGTTGAAATTGTACCTCCATGGGATCGATGTGGTGAATATAATGGCAATAAAGCTTCGAAACCGTGTTGTTTCAGAGTTTTAGGGTACTCGATTGGTTGTTTGCAAATTTAATCGATAGTAGTAGCTAAATGGCGGGATATCGAAATATAAAGGCGGGATATCGAAAATTAAAGGCGGGTTATAAAATTTGACAGCTAACCTGGGGAAATTCACAACCCTTGCCCCTGATATACTTTTGCTGCGATTGACAACTTTTTTTATTTAGTCATTTATTAGTTATTTGTATGATTACATTTTGTAATTTTTCTATATTTATTTAATAACTTTATTTTATGTTTCTTCATTATTTGATATTTCATCATATTGCATTGTTTTTTATACTACAAACAAAACAACCTATGTTAGAAAATCATAATTAATATATATGATTTGCTTTTGTATATAAAAATTGGAAAAAAAATCATTTGGTAGTGAAATAGTAAGATGACGTTCTTTTATATATAAATTAAAGTGATTAAATATATAAATTAAAGTGATTAAATATAGACAAAATTGCAAGAATGGTCCTTGTGGTGTATCGAAAATTGTCACTTTGGGCCAAACAGATTTGGACTAGCACCAATGGTCCAAAAGATTTCATTTTTTTTGCAAGTTTGGTCCATTTTTGTTTTATTTTTATAAAATGACGATTTTGCCATTTGTATTTTCTTTTTTCAATTTTTTATTACATAAATCATAAAGAAAAAAGAAAAGAAAAAAATGTCCTCTCTCTCTCTCTGCCATACCACCACACCACAGTAGCCAAACCACCATCGCCAGTTGGATCACAACCTCTTATTGGAACCCTAACATTTTATGATGCCGACTTCTCCTGTGCTACCCATTTCACCATCGAATCCCCATGTATGTTCGTCAATGGCGAGAAGGTTTTGGCTAGAGTCGTTCCCCCGTCTGTGGCTCTGGATCGAGTTTATTCAACCTCGTGTTTCTAGCACCACCGGAGTCCATGCCAGCCTGTGGTGAAGAGAGAACGATGATGACATTTGTCTGTCACTGACGAGAAGGGTTTCGCCGCCACCTGTATACAAAGTCTAACTTCGATCTTTGTTTGTGAAAGGGTGAAGCAAGAACGACGATGACATCTATGGCTCGAGTTTCCAACGCCGTCACCGATTCTACGAAATCTAGCAAACCCTAGCAAGAACGACGTAGTTAATCCACATCTGTTGTTACGACGAAGGCGATGGTTGCTCCGGTGAAGCTGACGTTGAAAACCCTTGGGGGTTTTGATGCATTTCCAATCTTCGTCATCAAAAACCATTCCCGGATCCATAAAACCTTCTAGCTTCTGACACCACCTTCGCAACCCCTCCTCGTCGTTGCAAACCCTAGCAACTCGACGAAGATGATGGTTGAGCTGCTGCAAATCGGATACACCTGGAGCCTTTCCGATCTTTGTCTAGTTGCCTTTTTCTTGGTTGTTGAGTCTCTGACGAGGTTTCCATTGGCCAAAAGGGTCAGCGGAGCAGTGGGTGAAGGGATGGGTGTTTGTTGGTGCTACATGACTGGAGGGAGGCGGGGAGGGGCTGCAAAGATGGTGGTTGGCATCCTCTTTTCTTCGTCGGAAGAAGAGAGGGGCTGCGAAGGTGGTGGTCGGCAACCTCTGAATATGATAAAAATAAAATACTTTAAAGATTCAAAAATACATAGATATGAGCCTATGGAATAGTTGATGTTTGTGATACCCGAGATCTACTAGTTACAATGTGTATTATGTTAGATTGTGTTAGACATTGATAGAATAATATGTACTAGTTGGTTATTATATTAAAAGTATTACGTATCCTTATGTTCGTCGTATTGTGAGTGAAAATGTAGAACATTTTGGTGTAATGGTGTGGATTAGAAGGTAAATCCTAAACATTTCATGGATGATGTGACATTGTTTTAATGACTTTGCCTAATTTTATGTCCACATAGGCTCTTTACCACCTTCTGCCGAACACAAGGCTAGAGACCCAACCCTTCTATATTTACACCCGATCATATGCAAGAGGAAAATAAGACAAAGAACAAGGAAGAATGCCTTGTAAACATGTGTATTTTGCTTATTAAACAAAAGATCTGGGGTACGTCTTACAAATTATGTGAGTTTGTGATCAATTTCGTCCCTTTTTACTTATAGTTTCTTGAATTTCACGTGAACGGGGAATAAATATCATGGTGGTTGGCAGTGTACAAAGGATGAATATGGTCAAGTTAAGCTATCGTGTGATGGTATAAATATAAAGACAATGGTGCGAATGTAACATCCATAAAATTTCATAAAATTAAAATTTTTTAAAACAACCTATTTACTAATGAAATTGTTTACAAACCTTTGTTTCCAAAACATTATTTAAAATCAAAGTCTCCTAAGATCCACTAAGCCTAGCAACATCCTATCTACTGGGATACCGATCTAACAGATCATAATAGCATAGCAACATGCATAATAGAATATCAATTCACTGGGCCGGCCTTGCTGCCTTCGACCCGCAAGTACAGTGAGGAAAACTCACCTCACAAATTGAATAGAAGTTGATGAGGTCACGAGTCCGATTCTTAGCTCCAATTGGCACCTATTCCTCCAAGTGACCAATCAAAATCAAAATCCGAAATACCCAAAATACCCTCAAGGTCAAACTTGGTCAAACTTGGCAAAGTCAATTGGTCAAACAAACTAGGTTAATCGAGTCAACCCAGCCGAGTCAACCTAACCGAGTCAACTCAGAGTGTGTACATAGTACGCGAGGGGTACTCTGGAGGTACGTGGGGCGTACTCTCGCAAGTCCCAAACTCCATTAAGAGCTTATTTCATTAAGTTCTGACATCCAAAACTCATATCCAAGCCTAGAATGATGTTCTAAGTCCTAAAGTTTCCAACTTTATGACTTTGCATGGTTATAAAGTGCTTAATGTCCAAAACCCTAAGTTATTGACCCAATAAGACATCACAACTCCTGCATGGAAGGGATATAAGGTCCAAGATCATATTTTTATAGTTCAAAATAGCCTTAGAATGGTAAAGTTTCCAACTTTATCCATTAGATTGGTCCGAACAAACAAGATCTAGACTTGACACCTATTTAAACACCCTTAAGCCTCTTGGACCAAACCCTAGTTAGCCTCTATGTATTATTTCACCCTCCTACACTAGAGATACCTTGTGAGAGTGTTTTTGAGCTTAAGGAGTGTATTTGTGGCCATTTTAGTGTTCATTCATGAAAAAGGAGTTGCTAAGAAAGCTTGGAGTGGCTTTGGGCTTCAACAATCTGCATCTAATTCACCTTGAAGAGCTTCTGGAAGTATAAAGCGTTGATCTTTCCATCTTATTCATTATATCTAGCTAGGGTTTTCTATTTTGTCCCTTTAGTTGGTTTTGGACCTTCTCTTGAGAGTTTATCAGCTCCAGAGGCTGGAATGGTTAGATATGAACTTTGTGAGCATGCTAGATGCATAAAGGTGCTAGCTTGAAGAGTATCTAGACTTCATGCATGAGTTTGAAGCTTTATATGAAGTCCTAATGTGAAGAATGAAGTTTTTAAGTCCCATATAGCATGTAAGGGAATAAAATTGCCAACTTTATGCCCTATGACGTTTTAATGAGCTCATATATGATATTAGACATTAGAACATCAAGTATTAAGCACTTAGTGGAAGAAAGTGCTTAATCTGTTTTTATGTTGGGTAATCGTATTATTGTTCAGAATGGGTGGTTACGGACGGTTAGGAGAACAGCATATCATATATCATAAACACATAACATAAGCATATAACATACATCGGGCTTAGCCCGATATCGAACCAAAGCCCGGAGCGCATAACATATATCATATAACTAACACGCATCGGGCTTACCCCGGAACACATAACACATAACAGACACACTAACATACATTGGGCTTGCCCCGGAACACATAACACATAACATGCATGAATCGCAAAGACATCAAGCAAACATATACTCTTCTCGGGACCACCCCGGCATCAGACCATAGTCCGGAACTACTAACAACTAAACGGCTCGACATTGTGGCCTTAGACCCCTTCCTACTGGAAGAGGACTCACCTCTCAAACTGGATGTTGAACTCGTGCTTGAGGAATCTCTCCTGGCTGCTCCCATGACTCCCCGGCTAACTTTACACAATATACTTAGTCAGACAGACTGAGAATCTTTCTAAGGGTAAAATGACCATTTTACCCCTGCTATCATTTGGACCATAATCAAGGCCCAATTCCATCTAATCTTTCTAAGTCCACTAATGGACCATTAAAGGCCCACTAATTGCCAAATTTTTAAATTGGGCCCAAATTCTTAAATGGGCCTTCCCTAAGCCCAACCATGTCCTTAGTCCAAAATATAACTTTTGATGGCCCACTAAGGCCCAATAGCTGATAAGTCCAATAGTTGGTCCAAACCGAGGCCCAAAAGATGAAAAACCCACCTCTGATGAGTGGGGCGTACTCCTATGTACACAGCGCGTACCTGCTATATGGCTTGTACGTGGCGCGTAACAACTGATACGCCCATCGTACTACCCTGCTAAGCCACTTTTCACATTAAGCACTTAATACTATACTCTAGAGGCTACAATCACATATCCAAGTCCTCTTCAACATCTTAATCGATAAATTTGGTTACTTGGTGTCTTGCAACCCACCAAATGAACCCAACTTGGAAAATAACAATAAACTTCCATGGAAATGGCTAGATCTCATGCATGGTCACAAATGGACCTTAAATATTGAAACTTTACTACTTAGGGAACTCATATGTCACTAAGGGTGGAAACCCTTGACCTAGAAACTAGTTTGAGTCATAAAGCTCCATTTTTGGGACTAGAAAGATCCAAAACATCTCTACTCTAGATCTAAGCATACATAAAGAAAGTTGGTAGCTTTATACCTTCTTTGAGTGCCAAAAGATGAGATAATCCTAGATCCTTGAGCTCAAGATACTCAAGTTCTTATTCTCTAACTCTTATTCTCTTCTTCAAACCTCTTCTTCACCAAACTATGCTTCACAATGCCAAACACACACAAGAATGGAGTAAGAGAGGGTATTTAGGGTTTATGAGGGTGAGGGGCTGGTAAGGAGGCTAGGTTTGAGCTATAATCACTACTAGAAAAACAGCCTTTTACGATGCTCATTGTGCGTCGTAAAACGCTCAGACGACGCGCAAATGCGTGTCAAGGAAGGCCCTATCATAAAGAGAGACGACGCGCTTTTGCGTGTCGTCTATAGACGACGTGCATTTACGACGCGCATTTACGACGCACGGTTGTGACACACAATGCGTATCAAGGAAGGCCATGTCATAAAGGAACACGTCACGCATTTGCGTGTCGTAACCTTACGACGCACGTGTTTATGACATGCAATGCGTATCAAAGATGCCCCTGTCAAGAAAGGCCATGTCATAAATGAAGACGACACACATTTTTGCGTATCGTAATTTTAATTTTTTTTTTTTAAAAAAATTATTTATAGATTTACTGATTTTCAAATTAAGTTTGCATTTCATGTCTCATAATAGAAAATAAAATACCATATACAAAAAATACAATACATTGCACAAAAGTTAATGTCATACAAATACAATACATTGCACAAAAGTTAATGTCATACAAATTATATTATTTCTTTTTTATTTTTCAAAAGTAAGAAAAATAAATTTTTTATTATAGATTTCTTGGTATTATTTTTTTTTGTTTGTAAATATTCCAAGCATGTCCTTCAGATTTGATTCCAATTCCAATTCCAATTCCAATTCTCTTGATGGATTCCATTCCTTCAAAAATACAACTGACATTAACTCGTTTAACATAAGGAACGGGAACAATGAATTCCCCAACATCCAGATCTCCAATTGATATTGACAAACACAAGCCACGAGGCCAACATCTCAAAGGACCAATCTACCAAAAAATAAGTTTAAACAAGTTATATTTTTCTTTAAATATAAAAAATAAATAAACCCATTTTTCAATAATATTAAATATGTGATGTGACTAAAAGAGCCATATCATACCTGTGCACCACCACCGACATTATGCCGGCCGACTTCACCACCACTAGCAGGGACACGCTCTCTCCTACAAAAATAAACAAAAAATATATAAATCATCAGACTGAAATAGGACTAAAAAAAAGAAAGCATAATATAAGATCTGATAACTTATTCTTCTTCACTGCATTAAAGTCTGTGATCTGCTTATAGATAATATAAGCCTCCTTCTTCATACTCAAGTATGCAACGTGAATCACCAACAGAAGCTACGGTTATAACTGATCCTTCAACAATCACAAATGTCATAGTTGTTCCTGATGATTGAACTGAATTCATAACAATCCATAAGTAAGGAATCAAACCAATTAGTTGCTTATAACTCTGTGATACTACATGCATTCAAAGCCCCAGGCAACACTGCAATCCATTCATCTCGGTTAAGGTAATAGTAGTATGCAATAATAATAACTATATGCCATCAAGGAAAGTCAAACTAGAACATACAATTGACTTGAAACTCTTTATGACGGATTCAAAGCTTTAAGGTTTATCTTCTGCAAAACCAGAGACAAAAGTCAGTTCCATAAACAATGTAGAAGAAAAAAGGTCTAGTCAAAAGTCAAATGAAAGAGAACAATGGCTATAACTTACGTATAGATAGAGGGTCTATATATACAAAGAAACTTGCAGCATCTATCAAATAGCAAAACACAAGCATTACTCCCTTGAAGTAATTGGATGTTCCATCCTACAAATATATAAAAGAATCATTTTTAAATGAAAATTTTAATTTAGTCAAATTTTTGTAAAAATATATGAATATGAGGCTTACTTGCAACATGAAAGCCACTACTAGAACTGTCATAATAAGAGTTGTTGTCTCAAAAAGTTGAAAATTTAGGTCCAAAGGACGCCCCATGATCCACCCAACAACCACACAAAATGGAATCTACAGTTACAAACACAAAAATTTTAAAATAAAAGTTAGTATTTGTTTAAATTATGTTGCTATTTCTTTAAATTAACCTTTCTTTTAATATACAGAGAAAAAAACACGTACAACAAACATAGATATTTGTGTTGAGGAGCCAATCGCGACTCCTAAAGAGATATCCTGCAAAGATTGTAACTAAAAATATTTAAAAAACTAAATAAAATGAATTATGATTCTTGTAATGACTAATAACTTACAAGCTTGTCTTTCATGACAAACATGATGGCACTTGCATGTTCTGCTGCATTTCCAGCAATAGGAAGAAGGATGACACTGATAAATGCTATAGGGATATTCATTGCAACAGAAGCACCCTATAAATGGAAATCATGTATATATTTTAGAAAATAGGTTCATTGATTATTAGTTTAAGATAATTATTCTGATACCTCAATGGAGTTGACTAGATATTCTGAAAGAATGGAAATGAAGAGTGTCAAGATGTTGAGCCAGATAACACATTCATACTTTGAAATATTAGGAGATTCTTCATCATCATCATCATCTGAATTGTCTTCTTTTGGGCTATCTTCCTGATATTTCTAAATCAATATTAGAAAACTAATGTGTTTATATAGATTTAAATAAACGAAACTTAAAGTCATTTATTTAACTTTAACATAAAATGACAGATTATTATCTTACTTTAATCATATCGTATTCTCTTTTTGTGAGACTTGATATTATCTTACTATTTCTGTCTGACATCTTACATGATACTCATATTATCTTAATGTATTCTCTCTTTCTAATAAAGAGCATATAGTCTTAATGTAATCTTTCTCTTTTTCTGACATATGATATTTCTTACTATAATGTTAATTAGCCCATAATATAAGGACTTTGCTGAATATTTCGCTTCGTTTTATTACTAGTGTATGCTTTCTTCTAAAAGGAGGGTGTATAAATGCCAATCACCAACCTCAGTGATTGGTGAATACGAATTCTTCTGTGTAGTCAACTGAAGAAACAAGTAGGCCCCATATGTAATAAGCATTACACAACTGCTAAATCTTGAAAGGGCCAATTCTGACTTTCCAAAATGCAATTCAGTGTGTGTGAAGTGAAAAATAGCAGGGAATAACAGACACATCACTGCCATTAACAACAACCCTGAGCTCATCACAACATTTGGCTGCAAACAAATCGGTATTCATCAAAAATCCAAGTATGTTGAAAGGATTCAAGAAACTTTGACCTCATTTTAGTAATTAACTTACCTTGTAAAAAACCTATTCCTTTTTAGGAAGAAAGATTCCTCCACAGAAAAATGTGCATCCAAGAACAAGCAACATGTTTGCCAAAATTGACCCTAATAATGATTGTTGCACAACACGTAGCATACCATGGAATTGAATTCCTTCACCCTCCCCTAGGAATGGTGAAATACATCAAACAAGGAATTAAATTGTATCTCGAATATGTCAAAAACATAGAATTTTTTTTTTATAAAAAAATGAAGCAAACAAACAATCAAGCTTAAGTGGTATAAAAAGAAACCGAATTACTATGATGCAGTTGTCAAATTCTTGATATTTTTAAGCAAACAGACTCACCCAAACTTTTTTTAAGCTTCAAAAATATTTCATCCCGACTCTTGCTTGAAACTTTACTAAGCCTATCCTGTAATGAGTGTCGAAGAGCACCTGTTGGTGGACAAAAAGAGCATTCAGATTCAATAATCACACACACACACACACACACACACACACACATATATATATATATATATATATATATATATATATATATATATATATATATATATATATATATATAGAACCCTATTACTAAATATGTGTGTATGTGTGTGTCGAATTGGCTTAAGCCCTTAAGTATGACATGAGGACTCACTTGCAGACACAGGTTGGGATTTTCTATCAATCTGCAGTACAATTGATTTGCTGCTTAAGTTACCATCCCTCTTTAATTCAATACATATAGGCGCGCGAGTTGCACCACCTTCACCAGTTGGCTGCTCAAGTTAATTTGAAAATTGAAATGACTTGTTTTGTTATCATAATGAATTAGAAAAAACATAAAGTGAATATATATGTCCAGATTGAATATGAAAATAAAGAAAAATGAAGGTTGTACCAGAGCAAGATGCCCAATCAAACTATTCAAAACTGTTGATTTACCTGCACTCTGAACAATTGGTAGCCCATAATTAGAAATGAACTATTTAAGATCCATAAATTGGTAAACCTGAAAAAGCAAAAGGGTAGGCTAGCAAGATCAGACTGGCTCCATGATTAGCTAAACAGTAGACCCCTAGCAGTTGATGAGTGGAGCCTGATCTAGTAGAAAGCATAATGCATATTAATACTTCGACATATGGCATTAAGCAACAGTAGATGAGTTTCCGCTGCAAGCAATAGTTTTGAATCACCTATATGCTAAATTGGAATCTAAGCAAAAATAGTTCCCAACTACATTTAGAAAAAGATCCATCAAAAATAGGGATCGCAACAAAAACAAATCGAGAGATCCACTGACTTAGTCAATCAACACAAAAGCAAGTAGTCGGATCAAAAGAGCTCATGTAAGACAAACTTACGGTATTGCCAAGAGCAACAAAATTAAGAAATGTGGAAGGGCGTTTTGAAGAAGACGATGAATTTGCATCAACATCTTCATCATTAAGCAAAGCCACAACCTGCCGCATCGAATCCGCAAGTTGAGCCAATTCTTCAATCTACCAAGCTTGCACTGAGGGACTATAAGGTTAGGGAAAAAAAGTTGGATTGCCAGTGAAACAATCACTTGCAAATCGAAAAAAAAAATAATAATAAGAAGGGAGAAAAAGGGTTGTAATCGAACCAGAGGAAGAAAGAGGAAGAATAGGCACATCTTTTCTTTCTTCTTTTTTTCTTTTCGCTCTCAAACTCTGGCTGTAAATAGAAAAGCGTGAGAGATATTGAGAGAATAGACACAAGAGAGACAGAGATATTGATTCAGGTACGATTGAGAGGTAAGAACATTTAATCATTTGAAGAAGAAGGAATTTGGATGGGCGAGGTGGGGACGAGGAAAACTTGTTTCCTGTGAGATCCAAAGCACAAAAGCCCTAGTTTTTCCAATTTTGGGATGGCGTGTCTTTAACATGTGAGAACGTGGGTGAAGGCAGGGGACCTAGGGCTTCTTGTTGGAGGCGCTGGAGGTGGGTGAAGGCGGAGGCCCTAGGGCTTCTTGTTGCTAATTCAAAGATCAACATCGATGGTAGAAGGTGGAGGCATCAGTAGAAGGAACAAGGTAAAAAGAGAGGAGATCGAACCATTTGGTGTGAGGGTCGATTTGGAAAAATCTCAAAGCCTTAACCTTAAACATGATGTGAAGCAATTGATCCATAATCTTCTTCGTCTCCGTCAATTCCTTGGGCTCACATAATCGGATGATGGTGGTAAATGAAGCATTATTCGAGAAGGAAGGTGCATTGCCGTAGTTTGAGGCTAGAAGAGGAAATGAGGATTGGAGGTAGTGGATGTGGATGAGGGGTGGAGACGAGGGAGAAGAAGGTGGGGGTTTAAAAAATTTGGGGATTTCATTTTCCCTCTGACACGCGCGTTTCTTAAAAAAAATATAAAACGACATTCACAGACGACGCACAAGTGCCTTCCGTGTTTTTAATATTTTTACATGAGACACTAATTTAAGGGCACTCAGTAATGCGCGACCTAAATCCTTAAAATTTTTGAAGAGATGATACTTTTTTAATGTCACTCTCTAATGCGTAACATAAATCAAAGAGCGTCGTGTTTTGCGCGTCGTAAAAGGCTGTTTTTCTAGTAGTGAATGAGGTATTTATATGTCTTAAACCCTAAAAATTAGGGTTTTGGAATATGATCACCTACGTTGCGCGTACTCCTGGTACGCTGCGCATACGTGAATATGTCCCCCTCATACGTGATGCGTCCCCCGCATCCAATGCGCCTCTACGCCCCACGTACACCAAGGCTACGCCCAACATACGTCTTATGGGCGACCCAAATCCTTGGCCCACTTGCTTAAGTCCACTCCCATAATATTTTTTTTATCTATATCTAGCCCAACAATAATTTAAGAAATATTTAGTAATTAATACCTCAAATGACGGTCGTTACATGATTGGTCTCCAAAAGACAATTAATAGACCAGTTAAAGACCATGCTTACCCCTAGTCCATACAATATTTTATTACATCTCCTACAACATATTCTTCAACAATATTGTCTTATGGTCGAAATCAATTCCTTACATACCCTCTTAACCCACAAATTATTAAATGTTCTTACGTTTTTTGCAGAATAAATCTACGTACCACAATCTTGACATTATATACTAGGACACTATATGTAGTTTTTTGCATTATTCACCAAATATTGTTCCGTAACTCTAAGGAAACCACTCAAGCATGCCAAATATTCATCACTTGAACGTTTAATTATATAAATCCAATAACTATGCGCCATTTATAATCACATCAACCATATATCAATAACATGCATGTAGTAAATCACAAACTTAAGTACGGTGTATACCTAATACTAAAATAATCTTACAAAAATATGATTGAGTGCTTGAAAGCGATAAAAAATTCATTATTTCCATCTGCTAGATAAGATTAGAATGCATTTGTTATGATTCAATCAAGTTCATGTAACATATATATAATAATTCAAATGAGCAATAAATAAAATAAATCAAGTAAAATAATGAGTTATTATTTTTATTATCGGAGTGAATACAAAAGAATACAACGAATCAACCAATTAAACCAATTAGGCAATGTAATGATTTTTTATTATTTTGATTTGGTTTTTACAATAAAATGACTTTTATTCGTTCATTTTGTTTGGTAATTTGAAAAACAAGTATGAATAGAATGAAATCTCGAGATACTAACAAAAAATACCCTCACAATAAAAATGAGTATGACTATAAATTTTACAAGAAGAGACAAAACTTTTACTCCATTAAAATATGTTGAGCCATATAGTTTTGATAGGAAGGCGAATACTTTCACTATTTCCCGCCAAAACATCATCATCTACCCTATAACTTAATTCCCTTTTCAAATCTTCCCTATTTTGCAATTCTAGCTCACTAGTCTAACCACTCACATTTCCTATCCAGAATGTGATGGATCTGCTTAATCCACCATTCATTATCATCAATGGGTGAGCCGCTCCAATTCCCCGACCTTCCACCTTGACATCGATACCTCCAAAAATCTCCACCATTTTCGTTTTCCCCTGATCTCCTCTCGTTGTGTTCCTCTAATTGTGTCTCAAAGTAGTCAAGAGAGAAGCTATTCAAGAGAATACCAACACTTGTCTTGTAGCTTACAGTCTTCTTGTTTCTATTGAGCATCTTGATTTTGTACATGATAAATCAACAATAAACTTGTGTTGAGATATGTTATCATAATTTGTGTGGAATTGCAAAGGAAGTGTAAAGCTATTAAAAGTAAACACTTAACAGGATAACAGATACACATCAAGTTCTTTTTGGTTTCTTCTCCTATGTTAATATAGTAATAAATAACTGTTTTTTTTCTTCCTCTGATATTATGTATCCGTTAATGGTGGATGCAATAAACTAAATAATCCCACAAAATAATCCATAACGGGATATGAGTAAGTTATTTAAATAAATTTTTAAAATCAGGGAAAATTTTAAAATATTTAAAAGAGTCAGGCGGGCTAGGCGAGTCAATGAGTAAAACGCCCTAAAATAACACTGTGGTTATAAAAGCAGGGCTAAAACACGACTTTGCCTTTTTCTCCAGACTCTTTTTTTTTTTTTACTCATATCTGATTATGATTTGCTGATCATAATACTGCTTCCATGAGGATACTATGTGATATTAACGAATTAGCCTTGCATTAGGCTTACAAATAAAATAAAGTATAAGGAAGTAGACTAACCAGAAAGGTGAATCCAAGATTGTCTTGTAGTAAAACTTTGATACTCCGAATTTATTTCAAACTATTTATTACAAAAGGATTTCTTACAAGAGGAGATTACAAGAGAGAAAAATAGAAATGGCTCCAGGCCTGTCTCAAACATAAGGGAGAGGCTACATAAATAGATCAGGAGGCCACAAAAACAAACAAAACCTAAATTATTACATTTAGCATTGGCAAACAGCTTTAAGAAAAGTAGAAATGACTCTTTGTTTGATTCCCTTGCTTTAATAATATCTGACGAATATTATTCTTTGTCTTGAATAATTTTTGAAGAATATCATCCTCTTTTATTTTGGTCCATCCACTTGTCACCTTGAGACTATTGTGGTGCTGTCCTTTTTGTCTTGGAAAGATTCTTTCTTTGAGTGATTGACTCCTCAATCATGTCAATCATGCAATCAATGGGGAGGTCTTCCTCTGGAATTTCTTCATCATCTGGTTGGGATTCTCCCGCTAAACACTGTGTTTGGCTGTGGTTATCAACTGACATATTATCTGAAATATCTTCACTTGAACCTTCATCTTTTGCATTTTCATGTTTTGTAAACCGTTTAAGGTTTTCTTTTAATTCAGAACAGTATAACCTGAATGACTTGATTATTTCTTCTTTAGTTAGATTGACCTTTTGAGAAGTTGAGGGGGCTGCTTCTGCCGAGGAGGCTATTTCCGAGAATTTTTTCTGTTCTTGGTATTTCTTAATTTGCTGATTGATATGATCAATTGTTTCCTGTGCATTAAGAATTTTTGTTTCTGGATTTTTATGAAGCATTTTAGGCCAGAATTTAGTAAAGTATGACCTTTGTAGAGAAGGAAATTTGGAGGGAGTATAATCCACATGTGGGGACCATTTCCAAATCCAAGGAATAGAAAATTCCATGAAAAAATGCATGGAAGATATTGCTTCCAGCCCTTCTGATTTCAAAGGAATGGCTTGGTTTCGGTATCTAGGATAGACGGGTAACCATTCCCCATATAATCTCCTAAATGGTTCCTCAGGGAGAATATCTATACTTGGGCCATATGAGATCCACCAATTACTGAACCAATTTGGTATATCTTTATTTTGGTTATAAACCTTTTCACATACTTTAAAGAACCAAGTATGTTTTCTTTGAGGGTTCTCATATAGGAAGGCTTTATGAAAGCTTTCAATATAATCCCAGTATGTAAATTTCATTGGTATCTTCGAAGGAGGGAGTATAAACTCTTTTTCTTTAAGGGTACTTAATCCCCATTCCTCAGGTGATATGATCTTTTTGATAATGGCTTTGCTAAAATTGTAAACACTGGTATTACCTCCGGATGTAAAATGAGAAAATTCAACTGATCCAGTTATTTTCAAAATATTCTCATAATATAATCTTTGTTTATAAGAATATCCAGCGTATGTTGTTGTATCCAAGTATCTTGTCATTAAAAACCATGGATCATCATTGTTTTCAAAATAAAGCATTATATCTTTATGTTCTAAGATAATAATATTATCTCTATGAGATGATTCCTTATATTCAAAATTATCATTGATGGTTTCACCATCTGTGATCATTTGGACGAAACTAGGAATATTTTCCTTTTTGATTCTAAAAATGCTTTAAACTCCTCATTTAATGGGCTTCCAGGAATTGGAAGAGACTGATCATTTGCTTGTGACGAATTTCTAGGTCTATAAGAACTGCTTGAAGCCGTAGGATTTCCTCGACCTCTACTATAACCACCCCTGTATGAAGGATGGCCTCTTCCACGATTGGAATTCATCCTGCAAATTAGCATGTGGTTTCTGAGATTTTCTTATGAAGATATTTGAACATAATGTTATATCGTTTCATGTCAGTTCTTGTTATCGGTCTATCTTTATCTTTTTTACTTCGTTTGACAAACGATTCCAAGACCTTGATATGTTTACAATGAAGATTATTCTTTACTTGTAATCTTGAGTCACCCATAAGAAATTTACCTGAAAATGTCAATTTAAGAGTAATATAAGTTTGTTCTCAAGATTTTTGAGCTGAATTCTTAAACCAATTATTCTTAAATTAATTACTGTTCTCCTGAAATATGGTTCATTTGTTAAGTTGGTTAATTCAACTTCCGCTTCATTAATTAAATTTTTTGTATTAATGATATCATGAGATAACTGTCTTAGTTGGCTATAACTCATTCAGAAATTCTCTAGTTAAAAAATCGGGAAGACTATTATCACTTCCTTTTTTATATTGAATTTCAAAATCAAAACATGCTAATGTAGCTTGCCATCTGGTAAACATTTGTTTAGAAACATCATGTTTGAAGTCTTTATTAAACATGAATTTAGCTGCCTGACAATCTGTTTTTATAATGAAATGTTGATTATATAAATCGTCTTGAAATTTAAGAATACATTTTACTAATGCTAAAATTTCTTTAGCAGTAGTAGAATAATTCTTTTGACTAGGAGTCCATTTTCCAGAATGAAACCTGACTAAAAATTCATGCTTATTGTTAGGGTGAATTTGTTTTAAAATTCCTCCAAACCCTATTTCAGAGGCATCTGTTTCAACTATCTTTTCCCAATTAGGATTAGCCAAAGATAAGCATGGTAGATTTTTTACTTTGTCTTTTATTCTTTTAACCGCTTGGGTATGATTATTAGTCCAAACACCAGGGTTCTTTTTCAACCTGTCATAAAGAATTGCACTATCGGTTGATAAATCTTTATAAAAAGGTGATATATAATTCAGGCTGCCTAAAAATCTTTGTAGCTGAGTTTTATCTTTTATTTCATCTGGGAATTTTGCAGCAAAATCTATACTTCTTTGAATAGGGATGACTTGTCCCTTTTCAATATTATGACCCAAAAATCTTACCTTTGTTTGAAATAAAGACATTTTAGATCGTGATATTACCAGACCATTGTTTATTATTATTTTTTCAAAAGTATGCAGATGATCAAAATGTTCTTGAATATTTTTTGAGAATACTAAAATATCATCTATATAAACAATAATAAAATTGCTATAAGGATTAAATATGTCATTCATTATATTTTGAAATTCCGAAGGGGCATTTTTTAGGCCGAATGGCATAACATTCCATTCGTATTGTCCAAAAGGAACATTAAAGGCAGTTTTATATCTATCCTTGGTATCAATTTGAATTTGCCAATACCCTGATTTTAAGTCAAACTTTGAGAATATTAAAGAGTCATGTAAACGATCTAATAAATCCTTCTTATTAGGAATAGGATACCTAATCCATTTTAAGACCTTATTTAGTGGCTTATAATTGATAACAAGTCTTGGTACTCCCCTTCTTGTTCTGAATGTTTGTTCACATAAAACGCGGTACACGACCATGGAGATTTAGAAGGTTGTATTAAATTTTTATCTAATAAGGAAGTTATTTCTTTTTTACATATATTCAAATATTCAAAATTCATTTGACATGGTCTTGCCTTGGTAGGAATTTGTTTTTCATTGAAACCTTCCTCATAGGGAAGCATAACTATATGTTTCTTTCTTTCCCAAAAAGCATTAGGATGGTCATTACAAATGTTTAAGGAAAATTGGTTTGTTAAAAGTTTAATTTTTTCCTGTAATTTAGGTTGTTCTAACTGTTCATCTATTTGAACCGTCCTAATTTCTTCTTTAAGAAAGTTTATTTGGTTTTTCTTTAAATTTAACTCATTGACCCAGATAGAGTAAGGGTCAGAGACAAAATTTAATATAACAGGTTTATTCTTATAAGATCCTACAATTTTATTTTTATCAATAGTTAGAGGTAATATCATTTCCAAAAAGGGATTTCCTAGAATCATTGTATTACTAGTCATATTTTTAATTATAGTGAAATTAATAGGTATGCAGACATTTTCTGTACAAATTTTTGCGTCTGTTAGTTTATATCTAATATCTAATTTGGAACCTGATACTTCTCTTAACGTATGTGTCGATTTTTGAAAATATTTCGTAGGTATTAATCCTTCTCTTATGCAATTTAGATCTGCTCCGCTGTCTATTAGGGCAACAAAATTCCTTTGATAGTTGTAAGTAATAAATAGATTAATTGTAACATGCCATTTTCTAGATATTACTAGTTCCATTGATTGAAGAAAATTATTATCAGTATTATTGCTAGCACCAGCATCCTGGTTATTTTGTAGTTTTTCTAATTTATTAATTCTTTGATTTTTTTATTAATTGATCATTTTTTATTTTGGATATATCCTGTTTTAAAGATTGAATTTCATCTTGTAAGTCCTGTACTGTAGGTATATTAGTAGAATTTTTATTTCTTCTTTCTCTTAACATATTATGTACATTTTTCATTGAATAAATCCCTTCTTCTTTTATATTATGTTCCTTGGTATTTAAATTGTCTAGTATTTTTTGCCTTATTTCTGGATCATTAACTTCTTTTAATAAGTCTGCAATATCATTACTAATTACATTTATGGTTAAATTTTCTTTAAATTGAGATTGGATTAAATATAATTGATGATCCATGTTACATGAACACTGTTCTAGATTATCACAATTACATTCAATTTCTTCAGAATCTGAATCATAATTAGAATCATAATCTGTCATGTTGATATCAGAATTATTGTCTGAGATTTCCTCGCCGTCTGACGAATTATCTATTAAATTTATTAACTGAAGTTTTATGTCCTCACTTATATCCATATTATTAATTTGTTTCTTTATTTTTTTATTTCTGCATTTATTAGCATAATGACAGGTTTTCCCACATGAAAAGCAAGTAGGAGGTTTTTTATTTTCCTTTTTAATAAATTTCTTTTTTATGTGTTTATCTTTTCTATTAAAATCGTTATGTTTTCTTTTATAAAATCTTTTTTTCTGTTGAAATTCTTTTCTCTGTTTCTTCTTATTTTTACTGGTTTCTATTCCGAACTGATCACAAAATTCTCCTAATTGTCTTTTTTCATATCTTGTGGAGTTATTAACTAACAGTTCAGTTAATAACTCCACAAGATATTAATAGATATAAACATATTTATAATTACTTACATATTGGTTTAGTGCAAATTGTTTTTAAACCATTAACATTACAAGGATTACCTGAAAGTTTTTTAGCAGTTCTTAGGGATGCTAGAAATAAAAATTGGAAACAATCTTTAATGGGTATAATAGAATCTAGTTTGTCTCATGGACCGGTATATTTTAATGTTTACCCAAATTTACAACTTTCTTTGTCTGATAAGAATATTTTTCAAGCTTTAACATTAAATGTCAAAACTCATGGTTATAATTATTTACCAGGATCGGAAATAATATATATATGTTATCGTATATATTTTAAACCATTAAAAACGATGAATCCTAAATGTAAGAAAGTTAATAAACCTAGAAATGAAACAATTTTAATAGAAAGTAATTTTGATATGTCAAAAATTACAACTAGAAAAGCCATAAAATGGGATGAAATAAAATTTCCCCAACACTGGATTTTAGAAGATAATATACCACCCACGCCTTTAATAAATAATAATATAGAAAGTATTATACAAACTTCTGATGGGGCTGTTACTATAGAATTTAACAAGGAAATAGAATATGAACACGACCTAATAAAACGAACAAGATCGGCAAGATCTTCACATTCATACATATCACCACTAGATTATAAGGTAGAAGTCCCCTCTACTTGTGCTTCTGTTGATATCAGAAAAATAAATAATCTAAATATACATGATGATATTGTGTATGAGGCGGAGGCATCTACTCCTTCTGAAATGAATTTTACAGTTTAATGGATTTAGACGAAAAAATAGATTTTAGCCCTGGTTCTCAGGCAAGAAAAATTATTTCACAAGAATTTTATTCAACTAAATGGACATTTTTTAAAGATTGGCTATTTAAAAATTATTCTAAAGAGGAGTTACAAGAGATACAAAATAAATTTTATGAACATTTATCCTCTATAAATCAGATTATACATTTTATTCCTTGGTTTACTTATACTTTTCTACATGATATTCACAACATAGAAAGAGATTATACTCTATCAGGAGATAAGATAATAACAAGCATATTTCCACCTCAAATCCCTTTTACAATTACAAATAACAATGTTACCATAAAATTTTCAGCTTATCAAAAACTTTTTGAAGAAAAGACTCTTACTGTAGATATAAATCATATTAATAGTATGATCCAACAATTAAATTTCCATAATTTATATTCTATAATAATAGGAGAACAATTAATGGATTTACATAAAAAAATAGAAAAAATAAATAGTCAGAAAGAGATAATAATACAAAAAAAAGAGAAAGAAAAACAAATAAATGCTACTATTCAACCACCACCAAATATTACTGGTTATAAATTAAAAAACTACGATTATATGCTAGATATAATACAAGAACAAATGAAAAAACTACACATTAATACCATAAATAAAGACTCGGATAATGAGTCAGACATAGATGATGCCCAAGTAAATAAAATTAATAATTACGACAGTAAATTTGCTAGAAAGTCTGTCCAAAGATTATATTATTATCCAAGACCAAGTCCCCAAGATGTCCTACACGAGGAACAAGAATATGAAATTAATAATAGTTACAGTGGTAAAAATGTTTATGAATGGGATCTAGATGGATATACTGAAAGACAAATATATAATATGATTCATAGAATGTTAATGTATAGCACAATTGCTAAAAATACAGGAAATAGTGATAAACAAGTAGCTAACATGCTAATTGCCGGATTCACTGGCCAACTAAAAGGCTGGTGGGACAATTATGTTGATGAAAAAACTCAACAAGCAATTCTTAATACAGTAAAAACAGAAAATGGAATAACTACTCCCAATGTGGTATACACTCTTACTTGTACCATAATAGAACATTTTATAGGAAGATGGTCAGATAATTCTGAAAACATTCGTACCTTATTAAATGGATTATTTTGTAAAACTCTTACGTCCTTTCGATGGTATAAGGATACCTTTCTAAGTAGAGTTATGGAGCTTAATGATTGTAATAGTGTTTATTGGAAATCAAAATTCATAGATGGTTTGCCAAATCTTTTTGCTGAAAGAGTTAAAAACCAACTAAGAATAGATAATACAATTCCTTACGAAGATTACACATATGGAAAATTAATAGGAACTTGTATACAGGAAGGTTTGGCCCTATGTAGTGAAATAAAACTCAACCATCAAATAAAAACCCAACATCTTAATGAAAAAAGACAATTAGGAGAATTTTATGATCAGTTCGGAATAGAAACCAGTAAAAATAAGAAGAAACAGAGAAAAGAATTTCAATAGAAAAAAAGATTTTATAAAAGAAAACATAACGATTTTAATAGAAAAGATAAACACATAAAAAAGAAATTTATTAAAAAGGAAAATAAAAAACCTCCTACTTGCTTTTCATGTGGGAAAACCGGTCATTATGCTAATAAATGCAGAAATAAAAAAATAAAGAAACAAATTAATAATATGGATATAAGTGAGGACATAAAACTTCAGTTAATAAATTTAATAGATAATTTGTCAGACGGCGAGGAAATCTCAGACAATAATTCTGATATCAACATGACAGATTATGATTCTAATTATGATTCAGATTCTGAAGAAATTGAATGTAATTGTGATAATCTAGAACAGTGTTCATGTAACATGGATCATCAATTATATCTAATCCAATCTCAATTTAAAGAAAATTTAACCATAAATGTAATTAGTAATGATATTGCAGACTTATTAAAAGAAGTTAATGATCCAGAAATAAGGCAAAAAATACTAGACAAATTAAATACCAAGGAACATAATATAAAAGAAGAAGGGATTTATTCAATGAAAAATGTACATAATATGTTAAGAGAAAGAAGAAATAAAAATTCTACTAATATACCTACAGTACAGGACTTACAAAATGAAATTCAATCTTTAAAACAGGATATATCCAAAATAAAAAATGATCAATTAATAAACAATCAAAGAATTAATAAATTAGAAAAACTACAAAATAACCAGGATGCTGGTGCTAGCAATAATACTGATAATAATTTTCTTCAATCAATGGAACTAGTAATATCTAGAAAATGGCATGTTACAATTAATCTATTTATTACTTACAACTATCAAAGGAATTTTGTTGCCCTAATAGACAGCGGAGCAGATCTAAATTGCATAAGAGAAGGATTAATACCTACGAAATATTTTCAAAAATCGACACATACGTTAAGAGAAGTATCAGGTTCCAAATTAGATATTAGATATAAACTAACAGACGCAAAAATTTGTACAGAAAATGTCTGCATACCTATTAATTTCACTATAATTAAAAATATGACTAGTAATACAATGATTCTAGGAAATCCCTTTTTGGAAATGATATTACCTCTAACTATTGATAAAAATAAAATTGTAGGATCTTATAAGAATAAACCTGTTATATTAAATTTTGTCTCTGACCCTTACTCTATCTGGGTCAATGAGTTAAATTTAAAGAAAAACCAAATAAACTTTCTTAAAGAAGAAATTAGGACGGTTCAAATAGATGAACAGTTAGAACAACCTAAATTACAGGAAAAAATTAAACTTTTAACAAACCAATTTTCCTTAAACATTTGTAATGACCATCCTAATGCTTTTTGGGAAAGAAAGAAACATATAGTTATGCTTCCCTATGAGGAAGGTTTCAATGAAAAACAAATTCCTACCAAGGCAAGACCATGTCAAATGAATTTTGAATATTTGAATATATGTAAAAAAGAAATAACTTCCTTATTAGATAAAAATTTAATACAACCTTCTAAATCTCCATGGTCGTGTACCGCGTTTTATGTGAACAAACATTCAGAACAAGAAGGGGAGTACCAAGACTTGTTATCAATTATAAGCCACTAAATAAGGTCTTAAAATGGATTAGGTATCCTATTCCTAATAAGAAGGATTTATTAGATCGTTTACATGACTCTTTAATATTCTCAAAGTTTGACTTAAAATCAGGGTATTGGCAAATTCAAATTGATACCAAGGATAGATATAAAACTGCCTTTAATGTTCCTTTTGGACAATACGAATGGAATGTTATGCCATTCGGCCTAAAAAATGCCCCTTCGGAATTTCAAAATATAATGAATGACATATTTAATCCTTATAGCAATTTTATTATTGTTTATATAGATGATATTTTAGTATTCTCAAAAAATATTCAAGAACATTTTGATCATCTGCATACTTTTGAAAAAATAATAATAAACAATGGTCTGGTAATATCACGATCTAAAATGTCTTTATTTCAAACAAAGGTAAGATTTTTGGGTCATAATATTGAAAAGGGACAAGTCATCCCTATTCAAAGAAGTATAGATTTTGCTGCAAAATTCCCAGATGAAATAAAAGATAAAACTCAGCTACAAAGATTTTTAGGCAGCCTGAATTATATATCACCTTTTTATAAAGATTTATCAACCGATAGTGCAATTCTTTATGACAGGTTGAAAAAGAACCCTGGTGTTTGGACTAATAATCATACCCAAGCGGTTAAAAGAATAAAAGACAAAGTAAAAAATCTACCATGCTTATCTTTGGCTAATCCTAATTGGGAAAAGATAGTTGAAACAGATGCCTCTGAAATAGGGTTTGGAGGAATTTTAAAACAAATTCACCCTAACAATAAGCATGAATTTTTAGTCAGGTTTCATTCTGGAAAATGGACTCCTAGTCAAAAGAATTATTCTACTACTGCTAAAGAAATTTTAGCATTAGTAAAATGTATTCTTAAATTTCAAGACGATTTATATAATCAACATTTCATTATAAAAACAGATTGTCAGGCAGCTAAATTCATGTTTAATAAAGACTTCAAACATGATGTTTCTAAACAAATGTTTACCAGATGGCAAGCTACATTAGCATGTTTTGATTTTGAAATTCAATATAAAAAAGGAAGTGATAATAGTCTTCCCAATTTTTTAACTAGAGAATTTCTGAATGAGTTATAGCCAACTAAGACAGTTATCTCATGATATCATTAATACAAAAAATTTAATTAATGAAGCGGAAGTTGAATTAACCAACTTAACAAATGAACCATATTTCAGGAGAACAGTAATTAATTTAAGAATAATTGGTTTAAGAATTCAGCTCAAAAATCTTGAGAACAAACTTATATTACTCTTAAATTGACATTTTCAGGTAAATTTCTTATGGGTGACTCAAGATTACAAGTAAAGAATAATCTTCATTGTAAACATATCAAGGTCTTGGAATCGTTTGTCAAACGAAGTAAAAAAGATAAAGATAGACCGATAACAAGAACTGACATGAAACGATATAACATTATGTTCAAATATCTTCATAAGAAAATCTCAGAAACCACATGCTAATTTGCAGGATGAATTCCAATCGTGGAAGAGGCCATCCTTCATACAGGGGTGGTTATAGTAGAGGTCGAGGAAATCCTACGGCTTCAAGCAGTTCTTATAGACCTAGAAATTCGTCACAAGCAAATGATCAGTCTCTTCCAATTCCTGGAAGCCCATTAAATGAGGAGTTTAAAGCATTTTTAGAATCAAAAAAGGAAAATATTCCTAGTTTCGTCCAAATGATCACAGATGGTGAAACCATCAACGATAATTTTGAATATAAGGAATCATCTCATAGAGATAATATTATTATCTTAGAACATAAAGATATAATGCTTTATTTTGAAAACAATGATGATCCATGGTTTTTAATGACAAGATACTTGGATACAACAACATACGCTGGATATTCTTATAAACAAAGATTATATTATGAGAATATTTTGAAAATAACTGGATCAGTTGAATTTTCTCATTTTACATCCGGAGGTAATACCAGTGTTTACAATTTCAGCAAAGCCATTATCAAAAAGATCATATCACCTGAGGAATGGGGATTAAGTACCCTTAAAGAAAAAGAGTTTATACTCCCTCCTTCGAAGATACCAATGAAATTTACATACTGGGATTATATTGAAAGCTTTCATAAAGCCTTCCTATATGAGAACCCTCAAAGAAAACATACTTGGTTCTTTAAAGTATGTGAAAAGGTTTATAACCAAAATAAAGATATACCAAATTGGTTCAGTAATTGGTGGATCTCATATGGCCCAAGTATAGATATTCTCCCTGAGGAACCATTTAGGAGATTATATGGGGAATGGTTACCCGTCTCTCCTAGATACCGAAACCAAGCCATTCCTTTGAAATCAGAAGGGCTGGAAGCAATATCTTCCATGCATTTTTTCATGGAATTTTCTATTCCTTGGATTTGGAAATGGTCCCCACATGTGGATTATACTCCCTCCAAATTTCCTTCTCTACAAAGGTCATACTTTACTAAATTCTGGCCTAAAATGCTTCATAAAAATCCAGAAACAAAAATTCTTAATGCACAGGAAACAATTGATCATATCAATCAGCAAATTAAGAAATACCAAGAACAGAAAAAATTCTCGGAAATAGCCTCCTCGGCAGAAGCAGCCCCCTCAACTTCTCAAAAGGTCAATCTAACTAAAGAAGAAATAATCAAGTCATTCAGGTTATACTGTTCTGAATTAAAAGAAAACCTTAAACGGTTTACAAAACATGAAAATGCAAAAGATGAAGGTTCAAGTGAAGATATTTCAGATAATATGTCAGTTGATAACCACAGCCAAACACAGTGTTTAGCGGGAGAATCCCAACCAGATGATGAAGAAATTCCAGAGGAAGACCTCCCCATTGATTGCATGATTGACATGATTGAGGAGTCAATCACTCAAAGAAAGAATCTTTCCAAGACAAAAAGGACAGCACCACAATAGTCTCAAGGTGACAAGTGGATGGACCAAAATAAAAGAGGATGATATTCTTCAAAAATTATTCAAGACAAAGAATAATATTCGTCAGATATTATTAAAGCAAGGGAATCAAACAAAGAGTCATTTCTACTTTTCTTAAAGCTGTTTGCCAATGCTAAATGTAATAATTTAGGTTTTGTTTGTTTTTGTTGCCTCCTGATCTATTTATGTAGCCTCTCCCTTATGTTTGAGACAGGCCTGGAGCCATTTCTATTTTTCTCTCTTGTAATCTCCTCTTGTAAGAAATCCTTCTGTAATAAATAGTTTGAAATAAATTCGGAGTATCAAAGTTTTACTACAAGACAATCTTGGATTCACCTTTCTGGTTAGTCTACTTCCTTATACTTTATTTTATTTGTAAGCCTAATCACATAGTATCCTCATGGAAGCAGTATTATGATCAGCAAATCATAATCAGATATGAGTAAAAAAAAAAAGTCTGGAGAAAAAGGCAAAGTCGTGTTTTAGCCCTGCTTTTATAACCACAGTGTTATTTTAGGGCGTTTTACTCATTGACTCGCCTAGCCCGCCTGACTCTTTTAAATATTTTAAAATTTTCCTTGATTTTAAAAATTTATTTAAATAACTTACTCATATCCCGTTATGGTCTTGCTTGAATTATGGAGACAATAATTCTGATATCAACATGACAGATTATGATTCTAATTATGATTCAGATTCTGAAGAAATTGAATGTAATTGTGATAATCTAGAACAGTGTTCATGTAACATGGATCATCAATTATATCTAATCCAATCTTAATTTAAAGAAAATTTAACCATAAATGTAATTAGTAATGATATTGCAGACTTATTAAAAGAAGTTAATGATCCAGAAGTAAGGCAAAAAATACTAGACAATTTAAATACCAAGGAACATAATATAAAAGAAGAAGAGACTTATTCAATGAAAAATGTACATAATATGTTAAGAGAAAGAAGAAATAAAAATTCTACTAATATACCTACAGTACAGGACTTACAAGATGAAATTCAATCTTTAAAACATGATATATCCAAAATAAAAAATGATCAATTAATAAACAATCAAAGAATTAATAAATTAGAAAAACTACAAAATAACCAGGATGCTGGTGCTAGCAATAATACTGATAATAATTTTCTTCATGGTCTTGCTTAAAATATGGTATCAGAGCCATGGAATACTATGTGATATTACCCCGATTTATTATGAGTATATTCAATAGATTTAAAAACAGTAATAAACAATTGATTAAAAACCAGTTAATAGAAGAATATGAAATACCAAAAAATTTAGACCTTCTTAATAAATGGACTATTCCTAGTATCCACCCTAAATTCATTTATGAATTAGGAACTTTTGAAGAATTAGGTTTTATCCAAACAGTTAAAACTACAGAAGAGAATTTAACTATGAATGAAGATGACATGACAGTTCAGTCCAGATAGAGTAAGGGTCAGAGACAAAATTTAATATAACAGGTTTATTCTTATAAGATCCTACAATTTTATTTTTATCAATAGTTAGAGGTAATATCATTTCCAAAAAGGGATTTCCTAGAATCATTGTATTACTAGTCATATTTTTAATTATAGTGAAATTAATAGGTATGCAGACATTTTCTGTACAATTTTTTGCGTCTGTTAGTTTATATCTATCAAAGTTTTACTACAAGACAATCTTGGATTCACCTTTCTGGTTAGTCTACTTCCTTATACTTTATTTTATTTGTAAGCCTAATGCAAGGCTAATTCGTTAATATCACATAGTATCCTCATGGAAGCAGTATTATGATCAGCAAATCATAATCAGATATGAGTAAAAAAAAAGAAAAAAAAGAGTCTGGAGAAAAAGGCAAAGTCGTGTTTTAGCCCTGCTTTTATAACCACAGTGTTATTTTAGGGCGTTTTACTCATTGACTCGCCTAACCCGCCTGACTCTTTTAAATATTTTAAAATTTTCCTTGATTTTAAAAATTTATTTAAATAACTTATTCATATCCCGTTATGGTCCTGCTTGAATTATACGATATGTTCAACTTTGAAATTGATGTTTTGTTTTGGTGATAATCTAATTTGTTTTTTCTAGGGTGAGGTTCTAAATCTTATTTGCTTTTTTGATGGTAATTGTTAAGTTCTAAAATTATTTTTTGACTAGTTTTGGTTTTAATCAATGTTTTAAAAACCGGTTTTTTAGTTGAACCGGTATGGTGACCGGTTCACGGTTCAACCGTCAAGTAAACCGGTTTCTATAAATTTTTTTTTTTTATTTTCCTACACATACATACATATAAAAATGATGATTTGACGTTTACAAATTCAAACATTAAAAATAGACATAAAATTAAGTTGTAAATCAATCCAAATACATTAAAATAACACATAGCCAGAAGTTTTAGTGTTTTACATCAATTCATATACGTCGAAAAGAAAATAAAGTATAATACCGAAATAAAATATAGTTTTAAATGAATAGATAACACATCAAAAAATGTTATAATATATACCATATGTTTTTATTTAGAGTAAACAAAATAGATTTTATAAAAATCACCAAAGTTTATTATGCAAATGGTTTTTTTTCAGATGTTTTTATTCGGTTTAACCGGTTCAACCGGTTTATTTTGACCGGTTCAACTGGATTTTTCTAAAAACTGGCCGGTTCAATCCGATTCAGAAATCAATGTAAAACCGGTAATAATTGAACCCCTCTCTCTCCCGGTTCCCGGTCCAACCGGTTCGACCGGTCGGTACAAACCGGTTTTTAAAACATTGGTTACAAGGATATGCAAATATATATGCGATTGTGTCAAGCCTTTCATAAAACACGGTTTTGTTCTACAAATGGGTTATATTAATGTAGGTAAAAAGACTCGGTTATTAAAGAAGAAACTGAGTTATTTAGATATAAAATAAGACCCGGTTCATTGCTGGAAACAGGGTCATATGTTCTTTCTCTTCATTAAACCCGGTTTTGGAGTAATGTAACCCGGTTTTTTCAATAATGGGGTCTTATATACCGAGTCCTATGTGCCTTTTTGTAGTAGTGTTCATATGACTTTGAATTTTTGTTGTTGTTGTTGTTTAAGAAACCTTCTATATAAATACGTTTGCCATGTATGAAAATTCTCAAGCAATTAACCATAATTGATGCAAAAGTAAGGTGTTGCAACATCTCCAACACAGCCACTTAAAAGTCTTATTTTCTTACTTATTGTTTGTCCTTGATTGATTAGTTATTATTTTTCTTCGTTTGGTTTTTGGTACACACACTGATCGACCAAGTTCATTCATTTCGACGTTAGATCAAGTTCCCAACTTTATTATATTGAATTTGAACCTCGACAACGCTACCATTTAGTAACCCAATTTTGTAATTCCCTGAAATTCCTAATAACTTGGAGGCTATATAATAAAGGAAAGCGCAAGGTTCCACTTTAAGTTTCTTTATTTGAATGAGCAATAATATGGGTCTTTCTCAACCTTACTTCTAGAGAGTATCGCCATCACGTGAGAGGGCCCTCTAGTCTGCTCGATGCGACACGTGACAATCTAATCTGAAATTTTGCTTCGTCACCATGAGCCTTATCTTATCTACGTGCTTCATGATCAGCCGTTGGTTCCTTTTCGGATTAACCAGATCTGTAATCGACGCCTATCGTTCAATCTAAGTCCAACTAACTTGTTCGATATTTACTTCCTCGATATTTCCATAAACAACCATTACTGGGCCTCTCCGATCCCTTAGATTCTTTTATTACTAGTCGTGCGCTTGTCTCTACACTGAGCCATGAGCTTACTCAACAAGCTCTGGGACGACACCATCGCTGGCCCTCCACCGGATAAAGGACTTGGAAAGCTGCGAAAACAATCTAATCTAAGTTTCCGATCGTTGAACTCAGACAAGGGTACGCCATTACCTGTCTACTTTTTAACAATAAATTTTTTTCATCAACTACGTCTAGTTCATAACTCATGTTCCTATGTATAGTCGATCAATAATCACTCATTTACTTATCGTGATCATAAAAGTTGTCTTTTTGGCATATGTTTATGTCATATCTATAACAATATAATTGATATAGTTTTAGTAGTTACCCACTTTTGTTAGGTTTTCGTCTTCTGTCTCCTATTTTTCTCTACATCAGCATAATTGAAACGTGACTTCGGATCTGGGTTGATATATATAGCGACAACAAATACTTACGATCATCAGATCCCTCAAACACGTGTAGTTAATTTCTTTTATTGAGACTGTACATCAGCAGAATGAAAAGTAAAACGATGACGTTAAACATAAAATTAATTAGAAGATCTTTTCTACATCCTGAAAATAATCATCTCCTTTCTGAAACAGAATCGGAAACGGCGGGGAATACAGCAGTGGAGTATCCTTCGATGAAAGTAACACGGAGTATCATGATCGTAAAACCTGAGAGAACTCTGAGCGATACACCGCCGGCCTCTCCTGCCGGATCTACACCTCCGGTATCTCCTTTTGCCGGTAAGCTGTAAGTTTATCGCACCCACTTATTACATTTGGAGTGGGTGAACGACAAATGGCTGATCCGGCCTTCCAAAGGTGGTGGTAGTCTAAATTCTTGAAGGATCCGTAAACATAAAGCTAGTATATTTGTGTTCGTTTGCGAAATGTTGGATTATATGCATATATGTTTCTCTGCTTGATTCCTGTTAATGTCCAACGACAAATATACAATATTAAATGAGTTATACTTATAATTTGAAGGAATTATATAAATGAGAGCATCAAGAGTTGAATAGGATGATGATTTGAATAAGAGTCGATGGAGTGTTGACATGGAATAGAGTTGAATGATCATTTAATGAATGATTCAATAGAAGATATAAAATGATTATTAGGATTGAATACATGTTTAATGGATTGTGGGGAGCTTGGTATATAGATATTTAATAAATGATGTGTTTGAACTCGTTAAACGATTCAATAGAAGCAATAAAATGGTGATTATGATTTAATAGATGCTTCATGGGTTGTGGGTGACATCGTATAGATATTTAATGGATCATCTAAATAAAATTATATGTATGTCCTTGTCACCAAATAAACGGATAAAGTTCAGTATCAATCCATATTCAGCTAAAAATTGTATGTATGCCCTTCTCAGCAAATACATGCATTTAAGCATTGGTTTAGATTATGTTTTCCTAATTAATCGGTCAACGTATTTAATTAATTGATGTATTTCAGGAAGCGAGGCGTTCAGGTTTCGGAGGAAATCAGCATCAGATGCTTTTGAGAAGGCAAGTGGAATTGGAAGCAGGAGCCCTCGTCCTCCCTACGAGCTCTGAGATTTGATATACTAATAATACTCATCTCACAACTTTCCTGTTTCCAGGCTCGGGCTCCGTTATGTTTCACTTCAGGCAGGCATTTGGTGTATGTGTCTATGTGGTTGTATAATTAATAATATCATATGTATGCTCGGGAGTTGTCTTTGACGTTCGGTGGTGTTTGGTTAAGTTTATGTTGTTGTACGCCTATAATCTATATATGGCGCTTGTAACATCATGGTTTGCTTTTCTATCGACGTATCGGGGATGTTCGCTTTTCTTAATACTAGCTACAGGGTATTGTTAAGTTTATGTTGTTGTACGCCTATAATCTATATATGGCGCTTGTAACATCATGGTTTGCTTTTCTATCGACGTATCGGGGATGTTCGCTTTTCTTAATACTAGCTACAGGGTATTGTTAAGTTTATGTTGTTGTACGCCTATAATCTATATATGGCGCTTGTAACATCATGGTTTGCTTTTCTATCGATGTATCGGGGATGTGGGATTTTGTTAATACTAGCTATAGGGTATTGTTGATATCCACCAAATATCAAAAAAGACTTTGGTATAAGAAATATATTTTTAAAATTTAAAATATTCTCATATCAAATTTTGGTTAATTTTATGTATACATCCAATATAAGTAGACAAGTATTTTACGTCAATTAGTGTTTCTACACAAATAGTTTGCATAAATTAAATCATATAAAAATAAATTACTTTCTTAGGCAGCATAAATTAAATCATACAAAACAAATTACTTAATTATTTCTTAGTTTCTTATATACAAGATTTTAATTTTAATTTTTTTAATTGTTGTTTACACATGACTAATTATATAATAAATCTAATTAACATTAATTATAAGTGTAATTATTATTATTATTATTATTATTATTATTATTATTATTATTATTATTATTATTAAGGTTTCAAAAAATTCCGCATAGCTTTAAGACGTGCAATGGGATCACCTTTTAACAAAATGTTGCCTTATATTAGGGCTCAATTTCTCTTTCTTTATCCTCGCAACATCACAATGTTTCCCACCATTCAAGGCATATGCACTTGTTCCTTAACTATAATCACACTCGCCTTTAGAGCCTTTGTTCTTATCAATCTTTTTTGACACAACAAAATAACACACCAACATCTCCAATCAAATCAGTTCATCGACTTGGCATTATACTCCAATCCAACAACTTCTCCACACCAACGATAATAACAACCATAACCACCATCATCTTCTACCTCCTGTTCATGCCATCCACATGCCTTATCACCGTCACCAGCCAAACCCCGTTCATCGAGTTTTTACAAAACCTAATACTCAAATTAAGAGGAAATGGAGTTGGTTCGTTTTTTATGTGGTCAGACTCATAGAGAACACTATAGTTGGTTGGAGACATGTAAGAGTAAGGGCTCTTAAGAGGAACGACTCCATACTCTTTTTTGTTGGGCAAACACATGCAAACCAGCATTTGAGTGGAATAGAGAAATGACAAAGTTGTCTATTTTTTTTTTTTTTTTTTCTTTTATCACTCAATGCACTAGACAAAAGTAATGAGTTTTTTTATTCATTCACTTTTATCCTTAGTTTGATCTTTTACTTGATTCATACATTTGTACTCTTTATATTATATATTGTGGATATATTAATTTACCTTATTTCAATACACTTTATGCCCCACATGTGAGTGTGTAAAGCAAGCTAAAAGAAATATTCAATTGCTTTGTACTCTACCATTACAGAACCTCTTGGGTTGCTTGATATCGATCTCCATGGTCCATCCGCAATTCAATGTTTATCTAGGAAGATATACGCTATGTTCATTATCGATGACTACACCCACTTTACTAAGTATTCCTGCTTAGGTTAAAATCAGAGACTACATAGGAATTTATGAACTTCATAAAGAATGTGAAACGTAATGTCAACCTTCCAGTTAGGAGAATACGCAAAGACAATGGAATGAAATTCATTAACTTAACATTAATTGAATTTCTTGTTTCAAAAAGTATAGAACATAATCTACATGCTCCATACACACCACAAAAAAATGGTGTGGTCGAGAGACACAATATAACTCTAGCAGAAGCTACTCATTCAATGTTAAACTTTGCCTACTTGTAACTATATTTTTGGGCTGAAATAGTCTACCGCGTGCTTTCTCCAAAATAGAAGCATCATCAAGAAACACCTTAATAAAACTCCATACGAAGGTATGAACAATCACAAACCAAATGTAAAATTATTTAGGTTTTTGGTTGTACATGTTTTGCGAAGAACAACCAAGACCATTTGACAATGTTTCAATCCAGAGTAGATGAAGTTATCGAGTGCTTAATCGTCGAATTCGAATTATTAAGGAAAGCTTCAATGTTGAATTTGATGATCATCATATAAGGCAAGATGTTAACCACACATAAGTAACATAAATTCTTGAAAGTTATATCCCTCCGAATGTTGCAACTCCCATTATTGAAGTAGATATTTAATCGTTGTTTGGACCTAATGAAACTACAATCGATGTTGAGAGATTTGCTTTTCATAATAGTCATCTGCAATGCTTAAGGTACATTATATAAACTTCTTCCTCGACTTTAATTTCTTCTAACACTCCTACTGCTGATGCTCCTTCCTTATCAGTTGAGGGAGAGAATTCAAGTTTAAATCATATTTTAACAATTGTTGAATGAGAGCAACAAGGTAGCACTGCTACTTTCGAGGGAGAGTATGTTGTACAATAACTTTTCCCACGTTTAATGATAATGTTGATGATGCGGACATGTATATAAACAACATGAATGATAATCCATGTGCGGATGTGGATGTTGATCCACATACGGATGCCTATTTTAATAATGTTACGGATGCGTATGTTGATCATCATTTCATCAATCCTATAAAGAATCATTTGTGGATTGCTCCCATGATGATACGCAGCCAACACAAGAAATTACTATCATTCAACAAAATGAAACAACCGCCATTCTTTGAACTACATCTAAAGAACAAGATCCTCCAAGACTTCACATCTGGACAAAGATTCACCCACCAAATTAAATCATTGGTAGTTCACACATAGACGTACAAAATTGTTCCGCCAAAGATAGTCTGGATAAATGTCACTTTGCTTCCTTGCTTTCCAAGAATGAACCTAAGAACTAATAACTATTCAAGAAAAATTTGTAGAATTTAAAAGAAACAAAGTCTAGACCTTTGTTCCTAAATGAAGAAATCAAAAAGTAGGTTGAACTAGGGAGGCATTTAGAAACATGGTTGATGACTCTAGAGCCATCATTTGTAACAAGGAAAAGCTTTTTACTCAGTGTTTTCCTCAACTTGAAGTCATTGATTATGAGGAGAACTATGCACCTATTGCTCATTTGGAAACCATTCACATTTTTCTTGCATGTGTTGCTCATAAAAGCATTAAGGTGTATCAAAAGGATGTCAAAAGCACCTTTCTTAATTGTGAATTGAAAGAACAGTTATACCTATAGCAACGTCTAGGTTTTGTAAATCAAGATTTTCCACTTCATTACTACAAATCGGATAAGGCTATGAACGTTTTGAAATAAGCCAATTTTTGGACTCATTTTGATTGGCTATAGTGAGGAATATAATAAGAACATGGAGTTAAACTATATAATAATAATAGATAATTGAAATGAGTAATATCACTACTAGAAAGACAGCCTTTTACGAAGCTCATTGTGCGCCGTAAAGGGCTCAGACGACACGCAAATGCGCGTCAAGGAAGGCCCTGTCATAATGAGAGACGACGCGCATTTATGACGCGCATTTATGACATGCATTTACGATGCGCGGTTATGACATGCAATGCGTATCAAGGAAGGCCCTGTCATAAAGGAAGACGACACGCATTTGCGTGTCGTAACCTTACGACGCGCATGTTTATGACACGCAATGCGTATCAAAGAAGCCCCTGTAAAGAAAGGCCATGTCATAAATAAAGATGACACACATTAATGCGTATCATAATTTTAAATGTTAAAAACAATATTAATTTACAGATTTACTAATTTTCTAATTAAATTTGCATTTAATGTCTCATAACATAAAATAAAATACCATATACAAAAAATACAATCCATTGCATAAAATTTATTGTCATACAAATAAAAACTTTATTTCATATTCATACATATGATTACATTATTCATTAAAAAAAACATATACCTACATCTTCCCCTAAAATGTTATTACATGATGTTGGCCACTTCATTGATGGATCACCAAGAGGAAAACCAACAACTGCCCTAAAATGTTCCATGATGTGCCGGTACTCATGTCCTGTAACTTTAAATATTTAAGAAAGTAAAATACTTCCTAAAAATAAAAATGCACAAGAAACAACACATCATAATGAGAAATTACTAACATGAATGGAAGAAGTACACTATAAATTTGTTTTACCAAGAGTGGAATGGACGATCAGGTGCTACAAAGTTTGTCCAAGCTGCCAAACAAAGACTGCATGCAAACCAAAACATACATACACTATAAATTTAATTACCATACAAATCATATTCATACATACAAGTTTGTTTTACCTTTTTTTCCTCATATCTTTATTTTTTTATTCTTATTAGCCATGGAGTGTTGGTGTTTTCTTTTCTCTCGTTCAATCAATCCTTTGTTTTACTTTGAAAAATTAACAATTTCCCTACCAATTGACTCTGCATCAAACATAAAAAAGTAAGTCAATCAATAGTCAATGGTGAATACCAACTACAAGTTTTTACTAAAGTAACCTGACACCATAAATACTTTGGTTTAATAAACAGGAACATGTATGTATAAAAATCGCAATTGAAGTACTTTGGTCTAATACCTCCATTTCTACTAAGTGTCCAATCATTGTTTGTGAAGGTTGAAGACCTTCAAACAAAAAACTCCCAGCAATGTCATTAATGTGCATCTTAAGAACAGGAAACTATTGTGGTTGATGCACTAGACAACTATGGGTGATCTGAAATATTTCCCACATATTTATTTATTATGAATTATAAAAAAAGAAAAAGAAAAAGAAAAAAAGATAATACCTTTACTAATTCATTGTATACAAGTCTAGCACATTGAAGACAATGATCCAACAACCGAGCTATTTGTCTTCGAACCAAAACTTGAAGTGGAACCTATATATATATATATATATATATATATATATATATATATATGTATTAAAGGGTTAAATTATTAATATAAATAAATAAATCAATAAAAATTTAAACCTCTGGCACGAATAAAGCGGATCTAGGACTAGTTGCATGGTGGATTGTAGTGCGGATGTCTTGATCAATTAATCTCTCAAATGGATCTACTTCCTGTGACAAGGACATATGAAATATATATATATATATATATATATATATATATATATATATATAGAGAGAGAGAGAGAGAGAGAGAGAGAGAAATAATAATGAACGTGTTTGCACCTGCCATTCGGACCACAGACATCATCTGCGTTTGCTCCTAAAATCAATAACATAAGAATTAATAGTAAGTCAACATTTAACTATTATTTTAATTATTGATGTGAAAGAGCTCACTCACATGCTAGAATTTAAAAGCCCAACGCCCAGTACCATGTTGTTGCTCAAAGGATAAAGCCCAAGCATTCGGGTCCCTACCGTGTTCTTGGGAAAATTCATCAGCCCAACCATCTGCACGGGGCCCGGGCCCCATGACTTGCGATTCCCCCCAATACTGATCCAGCTCTGCATATCTACCAGGCATGTGCTCCCTAACCAACCCCTCATGATTATCGATCTCTAAATAAGATAACAGAGCATTCACCTGAACAAGTATTAATATATGTATTCAGTTCATCTATCAAGTTTTTATCTTAGGTAGGTCAATAGAGTAGTTGTAGCTACTCTAATTTTCATGGTTTATAGAACACGTTGTGATTTCATCTTTAATAGCCCTGCCAAATATTTTGATTTGAATACTTAATTACCAAGCAACCTTTCAGATTACAGAAAATGATAAGAACACCAAGCATGGTCATGTCACTAAACGAGGTCTTAGCTTGTTACAATAGAATTGGTTGTTGTTGTTGGAAAGAAGAATATTTGATTTTCAACTAACTTTCCTAATTCCTAGTTTAATTCTCTTGTTTATATGTAAAATCTTCATCAACTTTTGCATATCTAATAAGGTTGTTCCCTCCCTAAATCATAACAAGGAACGTGAAGCAAAATCTCAAATCTTTTTATTGGTCAAGACTTAAAACCATATCAACCTTCAAGGTTGTTACATCTAACTCATATAGTGATCAACAATGTGTGTATATATAGAAAAAGTGTAGGTTTTGTCATCATACCTTAAATGAGAAATTACTAAATGAGTAATTCACATTGAGAGTTGAAGCACCAAATTCTTCCAGGTTACCACATTCATCACCCGGCCTGTTTAATCACACAGCAAATGATCAAGGATTACAAAAGAAACCAGGTATGTGTGTGTCTGTGTGTGTGTGTGGAAAAGGATGCATGGATATGAGATCATACCTTTTCCTTTAGCATATTGCCGAAACAACTATCACCAAATGTGCTGCCTGTATCAGACATATCATCAAAATCTCTGCCTCCATCAACCTGCTCATCTTCTGGATTCCAAATAGACCGGCTCATGAAATAACTCGTGTCCAGAGTCTCAGCAGATGGTATGAATGTAGCCTGATTGAAACATACCCCCACACAACTAAACTCAACTCAACTCTTATAAAACAACTTTTTTTTCTTAGAATAAAAGTTGAAAATAGATGAAATTACCTTCTGCCTTGCAAGTGTGTCCCAGTGGATATTCTTAAAGAAATGGTGCATCTCTACCTGTTTGTTTATCATTAATAGGTCACACACATTATTTATCAATTAACTTCCTACCTCTTTACCTTTTCTTTATATATATATATATATATATATATATATATATATATATATATATATATATATATATATATATATATATATAATGGAGAGAGAAAATGTTACCTGTACAACCCCTATGGCACCAAGGCGTTGAGCTGGATTTTCAGTCAGCAACCTAAAATTGAAATAAACATAAACATAATTATAATTATGTACAAATATGTGATCATTGGATTTATTGATAAAAAAAAGTAGAAACTTACTTATTAATCAGATCATATGCTTCATAGCTCATCTCCTCAGGAATCTTGGGCCATGTTATATCTCTGTTCATAATGTTGGCAAAGACTTGTTGCACCCTAACCCAACCAAATTCAGAAAATGAGAAGATGACCAAAGTACGTTTGTTACCTTTTTATGCAATGCAATGCAATCTACCCTCCATCCTCAACAAAGTGTCAGACTTTTATGAGAGTGAGTACCTGTGGAGATTCTGCATTAAACGGTGCTATCCCTACAAGTAGCTCAAAAAGAATAACACCAACAGACCACCAGTCAGCTGTTGCACCTATAACAAACCAAACCAAATGAATTAAGTGTGTTTCAACTTTCAATATATGGATAAGCAATAAGCAGAAAGAAATTTGAATAAATGATAAAGGGTAAAGGGCAGGGGGTATAATTGTAAATTCCAACCATGTCCCACGCCAAGAAGTATCTCAGGAGCCAGATAGTCAGGAGTCCCAACAACCGACTATTTCTAAGAAGTTCTAGTGGGATTCACTGAGTCAATTCTAGTGGGCTAAGCCCTTTAGATGTTTATTAGCAACAACAGAGACTGCCTTCAGATGAGTTGAGTTATTTTAAGCGGAATACATTTAAACAACACTACATTCTCATATGTTTTCATCTCTCTCAACTTGGCAACAAAGTTAGCAGGTTCTGAATAAAGTACACGTGGATCTGCCAAAACATGTCATAGATACATACCGCCAGTTAAACAATACATTAGATATAATCAAGAAAATGATATTGGCACAAATTACCAAATAAAAAAAAGTAAACACTACAATATGTCACTGTTGTCATCTTCTGGAAAGGACAACCTACCATTATTCCAGCAGTAACAAGTATGGCCGGATAATTCTAAGCTTTTACCTATTCAAAATAGACACCCATCAGTAATTAACTTCAACATTTTCATTTGATGATTTGTCAGATGGATTTATGTTAGTTAAACTGACCCAAGATACATTGGCACTCACATTGTCAACTGGTGAATATGATTTCATGTAAAAGTAGAAGTCTTCTTTCCGAGGATCACCCCATTCCTACAACAGAGCAAGTCATTCACATTTAGAAAGAAACATACTAATATTATCATAGCATCCTGCTTTGAGTTTCCAAAACAAAAAAAATATTATATATAAATCACCTCCCATTCTGCAGTTGTAAGAGGAATAGTTGGACCAAGCATTGTAGTCACAACATCTACAAATGGTACTCCAGCTAAAATCAGGTCTCATGTTCACAACAGCACCAATAAGCAACCCCCCCTGCACTTCTTCCATTAATGGACATTTTTTCTTTCGTACAACATTTCTTTTGGTCTGAGAAGTTTGAGTTTCACCTATGTCGTTGGGTGATTGAAGGCGACAAGGCTGCGTTTTCTTCTTAGAGAGAGGGAGGGCGAGAAAGTAAACACAAACCTCACAAATTAGAGAGGTTATCGAAACCAGTAAGGGGAACACCAATGAAAAATCCAACAGATTATTGAGAGAAAAACTGATTTTTGTTTGTTTAAAAGCTATCAAAGTATCAAGAAATTTCCAATCCAGGAGAATTCAGAAAGCAGATAGATAGGTACCTGATTTGACTAGAAGCGCAACTGGACTAGGGTTTGTAAATTTGAGGAGTTGTTGTAGATGGAGTAGGGTAGAGGTGAAGAGGAGTTCAGTTACAAATTTTATGTTGAGATTATTGTGTCTAAATTTCGCCATAAAGATACGATCGAGAGAGAATGGTCTTCGATTTTTGGAAGGAAGCGAGGGTGTTATATAAAGGGGAGATCAGACTCGCATGGAGATCTAAGGAGAGAGTGAGCGGTCTTCGATCCGATCGAGAGAGAATCATCGCCATAAAGATACGATCAAGGAAAATCATCTTGAGATGGGAAATTATTTGGGAAGAACTTGAAGCATTTGAAACCCTAGACCTTGATTCGATGTAACTTGACAGTGGCCATTGTAGATTGATATATTGAAGACCTGGAGGGATCCCTTGTGAAGAAAACTGCGCGATTACAAAGAGTCATTGTTGACCGGATCTAAAGATTCCGTCAATGGCTTTATCGGGTTTGGTTAAATCCCCAGTTTGGAATGTGCTACATCTGGTTCATGAACTTGCCAAGTCAATTAGGGTTTTTTAATGAAAAATGAAAGGGGTTAATGGATTAGGATGATCTCGTACCTGAGAATACAAAGAAAAAGAAGGAGACCTCGCAGATCAATTACGATTCACCTTTGAGGTTTACAGAGAGACGGGAGGTAGAGGATGAAGGGAGATCTAGAGGAGAGAGTATCAGAGAGGGGAGAGTGGATTGCAAGGATGAAAAATAGATAGAAGATAGAAAAAACAAGGCGGGTTTTCAAAATTTTGGGGATTTCGTTTCCCCCTTCATTAACTAAAAGCGCGTTCCATTAAAATTATAAAGCGACATGTACAAACGACGCGCGTTTAAGATAAAGCGCCCTCCGTTTTTCTAATTTTTTTTCTTGAGACACTAAATTAAGGGCATGCAATAATGCGTGACGTAAATCCTTAAATTTTTTGGAGAGATAACACTATTTTAAGGGCACGTCCTATTGCGTATCGTTAATCAGCGCGTGTCGTAAAAAGTGCGTCATTAAAGGTCTATTTTCTAGTAGTGTATGCTTCTCAGTAGAAATATAATTACTATTGTTGGGTTATGAGATTCCTTAGATAATTAAAGGGTCAATAGAATAAATATCTAATTATAACTCTCATAAGGACCTCTGTTCACCAAATCTAGGCAGCTTGTACTGTTGATAGAAAAACTTGATAAACATTAGTAACGAGATATTAAGTTTCAGAATAATAAGTTAATCTCAATGGATCTTGTTAGCTCAACAATAATAAGCTAGATATGTTAGATTGCAGAAATTTAAGGAACGTAAATAGCAACGATTTTATATCAATAAGCATTAAACAAGTAGACACTTAATTGAATCGTAATATAGTTTGCATGCAAACACAAGTTAATATATGATGAACAACACAAGTGAAGAAGGACTCAATTTAAGTATCAGTAAAGATAACTTGATATTTAGAGATGAACGAGCTTATATTATTAAACTCTGAAGTTGTAAAAATAGATGAAGTGGGAAGCTTTATTTATAGATTCCCAAAAGTTACAAATAAATAATAAAATTACATAAAGAAACTGACTTCATGACCTTGAATGGTACACCGGATATTACAACGATTACAATAAATGTCAGTAAATGGTAACTTATGACAGTCTTCATGTAAGGATCGTCTGCACGTCTTTGGGTTCACATGATGATAAAAGTAGTCTCTGAGTAGCTCTCTTCGGGTTCACTTAGGCAAAGGGGTCACTTTCTTATTTCAACAATTTCCCCCGAAGTGACCTCTCAGCTAAGTTATTCATTGATTCATCTTGAGGACTTGATGATGATCCACCAAAACTTCCTGAATTCAAAAATCCATTTAATCCTCCTTGAAGTTTCAAACTTTACTTCTTCATAGGTGTGCTTGGACTTTTGCACCTAGGTTAAGGTGATCTCTAGTTGCTTCTTGGTTAAAGAATGAATTTTTGTAACTGGAATGAAGAATTTTAGACTATCTTGAGACTTCTTTTTATACTATCCCGACTTTGGAAATCTTGTTGCACAAATGTTCATCTCTTGAAATCCTTCAATGATGGTTGGAACGTGATTGAAGGGAGGAAAATCGAACTTTTTAGCAAGAACATGATGAATCTCTGCATCTATCTTTCCAAAATCACACCCCAGGGCCTTCAAGAATTCAAAATCCCTTTCGAAGGCAACATTCATCTTGGGATATTTTTCTGGCTTTACCTGGAACATCCGAGCAATCTGGAAGATCTCTTTAGGATTCATGCAAACGAAGTCTGGTTGAGATCTGACATACTCACATTTTCTCCAGGCCAGGGTGTATTGAAATAATTCACTTTTCGTGAATTCCGTGATCTTGTAGTTTTTCACCTCATCCGGTCTGTCATTGGACCAAATGTATTCGAATTTTCCACCATGCTTGGCATAGAATAGACTCAAATGCTCAAAATCCATGGGGAGCCTTCTGTCTTCGGGTATGGTGAGTTCAAAGGATTGGAATACTGGGAACTATTTTGAGTTTGGATAAATTGGAATATCCCAATATCCATCAGAAGGTGGTTCATCATACATAAGAACTGGAATGTAGTCAGAGTCTAGGAGTCCGCGAGTAGAGTTTACCCATGAGTTGAGTAGGGTTTCATCGAAGGTTTTATCAAATCCTTGTGCTCTCTAAATCTCATCTGCGAATTTTGCAGCCCTCCAATCTTGTTTCTTTTAAGCTCTTGAGGGGGAGTCATCGGTATGGTCTGATGACATTTCTTCTTCCATATCCTTGAGGTGAGGAGAAGTTGATTGTCGAAGAGAATCCTGAGGAGTTGGATCTTTGGTGAGCTCTGTGGATGGTTGGTGTCAAGGAGGAGTTTGAAAATTTTGAACATAGGAAGTTTTGGTCTTAGAAGATTTAGAGGACGAACTAGTTTCATTCCTTATCTCTTTGTTCAGATCACTTCCCTCTTTTGAGGAAGTAGGCTCTGCTTGCTCCTCAAACCAAACTTCAAAAAACCCGGCTTTTGAAAATTCGTGTTGAATTTCTTGTCCATTTGAGCACACACCACTTTGTTGGTAGGAATCTGGGGGTTGGAAACTGTTTGATATTTTTTTTTGTGAGACAGAAAATTTCATCAACACTTGCTTTGGTAGAAAAGGATCACTGCAACCCTTTGATTGTTTCATGAAGAACCAAAAACCCTAATTCATACGCAATATGAGTTTCCTCAATAAGTTGCTTTGATTTGTTTTCTTAAGTTTGTAGGGTTTGTTGGAGTTCGGTTTTTAGCTCTTTCACTTCTTTGATGAGATCTTCTGCCAAACAAGAGATCAAAGTGATCTTCCTCCTTTTTCCCAATAAGTCGACGGCCTTACACCATTGGGAGACTTCGAATAAACTGGAGTACATATAGGATAGACCGGTGCTAAAACCTTTTCTTAAGATATCTTCCAAACTGTTGGGCTCCTTGCTCCGGATGTTGTTCGTACGGTGTGAAAGCAGTTGGTTACGTAGTTTTAGAATTCTGCTGATCCCAAGTAGTCCATCTCCATCATTGCATATGGCAATATAGAAAGTAAAGAGGAAAAGGCATGACCAGAAGAATTGTGTGGATTAGCATTATGTCATTCCTACAAGTGATCCCCCATCCAGGATTGGAAGAAGTGGGAGAGAAATTCCATATGGTCAGATGTCCATTGATTATCAAGTTGTCTGATACACATCTCTATGCGTAGAAGAACCCTCTCTGCAGTGAGCTTCTCCCTAGTTTCCAAGATTTCAATTTGATCAAGAAGAGATTGTTTTGAGGGGGCATCAGCAGTCTACAGTGTGGCAGAAGATACTCCAGCCAGAATCTGATCAACTTTAGATTACAGGTCAAGGAATTCCTTTCTTGATATAACTAGCTTCTTTTTCCTTTTCTCTTTAGGCTTATAAGTGGAATGTTGGGAACCACTTGACTCTTCATTATCTAGAACCATGATGAAGTCATATGACGGGAGAGGCTATTGAACTTCATCGTTGGTGTTTTCATCTAAGCCAAAGGTTGGAGCAGAACTGATGTCAATGGCAGTGCCATCTTCATTTGACTCATGAACTTTGTTGTTTGGAGGAGGCTTTGAAGGAGCAGCAGCATTTTCCATCTCTTAAACCTTTTGCATGGTGTTTTCCATATCTGACATCCATTGTTGAAATGAAAGGATATCATGCACCGTTTCCGCATTGTTGATCATAGTGGCTGAATACTTCTCCACTTGGAGATGGGATTTTTCTTTCTGTTGTTGTTGTTGTTGTTGCACTTGTTGAGTTTTCCTTGCTTGAAGATCCCTTTTGAAGGATTCAAATTTCCTCAGCCCAGATTCTATTGTTGGGCGGTAACGAGACCATGAGTCATCAGATGCATATCCGTCAAATCCTTGTTTCACTAAGGTGTCCCTCGGGTTCATGGATCCTTGCACATTTGTGCTCACCATGCCTAAACTGCTTGTGTGTAATGTTAGCGGAATAGGATTTCCAGAGCTTCCTCGGTCTCCTTGGTCTAAAACCAAGTCTGGACTCGGCTCTATTGTAGCTAGGGCCTCTGAGAAAGGACTCTACAATGCAACTTCTGTTTGTTCTGTTTGTCTGACACAAATAAGAATGGAGTTCAGGTCCAAGAGAGAGAGACAGAGAGAGAGAGAGAGAGAGAGAGAGAAAGAGAAAGTGTAAATGTGAAGCCTTGGAGACCTTAGGGCGGAGATCGACATTTGGATTCACTTAGAGTCAGGATTGGTTTTTGTCTTCATGTTGTGATGAAACTGTGACAACCCGAAGTCTCTATCTTGTACAATATTCAATTCAATCAAGGTCAGACTCATTTCTGCTATCTTTTAGCATTGTTTAGGGTCTGTTTGAGTGTTATAATCCTAGTACAATCAAGGTTAGGGTTTAGGGATGAGTTATCTAAGTCATAAGTGTTGCATTCGGGCCAAACACTCCTTCAAGAGGAGTGTACGGCCGTACATATGGGTATACGACCGTACACCCATCATGGTCGTGAACCTCCCACATATATAGATGATACCCATCATTTTCCTTAATTTCATCCATTTCCATGTCAAGAAACCAGTTTCTCTCTCAATGTAACAGCCCAGATTCCCAGGTATTATTTATTCTTATAATACTGGTGATTTGTGAGGAGACTCGGCGAGTTGGAGCTCAAACTCGCCGAGAATGATCGCGGCTTGGGCACGGGTTCGCGTCTGGACTCGGCGAGTCTAAAAGGTGGACTTGGCGAGTCCATGCTGTTTAATGAAACCCTAATTTCCAAGGTATGAGACCTATTTAAAGGGGCTTATGGCCGTCATTTGCGGCCACCAACCCCAGAGATAACCCTAAAGAGTCTTTGAGCGTTTTATGAGAGAGAAGAGGAAGATCCTTCACTATTTGTGGGTGTTTTTGCATATAGAAGGGGATCAAGGCAAGAGGAGACCAAAGAAGGTGCTAATCCAATGATTCCTAAGCTTAGAGACTTCATTTGAGGTAACCATTCGTTCCTTTCTCAGTCCTTGGTGTAAATCTTAGAGTTAGGGTTTCTTTGTGGAATGATCCATGGAGTAATTGGCCTCCTCACGTGTTGGTGCTTCAGATCTGGGCCCAAAGAGGTCCATAGACCCTTTTCCCTCAAGCTTTATGAGTGTTAATGGAGGCCATGAGCTTAGAATAGCATTCTAGAGACCATATCATTAAATAAGGCCTTCGAACCTTTGCATTAGCACCAAGATAGTCACTTTATGTGATGTATGTGCTTGGAAGGACTGGATCTATGAGTTATTGGAACGGATCTGACCTCAGGAGTGAGTTTGAGTTTATGCATGGCATAGACTCGCCGAGTCTGAAGAACAGACTCGACGAGTAGCATGAAGATTGTCCATAACCACTCAGCGAGTGGTCTTGCCGAGTTAAGGGGTTGACTCAGTGAGTCAGGGAGAGTCAGAGAGGGTTGACGGGTGGCCTGAGTCAAGTTTGAACTCGCCGAGTTGTTGTTGAGACTCGGCGAGTTGAGTCGAGGTGGCCCCGCAACTCATGCCAGGTGGAGTTAGGAAAATACTCGACGTGTCGAGAGAGGATCCCAGGGAATCAGTGGATGCGTATAGACTCGCCGAGTCGCTATACTGCACTCGCCGAGTCCGGTCAAAGTTGACTGTTGACCATTGACCAGTATTGACCTGTGTTGACTTGATAGGGTTAGTCAACCTTAGTTGTGAAGTGTTATTTAGAGATATATTGTGTTATAGGAGGACTATAGATTGGGGCATCGAGCATGAGTGATTTTAGGGATTTGCGAGTTATTGAGATACGCGAGGTGAGTCTTCTCACTATACTTTACCTTGAGTAGGTAACCAGAGTTATGTGATAGAGTATTTGTATGCTATGTATGTTATGTGTTGCACTACTGTAACGTCCCAAAATTCAAGAATAAAAATTTCTTTTAATAAAATATTACTTAAAGTAAAATCATCATTTCAAAACATAAACAGAGTATTAGTTTTCAAAACACATGTTCATTATCAGAGTAAAACATTCCCAGGCTGACTAATCTATGGTGTGTGCCATGCGATCATCCCGAGCTCCATCATCCGCTACCGAAAGCACCTGAAACCAAAACTAAAAACCGTAAGCACGAAGCTTAGTGAGTTCCCCACCCTACCATAACATGCAAACATACAACAAACATACTGCCAGGCTATTCTGGGGTGCCTAACTACCATGTACGTCAATTCTGGGGTGCCGACTACCCGTGCGGCCATTCTGGGGTGCCGACTTCCCGTGTCAAGCCATTATGGGGTGCTGACTACCCGTGTCAAGCCATTCTGGGGTGCTGACTACCCGTCTCAAGCCATTCTGGGGTGTTGACTACCCGTCAGTCCTGACAACCGATCCTCGGGGACTGTTTCACCCCCTACTGCTACTTACACATATATCATACATAACATATTATCAGACATATCTGGGGTGTCTGACCTACCTTTCGGTCCTAACAACCGAACTCTATTACTATCACATACGCATATAATAACGTAACAGATTATCAGACATATCTGGGGTGTCTGAACTACCCTTCGGTCCTAACAACCGAACTTGGGGACTGGTCCCCTCCTACTACCTCTATCGCATATAACATAACAGGACAGCATGCAAACATATCCTCACATACTGTCAGACGTTTCTGGGGTGTCTGACTACCCTCCGGTCCTAACAATCGAACTCTACTGATGAGCCGTAGACCCATTCACACAAAGGGAAACTCACCTGATACTGCTGAACTGCTGCTGCTAATCCCTTTGACTGCTACCTGACCACTGACTCTGAATTGCTGTTCCACTAGCTCCCCGAGCTACCAATATCAACATAACACTTAGTCTAACTGACCTTCAAAGGTCAACTAAGTCAACTCTTGCCAAAGTCAAAGTCCTGGTCAAAGTCAACCTCCCAGGTCAACCCTACTCGCCGAGTTCATATGTTCAGAGTCCTTCTATTTGCGACTCGACTCGCCGAGCCAGTCCATGACTCGCCGAGTCTACCGATTACCGAGTCCTGACCTGTCCAACTCACCGAGTCTCCATTCGACTCACTGATTCGAGTCTCAACTCGAAGGGTTTGGGGTTTCGCGACCTGACTCGCCGAGTCCAAGAGCAGACTCGCCGAGTCCAAGACAATCTCCATTCAACTCGCCGAGTTCATGCCCAACTTCATCCGACTCGACGAGCTGTTCATCCCACTCGTCGAGTTCCTCCTCATCTTCAAGCTACTCGCTGAGTCCACTCAAAGGACTCGCGGAGTCCATCCGGTCCTCCATACATGCAGAGGACTTTTGAGTCATGCAGGGACTCAAATCTGTAGATCTACCCTTCCCAAGCCTATTCCTCATGTAAAGTTGCAAACTTTACGTGTAGAGAAGGAGATCCAAGCAAAATACACCATAAACTAGGGTTTAAGGCCAAGGGGCTTCAACATTGACTCAAGGGATGATACTTTATGCTTCTCTAGTCCATAACACACTTGGATCTGAAGTGGCAACTCCAGATCCGACTTCTAACTCGAATGGGTGACAAACCATGGCTTAAAAGCCCCAAATCTCACAACCATGGAAGATCTAAAGGAGAGAGACGACTTATTACCTTCAATATCTCAGAAGTGCTCCACAAACTCCAGATCTGAAGCTAATCCTTGAAGCTTCACTGATTCCCCTCTTTCTTCTTCCTTCAATTCACCCAAAAAAATGGCTTGGAAGCTTGAATGCACAACAATGGAGGCTTAGGGTTGGCTTTCTGAATGAGGGAGGCTCTAAGGAACCCTAATGGAGAGAATAAGGAGCTTAAATAGCGCCCAAAGTCCCGGATTTAGGGTTTTCCTCGCACAAACCAGACTCGCCGAGTCCACTTGGCCGACTCGCCGAGTTGGTCACTTACACCTCGACCCGGATCCTGCTCGGACTCGCCGAGTTCCTCCTTGGACTCGCCGAGTCGCCCCTAAAAATTAGGGTTTTCTTTCCTTTCTTGGCCTTCAAAACTTTGGGTGTTACAACTCTCCCCCACTTAAACTAAACTTCGTCCTCGAGGTTTGCTATGGCCCACCGCTTGCCATCTGCCTCCAATACCTCACCAATTAATCCAACACCAGCTGCCTACCTTCGCTGGCCTCCCGCTTGGTCATTCTGACTAACACAAATCCTTGCGGATAATCATTTCGGGTCAGCTCTGACCCTGATCGTTCTGGAAACATAACTTACTCAGCCGACAACCTTCTGGTACTCTCCGAGTACTGCAACTGGACCCATAGGGATTCACCCCTTCTCTCCTCACGTGATTCCCTTGCATTCCCAAGGCGATGCCCCAAAACAACTATCTCCCCTGCCACTGTGAAGATCCTATCTTCACCAATTCTATTACTCCCACTACTTCCAGTACGGGTCATTATCGCCAGTATCCACTGGGCATTTTTTTTCTACTATACTTTGGTGCCGAGCACCTCATTATCAACTAACCGAATTCCACGATACGCTGCATACTCGTATTGCCACTGACTGGCAATTCTGTTGTTCCTTATCTGCCTTCCGGGTGAACTGAGACCACCCTGGTCCATACCAAGCTACCAATATCTGGATTACCGGCCCCCACCGGTCGCTAGCCCTAACTCAACTCCTAGTCGCTCCCAGCGACTTTCGAAGAAAGTTCACCAATAACCGCTCAATCCACTCTGCCACTAAATCATACACCTGATACATAATCTCTAACGAATAGGGACCGATGAATGCTACGGGCCACCCCGTAGTCTTACAACACTTCTACGCTGCCAGCCAATCAAAGCTACGGGCCGCCCCGCAGTCTTGCTAAACCAGTGCTACGGGCCACACCGTAGCCTAGCCCTACTCTCATACGATTGCTGCGGGCCGCACCGCAGTCTTACTAATTATCCTCACATACGATTGCTACGGACCACACCGCAGTCTTAATGTACTTCTCTTACTATCTAGCCACTGGTGAATGCTACGGCCATCCGGTAGTCTGACAACACCTTTCCATACCGACTAGCTGCTAGTGGATGCTACGACTAACCCATAGTTGATCATACAGCACAATCGAGTACTCCCAAGTGGTACTCATGTCCCAAATTGAACTCCCAACCGATTCCTATGTAATCCGTGACCAGAAATTTTGAGAAGGAGGTCTCACAATTGACAAGTTTTCCCAACTTCCAATTTACACTATCCTCCAATCATATAGTCACCTGAGCCGTCTTTCTTCCTAACAGGAGAGCGAAACTTAACCTAGTTTCAAAACTGCTTCGCTTCTGAATCCTTGGGTGATTTTATCCCCCACTTTGATTCAACTAATTCCCTATAGCACACAAAACTGGAAGAATTCCCAATCCTTCTCACCACCCATGACCAATCTGATAGAAACCACACTTTTACCATTGCTAGTGTTTCAACACTAGTTAGTCCAAAAGATCACACAACTCTAAAAATCCGAATGAATCTTCGGTAATAACCCGCTAGACCTAGGAAGTTCCGAATCTCAATTGGAGACCTCAGAATCTGCCACTGCATCACGACCTCTAACTCAGCCGGATCGACTAGAATACCCTTCTGATTGACAAGGTGCCCAAGAAATTGCACCCCGCACAACCAAAACTCACAATTGGAGAACCTTGCGAAAATTCTCTCCCTTCTCAAAGTCTCTAGCACCTCCCTCAGGTGCTTCTCGTGCTGCTCCTCAGTCTTGGAATAAACCAAGATGATGCTGTATATTCCCAATCCCGTAATCTTGGTAATTGCTCTATCACTATTCTCTAATGCTTCTCGGCATGCAATTGACATATGACATCTCTTGAAAATGTAATCCAGACACGAACTGAGGATAAAACAGGGTTACACTTACTCAACCCTTTGAAAAAAAGTATCCCTTGTGTAGTTTTCCACAAGTGCTGCACCGATTCTGACCCCGCTGGCCTCTCAGAAGTTGATATGAAATCTACGGTCTCCTCCCGGGACCCTTCACTATAAGCAACTGATCTGGTTCTCTCTTAACAATGTGCTCCAAGTCAATATCCCGCTCTCGAGCTCCAGAAGTCATATCATTCAGGGTCTTGCACCCCGAGATACTCATGATCTCCCTACTATCATTCCACAGTATGTCCTGATAACTTTCCTTCTTCATTTCCTCATCTGCTGCATACTGCGGTACCATATAAGCTCTTTCCCGAGGCTTGGCAGTGATCTCTACCACAGTCTCATTCGTCTGGTGAGGATCTAACAACTTTGGCGCCAACTGCTGCGCCTCAATCGCCTGGGCACACTCTGCCCAGAATCTGGTCTAGAAGTCATCCCATGACATAGCACCAACCACATCATCCCTCAACTCACTACCAACCTCTTCCTATCAATCTCGTTCTCTATCCCTCAGGAGATAGGAAGTAAGCCAGATCTTGTCTCCTTTCGAGACAACGTCTGGTACGAAAAGTGTTGGTGACATCTGCCAACCATCTGCTGCTAACAATGGGGTCCCTAACCCCCATGACAATCTGAAGCCTCACTAACTCTGAATTCCCGAAACATCAACGTACGGGTTTCCATCATGACTGCTTTCTCAATGCAGAATGCACTCGGCCTCTCATCACAAATCTCTATAATGCCCTCCTTGATCCCACTGAGGATCACAGGAGTCTGGTCAGTGATACTGCGCAAAATTCCCAGATGAAATGAACTCTCTCATCTGATCATCAATCTGCCCGGCTCCAGAGTCCGAGCCTTATCCCCTGTCGACACTAGAACTACCATCTGGTCTACCACGTAGCGTCACTATACTCGGCAACATGCCATCACTAACATCACAATACTCATCCAAACTCGAGGGATCTCACACACTACACGTTCCCTGGATTCATCTCAGCCTTCCTTGATTCGAGTACGGATCCTCTGCTTTCAGTAGTACGGGCCCATACTACCTTCCACATCTATCCGTACTTTCCTCAAGTACTGCCTCGACTCCACCAAGTAACTTCTACTACTATTGATCTCTGCTACTCTCATCCTAGGCTTACCCTAGGGAAACCTCTGACTCAACTCAACCAATCCTCAGCTGCTGAAGGTCTCCTTGTGATGCCAATTAGCCATCACCTGGATACCATCACATGTGACGAGGCTCAGATAATCCTTCAAGTAAAAGACTCATCCCTACAACGGTTAGACTCAAACGAGAGCTGCGCAATAGGGCCAAATTTAGCACTCCGAGATTATTCAACCCTGATCACATGTGACGCGGCGTATCCACTTAACGGCTAACTCCCATCACTCAAAATCCCACAATGCACAAAGCAAGCAACATTCGGACAAGGGAAAAATCTAACCACAACATACTTAAGCAATCATATCCAAATAGCAAGAATCTGAACTAGCATGCAACACAAACTCATAAACTCAGGCATAACCTAATCAGGCTATCCTACTACTGTCTAATCAACACTATCATGCAGCTCAAACACATATAATAGGCACATAAGGCATCATTCCTAGATCCTTAGTCCTAATCTAGCATGCTGTTCCATCAACTGATAATCAAAACATAAACTTGTATGGGTATTGTGGGGTACTTACTTGAGCTCGGCTGATTGCATGCACCACACCCTTTTTCTCTTTTCAAAGTTCTTTCGTTTCTGAATTATTTTTGCTTTTCTAAAACTGTTTTCTTTCCCAAAACTCTCTTTTACAAAACTGTCTTTTCATTTTGAAAACTTCTATACCAATTCCTCAGTTTGAGTTCAGACACACCCGAGAGCATGTCCGAATCCCTCAAACCAAGGCTCTGATACCAACTAGTAACGTCCCAAAATTCAAGACTAAAAATTTCTTTTAATAAAATACCACTTAAAGTAAAATCATCATTTCAAAACATAAACAGAGAGTATTAGTTTTCAAAACACATGTTCATTATCAGAGTAAAACATTCCCAGGCTGACTAATCTATGGTGTGTGCCATGCGATCATCCCGAGCTCCATCATCCGCTACCGAAAGCACTTGAAACCAAAACTGAAAACCATAAGCACGAAGCATAGTGAGTTCCCCACCCTACCACATACCATGCAAACATACAACAAACATACTGCCAGGCTATTCTGGGGTGCCTGACTACCCTGTACGGTCATTCTGGGGTGCCGACTACCCGTGCGGCCATTCTGGGGTGCCGACTTCCCGTGTCAAGCCATTATGGGGTGCTGACTACCCATGTCAAGCCATTCTGGGGTGCTGACTACTCGTCTCAAGCCATTCTAGGGTGCTGACTACCCGTCGGTCCTAACAACCGATCCTCGGGGACTGTTTCACCCCTACTGCTACTTACACATATATCATACATAACATATTATCAGACATATCTGGGGTGTCTGACCTACCTTTCGGTCCTAACAACCGAACTCTATTACTATCACATACACATATCATAACGTAACAGATTATTAGACGTATCTGGGGTGTCTGAACTACCCTTCGGTCCTAACAACCGAACTTGGGGACTGGTCCCCTCCTACTACCTCTATCGCATATAACATAACAGGACAGCATGCAAACATATACTCACATACTGTCAGACGTTTCTGGGGTGTCTGACTACCCTCCGGTCCTAACAACCGAACTCTACTGATGAGCCAGGGAGCCCCGTCCATGCTCCTACTGATAGTGAGATACGGGCCCAGCTCGCGCTCACTCTTTCCCTAACTTGGGCCTCGCCCCTGATCTGCTGCTAATGAGATGTGGAAAACCATCCACACTCTACTGTTGGTGAGGTACGGGACCTCGCCCACACTCACCACCCTACCAGGCACATACAAGTATCACACAGACAACAAGTATAAACTATCACATAAACCATTCCTTGGGCACCCGCCCGCTAACATTGGACCTCGTCCTGAACAACATACTAGCATACGATGCCTAGGGCTAACCCCCAGGTCTTCTACTCATGTCTACATGGGCCGGCATTGTGGCCGTAGACCCATTCACACAAAGGGAAACTCACCTGATACTGCTGAACTGCTGCTGCTAATCCCTTTGACTGCTACCTGACCACTGACTCTGAACTGCTGTTCCACTAGCTCCCCGAGCTACCAGTATCAACATAACACTTAGTCTAACTGACCTTCAAAGGTCAACTAAGTCAACTCTTGCCAAAGTCAAAGTCCTGGTCAAAGTCAACCTCCCAGGTCAACCCTACTCGCCGAGTCACCCTATTGACTCGCCGAGTTCATATGTTCAGAGTCCTTCTATTTGCGACTCGACTTGCCGAGCCAGTCCATGACTCGCCGAGTCTACCGATTACCGAGTCCTGACCTGTCCAACTCACCGAGTCTCCATTCGACTCACTGATTCGAGTCTCAACTCGAAGGGTTTGGGATTTCGCAACCTGACTCACCGAGTCCAAGAACAGACTCGCCGAGTCCAAGACAATCTCCATCCAACTCGCCGAGTTGTTCTTTCAACTCGCCGAGTTCATGCCCAACTTCATCCGACTCGACGAGCTGTTCATCCCACTTATCGAGTTCCTCCTCATCTTCAAGCTACTCGCCGAGTCCACTCAAAGGACTCGCCGAGTCCATTCGGTCCTCTATACATGTAGAGGACTTTTGAGTCATGCAGGGACTCAAATCTGTAGATCTACCCTTCCCAAGCCTATTCCTCACGTAAAGTTGCAAACTTTATGTGTAGAGAAGGAGATCCAAGAAAAATACACCATAAACTAGGGTTTAAGGCCAAGGGGCTTCAACATTGACTCAAGGGCTGATACTTTATGCTTCTCTAGTCCATAACACACTTGGATCTGAAGTAGCAACTCTAGATCCGGCTTCTAACTCGAATGGGTGACAAACCATGGCTTAAAAGCCCCAAATCTCACAACCATGGAAGATCTAAAGGAGATAGACGACTTATTACCTTCAATATCTCAGAAGTGCTCCACAAACTCCAGATCTGAAGCCAATCCTTGAAGCTTCATTGATTCCCCTCTTTCTTCTTCCTTCAATTCACCCAAAAAAATGGCTTGGAAGCTTGAATGCACAACAATGGAGGCTTAGTGTTCGCTTTCTGAATGAGGGAGGCTCTAAGGAACCCTAATGGAGAGAATAAGGAGCTTAAATAGCGCCCAAAGTCCCGGATTTAGGGTTTTCCTCGCACAGACCAGACTCGCCGAGTCCACTTGGCCGACTCGCCGAGTTGGTCACTTACACTTCGACCCGGATCCCGCTCGGACTCGCCGAGTTCCTCCTTGGACTCGCCGAGTCGCCCCTAAAAATTAGGGTTTTCTTTCCTTTCTTGGCCTTAAAAACTTTGGGTGTTACAACTACATTATTTCTACGTGATCTATGCTATGCATGTTATCAGAGTTAGAACCTGAGGGTTCACAGAGCTTGGGTGTACGGACCCACAGAGTTATAGCCTCGAGTGGCTAGTATGCGTTAAGTATGGTATATTGGGAAACTCACTAAGCTGTGTGCTTACAGTGTTTGGTGTTATTTGTTTCAGGTTCTAGTGATGACCGTGGGAAGGCGCCGACTTGATCAGTACACACACGGGATTTCAATGTTATGTGATCTTGGGATTCTTTATAGGTCATGGATTGGAGTTTCAAACATTGATGTTTTTATGAAAATTAAATGAATATGTTTTTATATTATGCGAAAAATTGTTTTGAAATTTACGGTGTTACCCTCAACTATCATCAATCATTTCATCTTGATCTTCAAAAATGTTAGTATGTCTTCCATTTATAAGTTGATATCCTTCCTAGTCTTGTAAGCATCTCATGATTCATCCATGAAAACATCTCTTTATGATAGATCTTCAAATCTTCATCCATTTCACCAAGAACACACACTTGTTCTTGGGCCGTGAACTCCCTAAAGACTTCCAAAGTGTGAGTATTTTCTCTATCTTCTAGTTAGACATGTTAAACACTTGATTCTTAGCCTTGAAACATCATCAAACGCATGAAAATCATGAGTGTACAGACATACACTCTATCTATGACTGTACACCCTTGTTTGGTTCTTAATCTCGAGCCTTAAACACTTCTAGATACTTGTCCATTAGAACTCATAAACCCTTGAATCCCTATGAATCAAGAACCAAAAATGCATCATAGTGGAGTGTGTATGGCCGTACACACTTGGTGTAGCCGTACACACCTGGTGTGGTTGTGAACACACTTACCTTTTGCCATAAACACCCTTAAACCAATCACATGTTATTGTAGCACTTCATTTTAAGTGTTTCCTAGTCCAAGGGTTGTCTATCCTAGCATGTTAGTTGTTTTATATACTAATATCATGCTTATATGTATCATTATATGATGATTAAGATCCGTTTGTGCTTCGAGACTTCATTTGTGTGTATAGCAATCTTGTTCAAGTCTTCAAACAAATCATCCACCAAAGGTAAGTTCATACCCCTATTTTTAAATGCTCTTAACGGGGGGGGGGGGGGGGGGGATACAAGTTGAACATAATCAAATTGTGTTAAATAATCTATTTGTGATACAAATCACACCGAAAAGACTTTATTTATGTTTTAAAGATTATGATAATAATAGTAGATTTCCAAATGTCTCCAAATGACCTTAAGTCATGTAAACTCTTTTAGAGTCATGTTAAAACCTTTTAAAAGATCAAATATATCGTTGAGTTGTCTCTTAAATTTCTCAAAACCCTTGTTGATTAAATCATGTTCATATAGTTATTTATGTATAAATGAGCTTTAACAGACTTACGATCATTGTTATCGCCGTAACTCGTGTTCCTTGTTTGGTTGTGGGCTTAGGGTAGGATCAATCATCCGACTGTCAGTTAAACCTTAGTTATACATGTTAGATAAATATATGAATGTTAACCGCATAACGGTCAGAAATCATGCTTATATATACAAATATATAAATAAGACTTAAAGGACTTAGGACTGATAGGTTGCCTTACTTCCTTTTCCTTGTTTGGATGTGGATATATGGCGAAGTTATCTGCCCGAAGTTCGTTTCCTTCTTAATTATATTTAGTGTATATATAGGAACGGAAAAGTTACCTCAATCCAATATTGTCACCTTTGCTCCATGTTAAGCGGAGGGGTACTTTCATGAATTATCATTCAAATCAGATAAACCATATAAATTATAGTAGTTATATTAATGACACAAATGAAATACCAATTTTACTAGATAAGTCCACCAGGTTTAAAGCCACTTTATTAAGAAGTGGGATAACATTCAATCCTTACTTAAATCAAATAAACCAAAAATGTGAAATCCTACTTCAAGATACATCCGTTCATTTGTTGTATCACGTTTTGTAACCAAAGTCTCCTGGAGGGAGAGCGGGCATCGTGTGTATAGATCTATACGAGAATGAAAATCCCACACCCCGACTGCTCGCTACAGTCCCAACCGGTAAGGCCAAGGGGTGACAAAGTGTCACTTCACTATTTTAGACGCCAAAAGGTCGTCATGTTAATTCTAGTCTATTAGCATGGTTACAACCTTATCATATTTTAACCGTAATTAATAAACTTAATTTACAGGGTTGTCATTACACCAATAGTGTAGATTTATGGTTTATAAACTTATCATGCGGTAACCGAAATCAATAATCTTATGATTAGGGGCGTGATGGCATCGGTATTGCATGCTAACGCATGCTTGATAAATACTACTGCATTAATCATTTTCTACAAACAAAGGAACGGTTTTATAGGATTTAAAATTACAAAACAAAGGAACGGTTTTATGGGGATTTAAAACTACTTTTAAAACTAAACAGAGATTTTACACCCTATAATTTTATGAAAGATTAAAATTATGTTTAAATAGGTTATAAGTACAATAACGCTTAATCCAAACGGTTTTATGGAGTCAAACTACTTTTCAATTGTAAAAGTAGGAAGTATAGGACTTTCTGGAGCAAACTCAGTCATTTTGTTAAAACTAAATACTTATTAACTCACCAACATTAAATGCTGATCATCTCTTTCAAAGTAACTTGTATTTTCAGGAATCCAGCAGACAGGTACACTCCAGGAGCTTTTGCGATGACAGCATAGTACCGAGTTGCATCCTTTGTTTCTTTCTTTATCTATTGTTGATGTTGAATACTTAATGTTTGCGCTTATGTAAAAACTTATACATTATTAATGCAATGGTTGTTGTACTTTTCATACTATACTGCATTTGTTGTGATACTTGACATTACGTCCTACGCCCCCGAATGTTTCCGCCAAATCGGTTTGGGGGTGTGACAGAAACTGATAAACTTACTATATGAAAGTGGTTAAATTGGGTAACTGCAGGTGAGTCAGCGGCGACTAGAACGGCTATGGGAGTCTTTTTTGAGACTCCGACATTTGCCTCGGTTATCTTTTGGCTTTTACTGGGGATAAGCTTCAACTTTTTCCTCCTAAATACATCTTCAGACTCTGAAGGCTCATTTAAACTGTCATTGATGATATATACTGGAGAATCATGAGCCTTGGATAGAGAATGTTGAACCTGAGGAGTGGACTCTACGGTTTTGGTTTTTCTCTTCTTTGAAGCACTCACACCCTTAATGAAAATGTTTGCGGGTGTACATTTTGAGATGACCAGGTATTTGACCCATTTTGGCTTAGGTTGCAGGCCTTGGTCTTCTGTAGGTTGAAGAGGACTTGGCGGGGAAGAGTGATATGGGGAAATATCACTCGTAGCCGAAATGTGGTCAGCTACCTTAATGTCTGTAAGTTTAATTGATTCAAGAATGTGGGAGGACGATGAATAGGAGCGAAGACAGATTGGTCCTTAGAAGGATTGTACCTTTTGAAGTCTCTACCAGAGAAAAAATTCATGTCATTTCCAAGACTGAGAGGTTGGCATCCTTGTGGAGATCCACGAAGCATAGAGACCAAAACCTTGCAAAAGTGAGTTATGTCATTCCTTCTTTCAGGGCTCCTTTGGATACGTATTGAAGAAAATCCTCCCAGAGGATGTGCCCATAGTTTACTGGGTTGCCAGTGAAGATGCTCCAAACAATGTTGAGTAAAGGCTTGCCCATGTTGTTTGTGCCTCTAGTTCTTCCTGACAAGCATCAGATTATGTAGTGACATACAAAGTTCCAAACACCAGGAATTTTACCCTTTTTGAACTCAACAATCCCCTTGGTTTTGGCTTGGTATCCTATCCGGTACAATGAAGAGAAGACGTCATTGGTACTTGGTGAGCAAAAATCTATTGAAGGTAAAATCCTCAAGTTGATGGCATTAAGGAACTTTTCTTTGGTCAAGATCACCAGGGAATCTTCGATTAAACAAAGATGGATTTCCTAGGGTTTGTCGTTGGGCCTACACGTTGAGAATGCACGTTTGAAGAGAACAGCTTAAGGAACAGCTTCAATGAATGAGTCAAATGTACCAAAAAATAGGATGAGTTGGGAGAAAGCTGATCACGATCTTGATTGCTTCGTTGTAGGAATCATGATCATCAAAAATCCCTCTGTAGTTGCTTGCTGCAGTTGAAGGAGTGAGATCTTTGATTGTTGATCCATACCCAGTTGGTCTTGCAGAGCCAGAAGCCTTTGATTGTTTTTTCGATACACTAGATTTCACCATTTTTGTAGAAAAAGGGTTTTTGCAAGAAGGTGAAGAAGAAGGAGTTCGTCTGTAGGAGTTCAGAAAGCGTTACACTTTCTTGGGAAGAAAAAACGTGGGGTGGGGGGGGGGGGGTTATACCTCTGGATTTCAAATTTAAATAATAATAGTTTACTTACAGTCGTTAAAGCTAAAAACCTTTGTGTTTTTACCATTATCAGTTTAAATTAAATTAAATTAAAAAAATGTTTTTACGGGAAAAGAGGAGCATTTAATGAGTTGCAGGCCCATGATGACAAGTCGTACAATCGTGGGGTGAAAATGGTTTGGTTCGTCGAATAAAGTGGGGAAGTGGAACGGATGTGACCCCAACGGTTGTTTGATGTAATTGGTTTAGTGAAAAAGCTTTTCAAAAAAGATTTTGTCTATGGAAAATTAGTTTATTTATCCTTTAACCAAAAATAGGCATGATTGAGGAAAGTCTTTTGAAAGGTAACTAAATTATCGTATGTGATAAATTGAATGTTGAGAAATATTTCAACTTCTTTAAGTAGCACGCAATGCCATTTAAAGCATCTATGGAATGATGACTTCGAGTTGATTAATATGTCTGTAGGAGATGAGAGATGAAGGCAAACTAGATCATAAATGTTAGAAATAAAAGATATAAAGGGACCCGAGGAGTATATAGATCATAAATGACTTCAGTATACAAAGTGTACTTAGGAGCAATTTATGAAGTATATACCACATCAATTATTCTAGAAAGAAATAAAGATGAGTAAAGTGCTTCAAGAATTTCGACTTAATAAAAAACATCAATTTACTCACATCCGAAGACCTATGAGGTCTGCGGTAGCTATCCTTTCAAGAAGAACTAAAGGTCTGGATTCATCATCCGTAGCATTTCCAAAAACCCAATATGTTTTGTGGAGTCGAGTGCCTTGGTGAAAACAACAGCTATTTCCTCATGAGTTGGAACAATGATGAGTTGAAGATTAACTTTGAGGATATGTTCTTTAATGAAGTGATATTGTAGTTCTATGTGTTTCGTTTTCGAGTGGTGAATAGGATTTTGTGAAATGGCTGTCTTACTCTATGAATGCCAATAGATTGGAACCCACAACATCCTGTATCCGTAGTCCAAAAGCTGTGTCTTCATCCAGAGAACCTGAGATCAGCAACTGGCTACGACCACATATTCTGCTTCTGCGGTTAAGAGTGAGATACAATTCTGATTTCTTGAGGACCAACTAACTAATCTTCCACCTACAAACTGGCATGTTCGCGAAGTGCTCTTTTGATCAAGTATGCACCCTATATGATCTGCATCTGTGAATGCCTGCAAGCTGAAGTCGTTACCCGTAGGGTACCAGAGACCCAACACATTACTACCTTTGAGATACCTGAAGATCCGCTTGATTGCAGTCAAGTGGGATAGTTTTGGATCGGTCTGGTATCTAGCACATAAACCTGTGGCAAAGACTATGTCGGGTCTACTAGAAGTGAGGTACATCAATGAGCCAATCATTCCTCGGTATATCTTATGATCAAATGACTCTTTGGTAGGGTCATCTGAGATTTTATACTCGAAGGCCATAGGGACCTTTGCCGAGGAGCAATTATCCATATATAATTTCTTTAACAACTTGATTTCTTATTTTTCTTGATGGATGAAGATCCCTTGAGAGATATGTTTGACTTGAAGCCCAAGAAAGAAATTAGTCTCTCTATTCATGCTCATCTGAAACTTCTTAGTCATGAGCTTTGCAAAATCATCCACTATTCCTTGATCCTTTGAGCCGAAGATGGTATCATCGATGTAACGACCCATTTTTCACGTCCAAAAATTTCATTTTTGATTAAGTGATTTGCAAAACATTTGTAACAAAATATCAACCGATCATATAAAAACATGCCTCGAGTCTGAAAACCAAATCGTAAAACATAATAATGTCAGAGTATAATTCCCAGAATAACTCACAGTGCGGAAAACAATGTGTGTGTATGATGTGCCACTACCGCGCCAACTCCTTCCCCTTCGCTGAAGAGGTACCTGAAATCTATACTATAAACTATAAGCACAAAGCTTAGTGATTTCCCCCATCGTACCACGTACCATACAATCACATCACAAACATACTGCCAGAGAATTCTGGGGTGCACGACCTACCCGGTACGACCGTTCTTAGGTGCCGACCTACCCATGCGGCCATTCTAAGGTGCCGTCCTACCTATGCGCCCATTCTGGGGTGCTGTCCTATCCATGTCAAGCCATTCTGGGGTGCTAACCTGCCCGTCGGTCCTAACAACTAACCCTCGGGGACTATTCCACCCCCTATTGCTACTATCACATATATCATAACATAAATATTTTATCAGACATATCTGGGGTGTCCGAACTACCCTTCGGCCCTAACAAACGAACTCTACTACTATCACATATAACATATCATGCTAGCATATAACATATCAGGTAGTAGCAATCTAGATAATATCACAAAGACAATCATCTAACATACAACTCCTACTGGTGGGCCGACATTGTGGCCGTAGACCCACCACTACTGGAAGGTAACTCACCTCGTAGTAGCTGCTGAACTGTGCGGGAATCATCTGACTGCTGCCGCTGCTGCTCCGGAAATCCTCCGGCTATAATTCCCACAAAACACTTAGTCATACACTACTAACTGTTCTTAGGGTAAAATGACCATTCTACCCCTGACTAAGTCAAACTCAAAATCAACTTCCAGTTGACCTGACTCGCCGAGTTGGCTCGCCAACTCGCTGAGTCCCTATCCTTCCATTTGTCCTTATACCCGTCTCTACTCGTCGAGTTAGGCGATGACTGGCCGAGTTTTCCTTCTAAATGAACATCGACTGAATCCTCATCCGACTCGCCGAGTTGTATGAAGAACACGTCAAGTTCATCATCAACTGATACAAAGGTCCTGTACTTGACTCGCTGAGCTGTATGAACAAATCGTCGAGTTCATCTTCATCCTTAGAAGATTGCCTTGGACTCGCCGAGTCTGTTCATGCACTCGCCGAGTCCCATGAACTTCCAGAACAAAGGCTTAGTCAAGATCGTCGGGTCACTCCCCGGGACCCTCCCTAAAACCTTTCCTCACTAACTGGGTCCTTTTGACCCTCAACTGATATGGGATACAAACCTTGGACTCGCCGAGTCCAAGAATGGACTCGCCGAGTTAGTCACATCCACTCACTAAATCTTTGATTTCTAATATGCATCCCTTGATCAAAAGATGGATCTATGCTTCTACAATCGATCTAGCATGTAAAGTTATAACCTTTACGTGCTTGCATGGGACTTTGAGCTCAAAAGGTCCCAAAACAAGCTCTTACAATGCATGGGGCCTTCTATGAGTGCAAAGCCACTCCTTTCTGCCTTGTAACCCCTCTAAGGAACCAGATTCGAAACATCAACCCCAACCATGCTATCAATCATGGTTGATGACCAAAATGCCTTAGTAAAAGCCCTAAAACTCCACAAAATGAGATCTATCAAAAGAGCAAACAAGGTTTAGACTTTTTACCTTCTATAGACTGCAAATGATGCTCAATGTCAGATCCCTCTAGCCTCCTCTTGGTCCTTCAAGCTTTTCCTTCCTTCCTTGGATCACAAAAGCACCAAAATCACTCCAAATGCCTTAGATTGCTTAAATAATGGCTTGGGTTTGCTATGGGGGTCTTCTGGGAGCAAATGAGACGAAGGAGGCCGAGTTAAGGTATTTAAATAGGGTGCGAACCCTCGGATAAGGGTTTTTGTCCAGACAGGGCCTACTCGCCGAGTCCGGGACCCGACTCGTCGAGTCGACAGCTTAAACTCCGCGTCTCATCCCACTTCTAGTCAATGAGTTGGTCCTTCAACTTGCCGAGTCCAAGGCCAAAATGCAAAATATTAATAAAAGAAGGGAATACGTACCAAGAACCAGGTGCTACAAATCTCCCCCACTTATCTTAGACTTCATCCTCGAAGTCTGCTGCACGATCCTGAAACAGCTCGGGGTAATGTTCCATCATCTCGTCCACCGGCTCCCAAGTCCACTCCGACCCCTTCCGGTGCTGCCATTGCACCTTTACGAGTTCCACTCTTTTGTTCCTCAAATCCTTTGACTTTCAGTGGAGGATTGCCACCGGTCGCTCGATGTAGTTCAGGATGCCATCAACCTGAATGTCCTCCAATGGTACCACTATTGAGGTGTCCTCCAGTCACTTTCGCAGCTGAGAAACATGGAAAGTGTTGTGTATCTGGCTGAGTTCGGCTGGCAGATCCAACCTATACGCCACTTTGCCCACCCGGGCTACAACCCTGAACGGTCCAATGTAACTGGGGCCCAACTTACCCCGCTTCCTGAATCGGATAACGCCTTTCTGCAGTGACACCTTCAAGAGAACCATATCCCCGACCTGGAATTCCAGGTCTGATCGACGCTTATCGGCATTGGTTTTCTGCCAACTTTGAGCAGTTTGAAGCCTGCTCCAGACCTGCTAAATCTTCTCTGTCGTCTTGAGTACTACCTCAGTGCTCCCCATCACCTTCTGGCCAACCTCGCCCCAACATATCGGGGTCCTGCATTTCCTCCCATATAGCATCTCGAAGGGAGGACGATCAATGCTCGCATGATAACTATTGTTATAGTAGAACTCTGCCAATGGAAGGTAGGCATCCCAACTACCTACGAAGTCTAACACGCATGCTCGCAGCATAGCCTCTAGGGTCTGGATGGTCCGCTCGCTCTGACCATCCGTCTGCGGGTGAAAGGCCGTGCTAAAATGTAGACGAGTACCTAGCTCGTCATGAAACTTTTACCAAAACTTGGAAGTGAACCGCTTATCCCTGTATGAAATCACCGATACTGGCACCCTGTGTCGCGCCACTACCTCCCGGATATAGATGTCGACCAACTTCTCGGCCGAGATGCTCTCCTGAATTGGGATAAAATGGGCGCTCTTGGTCAATCGATCGACGATGACCCAGATCTAATCCACTCCACGCACGGTCCTGGGAAGCTTGGTGATAAAATCCATCGTGATGTCTTCCCATTTCCACAACGGAATATCCAACGGCTGCATCTTGCCATGAGGTCTCTGATGCTCCGCCTTGACCTTCCTGCAGGTCAACCACCGCTCCACAAATCATGCCACATCCCGCTTCATGCATGTCCACCAATAATCCAGACAAAGATCCGTATACATCTTCGTCGCCCCGGGATGAATGGAGAATCGAGATGTGTCCGCCTCCTCCATCAGAACCTAGCGCACACCCCCGAGGTACGACAACCATACCCTACGGTGTAGTTTCAGTAATCCTCGACTATCATAGTCGAAGGAGGAAACCTGCCCCACAATCCGCTCACTCTTTCGTTGTTCCTCCTTCATGGCCTCCTGTTGGGCCTCCCGAATCCGCTCCAACAGCGGAGTCACCACTGTCATCTTAGGCAAATATCCCTGATCGGCACTGCCCTGTGGCTAAGCGCGTCGACCACCACATTGGCCTTCCCCGGGTGATAAAGGATTTCGCAATCGGAATCCTTTACCTTGTCCATCCACCGACGTTGCCTCATGTTTAGATTCAGCTGATCCATGAGGTACCTCAAACTCTTATGGTCCATGTAGATGGTACAACGAACCCCATGGAGGTAATGACACCAAATCTTGAGGGCGAACACAACATCCCCCAGCTCCAAATCATGCGTCGGGTAGTTCGCCTCGTGAGGCTTCAGCTGCCTCGACGCGTAGGCAATGACATGCCCTCTCTGCATTAATACTACGCCTAACCTTGAGATGGACGCATCACAGTACACAACAAAATCCTCCATGCCCTCTGGCAGGGCTAATATTGGCGCCTCGCACAATCTTTGTCTTAGTGTCTCGAACGCGGCCTGCTACTCATGCCCCCATCGAAAGACCACGACCTTCCTTGTTAGCCTAGTCAGGGGTACGACTATCTTGGAGAAATCCTGGATGAATCTCCGATAGTAGCCAGCCAATCCTAGGAAACTCCGAATCTCGGATGGAAACTTTGGAACCTCCCATCTCATCACAACCTCCACTTTGGCCAGGTCCACTAAAATCCCGTTCTGGTGGACGAGATGCCCAAGGAACTGCACCTCGTGCAACCAAAACTCACACTTGGAGAACTTAGCATACAAGTTCTCCCTCCTCAAGGTCTCCAGCACCTCCCGCAGGTGCTCCTCGTGCTCCTCCTGCGTCCTGGAATAAACCAGGATATCATCAATAAACACTATCACCGACCCGTTTAACATCGGTCTACATACGCGATTCATGAGGTCCATGAACGCGGCAGGAGCATTGGTGAGCCGGAAGGGCATCACCACAAACTTGTAGTGGCCGTAGCGTGTCCGAAACACAGTCTTCTATACATCCTCATCTCTGACCCTCATCTGATGATATCCTGAACGTAAATGAATCTTGGAGAACCAAGATGATCCCTGCAGCTGGTCAAAGAGGTCATCAATCATCGGGAGTGGGTAACGGTTCTTCACCGTTACCTTGTTCAGCTCCCGATAATCTATACACATCCGATGCGACCCATCCTTCTTCCTTACAAATAGAATCGTGGCTCCACAGGGAGAACTACTCAGTCTAATGAATCCCTTGTCTAACAGCTCCTGCAGCTGTGTAGACAACTCCTACATCTCAGGAGGAGCCAACCGATATGATGCCTTGGCTATCGGAGCCGCACCAGGGACTAGGGCGATCCTGAACTCCACTTGCCTCTCCGGAGGTATCCCTGGCAACTCCTCGGGGAACACATCCGTAAACTCTCGCACCATGGGCACATCATCCACCGTCGCCTTACCTGTCTCTCGGGTGTCCAAACACCCCCAAAGGTGTGCCCAAATCCCTCAAACCAAGGCTCTGATACCAACTTGTAACGACCCAATTTTCACGTCCAAAAACTTCATTTTTGATTAAGTGATTTGCAAAACATTTGTAACAAAATATCAACCGATCATATAAAAACATGTCTCGAGTCTGAAAACCAAATCGTAAAACATAATAATGTCAGAGTACAATTCCCAGAATAACTCATAGTGTGGAAATCAATGTGTGTGTATGATGTGCCGCTACCGCGGCAGCTCCTTCCCCTTTCGCTGAAGAGGTACCTGAAATCAAAACTATAAACTGTAAGCACGAAGCTTAGTGAGTTCTCCCATGCGGCCATTTTGGGGTGCCGTCCTACCCATGTGGCCATTTTGGGGTGCCGTCCTACCCATGTCAAGCCATTCTGGGATGTTAACCTGCCTGTTGGTCCTAACAACCTACCCTCGGGGACTATTCCACCCCTACTGCTACTATCAGATATATCCTAACATAAACATATTATCAGACATATCTGAAGTGTCCGAACTACCCTTCGGTCCTAACAACGAACTCTACTACTATCACGTATAACATATCGTGCCAACATATAACATATCAGGTAGTAGCAACCTAGATGATATCACAAAGACAATCATATAACATACAACTCCTACTGGTGGGCTGACATTGTGGCCGTAGACCCACCGCTACTGGAAGGTAACTCACCTCATAGTAGCTTCTGAACTATGCCGAAATCCTCTGACTGCTGCCGCTGCTGTATCGGAAATCCTCCGTCTATAATTCCCACAAAACACTTACTCATACACTGCTAACTGTTCTTAGGGTAAAATGACCATTCTACCCCTGACCAAGTCAACTTCTAGTTGACCTGACTCGCTGAGTTCGCTCGCTAACTCGCCGAGTCCCTATCCTACCATTTGTCCTTATACTCGTTTCTACTCAATGATTTAGGTGATGACTCGACGAGTTTTCCTTCTAAATGAACATCGACTGAATCCTCATCCGACTCACCGAGTTTTATGAAGAACTCATCAACTTCATCGTCAACTGATACACAGGTCCTGTCCTTGACTCGTCGAGTTGTATGAACAACTCGTCGAGTTCATCTTCATCCTTAGAAGATTGCCTTGGACTCGTCGAGTCCGTTCATGCACTCGTCGAGTGCCATGAACTTCCAGAACAAAGGCTTAGTCTAGATCGTTAGGTCACTCCCCAGGACCCTCCCTAAAACATTTCCTCACTCACTGGGCCCTTTTGACCCTCAACTGATATGGGACAGAAACCTTGGACTCACCGAGTTAGTCACATCCACTCACTAAATCTTCGATTTCTGATGTGCATCCCTTGATCAATAGATGGATCTATGCTTCTACAATCGATCTAGCACGTAAAGTTACAACCTTTACGTGCTTGTATTGGGACTTTGTGCTCAAAACGTCCCAAAACAAGCTCTTACAATGCATGTGTCCTTCTTTGAGTGCAAAAGCCACTCCTTTCTGCCTTGTAACCCCTCTAAGGAACCAAATCCGTAACATCATCCCCAAACCATGGTTGCAATCATGGTCGGTGACCAAAATGGCTTAGAAAAAGTCCTAAAACTCCACAAAATGGGATCTATAAAAAGAGACAACAAGGTATAGACTTTATACCTACTATAGACTGCAAATGATGCTCAAAGTCGGATCCTTTTAGCCTCCTCTTGATCCTTCAAACGTTTCCTTCCTTCCTTGGATAACAAAAGCACCAAAATCACTCCAAATGCTTTAGATTGCTTCAATAACGGCTAGGGTTTTCTATGGGGGTCTTCTGGGAGCAAATGGGATGAAGGAGGCCGAGTTAAGGTGTTTAAATAGGGTGCAAATCCACGGATTAGGGTTTTTGTCCAGACACGGCCTACTTGGCGAGTCCGGGACCCGACTCGTCGAGTCCACAGCTTAAACTCCGCGTCTCATCCCACTTCTACTCGGCGAGTTGGTCCTTCAACTCACCGACTCCAAGGCCAAGATGCAAAATATTAATAAAAGAAAGGAATATGTACCAAGAACCAGGTGCTACAACCGACAAAAATTTGAATGAGCATCAAGTGTTTATCAATTACTCGTCTAAACAAAGTGGGATCTATCACACCTCATTTGAACCCTGAGTTGACAAGAAACTCTAAATGAGTCTCATACCAAGCTCTAGGTGCCTGCTTTAACCCGTAGAATATTTTTTCCAGATTATAACAATGGTTAGGAAACTCTGAACTTTCAAAGAATGGAGTATGTTACATATACATTTCTTCCTTTAGTTTGCCATTAAGGAAATCACTCTTCATATCCATTTGATGGACCTTGATGTTCTTATGATCTGCACACACTAGAATGATAAATGTGGCTTCCATCCTTGCAGCAAGTGCATATGTCTCATCATAGTCAACACCCTCTAGCTGACTATACCTGTTGGGTTTTAAATGTATTGTGTCAAATCTGTTTGCTAGAATAGTCTTATTTACTGGTTTGGGCCTGTCCATTCATAGTTTTTCTTTTGAGGGTTACCCTATTTATTTTTCATGCATGTTTCAATTAGGTTTAACGTTTTGGTCGCCCTACCTAGCTCTCATAGAAAAAGTTCTTTCTTTGAACTCTTCTAGAGCTATTCTAATCAAAGCATTCAACACTATTTTGATCTTTGTTCTTGTCATTTAATTCTCATTATTTAATATAGAATCTATCAATCATAATTATTGTTCTCACAATTGGTATCAGAGCATTAAATAGTGTAGTCAATTCTCTACTCTTCTGTCGAATTTTTGCTAGGGTTTTACGTAATACTTAGATTTGTTCTTGAAGTCTCAATCACTCTTATCGGCTGTAGACTCTAGATCTATATCTCAAGTTTTTCCCTTGAACTCGATTCAAGTTTTTACCCATTTGATTCTATATCTGTTTAAGTGAATTCTTGACATTATGAATAACGAAGATCATCATACTCTTTCGTTCAATCTTTCTAGTAGTATTGGATACACAAGGATCCCCATATTCTTTCCTCAAGATTATAAAGTATGGGCTTTGCAATTTGAAGATTACATTCTTGGACTAGAAGAACATGGTGCTACTATATGTCATTCAATGACACTGGAAACGTTCACGTATTCCAGTAAAAGAGAGCCAATCAAAACTTTAGCTCAGTACAATACACTCCTTCTTGAACATAAATATGTTACAAATGATGTAAAGAATAAGTTAATGGCTAACATAAAAGCTATGAGGATTATTTTATTTGCTCTTCCTTCAGATACTTTTCATCTTGTGAGCGCATGTAGTACTATGAAGGAAATATGGGATAGATTGAAAGAGCTTTATTTAAGTGATGCTGATTTGGAACATTCGGTGCAAACATTACTTTTATCAGAGTTTGTAGATTATGAACAAAAGTTTGATGAAAAACTAGATCAAATGTTTAATAGATTTAATCATATGTTCAACATAATGCTCAAACACAATCTCAAGCGTGAAGTCATTAAACAGAAAGTCACGTTGATGAATGGATTGAGATCTAAATGAAAATTTGTTATGTCCATTGTGAAGGAATACAAACAATTCAAAAGCTACTCATTGGTGAAGCTTGTGGGAATTCTGAGATCCCATGAAGACATAGTTACGAAGGATGTGATGCTTGTTTCATTTTTTGGCTCTTTGGATTTAGTTGCAAAAGGAAAGAAAGCAGCAGAGGAAGATTCCGAATCAGAACTTTCGAAAAGCAAAATCTCAAAAGAAGACAAAGCTGTTCTGGTTTCCAATCCAAAGAATTTCTATAAAATTAATTTCTCTCGTAACAGAAACGTGTTCGAACAACGTAACTCAAGTTCAGAGAATCCCAGGCATGAGTTTTTCAAAAACTCAGGAAACGACGAGGAAAAGAAATAAAAGAAATTGTTGGGTTATTCAGGCTATGATTGCAACTACTTTCATTGTAAGAATCACCTTGCTAAGGAATGCATGCTTAGGACGATGAATAAGAAGAAAGAAACTGAGAAGGATCAAGCTTACTATATTCATAGGAGAAAGGAACTCAAGAAAAGGAGTGCATCAAATGTAAGATAGAGGAACTCAAGAAAAGGAGTGCATCAAATGTAAAGCCAGCATTGACCGTTCATAAAGGAAGTGATGACGATGAAAGAGTTAAATTATGGTCAACAGACTCTTAAGATGATGTGGTTAGAAAATCCACACATGGCGGGTGCTTTGTGGCAAAGTCAGAATTGCAGGATTATGAAGGAAAATGCTTGATGGTTTAGAACAGAGGTTCGGAACAAAGAGGGTATGCTACAGATGGTGATCAAGCTTGCCAAAGTTACTTTGCTGTGAAGACAGTTTCGGAGCAAGTAAAAGAATGTGATAAGGTGGTTGATAAAGTACATTCTATACTCATATCTCTTAACATTCCTGTTTCTCACTATGACTCTGAACTTGACAATTTAAAATATATTGTCTCTAATTTCAGTGATAGTTTAAAACGAACTCGTCTTAGTAATTCTAATATGACTGATCAAGTTAGCTGAGAAACATTTAAAACTAAAGAGAGGAGGTTAAGAATATAGTCCTTGGATTTAAAGCTTAATAGGTCACATGATGATGTTATTTGTCTTACGAGAGATAAGCGAGCACTTTTGAAACAGAAGAATATTTTCTGTTTAGTTGATAAGCGTTTATATTCTAATATTACTCAATTAAATCTTGATTGTGAAATAGGAAAAGGATTGCACAAAATGATTTTGCCCTTTCTTGAATTGAAAGAGTATGAAATCGATGCAGATTGTTATACGTGCGAATCCATTGTTTCTTTTGATGATGTTTTTGATTCTTATCGTGTTGGACTTGAGAAAATATAATAATACATTCAGTCCAGAGAACACAAAAATATGTTGAAAGAAACTTTAAATGAAAAAGATAGGGAAGAAATCAAATTGACTTCTATGCAGAAGTATGACTTGTTATGCAAGAAGTTGAATTCAGAAAATACTCTTGATTCGGAGAATAATTTTGAATTCGATAAAAGTGAAATGAACGAGATTTCTCTAGAGGACAAAGTTGATTTCCTAGATTTTATACAAAATGATGTTGAACCGAATACAAATTTGATTTCTGAAAATTCAATTGAATTTTTCGTATTTTAGAAAATAAAGGTTCAAGTGGTTTAAATCAAAAAGCAACAGTTTTTTTTCCAAAAGTACAAACAGTTCTGAACCAAATTTGTAAAAATCGGACTGAACAAAAATCACACTTCAGAACTAATGTCCCTGGTTGAAAGTGATAATGCAAAAGATTGCGAAGAATTCTTCTAGTGAGGAGCAATCAACAATGCAGATGAAACAAAAGGTCTTTCCGAAATGACCTCATGGATAACAAAGGGAAAATACATTACAAAACCATGAATTGTGTAAACCATTGTTACGATATGGCTGGTCCTAGTGGGAATAAAGATACTTCAAGTGAAACCTCTGCATAATAGATTGATATCCCAATTCAAAAGGAAAAACCAAAGTCTAACATTCACAAATTTGATGCTGAGTTAATTAAAAAGAAAAATTAGTTGAACGCTACGTATCGGAAGAATACGAAAGAAAGAAAACAACTTTGGAAAAATAAGAATTCAAATCAAAATTACATTAATTCAGAAAGATTTTCAAAACAAAATACGAATTCTTCTCCAATTCCGAAACCAGAATCAAAATCCTTTTCAAAATGTCAAAAATTTGCACCAAAGGTTTCAAAAACGCATGTTTCAAAACCATTAGAAAAGCCAAAATCTATTTGTTCTCCAAAAACACAGTTTTCAAAACCTGTCAACACATCAAAATATGTTAAGGGAAAAAGTAAGTTGTTTAGGAACCAGAGATTTCTAACAATGAATACGAAGCAAATTTGATAAAGGAGGAAATGGCTTTTGCGAAAAAGATGGCTCAAAAACACAAAGAATTTACTCAATGAAAAACAATTCCTATTGAAATAAATCTTAGTGATCACAAAGTGGAAGTTTTCAAAATCGAAAAGGGGAAGAATCAGGTTTTAAAAAGAAAATCTTTTTGGGTTGATAAGACTAATTTTTCTCCTGTTATTAAGAAATCCTCACAAGGACCGAAGATGGTTTAGGTACCTAAAACTCTCTAACTCGTGCAGGTTATGTGTGACAAACAATACGCTTCTATATTGTATATCGACAGTTTTTGTTCTCGTCACATGACTAGATGGAGAAAAGAACTAAGAGAATTCATATCGTTAAAGGGTAGCGGTTGAGTAATGTTTGGAAACAACGCTACCAGAGAAATAAAAGGCCATGGAATGATCACAAATGGCAGAATTGTTTCAGAATTGTTTGTAGGTACATGGCTAAAGGTGTCATTTGATGATGCGGGTTCAAAGATTTTAGAGAAGAAATCTAAGACAGTTCTTTTGAAGTCTAAAAGAAAGAGAGAAATGTATCCTATGAATTTGAAACCTATTACAGGGAAGTCATCCCTTTTCCTTCTTACGAAAGCATCTTTGCATGATATAGCACCAAAGGCTCTCCCATCTAAATTTCAAGGATACAAAGAAACTCATACTGGGTGATCTTGTATGTGGTCTACCTATTCTGATGTTCGACAAGGAACATCTATGTGCTGCCTGCGAGCTTGGAAAGCAAAGTAGGAAGAGTCACTCAACCATCATCAATACCAAGATCATTGAGCAACTGGAACTAACGCATATTGATCTACGTGGTCCATATTCCATGGAAAGTATTGTTGGTAATAAATATATCTTTGTTGTTGTTGTTGATTTTTCTAGATTTACCTAGGTGTTCTATCTTAGACAGTAATTAGACGCCACTCCGAAGCTCAAAGATTTCATGAAGCAGATCAATCTTCAATTACGAAAGCATGTTAGGAAAGTTCGCAGTAACATCGGTTTAAAATTAAAAAACCCAGCATTTGAAGAATTCTTAATTGAAAAAGGCATAACTCAGAAATTCTCTGCTTCTTACACTCCACAGCAGAACGATGTCGTTGAAAAAAGAAATTGTAAAAACAATGAAGTTAAGATCAATAGATTCTTTAATAGTAAAGTGAGTCAAATAACAAGAACAATGATCAAATATGTGCCATATGCTTAATATTATCAAAGCTTTAGAAGATTTCAACTAGAACACTTCTGTAAAAGCAATGTAGGGTAATCCAATCGATTAAATCTAAACCAATACATGCTTGCACTATAAATAGTCTAACCCTAGCATCATAATGATGGTGGACAGGTCCAAACCATTAATAAAGACTAGATACATACGTAATAAATTTGACACAACACATTAAATAACCCAACATCTCCCCCTTTGTGTCAATTAAGAAAGGAGATTCTTCATTGCTCAACCTTCTGAACTTTAAATAGCCTGGTCATCAAATTCAGAAGTGTGTTCCGAATGACAATGTACCACTTGATCATGTCACTGAAGCATTTCAGTTCCCCTTCATCGTTCAGTTTGCAAGGAATAGTTAAATACATGATGTGCTTCTGTGCAGTACTAGAGTATAAATGTTTGTCTAAAAGTAAGAACAAACTCTTCTAAACTTTATCACCACTTCTTGTTTGATAGACCACACTCCAATCCTTTTTCTTTATTTTACCCAGCCTGCTCTTCTGAATATCCTTTGTTTCTTCTTTTGGATCTAGAATAGGTCTTTTCTTTAATACTATTAGGATTTCCACATCTAGTTTAGCAACCTCATGAATACAGAAGATCAACATTATTTTCATGTGAGAAACGATTGGCTCATACTTCACTTCTTCTTTTCATCAAATAAAGATCAACGAAATCCAATCATTCGGATTCATACACGAAAGATCAGTAAGAGTGAAGTCATCCTCAATCCGACTAGCTCCTCGAAATCCATTTAATTTGACATTAGTGAAGTGTTCAGTCAGAAATTGAGCATAAACTTTCACAACAACCGTCTTCTTCAAACTCTAAATCTTGAACTGAGGTTGGCCATACTTGAGATAAAATGAAAAAAACTAATTGTTGACTTCGTGGTCTAAAAGAGGAACTTTCTTAATATGTTCAAAACCATGAAATAAGAAAGCTTTCAGAATAAGTGGGAACTCGATCTGAGAGTCAGTGGTATTATTTAGCTCAATGATATCCACAGCTCTAACCGGAGAGCGCTCGGATCTCCGATTGCCTCCTTGTGACATTGCTCCAAGGTCCACAGTGGAAAGAGGATCATACAAGTTGCAAGAGTGACTTTCGTAAGCTCAGCTTCAGCCTCTTTAGCTTCTAATTCTTTATGAACACACTCCATATTATCCATCTCTTTATCCCTCTGCTTTCTTACAAGCTTTTCTCCTTCATATAACACATGTTCTTCTTCTTCTTCTTCTTCATCATCATCAGCAATAAACTTTCCTTTACCTTGTGATCCAAAAGCTTCATTACACTTCTTGTCAACTTTCGGTTTATCTTCATGTTGTTCGTCAGTAGGCTTCTTAACCTGAGGCTTAGGTTTTTGATCAGTGGGCTTCTTAACCTATTCTCCCCCTTGTTTTGTAATAAAATTGCTTTTCGAAAGACCGTGTAGTTAATTGTACATGGCGAAGACAGGCTTGAGTTTTTCCAAGAGGTGTTGGCGCACTAAAATGGTAACCATTGAGTCATGAGTTTCAATAAGATTGTGCAAGTATTGATTGATGTCAGAAACACAGCGCTGGAAGACTTCCTTCTCAGATTCCAAGTGATCCAGATGATTTTTGGTGTAACTGAGCGTGATAGAGAGAACCTTAAATTTTTCATTTTTCTTGGCGAGTGTATCTGTGAGTGTATTTTCAGCAGCAAGATCTTTCTGAAGCTACTCTATCTTGGAGACAATAGAAGTAACCATTTGTAGGAATTAGTTTGAAGTTCACCATGAACACGATAAATGGCTTCTCGTTCAGTTTGTAAAGTAGCTATGAGACTCGTGATAACTTTGTTGGCTTATTCAGTGTTCTTATCAGAAGAGCTTCGGAAGTCAACCATGAACTTTGTGACTTCGGCATATAGTTTTTCGACCATTTTAGTCGTTTCCTTAACAGTTTTCTCAGAATTCTCAACTGCTTTTGTAGATGTAGCTAGATTTTTGTCATGCTCCTTTGTTAACATCTCGATTAATGCTTTATGAGACTGAAGCAAGTACTCAGAATTTGACGAGGATTTTGAAGACTCCAGAAATGAATCCAATTTTTCATTGAGTGTTTTGAATTGCCCTTTTATCATAGGGGCTTCGTCATCATCGCTTGTTGGACGGACTATGAATGGACTAAAAACAAAATTCTGAATATTGTCTTGTTCATCCCTATACATAATATTCAGATCATCTTCCCTCAAAGGTGAAGTTGGAGAGGTGTTGGGACCAACTGTAACACCAAAAGTAGCACCTACCCCCGTATCAGATACATTGACAGTTGACATCAGAGTACTAAGAGTATAAGTTGTTGTGGCAATGGAATCGGTATAAAATGGAGTTGAAAGAGAAACAGAGATCTATGGTTGAGAAACACCAACATATATGTTTGGTAGTGGGGAAATGGTTATAGGAACAGTTGTGGTGATAGGAGATGAAGTAGTGGTTGGAGATGGAGGTAGGGTATGCATTTGGAATGAATCAGAAAATGGAATAGAAATAGTGAGTGGAGAAGATACCATCAAAATAGATTCGGTAGGAGTTGGTTCCGAGACACATGGTTCTGAAGTCACAACAGTATCCTCAACTTCCTTCTAACCATGTTTAGTCCTTCGAATATCTGAGACAATATGGGAATCCGAATACTCCTCGACGACTGGAGAAGGAGACTTTGGTTTGCGAGCTTGCTTTTTGAGCTTCTTCTTCGAAGTCTTAACCACTTCTGATGGACCACCTTTTCCCTTTCGCTTTGTTCCCCTTTTTGGTCTGTTGGCCTCTTCAATTTCCATTCACAATTCATCAGTCATTAACTCATTATACGAGGACCTGCTAAGCATTAACTATAGCATTGTCCTGAGGCAGTTTTGCGAGCATGACCTATGGAATGGTTCCAATAAAACTGAATTTTATGGGATCAGTCATAATAAACATTGGAGTCTGTAGGATCGGAATTGCAACAACCGCAACATCATCAGCAAAAGAAATATTAAAGTGAACCAAAGCTCTTTTGACGATAATGGACCAGAACAGCACACACGAAGTTTAAGAGTTCCGAGTGGTACAAGATATGCTTTGTACCAGTTGTGTTCGGAGAATAGAGCCGTAATTCATGTTGATGCCATGATACAAACCGTAAAGGATGGTAGTGAAGAGCTTACTTGCATTGTCGGAGCCGACAACACATTCAGAGAAGCTTTTGAACAATAAGGTAAAAAGACCATTCCATAGAGGAGGAAGGTTAGACTTCTTGAACTTGGAAAGGAGAGTAAGCTCACCATTATATCCCATTTGATAAAACATGTCAATGAGATCAATCGAAGAAATCAAATCAGGATCAACCAGGCCCTCAGTCGTACCAAACCCTAACATTCTACAGAATCGAGGCTTGGTAATGGATGTTTTTCGAGAGGATACCTCAAAATTAATTGCGTCATCTGCAAGAACATAAGATGCAATGGAGAATTCTATTGAAAGATGTTTAAGTGGAATGGACTCTTCCATGGTCAAGGCTTGAGCAAATAGCGAGAAACACAAACACTCAATCATCGGTCGTAAAACGTCACTGTAGTGTGAGGCAGTGAGATCAAGAATCAAGTGTTGACCAGGTTTCATATGAAGCATGATCATAGATTTCGTTTGGTCAGAAAATGATGCAGTCGCAGATGAACCAGCCATGGAGTCACCGAAGACAATGATGAACAGTGAGTAGAGAGAGAAAAGGGTTTTGCTTTGAGAGTAGATTGTCAGCGGTTAGCGAAACAAACCGTCAAAAACCCTTTTTATACGACTGTGATAAGTGGAGAGAGAAAATCTCGCCGTTTGACGATCCCAAATCCTGTAAAAGTAGCCTAGGATAGTGTGACAGCTGTCGTGTGTTACGCGACAATTGAACTGACACGCATGATGTCAGGGATTTGAAAAATTGACGCGCCTGATTGAAATCTTATCCCTAACAAACCGTCGTTTGAATTCTGCTTTTTCGGAATTAATCACCCATAACCATAACATAGGATTGCTCATGTATGTTGTGACTTATACTCGACCTGATGTAACTTTTTCTTTAAGCATAGTTAGCAAATATCCAGAAAATCCTGGCATGGACCATTAGATAGCAATGAATAATATACTTAAGTATTTACAATAAACGAAAGATATGATCTTAGTTTTGGCAGAAAAGAAGAACTTAGGGTGATTGATTATAGTGACCCTAAGTTTCAGAAAAATTAGGATAATAGTTATTTGCAATATGGTTGGATATTTTTATTGAATGGTGGAGCAATAACTTGGAAGAGTTCCAAGCAACAGACGGTGGCTAATTCTACTTGTGAATCAGAGTATATCACAACAATTGATGCATAGAAGAAAGTGTAATGTTTGAAAAATATTATAGAAGATATTGGAGTTGTTCATTTGATCCAAAAACAAATACATTTTCTGTGACAATGAAGGTGTTGTTGCATTGAACAAAGAAACAAAGGATCATGGTAGATTTAGTCACATTGATAGAAAATACCATCACATTCGACATCGAGAAGAAGAAAGCAAATTCGTGGTGAATCAAGTATCATAAGAGGATAATTATGTTAATCCTATCACAAAAGGATTGATCGAGATCAAGTATTTTGAGCATGCTAGGAACATTGGGCTAAGAGATAATGTTAGATTCTAGATTTTGGTAGTTAGTTGATACATTTGAAACAATATAACAATCACAATTTGTAATTGAACGGTGACTAATTAATGAGGATTTATTTGTGTTCAAAGCGTGTGAAACTATTTGTCAATTAATTTATTCTTTTGTTTCACTTTGCATGTTTTACTTCCTGAATATTAATTTATTCCAAATGCCATATTATTCATACTTCTGGGCAATTGGTATTGATTTAAGGCTGTCATTAATCAGTCATAGATTATCCATAGTGATTAGACATTGCATGGGGATTGCTACAATATTCACGAGTACTTAGAAAATAGGGATTTTGCGTATTGGTTAAACCCGCACTTAGAGATTACTTCATGGATTTTAATCACTAGTAACTCTAAGATGATAATATCTTCTATTCTTAAAATTGAGATATATAAGTCAAAGTTTACGAATCGGTTATACATTGGTTTACATCAACATCTTTGTAACTGGATTTCATAAAGTGTATTTACTTGTATGACATGACAAGTAAAATGTATGATTATATAGTCAAAAAAATTTCGTTCCTTTTGCTTATTTAGGGAAGGTGATCTCTTTGGGCCTATCGGTGATTTGATGTTGACAATATAGTGTTGGGTCCAGCCAAGACCAAATTGATCGGCTATCTTAGAGATAACACTTGATTTAATTAGACTTTGGTAGTTTCTTGGAATGCACTCTATGCTAGTTATTTAGAGAGTTATACTTACAATTGTAGTTGACGAATTATCTAAGTGGGAGATTGTAGCATTAGGGTGTCTAAGGTCTTAACTAAATTGGTATATTGAATGAATAATAATTTAGTGCTTTTGGGTTGCCCTCATAACAAAGAGACAACTTAGATTGATATTAAGAGAGAAATATAATTTATTAATATATTACAGTAATAATATATTAATTAGAAATGGAAGTAAATAATTAAGAATTAATCAGAGTTAATTTAACTAATTGTTCTGGATTAATTAGAACTAATTAATGGGTCTAAGTATAACATCCATAAATTTTACGGCAAATTTAAACTTTTTCAATCACTAATAAAACCCAATAGTATTGTTTACAGAAAAATGTTTTCAAAACATTATTCAATCAGAGTGTCCCAAAACCCAGATCATAAGGATGAGGAGCGGTAGGGTCACGCCTTCGCATTGCCATGATCTCCCGAAGTACTTGGAACAATAAATTAAAAACTATAAGCCTGAGGGCTTAGTGAGCTACCCCCAAAATACCAATACCACACTAATAATACCATATCAGTAAAATCAATCAATCAACATGCATACTGGGCCATCGGCCTGAGTGGACCACCCTACAAGGCCTACAGTCTAACTAAATCTGTACCGAGCCTTTGGAATGATTGGACCGCCACGTGGGCCTACAGTCTCCCTAGACTGCTCATAGGGTGTGTTGGCCTTCAGCATAAAGCTGGACCGCCACAACCCAACCAACAAGCAAATAATCATGTGCGCGTATCTATCATATATTGACATATACAGACATCAAATATATCTATCTTACTGATCATCAATCATAGCAATCTCTCATAACTAGAGCACCGACCAAGGATGCCACTAACATTCTAATCCCTAAAGATCATAAAAGCATAACATACTGTCTATCCTGATTCCCATCTAGCAGATCGTAACCACATATTTCATATCCTAACCACAACAACTAAAGGGTCGGCCTTGGTGCCTTAGGCCCTTTTGATATAGTGAGGATAACTCACCTCGCAGATGTCGAGTCGGTAGATAAACTCCAACTCTTAGGTCACTTGCAAAAGACTCCACCGCCTATTACCATAATACGAATATACCCATAAGTCCTCAACCTTACAAGGTACTCCATAAACCAACTAGTCAACCCCTGCTCAAAGTCAAAGTCCTCAGTTAAGGTCAGTAGTCCATGTTGACCCTAACTCGCCGAGTACCCTCGGCTACTCGCCCAGTTCCTTGAAGTACGTTCTTTCCCACTCGCCGAGTCACCGAGGTGACTCATCGAGTTCCTTCGGTCTACAATCGGAACTATACGGCCACTCGTCGAGTTTCCTCCATGCAACTCGACGGATACGCACACATACATAATTTGGGGAAATCTCATCTGACTCGCCGAGTTGTTCATACAACTCGTCGAGTCTATGGCAATCTTCAGCGGACCCGCCGAGTTGTTCTTCTAACTCGTCGAGTTCATGCCTATCTTCATATGACTCGCCGAGTCGACGATGTGACTCTCTGAGTCTCTTTAGTGCTTTTTGCCATACAGACTCATTTGAGCCATGCATCGGCCCCAAACTACAGATCCAAGCTTCTAAGGCATGCTTTTCACGTAAATTTGCAAACTTTACGTGCATGCATAGCTATAAAGGCTCTAAATGTCCAATCCAAGCCCATAATGGGGTTTCCTACCCAAGGGAGGTTTCATTCATGCCCAAACCAGAAACTTTTTGACTCTAGGACTTAAGAATTGTCTAGATCTGAAGTTACAACTTCAGATCTAGCCCATACTCTACGTTATCAACTCAAAGATCCATAATGTAACATCCGAGAATTTGGATATATCTGTTTAACCCTTCCTCTTCTCCAAATTGTTAAGGTAAGCCCCTAAATGGAAAATGTTGCAAAGGAGTACGTTGGGCGTACTAAAGAGTACGTTGCGCGTACTCATTCGCTAATAATAAACGCGGACTCCATGAAGTACGTTGGGCGTACTAAAGTTATGCTGGACGTAACCGGCCCAGATACAAAACCCTAATTTATACTTGGGCCCTATATAAAGAAGTCTATGGCCTTATCCTCAGCCACCATTTGATTGAGTGAAACCCTAAAAGAGAGCCAACCTTCGTTTTAAGCTTGTGTGAGTGTTTTTGGAGCTAAAATGCCTTTGTGTGTTAGTAAAGAAGAAGAGGAGATTCTTGTGAAGGCTAGAAGTTGGAGTGCAAGCTTGGATCTGAGTTCTACAAAGGGAGAAGCTTCAGCTGGAGGTAAAAAGCTCATAAGTTTCCTTGTTATTATGGTTGTGTGCTTCTTGGACCAATTTTTAGGGTTTTTGGTCCCAAGATGGAGACTTTTTGAGCAAATGGCCTCCATAAGCTAGAATATGCCTTATTTCCATGTATTATGCGTTGTGGGTTCATAAAAATCCAATCTTGGACGTTGAGACTGAGTCATGCATGAGATTAGGGCTTAGTGGGGAAAGATGTTATATGTTGGAAGTGGATGGTGACCTTTATAGCCACGCAAAGGCTTAAAGGTTTTGACTTTATGACTTAAGAGGCAGCAGAGAGCCTAGATCTGTTATATGAGCCCATGACTTAATTTTTTCAGACCAAAAGTAGAGGAAGGATAAGTCTGGGACTTATGCTGGGCGTAAGTCTTAGAACGCGCGACTTAGTAGGTTTAGGTCCCCGATCAGTTTTAGGCACGCTTGAGTACGCTGAGCGTACAAAGGAGGTACGCCCCGCGTAACTCCTTCTGTGGGCTTTTGAGTCATGTTTTGGGCCTTGAGTGTTGGGCCTGGAGTTTAGGCTTCATGCAATAGAGTCTTGGACCAGAGAAGTGTATATATGTGCTTTGGGGCCCTTGGGTTGGGCTTGCCTTTTTGTTTGGGAATTGGGCCGTGTGTGGACCCATTTATTATTGGACCTTGGTGGGCCCAGTGGGTTAGGGCATTAGTGGGCTGGTACGTGCTCTATCTTTAGACCCAATAAGTGAGATGTTGAGATTATTGTGGGTTTGGCACAAAGTTAGAGGCCGGTGCCTAGCAGCAATATTTATAGGAGCTGTTCTTCATCCGAGGTGAGTCTTCTTGTGACAACCCGAAATTTTACATCCATTTCAGTCAAACACTTCATAGAAAGTCAAACTCATTTCTGCTACCTTTTAGCACGTTTGGTGTTCGTTTGAGCATTCTGAGCTTTAACCCTTCAAGAGGTAAACATAGAACGTATACTCCAGGGCATTTTGTGCATCTTAGAAGTCTCAAAACTCCAAGAGTTTGGAGATTACGGCCCAAAATTGCATTTGGACCATAAACCCTAAAGACTATATATATATATATATATATATATATATATATATATATATATATATATATATATATATATATATATATATATATATATATATATATATATATATGGCACTTAGCCATTTTTCCTTTATTTCTTCCATTTCAACTAGAGAAAACCCGATTTCTCTCCCAAGGATCATCAAGCTTTCCTCCCAAATGTAATCACTTCTATCCTAGAGTATATTAAAGCTTGTTACATTTCCATATATCAAGAAATCATCCAAGAAACACCAAGAACAAGGTGTTTACGGTCCAAGGTGTTCTTGGACCGTAAACCCTAAAATGGGTGCGAAAGTGTGCCCTAGTTCCTTCTAAGCCTTGACAACTAGCATAGATCCTTCCCTTGATGAGTTTATCACTTGAAAAACACCAAAAACCCCCATGAATATGAGTTTATGGTTTGGGAATCTCCCAAAACCGTAAACACCCCCAAAGGGTGTTTTGATGCCCCTAACACCTTAGTAAGGCTTGGATATTAGAACAGAGCCTTACACCATTGAACTAAGGACTTCAATTCACGAAATGTTACTTCTTACCATGATTTTACGGCTGTAAACTCATGGGGAAGTGGTCCCCAGACTGTGAACACCATACAAGGCCATTATTGGACCTTAAACTCACCCAACCTCTTGTTTAAGCCTTGGAACACTTAGCCAGTTAAGTTATGAAAGTTTTAAGCCTCATTTGGTGACGTAAGTGATATTTTATGGTCAGGAGTAAACTCCCCTGGACCGTAAACTCCAACATACATGGTCCATTGACCATAAAGTCCCGTATAAGGCGTTGCACTCCTTTGTTGCAACCCAATAGCCTCCTAACACTTTGACCAAAGTGTTTTCCTCACATTAGGATGTTTATACATGTTTAATTAGTGTATAATCACTAATTTTATATATACATATCTCTTTACATGTTATTAGGATCATTGTGTGTGTCTAAGTCTTCACTTGGCACCAAGCACTTATCCGACACTTCCATCCGATCTGCGCACTGCAAGTGAGTTCATACCCATTATTTAACCTTGTAAACGTTTTTACGTGTTTATAAATGATTTATGGGGGGGGGGGGATACAAGTTGAATAATGTTTAGTTATTATATTAATCACATGTGATTAATAACTAGCATGCAAATAGATTTACTATACGTTAACTGTTTTCCCAAACAGATTTCTTCAAATGACTTTCTTAAACGATTTTACATGTTTTAAAACTCTTTATCAAGCTCTCTTAGATACTGTATGTTTCCTTTCAAGCTCTGTTACAAATGCGTTTCTAACAAAGGTTTTCCTTATACTTAAACTGTCTTATCAAACAAAATACTGACATCAAGTCATCATTTCTTAGTATTAAAATTTTCAAAGGTCTTTACAAAATTTCTTTTATGCTATTATATTATCAAATGCATGCCTAGATATGTATAGTTATATATATAATGTTTAAAGGACTTAGGACGGTTAGCTCGCTTTATTTCCTTTTCCTCGTTGGGATGTGGCCTTAGGGCATCAGTTGCTCGTCCGAATGTTGTCTAAATATTAGTTATATATCATGTGTACGTATATAGACATAAAAGTTCCAGTAGTCAGTTCGATACCTTTGGGTAGCAAAGGTATACTTCCGGTTATACTCATACATTACTAGTAACTATAATAGGCATAGTTAGGTGATACTACTTACCATTTCAAGTACACGAAATCACACAAGAGTCAGTTCGTTCATGAGTCTATACTAATAAATTACATGTTATATGAATATGTTTACATAGATAGGTTTACATGAATATGCTTACATAGATACGCTTACATTAATATGTTTACATAGATACGCTTACATGCATACATTTACATAGATACGGTTACATGAATATGTTTACATAGATATGCTTACATGAATACGCTTAGATAGATACGCTTACATAAATACGCTTACAATACAGGATAACAGAACATACATAACAAGGTGCTATAGCATGGGACAAGTTCAGGATATAACTATACCAATGAATCACTAATACTTTGTGATAGTTATATTGGCTATACATGATCATAGTAATGTGGATGTTCATGGCTTCCAATCATGCAGGGGTCGCGTTTGGTTACCAAAATATCTTGACAGGGAGCGTTTAGTGTGGGATCTAGCCATCACATTATGCCTTAACCCTCAATTAAGGAAAATTAGTACAAAAGTAGTCAGTTATTACAAATACTTACACCGTATATACGACAATTGTAAAAGGATGAAAAATCCTGTTAATATATTATTAATACTTTACCATGTATCATATTCACATAATCGATGAGGTGGAATAACAATAGTCGTACAGTCGGGTGTTGGTAGAAGGCTACTTTCTAAATAGTTAGGTCTTGGTAGAAGACTACTTTTTATAATAGTAGGAATCATAGGGATTTTCTAGGGTTTTCAAACATTAATAGTAGGAATCATAGGGATTTCATACTTATACAAAGTTTTCTCCAAATGTTTACAAGGCTTTACTTTCCAGTTTTACAAATCAAAGTCACATTAATACTTATGAATTCACCAGCTTTTTGACTGATACTCGCTTTCAAAATAACTTGTATTCTCAGGTCACAAATAGACAGGTACGACGACCAGGTTTTGTGAAGACGGAGAAATCAAGACTTCTCTTTTATTTTGATTAAATATTATGTTGTCTTATACTATGAAAGAACACACTTGTAATTAAAATTATTCTATTAATGCAATGGATGATGTTGTTGCTTGTTTACTACTTTACATTGTTGTGATACATTACATGACGTCCCCCACTCCAAAACGTTTCTGCCGTTCTCGGTTTTGGGGTGTGACAGATTGGTATCAGAGAATTATTTATAATGAATTAAGTATATCAACCCATAAAAGATATACTAACTATAAATAAATCGGGATTAAAAATAATCTAACCAAGAGTTTATACTTTTAAATAATAAAATATTTAACAAAGTACATGTGCCTGCATTCATACTAAAATCCGTGTCACAATGACAAGAACAAAAGTATTACGATTGTTGAATATCACAGGTAAGCTCGGGGATGTATGGTTAGTCCTAGGAGTGGCATAGCCTGATCAACTATGCTGGTCCGAGGAGTGATTAGCACATGTCTATGAATGGTTGTGATGTGTCAACAAGTCTAAAAACTTACCAACACTACCACAATGAGAACATTATAACAGAACCTAAGTATAAGGTACTATAGGAGTATTTTGTGTTACTATGATTACTTACTTGAGAACGAAAAGTAATCTTCATTACTAAGATGATAGTTGCTAAGTGGATACACTTAGTTTATATGTAACTAGGATGTAATAGACTTGGAATCTGTGAAATTTTTGGTTTACTCCTATTCCTTGTGAATTTGGAGTTAAGGTCACTTACTCGAAGGCCTATCCTGTTTTGATTACATATAACTGGTATGCACTTTACAAATAGTGATCAAACTAATGATGATTATCTAATAATTATCTAGATAGTTCGTCTAATAATTATTTCCTTACCCCAAATTATCGCATAGATAACATGGCTGGACTCCATCCCCACGACAACCTGTACCTTCCGAATGAAAGCAATGCCGGATGGTTTGGAGAAGAACCCGAGAATGATGATCAAATCCCTTTGAATGATCACCATGCTGAAGACCTTTCGGATGATGATAACTCCGAGCCCGAGGTTGAGAACCTACCTCCGGTAGCTCCCATTCCAAATCCTAACCCTCGTCCGAATTTTCATGACCCGACGCCTCCTTGGGTATAATGCTTGGAAACATGGAGCAAAGATAAAAATCAACCTATGCCATTTAATGGAGACCGAAGCTTCTACAACGTATTGAAGAGGTTAATGCCAACACATGAATGCATATCATTCTCACCAATCGCCTAGAACACACAAGTGAGAGATCTGAGAGAAACCATGAGACCCTGTTGCAAGCACTAGCTGAAACCCGAGCCAAAGTCATAGAGCTCCGAGTATGCCAGAGGGTGTACGAAAGAAACCTGCTTGATATGGAACGTCAACTATCTGAAATAAGGGTTCACCATAGGAGTGACCGTCGCCGGTAGGAGATGCTTTACTTTCCTTCTTTGTTTTGAAGAATCGTGTTCCTGTGTATGTTCTGTGTAGCACTTTTCTATGAAACTATCTTGTACTGTAAGTACTTTTAGTTAGACCTGTATGCTATCAAAGATGTTTCTACTCCAGATGTGATGTATGACCTTCTACAAGGTCAACTTTCCCGAACTTATTACATCTTAAACATCGACGATATTGATAGTCGACTAACTTTTGAATCATTCTTCATTCAAATACATTCATCATACCTTCCATTTGTGATTCCATTTGTGAGACGCTTGCTTAAGTCCATAAATGGACTTCTCAAGCTTACACACTCTATTTAGATGCTTCGGATCAACAAAACCCTCTGGCTGAGCCATGTAAACATCCTCAGCCAACTTCCCGTTAAGGAAAGCGGTCTTGACATCCATTTGCCAAATTTCATAATCATGAAATGCGGCAATAGCTAGCATCACTCTAATAGATTTTATCTTCGCAACTGGTGAGAAGGTGTGATCATATTCAACTCCGAGAGTTTGAGTAAAGCCCTTCGCAACCAATCGCGCCTTATATGTGTGTACATTTCCATCCACGTCGGTCTTCTTCTTGAAGATCCATTTGCACCCAACGGTCTTATGTCCGGGCACATTATCAACCAAATTCCAAACTTGGTTGTTATACATGGATTGGATCTCACTGTCCATTGCCTCTTTCCATTTTTCAGACTCCGGGCCTGCCATGGCTTCCTTAAAGCTATTAGGTTCATCTAGATTTATTAGTGTACCATCACTAATATATGTGTCCCCTTCGGTAGTAATATGAAAACCATAAAACTGGGGTTAAACTCTAACTCTTTCAGAACGTCTAAGAGGTAAGGACTGGTCAATGGGTTCAACCGGAGTTTCCTCCTCGGGTTGAATGCCAGCAGTAGAGGTTCCTTCATCAATCGTTTCTTGAATCTCTTCAAGCTCGATTTGCCTCCCACTGTCTCCTTGGCTTATGAGTTCTCTCTCTCGGAAAACCCCTCTCCTCGCAACGAAGACAACATTGTCATTCAGTCTATAGAAGAGATATCCAAAGGATTTCTTCATTCAAATACATTCATCATACCTTCATTGGAGTTTATTTGAAACTTGCTTTAGTCAAGTCTTTGGACTATGGTAATTTAAATCCGGGATCATTTCCAAGTCTCTTTCAAAGGTTGGATCATATTATTCACCAACCAATAATACCTCGGCTTGAGCGAAAAAACATCTTGAGACCATTCTATGAACTTACATTTACTCTGTACTAGGACTGCATCATAAGGATGCAGGTCAAACCCCCGAGAACATACTTCTACTCTTTACATAAACGATCGATATATATCTAGGGTCAACCTTAATTGCTCATGAACTCCTTATCTTTCGTGTTAGAAAATCATGTCGTCATCCGGAAATACTCAACCGAACAACGAAACCCCTGCCTTTCCTATGGACACAGCTACTTTCCAAGTTGCAGTTTCAGCTGCCGTAACGGCTGCCATGGCAGCTGTCCTTGCAAACTGCATTGCTAACAACGCGAACAAGGTTGACAAAGGAATTGAAAATTTCGATAGTAGTAACGATCCGACAAATCAACAAATAGTAACAGTCACAAACACCGAAATCCACAACTCAGAGTTCAAGAAACGGAAGCGTCAAGCCCAAAAGGACCGCAAGAGATATGAAGGAACACTCCCGAGGTGTTACAAGTGTAGTTATCATCATAATGGAGCCTGTCGGGTATTGAAATGTATCAATTGCAACAGAATAGGACACATTGCCCGTTTCAGTGGAACCACCCCCACCACTAGAGCCAGCCAGGGTTGCTATAATTATGGTAAGACTAGACACTATAAAAGGAATTGTCCAAAAAGGAAGAAAAATGAAAGCACCCGCGTCAACGTAACTCTGACCCAACACATCACTTCCACCACCAATGCTAGTACAAGCCAGATATGTCACCAATGTGGCGAGATTGGACACCTCAAAAAGGATTGTCCAATAACAAAGAACTCTGGCTCATACGGGAGGATACTAAGGATCACTGCCGCAGGAGAGACTACTCCAAACCCTCGTTAAAGTATCTAAGGCGATCGCTGTAACAGACTTATAAATTGTTTAAAACTAGTGCAACTAGAGTCTTATCTTTTGCGAGATCCCGTCAGTAAAGGGAACCTCGTGCTGCGTATACTTGTCTTTTGTAGTATACTTTGTTTGCAGCATTAGTCTTGTAGTAGATCTAAGTTCAGTAACTCTGTTAAAAGTTGCACTGTTGTGTTTTGTCTGTAACGCCTTATGTTCAAATCTAATGTCTTTACTTCCAAGTAAGTCCGACATTATCACACAACTTGAGTCAATTCAATCCGCGCAATACCAGTTGCATGCGCACATCTCTTTCTCCGAAAACGCCTTTCTAGCGAAGCCGACATTTCAGAACTCCAAAATAGTCATGCATAGAGTACCTGATGTTTCTTATCCATTCCGAAGAAATCACAGCAAACCTCCCCGAAGTAGTACTCGTACAGTACGTCAAGTTCAATCGAAAGACCCATACGGTTGATCTATCGCTGAAGAATGTATACACAGGGGTGGTATATAATCAAGGTTCTACAGGTTTAGAATTGATGATTCCACTTTAACTTCTTTTCCTCGTTGGGATGTGGGCTTAATGAATAATCATTTATTCGACTACCTTTTCAATCTTAATTATATATGACTCGTATACACGAGACTGTGATTGATGAACCCTATATGAGGTTTAATATGAGCTTTAGGATGAAGACTACCCAAGACTACGAGTAATCGCATCGTCATGCGAACAAACTTAGAACCCAATACGACTCCTATAACCAGATTGCTCTACGGTCTAACGCCCACGGAGATACAAGAACCATCCGGACAACTTAACGAAATACTCAACAATGGAATGAGAAGAACAAGCTTCTTACCCTGGAGAGTTCCGGTCTTGCTCTTCGAGAGGAAAAATGAATTGTTTCGTAGGCCCATCGACTTCTGAGACCTCGACAGGACTTCCATTAGAAATCATTACCTTCTGCCTCGCATAGAAGAATTGGTTGATCAACCACAAGGAACGAAGTGCATCTCAGAAATGGACCTAAGATCCGAATATCACCAGATACGAGTGATAGTGAAGGATGTTCCGAGGACAATCTTCCAAACTCGATGCGGGCGCTACGAGTCCGTAGTGATGTCCTTCGGGTAGTACCAATACGCCCGTAGTATTCATGAGCTTAATGAATAGGGTGCACCATTCTTACTAGGATCAGTTCGTCATTGTCCTTATAAATGACTTACTTATCTACTCTCGTAGTAAGAAGGAAATCACGAAGAGAATCTACAACAAACCATGCAAACATTACGATCAGAGAAGCTTTATGCAAAGTTCTCCAAAAAAAACGAGTTTTTTATTTGAAGAGTCAAATTCCTAAGACACACTATTAGTGATGTTGGAATTCTTGAGGACCCTTCCAAAGATCAAAACCATTGAGAATTTGTCAGCACTAAAGACGCTTATGGAGTTCGCCAAATTCTAGGACTCGCTGACCTACTGTCGTAAGTTCATTCAGAACTCCTCACGGATTACAAAACCTCTTACGACTTTGACCCAGAAAGGAGTGGCCCTAGACTTGGAAGAGAAACAAGAAAAAGAAACCTTTGGAATTCCATGTGAGAGACCAAATCCTTTTGGAAGTCTCACACTAGAAAGGCTTGATACGCTTCGGAAAGCGTGGTAAGCTAAATCCAAGATAGTTAAGACCCCAGAGATTCTTAACCGAATCGGCCCGGTAACTCATAAACCCAACCTACACCACAAACTCAGTAATGTACATTTTACCCTTCACGTCTCGAACTTGAAAACATATCTTTCCGACAGGACTCTCGTAATCCCACTCGACTAGATCGAGATCAATGAGAGCCTCGCCTTCGTGGAAGAACCATAGTAATCATGGACCGGGGAGTCAGTTGAACAAGGCAAAACTGCATCCTATTAGTGAAGGTTCGTTGGGATACCAACTGAGGACCCGAATTCACTTGCGAACGTGAGAACAAATCGATTAGGAAGTATCCCCACCTCCTTACTCGATTATTCATGCCTACTCCTAACCTAAATTCTAATTTTGGGATGAAATTCCCTTTAACAGGGGGACGATGTGAGAACCCAAAATTTTACATCCAGTTCAGTCAAACACTTCATAGAAAGTCAAACTCATTTATGCTACCTTTTCGCACGTTTGGTGTCCGTTTGAGCATTTTGAGCTTTAACCCTTCGAGAGGTAAACATAGAACGTATACTCCAGGGCATTTTGTTCATCTTAGAAGTCTCAAAACTCCAAGAGTTTGGAGTTTACAGCCCAAAATGGCATTTGGACCGTAAACCCTAAAGACTATATATATGGCACTTAGCCATTTTTCCTTTATTTCTGCTATTTCAACTAGAGAAAACCTGATTTCTCTCCTAAGGATCTTCAAGATTTCTTCCCAAATGTAAGTACTTATATCATAGAGTATATCAAAGCTTGTTACATTTCCATATATCAAGAAATCATCCAAGAAACACCAAGAACAAGGTGTTTACGGTCCAAGGTGTTCTTGGACCGTAAACCCTAAAATGGGTGCCAAAGTGTGCCCTAGTTCCTTGTACGCCTTGACAACTAGCATAGATCCTGCCCTTGATGAGTTTATCACTTGAAAAACACCAAAACCCCCCATGAATATGAGTTTATGGTTTGGGAATCTCCCAAAACCGTAAACACCCCCAAAGGATGTTTTGATGCCCCTAACACCTTAGTAAGCCTTGGATATTAGCATAGAGCCTTACACCATTGAACTAAGGACTTCAATTCACGAAATGGTACTTCTTACCATGAGTTTACGGCCGTAAACTCATGGGGAAGTTGTCCCCAGACCGTGAACACCATACAAGGCCATTCTTGGACCTTAAACTCACCCAACCTCTTGTTTAAGCCTTGGAACACTTAGCCACTAAAGTTATGATAGTTTTAAGCCTTATTTGGTGACCTAATTGAGAGTTTACGGTTAGGAGTAAACTCCCCTGGACTGTAAACTCCAACATACATGGTCCATTGACCATAAACTCCCGTATAAGGCCTTGCACTCCTTTGTTGCAACCCAATGGCCTCCTAACACTTTTACCAAAGTGTTTTCCTCACATTTGGATGTTTATACATGTTTAATTAGTGTACACTCACTAATTATGTATATACATATGTCTTCATATGTTATTAGGATCATTGTGTGTGTCTAAGTCTTCACTTGGCACCACGCACTTATCCGACACTTCCATCCGATCCGCTCACTGCAGGTGAGTTCATACCCCTTAATTTACCTTGTAAACGTTTTTAAATGTTTATAAATGCTTTATGGGGGGAATACATGTTGAATCATGTTTAGTTATTATATATCAATCACATGTGATTAATAACTATCATGAAAATGGATTTACTATACATTAACTGTTTTACCAAACAGATTTCTTCAAATAACTTTCTTAAACGATTTTACATGTTTTAAAACTCTTTATCAAACTGTCTTACATACTGTATGTTTACTTTCAAACTCTGTTACAAATGCGTTTCAAACAAAGGTTTTCCTTATACTTAAATTGTCTTATCAAACAAAATACTTTCAAATCGTTTTATAAACTGACATCAAGTCATCGTTTCTTAGTATTAAACTTTTCAAAGGTCTTTACAAAATTTCTTTTATGCTTTTATATTATCAAATGCATGCCTAGATATGTATAGTTATATAAATAGGACGGTTAGCTTGCTTTATTTCCTTTTCCTCGTTGGGATGTGGCCTTAGGGCATCGGTTGCTCGTCCGAATGCCATCTAAATATTAGCTATATATCATGTATACATATATAGACATAAACATTCCAGTAGTCAGTTTGATACCGTTGGGTAGCAAAGGTATACTTCCGGTTACCATTCCAAGTACAAGAAATCACACAAGTACAAGAAATCACACAAGAGTTAGTTCGTTCATGATTCTATACTAATACATTACATGTTATGTGAATACGTTTACATAGATAGGTTTACATGAATATGTTTACATAGATATGCTTACATGAATACGTTTACATAGATACGCTTACATGAATATGTTTACATTGATATTGTTACATGAATATGTTTACATAGATACGCTTACAGGAATATGCTTACATAGGTACGCTTACATAAATAAGCTTACAATACATGATAACAGAATAAACATAACAAGGTGCTATAGCAAGGAACAAGTTCAGGATCTAACTATACCAATGAATCACTAATACTTTATGATAGTTATATTGGGTATACATGATCATAGTAATGTGGATGTTCACGGCTTGCAAGCATGCAGGGGTCGCATTTGGTTACCAATATCTCTTGATGGGGAGCGTTTAGTATGGGATCTAGCCATCACATTATGCCTTAACCCTCAATTAACGCAAATTAGTACAAAAGTAGTCACTTATTACAAATACTATAGTACTTACACTGTATATACGACAATTTCAAAAGGATGAAAACTCCTGTTAATATATTTTTAATACTTTACCATGTATCATATTCACATAATCGATGAGGTGGAATAATAATAGTCGTACAGTCGGGTGTTGGTAGAAGGCTACTTTCAAAATAGTTAGGTCTTGGTAGAAGGCTACTTTTGAAACAGTCAGGTCTTGGTAGAAGGCTACTTTCAAAGCAGTTAGGTCTTGGTAGAAGGCTACTTTCAAAACAGTCGTGTCTTGGTAGAAGGCTACTTTTAAAACAGTTAGGTCTTGGTAGAAGAATACTTTTTTATACTAGTACGAATCGTAGGGATTTTCTAGGGTTTTCAAACATTTTCAACTACTTAAAAACATTTCATACTTATACAAACTTTTCTCCAAATGTTTACAGGTCTTTACTTTCCAGTTTTACAAATCAAAGACACATTAATACTTATGAATTCACCAGCTTTTTGGTTGATACACACTTTCAAAATAACTAGTTTTATCAGGTCACAAATAGACAGGTACGACGACTAGGTTTTGTGAAGACAGAGAAATCAAGACTTCTCTTTTATTTTGATTAAATATTATGTTGTCTTATAGTATGAAAGAACACACTTGTAATTAAAATTATTCTATTAATGCAATGGATGATGTTGTTGCTTGTTTACTACTTTACATTGTTGTGATACATTATATGACGTACTCCAATCCAGAATGTTTCCATCGTTCTCGGTTTTGGGGCATGACACTTCTCACTATACTTTACCTAGAGTGGCAATTAGAGTTATGTGACAGAGTATTTTGTATGCCATTTATATGATGTGATACACTGCATTATTTCTGTGTAATTTATGCTGTGTATGTTATAGAGTTTACATAGTTAGGACTGGAAGGTCCACAGTGTTAGGACCAGAGGGTCCACAGAGTTATGGGACTGGAGGGTCCCACTGAGACACATTGACCAGAGGGTCAAACAGAGTTATAGCCTCGAGTGGCTAAAATGTGTTGTATGTGGTATTTTGGGGAACTCACTAAGCTTTGTGCTTAATGTGTTATGTGTTATATGCTTCAGGTTTATCTAGGAGAGATACCTAGATGAGCATTTATGAAGCCTACCGAGAGAGTATCTAGATACCCGTGGGGGGTAGAGTTGCAGAGTTTGGTGATATCTTTTGAGTATGAGTATGCCAGTGGATTTATCACCTAGAGCGGGTTATATTTGTTTATTCGATGTTCGAATGTTGCTTGCTTCGTGCTTTGTGGAACTCCCAGCGATAGGAGTCAGCTACTAAATGAATGTGACGATATTTAAGAGGTAGATGAATGGCATCATAAGGAGTTTCGTTAGTAGATGATGGTGGAGAAGTGTGAGAACCTAGGAAGAGCCTAGGACGTGACCTTAGTCAAATAAGTACACTAACAGAGTAGAGCATTTTGCTGGGGAGCGAGCACGCGTGTTGAGATTGGTGATGAGAAGGTTGAGCAGCTACTTAGGGAATCTAAGATGGTCTGTGTAAAGAGTATGGGTAGATGTGGCAGGTAGTATGGGTCCGTACTACTGAAAGCAGACGACCATACTCGATGCAGGGAGTATTCCAGAGGTTCTAGGTAGCAGATCGAGAGGTGATGTCATGGTTCGAGTACCATGATTGGTAGCAGATCGAGAGGTGATGTCATGGTTCGAGTACCATGATTGGTAGCAGATCGAGAGGTGATGTCATGGTTCGAGTACCATGATTGGTAGCAGATCGAGAGGTGATGTCATAGTTCGAGTACCATGATTGGTAGCAGATCGAGAGGTGATGTCATGGTTCGAGTACCATGATTGGTAGCAGATCGAGAGGTGATGTCATCGTTCGAGTACCATGATTGGTAGCAGATCGAGAGGTGATGTCATGTTCCGAGTACCATGATTGGTAGCAGATCAAGAGGTGATGTCATGGTTCGAGTACTATTACTGGTAGCAGATTAAAGGGTAATGTCATGGTTCGAGTACCATGATTGGTAGCAAATGGAGAGGTGATGTCATGGTTTGAGTACCATGATTGGTAGAAGATTGAGGGGTGATGTCATGGTTCGAATACCATGATTGGTAGCAGATCGAGAGGTGATGTCGTGGTTTGAGTACCATGATTAGTAGCAGATTGAGAGGAGGTGTTGTGGTTTGAGTACCATGATCTGAGGTAGGAGGACATGGTTCGAGTACCATGATATGTGGTGGTTAGTGCTTCTAGTTTTACCGATTATTACTCTGTGATTATCTAGACCAAGGTCGGATGTGAAAGAGTATGGGTCCAGAAGGCCAAGATGAAGGAGTTTTAATGGAGCATCCCTTGATAGGGAAATTGAGTTAGCTCCGAGGGATTGTTGGTGATATGCCAGTAGAGTCGCAAGACTCAGAGTTGAGCAGGGACGGTGCGTTATGGAAGAATACGGTCTGAGCTAGGCAGCCGGCCGATAGTAGATATATGTGACAACCCGATATTTCGTGACAATGTAATGTAAAACCAATCAAATTTAGGTCAAAATATAACTTTCCTAAAATCTTATTGGGGTTAATTAAAGTAGTAGGAACCGTATCAAGGTTTTCGTACATATAAAGAACCCTAAAATCCGAGTTATAATGAGGAAGTTATGACCGACCGAAGATTCTCGGAAAAACCGACATCAGCGATTAATCGTAAAACGCGAAATTTCGATGCAATAGTTTTTAGCCTTAAGTATCTAAATGGAAGTTATAGACACCCTCAATCTATGATCGTGCATAAAAAGAACGTCCAAATCTGTCTTCGGGTGTGAAAGTTATGAATTTTAGAAGAAATTCCTTAATCACGTCATTTTATTAAATAAATAATAAAAATAATTTCGGAATTTGCCAACGGAATCTAAACGAAAGTTGTAGATCATGGTCTCACCTTCGCGTGGATATAAAGAACGTCAAAAACGGAGTTCGTATGAGGGAGATATGAATTTTTGAAGTTTATTTATAATAAATATAAATTTATATATAAATTCCCGGTAATATCCGAAGGGGAGTCATCGGATTGGACCGAAGTACGCCCTGCGTACCTTCGTACGCCCCGCGTACTGAGATGGAGGGTCTCGGATCGTCCACGTCGCACTATCCGAAGAGTTCTAACCCGTCCGACCCGTCCGAAGCTCCGACCCGTCCGACCCGACGTCCCATCCGACCCGCCGTCCCATCCGACCCGCGTACTCAGCAACCCGTCCCATCCGAACCGAGGCAGTCGAGGCTTCGGTCATGCATGACGTACGCGTACGCGCTGCGTACGGGCGTACGCCCCGCATTCGGAGGCGGTTCAGCCCTCCTATAAATAGGATGCGAGGCTTTCCGAAAATGTTGCTCATTTCTCTCCTCTCTCTCACAACTTTGTCTCGTTTTCCGTGCCCGTTATAACCCGAAGCTCTGGTCTTTTTGCTCAAGTCCCGAGGGTCGATTTTACTCCCGAGATTCCCGAGGATCCCGAGAAAAATCCGTTTTCTGAGACGAAACTCTGCCCGGTTTTCCATCCCGCTTTCTCCAATCAATCAAGTGAGTTTCATACCCCCTTAATCAACCTGTTAAATATTCTAAATGCGTTTATATGCTTTCAAAGGGGGGGAATGCAAGTTAAAACACTTATAGTTATTGTTTCAATCACATATGATTGCTCTAATCACATGTGATTAATAACTAGGGAAAATCAGTGGTTTTATCACTATTCAAACTATATATCAAACTGTTTTACTTCTAAATGTTTTCCAAACCCATTTACTTTTCGAATTTACACTGCAACTGTGATTTAAGCAAATGTTCCTTATACTTAAACTGTTTTAATCAAATCTACGCTTTCAAATTGTTTTATAGATTGACATCAAGTCAATCTTTCTTTAATAAAATATACTTATGTTTCAAATGCCTTATAAACACTTAGTTATGTTTTTAAATTACAAAATACATGCCCGTATATGTATAGACGTATAAATAATGTTTAAAGGGCTTAGGAAGGCTATCCACCTTGTTTCCTTTTCCTCGATTTGGATGTGGTCTGATAGGATTTTGGGTGACCATCCGAAGGTCGTTTCCATATTAATTATATATCAAATATACATATATAGACATAAAAGTACTTCCCTAATCATACGTACTAATCACACTGTTAACAAGTTACCATCGGGGTAACACAGAATCATACTATTACAACTGCTAGATCAATGAGTCAGTTCATTCATGAGTCTATACTAGGAAGAGAAAATATACAACTATACTACGAGAATATATACAACTATACTAGAACAAGAAACACTTCGTCACACATACAAGAATACGATAACAAATGTGATTCACTGTATCGGAGCATGCCTTAAATGTCATGGCCCGAGTTGTAGCCAGAATTCTCTTGGAGGGAGAGCGTTGAGTTTGCGTATAGATCTATACTGGATTGACTATCCTACACCTTGCTGCTAGCTACAGCCGGACCTGCAGGTCTGCGGGTGCCAAACGTCATTCCGTTATTACGACCGTTCCTTATGTCGTTGTTATCAGTCGATAGTATGGTGCAATTATCACATTATACCTTAATATAAATCCGGTTTAAGGTAGTAGTAATTAGTACAACAGTAGTTCTTATTATACAAAGCTACAGTACTACAATGATTTACCCATTACATATTTTGGTGATAATCTCACTTAAGCATTAATGTACAAACTATATTTTATCAAATGATAGTTATACTTGGGTAATTACACATTTTTACAACAGACGAATTTACAAAACAGTTAAGCCTTGGTAGAAGGCTACTTTAATAGAAAATATAGGATTTTCTGAGAGATTCAAACTTTTACAAACTTATACATTGAGACAGGTTCAAACGTTTTTGACAACGAACATTGACACTAAAATACTTATGAACTCACCAGCTTAATGCTGATAAACTCTTTCAAAATAACTTGTATTCTCAGGTCATCAGTAGACAGGTACCGATGCCAGCTTTTGAGATGATGGAGCGTACTCAAGACTCATCATTTTGTTATTTTGATTTACGTTATATTTTTGGTGTCTAAAATTTTACAGAACACACATGTATTAAATTTATATGTTTAATGCAATGGATGATGTTGTTTGCCTATTTACATTTACTGTGTTGTGATTACCTTACATGACGTCCTCCGCCCCAGAACGTTTCCGCCGTTCTTGGTTTTGGGGTGTGACAGATTGGTATCAGAGCATTGTTTATAGTGAATTGAGTATATCAACCCATAAAAGATATACTAAACTATAAACCCATTAGGGACTAAACTCTGACCAAGAGTCTATACTTAAAATAAAAAAAAATATATATATTAAGTATACTAGTCTGCATTCATACTAAAATAAGTGTCGCAATGACAAGAACAAAAGTATTACGATTGTTAAATATCACAAGTAAACTCGGGGATGTATGGTCAGTCCTGGAAATGGCATAGCCTGATCAACTATGCTGATCCTAGGAGTGATTAGCACATGCCTTAGAATGGTTGTGATAGGTTAGCAAGTCTAAAAACTTACCAACAATACCACAAGGAGATCAATAGAACTTAAACTTAAAATACTATAGGAGTATTTTGCGCTACTAGTTACACGTATACTATATTCTTATACCTCTATTCTCGCATAGGTCTTGATGGCTAGATATCCATCATAGCGACCCGTACTTTCCCAATGAAGGCAATGTCGGGTGGATCAATGAAGAGCCCGAAGTTGATCATCCAATCCCTTGGAATGATCACCTCGCAGAAGGCTTTTCAGAATGGGTCCGACTCCGAACCTGAAGTCAACAACCTACCGATTGTAGGTCAAGCCCCGAATAACAACCCTTACCATACTTTGGAGACTGAACCTTTTACAACGTCAGCGATGGTGGCTCTACTGACCGAGCTCTGCCTGTCATTATCCGCAGAATAGCTCGTATTGTCGAGCAAGGTGGAGCAGCCGTCGACCGGGTCATAGAGATAGATGCCGACTCAGGTGTCAACACAGTCAGTATCCGTCGTCTTGAAGAAGACATGGAACGGACCTGGAGGACAAATAAAACCCTGCAGTAGCAGTTGGCTGCCTCACAAGCTGAAATATTGGAACTTCGAGCTCGTCAGAGGACTTAGGATCGACCCATTCAAAGAGGTGTCTCGTCAAGTGTCCGACCGCAGTACTCGCCCGGGATTTTCCCATCGCCGTTGGTTAATGTCTAGTACATCTCCGTCTTGTAATTAAAGAATAGCCTTTAACATCTGTGCTCCAAGTAGCACTTATGTGTAAAATATTTCTAACTTTCCCTACTCAAATTTGAAATCTAAGAACTGTCAAACTTTTCTATATGGTATGATGTATGACCTACTGTTAGGTCGATTTTCCCTGAACTTAGTACATCAGTAATACCAGTAAATTTTTGAGATCTATCTATCTGGGGAAAAATCTATACACTTGTGCTTTCTAATAATGCTTGTTGTGGTTTCAAGCACCCTTTCAACTGTTGGACTATGTTTAGTTAGTCCATGTGTCACTCTCGCGTTGCTTACAAATTGATTCTTACCATCTTTCTTATCTTTTTAAACTTTCAGCTGAAGGATGCCTCCTCGCAAGTCTCCCAGGAATAGGAATAATCCTGCACCTCCACCACCTCCTCCGCCTCCGGTCATCGATACTGTAGCCCTGAATGCTGTCGTAGCTGCAGCAGTGGCAACCGCCATGGCTCAGTATCACTCTTCTGATGCCAGCAGAGGTGGAACCCCTGTGGAATCTATTCCGATCGAAATCCCTGTGCGCTCAAGGGAGTGCTCTTACAAGGATTTTACAAACTGCAAGCCGAAGCCTTTCTATGGCACCGGCGGAGTCATTGCCCTCTCGCAATGGTTCGAGAAGACTGAATCAGTCTTCGAAATTTGTTCATGCCCTGCTGCGTGCAAGGTGAAATATGCCGCCTGCACCTTTGAGGGTAAAGCCCTAACGTGGTGGAACGGCCACGTCAAAGCCCTAACTCTCGTCGTAGCCAACGACCTGGGCTGGGAAACAATGAAAGACCTCATGACTGAGGAATACTGCCCGAGGGGCGAGATCCAGAAACTGGAGCAGGAACTCTGGAACCTGTCAATGAAGGGCACCAATGTGGTCGTTTATACTGCCCGATTCAGCGAGCTGGTGGCCCTCTGCCCCAATATGGTTCCTACCGAGGGGAAGAAGATCGAGAGGTACATATGGGGACTAGTGCCTCTGTATCAAGGGAATGTGCTAGCATCAAACCCCGCTACCTTCGACAGTGCCAAACGATTGGCGCAACGACTCATTGACCATGGAGTCAAAACCTCTGCAACCACAACCACCCTAGCCATCCCGGAACCCTCCAAACCCGCCGATACTAAGCGGAAATCCTGGGATGGAAGGAAGAGGCATCAGGCTGCCAAAAAGCAGCAATTGGTGGCAATTCATGCCGCAGTAACCCCTACTGCTGCTACTACTGCTCCGGTGAGTCGGTATGCTGGAAGTTCGCCCAAGTGCACCAAATGCAGCTACCACCACAACGGCCCCTGCCGTGAATTGCAGTGCTCTAACTGCAACAAGAAAGGACACACCGTCCGATTCTGTAAGTTCCCGGCACAACCTATCAACCAAGTCCCTGGATCTGGCGCGAGCCCAACCTGCTATGGATGTGGCGAAGCAGGCCACTTTAAGAGGGACTGCCCCAAAGCAAGGAATGCTGGAGGAGCAGGGAGGGTACTAGCTATTGGCCACGGGGAAGCAGTTGCTGACCCGACAGTGGTGACCGGTACGTTCCTCCTCGATAACTCCTATGCATGCATTCTATTCGATAGTGGAGCGGAGCGAAGCTTCGTAAACCATAAATTTGCTCGCATGCTTAATCAACCACCGCACGCACTCAAAGAACTATTTACAGTAGAAATGGCTAATGGAAAAACTGAAAATACGAGTAGCATATACTTAGGTTGTACCCTAACTCTAGACAACCATTCATTTCCAATCGACCTCATGCCAGTCTCAATAAAAAGTTTCGACGTCATCATTGGCATGGACTGGTTAAGCCTTCATCGTGCCGACATCATGTGCTTCGAGAAAGCAGTCCGTCTAAACCTTCCGTCTAGCGAAACTCTTATAGTCTATGGCGACAAACCCGGTGCAAGCCTTCGCATCATATCAAGTATTCAAGCACAGAAATACCTGCGTAAGGAATACCACGCATTCCTTGCTCACGTCGTCGACACGAACCTAGAAACGAAAGAACTAAAGAACCTCCCAGTAGTGAGCGACTTCCCCGACATTTTCCCAGAAGAACTACCCGGATTACCTCCGCAAAGACAAGTCGAGTTCAGAATCGACTTAGTCCCAGGAGCTACCCCAGTAGCCAAGTCGCCCTACCGTTTAGCACCAGCCGAAATGCAAGAACTCTCTGGTCAACTTAACGAACTGCTCAGCAAGGGCTTTATAAGGCCAAGTTTCTCACCTTGGGGAGCACCGGTCTTGTTTGTTAAGAAGAAGGACGGATCTTTCCGTATGTGTATTGACTACAGAGAACTCAACAAACTGACGGTCAAGAATCGTTACCCTCTGCCACGCATAGATGATCTATTCGACCAACTGCAAGGGGCGAACTATTTTTCTAAGATTGATCTGAGATCCGGGTATCACCAGTTACGAGTGCTAGAAGAGGATGTGCCGAAGACCGCCTTCCGAACTCGTTACGGACATTACGAGTTCGTGGTGATGCCATTCGGATTGACCAATGCGCCCGCAGTCTTCATGGATCTGATGAATAGAGTATGCCGACCCTACTTGGATCAGTTCGTCATCGTTTTCATTGACGACATCCTAATCTACTCCCGAAGTAAGAAAGAACATGGCGATCATCTGCGACAAGTTCTAGGGACATTACGAAAAGAGAAACTTTATGCGAAGTTCTCGAAATGTGAATTTTGGATCCGAAGAGTCGAATTCTTAGGACACGTGGTAAGCGAAGAGGGGATCCACGTGGACCCATCCAAAATTAAGGCCATTGAGAACTGGTCAGCACCGAAGACGCCTACAGAAATTCGTCAATTTCTAGGTCTCGCTGGCTACTACCGCAGGTTCATTCAGAACTTCTCACGAATAGCGAAGCCTCTTACAACCCTAACCCAGAAAGGTGTGGCCTTTGACTGGGAAGAGAAACAAGAAAGAGCGTTCCAAACGCTCAAACGAGCCTTGTGCACCGCACCAATACTATCCCTGCCAGAAGGAATAGAAGACTTCGTAGTTTATTGCGATGCATCGAATCAAGGGCTCGGATGTGTTCTGATGCAGCGAGGTAAGGTCATCGCCTACGCCTCGAGACAATTGAAGACACACGAGGTTAACTACACGACCCACGATCTTGAACTAGGAGCAGTAGTGTTTGCTCTGAAGATCTGGAGACATTACTTGTATGGAACGAAGAGCACTATCTTTACCGACCACAAGAGTTTACAACACATTTTCGATCAGAAGGAGCTCAACATGAGACAACGACGATGGGTTGAGCTACTCAGTGATTACGAATGCGATATTCGTTATCATCCGGGTAAAGCCAACGTAGTAGCAGACGCCCTAAGTCGGAAGGAATATTCTGGTCGCAAAGTCAAGTCATTATCCATAACCATCCATTCACACCTGACTAAACAAATTCAGGCGGCTCAACTTGAGGCCATGAAATCTGAAAATGTGTCAAGTGAATCCCTTAGAGGAATGGACAAGAATTTAGAAGCCAAGGGTGACGGAGCTTTATATTTCATGAACCGGATCTGGACACCGAAACATGGTGGCTTCCGAGACTTGGTCATGACCGAGGCGCACAACACTCGGTATTCCGTCCACCCAGGTTCAGATAAGATGTATCTGGATCTTAAGAAGCTATACTGGTGGCCTAATATGAAAGCAGAGATTGCTACCTTCGTAAGTAAATGCCTTACTTGCGCAAAGGTTAAGGTCGAGTACCAGAAGCCCTCTGGTTTATTGCAGCAACCAGAGATCCCGGAATGGAAGTGGGAGCGGATCACTATGGATTTCATAACCAAGTTGCCCAAGACAATGGGTGGACTTGACACCATATGGGTCATCGTTGATAGATTGACCAAGTCTGCACACTTCCTGCCCATCAAAGAAACCGACAAGATGGAGAAGCTTACGAGAACATACATTAGGGAAATCGTACGGCTACATGGTGTACCTATGTCCATTATCTCCGATAGAGATAGTAGGTTCACCTCAAGATTTTGGCAATCACTACAACATTCCCTAGGAACGAGGCTGGACATGAGCACAGCCTACCATCCTCAGACCGACGGACAGAGTGAGAGGACCATCCAAACTCTGGAAGATATGTTGCGAGCCTGTGTGATTGACTTTGGGAAGGCATGGGATACTCATTTACCCCTTGTCGAGTTTTCCTATAATAACAGTTATCACACGAGCATCAAGGCTGCTCCATTTGAAGCTCTCTACGGCCGTAAGTGCAGATCCCCTCTGTGCTGGGCTGAGGTGGGTGATACCCAATTAGCCAGGGGGCAAACTTCTGACAGTACTCTCACCGGTCCGGAGATCATTCGGGAAACAACAGAGAAAATCGTTCAGATCCGTGAACGATTGAAAGCCTCCAGAGACCGACAGAAGAGCTACGCTGATAAACGAAGGAAACCTTTGGAATTTCAGGTGGGAGACCGAGTCCTCCTCAAAGTCTCACCCTGGAAGGGCTTGATACGCTTCGGCAAGCGTGGGAAGCTTAATCCGAGGTACATAGGGCCTTTCGAGATTCTTGCAAGAGTCGGCCCCGTAGCTTACAAACTCGAACTACCAGACGCACTTCGTAACGTACATTCTACATTCCACGTATCTAACTTGAAAAAGTGTCTATCCGACGAGACTCTCGTAATCCCACTCGACGAGATCGAAATCAACGAAAGCCTCAACATCGTGGAAGAACCTATAGAGATCATGGACCGTGAGGTCAAGCAGACAAAGCAAAGCCGTATCCCTATCGTGAAGGTTCGCTGGAATGCCAAGCGAGGACCGGAATTCACTTGGGAACGTGAGGATCAGATGAAACTGAAATACCCTCACCTTTTTGCTTAGTTATTTGTAAATTCTAGCTTGCTTAAAATTCTAATTTCGGGACGAAATTCCTTCTAACGGGGGGATGATGTGACAACCCGATATTTCGTGACAATGTAATGTAAAACCAATCAAATTTAGGTCAAAATATAACTTTCCTAAAATCTTATTGGGGTTAATTAAAGTAGTAGGAACCGTATCAAGGTTTTCGTACATATAAAGAACCCTAAAATCCGAGTTATAATGAGGAAGTTATGACCAACCGAAGATTCTCGGAAAAACCGACATCAGCGATTAATCGTAAAACGCGAAATTTCGATGCAATAGTTTTTAGCCTTAAGTATCTAAATGGAAGTTATAGACACCCTCAATCTATGATCGTGCATAAAAAGAACGTCCAAATCTGCCTTCGGGTGTGAAAGTTATGAATTTTAGAAGAAATTCCTTAATCACGTCATTTTATTAAATAAATAATAAAAATAATTTCGGAATTTGCCAACGGAATCTAAACGAAAGTTGTAGATCATGGTCTCACCTTCGCGTGGATATAAAGAACGTCAAAAACGGAGTTCGTATGAGGGAGATATGAATTTTTGAAGTTTATTTATAATAAATATAAATTTATATATAAATTCCCGGTAATATCCGAAGGGGAGTCATCGGATTGGACCGAAGTACGCCCTGCGTACCTTCGTACGCCCCGCGTACTGAGATGGAGGGTCTCGGATCGTCCACGTCGCACTATCCGAAGAGTTCTAACCCGTCCGACCCGTCCGAAGCTCCGACCCGTCCGACCCGACGTCCCATCCGACCCGCCGTCCCATCCGACCCGCGTACCCAGCAACCCGTCCCATCCGAACCGAGGCAGTCGAGGCTTCGGTCATGCATGACGTACGCGTACGCGCTGCGTACGGGCGTACGCCCCGCGTTCGGAGGCGGTTCAGCCCTCCTATAAATAGGATGCGAGGCTTTCCGAAAATGTTGCTCATTTCTCTCCTCTCTCTCACAACTTTGTCTCGTTTTCCGTGCCCGTTATAACCCGAAGCTCTGGTCTTTTTGCTCAAGTCCCGAGGGTCGATTTTACTCCCGAGATTCCCGAGGATCCCGAGAAAAATCCGTTTTCTGAGACGAAATTCTGCCCGGTTTTCCATCCCGCTTTCTCCAATCAATCAAGTGAGTTTCATACCCCCTTAATCAACCTGTTAAATATTCTAAATGCGTTTATATGCTTTCAAAGGGGGGGAATGCAAGTTAAAACACTTATAGTTATTGTTTCAATCACATATGATTGCTCTAATCACATGTGATTAATAACTAGGGAAAATCAGTGGTTTTATCACTATTCAAACTATATATCAAACTGTTTTACTTCTAAATGTTTTCCAAACCCATTTACTTTTCGAATTTACACTGCAACTGTGATTTAAGCAAATGTTCCTTATACTTAAACTGTTTTAATCAAATCTACGCTTTCAAATTGTTTTATAGATTGACATCAAGTCAATCTTTCTTTAATAAAATATACTTATGTTTCAAATGCCTTATAAACACTTAGTTATGTTTTTAAATTACAAAATACATGCCCGTATATGTATAGACGTATAAATAATGTTTAAAGGGCTTAGGAAGGCTATCCACCTTGTTTCCTTTTCCTCGATTTGGATGTGGTCTGATAGGATTTTGGGTGACCATCCGAAGGTCGTTTCCATATTAATTATATATCAAATATACATATATAGACATAAAAGTACTTCCCTAATCATACGTACTAATCACACTGTTAACAAGTTACCATCGGGGTAACACAGAATCATACTATTACAACTGCTAGATCAATGAGTCAGTTCATTCATGAGTCTATACTAGGAAGAGAAAATACACAACTATACTACGAGAATATATACAACTATACTAGAACAAGAAACACTTCGTCACACATACAAGAATACGATAACAAATGTGATTCACTGTATCGGAGCATGCCTTAAATGTCATGGCCCGAGTTGTAGCCAGAATTCTCTTGGAGGGAGAGCGTTGAGTTTGCGTATAGATCTATACTGGATTGACTATCCTACACCTTGCTGCTAGCTACAGCCGGACCTGCAGGTCTGCGGGTGCCAAACGTCATTCCGTTATTACGACCGTTCCTTATGTCGTTGTTATCAGTCGATAGTATGGTGCAATTATCACATTATACCTTAATATAAATCCGGTTTAAGGTAGTAGTAATTAGTACAACAGTAGTTCTTATTATACAAAGCTACAGTACTACAATGATTTACCCATTACATATTTTGGTGATAATCTCACTTAAGCATTAATGTACAAACTATATTTTATCAAATGATAGTTATACTTGGGTAATTACACATTTTTACAACAGACGAATTTACAAAACAGTTAAGCCTTGGTAGAAGGCTACTTTAATAGAAAATATAGGATTTTCTGAGAGATTCAAACTTTTACAAACTTATACATTGAGACAGGTTCAAACGTTTTTGACAACGAACATTGACACTAAAATACTTATGAACTCACCAGCTTAATGCTGATAAACTCTTTCAAAATAACTTGTATTCTCAGGTCATCAGTAGACAGGTACCGATGCCAGCTTTTGAGATGATGGAGCGTACTCAAGACTCATCATTTTGTTATTTTGATTTACGTTATATTTTTGGTGTCTAAAATTTTACAGAACACACATGTATTAAATTTATATGTTTAATGCAATGGATGATGTTGTTTGCCTATTTACATTTACTGTGTTGTGATTACCTTACATGACGTCCTCCGCCCCAGAACGTTTCCGCCGTTCTTGGTTTTGGGGTGTGACAATATGTCACCTTTGTGACCCAAGTAGTGCTATTTTCGTTTCCCGAGGGATACATAAGAGGTTTTCAGATTTCGGTTTATGAGTTGGGAGTGAGCCATGTGGGATCGCAATGATGATGATCTTCAATCAGAGTATCTGGCAGTACGTCTGTCGCGAGGGAATGATATAGCCTGAGCAGGTTGTCAGTGGGGACTGAGATGGTTAAGAACCAGGATACACCCTATTTGAGCATAGTAAGGAATGTGTTAGCTGTAGCATGGGAAGATCAAGAGGAGTATATCAGACCATTGACTCTTATTGTCTTGATGGGTATAGAGAGTGGAGATGTGGTTTCTGCTCTTATGGTAAGGGACGCGTCGGAGCATTGGGCAAGAAGTCGAGGATGAGGAGCATGGTAGTTCATTATTTCTAGATTAGGAGTCAGAGTTAATACTGGTCATTCGGGAGGACCGGTGATGGTATGATGTGAGATTCTGAATGAATAGAGGCAGTCACGATGGTAATTTCTGAAGATTTCCTATGAGATTCGGGTATTTGGAGTTGTTTGATCTCTATCAAGGAGATCATCGAGCATTGCGTAGCACCTTATGGGATTGGGTGCGATGTTGCTGGTGGAGACAGTCTATGGGATAGAGTGTTGGTGCACCAATTGGTGATGGTTCGAACCCTAAGTGGGGGTGGACCGGGTATTTTTTTGAGAGGATCAGTTATTTGTTCGAGATCGGTTAGAGATCTGGATATAGAGACATGCGATGCAGATTCTTGAGTCCAGGGTTATTAGTGATCGAGGTGAGGTGCAGAGCGAGATAATGCAGGTGGTATAAGGTTGAAAAAGGATGAGTGTTTCCGTGGCAAATGACCGTTGGTTGGAGACCTTGTGGTGGATAGGAATTCTTTGAGGTTATAATGATGAAATCAAGGTTGTTGGATCGTAAGGTAGTACGTTGGTTGAGGAATGCTGGTTCAATATTTGGGCTGTTATGCAGTTTGGGAAGGGCATGAGTTGATTAGCCAACCAATTTCAGAGTCATTATGAGTATTCTGGCACGGGTATGAGCAAAATTGGAAGAAGTTTCGTATTGCCATCAACATGTTCTGGGTCGTTGATGATCCCTCTATATTTCAAAGTGAGAATTTGAAGTATTCCAAATTTCGGGTTGTATATCAGGAAGATCAGTGGCTGAGGCGAGACATCATGAGGTTTTAGGGTGGTGCATCGAGGTATCTGAATTTAACGTCTTGGGTTTCGGATAATTTTGGGTTCATGAGTTGAGACGGCAAGTGGATTATCTAAGGCTATGGATTGCAGCAAGGAAAGGTGTTTTGTTATGACGATTGTCGTCAGTTAGTGGTGCATAATTCGGGTAGGTGCGTGCACATGTCTATGGATGGTTTGCAGAGCATGAGTAATGATCGCAGTGTGGCGTCGATCTGAGGATGAAATTGTGAAGTGGAAAGAGTTAGTGGGGTGAGAATGCGAAGAGTTGCAGTTCAATGAGTTAGTGCAAACGGGTGTAGTGATACTATAGGGAGCTGTAGTATCCACCAGATAGCGAGAAGGTGTGGCAATACTACGGGAAGCCATGATATTCGCCAAACAGAGGAGGGTGTTGTGATGCTATGGGGATCCGTAGTACTCACTAGTCAGAGAGAGGGTGTTGTGATGCTACGGGGAGACGTAGTACTCACTAGTCATAAGAGGGTGTTGTGATGCTACGGGGAGCAGTAATACTCAGTAGTCAGATGTAACATCCGAAAAATACAGGCCAAAAATTTCATTTTTATTTATGTTATTACGTAAAACCATCAATATAAAAACGTTCAAAATAAAGTCTCATGTCAAGACCCAAGTGACAGTAATCAAAAACATAGTATCATAAAACCATATCAGAGCGTAATCCCCATGGATCTCATGTGCGGAAAACATAGTGTGATGCGCTGCGATCGAGTCGGCTCCTTTCCTTTGAAAACAAAGTACCTGAAACCAAACTGAAAACCGTAAGCACAAAGCTTAATGATTTCCTCCATCATACCACATACCATACAATCACATAGCATACATACTGCCGGGCAATTCTGGGGTGCCCGACCTACCCGATACGGCCATTCTGGGGTGCCGACCTACCCGGTACGGCCATTCTGGGGTGCCGACCTACCCATGTCAAGCCATTCTGGGGTGTTGACCTACCCGTTGGTCCTAACAACCGACCCTTAGGGACTATTCCACCCCTGCTGCTACTATCACATATATCATAACATAAACATACTATCAGACATATCTGGGGTGTCCGAACTACCCTTCGGTCCTAACAACCGAACTTGGGGACTATTCCCCTCCAACTACCACTATCACATATAACATATCATGCCAGCATATAAACATATCATCACATACTGTCAGACATATTTGGGGTGTCTGACCTACCCTTCGGTCCTAACAACCGAACTCTACTACTATCACATATACATATCATGCCAGCATATAACATATCAGGTAGTAGCAAACCTAGATGATATCACACAGACAATCATCTAACATACAACTCCTACTGGTGGGCCGGCATTGTGGCCGTAGACCCACCGCTATTGGAAGGTAACTAACCTCACACTGCTGAAGTCCCGAAGACACAATCCGACACTTGCTGAAGTCCCGCAGATTCGACCCCAGCTGCTGGCTGACAGATTCCCGAACTGTCAACACCAAAATAACACCTAATTAATAATTGGGTCCCAATACATAACCATAAGTATATTATTTGGGTAATTACTACATTACCCCTAACATGGCTTATTCAAGCCCAAGGCCCAACCCATAGGCCCAAAGTCATTTAGAAATCAAAGCCCAACATATGGCCCAATTTTCTAAATTGGGCCCAAACCCTTACAAGGTCTTACCATAAGGCCCAACCATTTAGTCTAGTCCAACATTCAACATTCTAATGGCCCAATATCAAATAATCATAAAGGCCCAAACTATGTCCCAATTTTCCCAATTAGGCCCAACTCCTCATATGGGCCTTACCACCAAGCCCATTAATTGTTCTAGTTCTTTTCATCTTGGATGGCCCATTTATAATCCAATCATCAAGGCTCAAAAGAAAGGCCCAAAAATAAACCCAAGTGAAATTAGGGTTTCACATAAAATGATGATTGGGGTTAAGTTTCCTACTTAACCCATTAAGGACATAATCCATTAAGTCCAATATTGCTTAGATTAATTTCCACCATTGAATATTATTTAATATTCCAAATTATTAAATAATTCCCGTGTGTCCCGATTAATTCCCCAAATTAGGGTTTATTAGCATTATGGTTTTCCAATTCAAATATTAGCCCATTTATCAATTTGTTGGCCTTTTATGTCAATTAGGGCTTTATTGGGCCTATTAAGCCCATAAAAATATTATTAAGCCTATAAAGGTTTTATTGGGTCCATTAGAGCCCATTAAGCTTCATTGGGCCCATTAGGGTTTTAGTCCCTTGTCCAATCATCCAAACGAGTCCAAACACCATCAAAGCACACCGCCACCCGACACGGTAGCCGGTGGCGGCAGCCACCACCTCACGGTGGTGGTTTCGAATTTCTTCCCATTAATCAATTTGTAATTTACACTTTACAATGCTGAAAATCAAAATAAACACATAAACTAAACAACATAAGCACACACACACACGGCCACCCTATGGTGGCCGGTGGTGGTAGAGAGTGGCAGCCACCACCTCACAGTGGTGGCAATGGGGTCTTTCTTCGGATCTCCGGCCAATAAAAGCTCCTGCAGCCCTAAACCGTCGCAACACACGCATCTAAACACCATAAAACGCACATAGCGACCCCCCACGGTGGCTAGTGGCGGTAATGAAGAAATGGCAACCACCATGGCTGGCGGCCATGGTGGTTCTTCGCGGTTGTCGGCCATCAACCACACCTTATGCACGATATACGCGACGGCAGGAGAAGCACATACGTCACACCTGTGGCGTACAATGACTCGGCAGCAACAACGGTGCCTACAACCGACGTTGTCGACGACAATAGAACTCTAGCCATGGCGATAGCGAACTCGACGAACAGAAGAAGAAGAAGAAGAAGAAGAAGAAGAAGAAGAACACGGCGGCGCATAGACACGACGTCGATTGTTAGCATTCTCGGTTCAATGGAGGCATGAGCTACGAAGATGGCATCTCGGTGGTCATCCCGGTTGCTCACAGCTTTACCGACAATGAAACTATGGTGGTGGCGGTCTTTGGCAAGCAGCTGCGGACGAGGGTGGCTCCATCACAGTGGCAGCTAGAAATTGAAGGTGGAGAGATGACGGTTGCAATGTTGTTCTAGGGTTAGGGTTTATATGGCATGGGTTTTATATGGAGGCTGCACACATGAGGGTGATGGGTTCACCCGTTTTTTCATAAACTTCTGGCCATTTTGCCAATATCGGCCCCTCCCCACTAGAGTTTTCCCAATTTAAACCTAAATTTTACCTTTTAGCCCCCAGCTTCCTAAAAACTTTACAATTTAATCATAATATTTACCCTTTGAACCCTCACCATTAAAATCCATTACAAATTAGGTACACAATTTACCAAACAGTCCCTAATGTCTCAATTATAACATATTCAACCCCTCTGCCTCATTTCTTTTTAAATTAATTCCCGATAATTACCACGGAGCCCCTGTCTTCATAATTATTTATAAATGAGTCCCGAACTCACACTTTTACCCCTGACTTCTAAAAATGTGGCAATTAACTCCTCGAACCCAACACCCTGCATATATAATTATTTATTTTAGGCTACCTTCCGTTCATTAATTAATTTATTTATCTAATAAATAAACAGAGTATTACAACTCTCCCCCACTTAAATTAGATTTCGTCCTCGAAATCATTCCTTACCATTCCTTACTCGCCCAACCACTCTAGTAGCATGGTCACCAATCTGGGCACACCCTAGCCTTCCTAGGGTAGCCATGACCAATCCTCATAAAGCCCTAAAATCCACAGGTGAACGAATGTCTCACAACAAGATCTCATTTACCCCGTCTGAAATCTGCTGCCAAGTGATAGTCTGATTCCCTGATAGACTACTCATAATGGATCATTATTGTTGAATATAGTCCGTTCATCCCTCAACAGGCTACTCAACTTCTGATAGCTTTAGGTTCTCACTATAAAACAGGTTCACAAACCCAATTATCCCTGCAGATCACTTATACTTGGACAAGGCTCAGCTGATCCTGCTGTGAGTGACTTGTCACTTCCCAGATCAACCAGCTATTTCGTTCGTACTTGCAACCTGAAACACAAATGCTAACACTGACCAAATACTAAACTGCATGAAGCAGTATTCAGCCTCATGGCCGCTTGCCAAAACCTATCGAGACCTTCTTAGCCTCAATTCATCCATCAGTCATCTGAAATATCGGGATTCTGCCCGGCTGTGGGGCCAAAAGACTCCCACTTAGTCGTCTCGCATGACTTCTGAACGTGATTGATGAGATTAATAAACCTTTAATCTACTAAGATCGATTAGATCTTGAACAAGTACGTAAATATAAAACAGTAAGAACGCAATAATAAGAACAAGACAAGATAGAATCAAACGAGTCGAATGATTAAAACAAAATCCTCAGAAGAGCTCGATTAAGAACATCAACTGTAGAGGATTGGTAGGTTACAAGAACGATTAAAGAAACCTGCTATGCTCTAGATAAATCGCTATCTATCCTTGAATCGTTAACCTAATATGCATGCAAGCATTAACTTATATACAAAACATAAAAGGCTCTCGGTTGGACAGGCCCAAACCGGAGTGTAAACAAAACATCTAAACTATTGAGCCCAAAAGACGCAACATCAAAATGAACTTCAACCCAAAAATCTCCCCCTTTGCGTCAATTTGGAGCGAGACCTTCACTTTTTACTTGGGCCAGCAGCTGAAGCAGGTACCTTCTTCTTCACGGTGTTAAACAGACATTTGGTTATGGAAAGAATGGTCTGTCTAAACCGGATGTACCAGTTGATCATATCATTGAAGTACTTGATGTCATCAGCCGAGTTCTCTTTACACCGCTTGATAATCGATAAAATGTGCTCCAAGCAAGCTGTGGTGTAAAGGTGTTTGTCAGCTAAAGAGAAAAGACATTTCTGTCCTTCGGCTCTAGTGAACATAACCGAGTTACGCCTCGGATCAATCTTGCCCATTTGCATTTGATTTAGATCACTGGCCGATCCCACAGGTGCTATCTTCGGTTTCTTCTTGAAAACTGTGGCGACCTCCTGATCCATTAGGGCAACCTCTATGATGTAGCAGGCCAACATCCTTTTGACATGGTCTATGATGGGACCATATTCGGTTTCATCCGTCAAAAGGATATTGTACAGGACAATCCAATCATGAGGATTTAGATTCGGCAGATCCGCCAGGGAGATAATATGAGCAGTTCTTGCTGATCCTCGAATGAGCTTGAACTTAACGTTTGTGAATCTCCCCACGGCATAAGGCTTCAGCACCCGAACGTTTACAATCTTCTGGGCACTCCAAGTAAGGTATTGAGGGCGAGCAGCCTCCAGATAGAAGTCAATGAGCTCCCTGTCAAGCTCATCGTTCGGATGCGGGACTTCAAAAATGTTAGAGAAGGCATGGAAGATGAACGCCTTTCGAGTCAGCGGCATATCAAACTGCGAATCCACAGTGTTATTGCAGTCGAATGAGATAACCGGCTCGAGCCATAATATGCTTGGAGTTTCTATGGCCTCTTTAATCATACGTTCCCTGGTCCAGGCAGGGAAGAGCGTCTTTCGGCTCTCAAGGAGATCGTGGGCTTCTTTTTGCTTGCGTTCGGCTTCTTCAGCCTCTCGCGCCACACGACTGGCATCGTCGTCAGCATTGCGACTGTTCTTTCGTTTCAACATGTCAGCAATGGTCTCCTTGTCTTCATCTTCATCCTCAGCTATGCTTTTGCCCTTGTTCTTCACACCCGAACCCGAAGCATGACCAGTCGGAGGTGGTTCGGTTGTGTGAGTAGCTTTGGAGGAAGGTGGTGGTTTCGATCCGGTTTGCTCATCTCCCCCTTGTTTCGGAATGGACACGAAACTCGGTAGGCCTTCGATTTTGCTGAGAAGGTCCATGGCCGGAGAGAGCTTTTCAGCGAGGGTACGCCTCACCGAATGGTTTAGGATGGGGTCGTGTGCTTCCAGGATGTTTGATAATGCTGCGTGGACATCCGAAACACACGTTTTGATCACCTCCCTTTCGGATCGAAGAGCTTCCAGTTGTTGTTGGGAGTTGGACAGTTGCGTGCTCTTGACCTTGAGGGCGGTTGTTTTACTCGCCAGGACGTCCATCAGAGAGTTCTCAGCTGCAAGATCCTCTTGTAGCTTAGCCAGGCGGGCATCGATGGAGGCACGAAGTGCCGAGTTGTCGTCGCTTATATGTTGGCGTAGGGTAGCGAACGAAGTCAACTTCGTGGAGACGAACTTGGCCAATTGTTGAACAATCGGTTCCAAGGTTGTTTTGGTTGCGTCGGCGCTTTCCTGCAAAGACTTCAACAGGACAAAAGCGTCGGAGAATAGTTTATCGACTTTTTCGGTCGCAGCCTCACAGGCTCTTGTGGAGGCATCAATAGCAGCAGTTGCTGAGGCCACCGAATCATGTTGAGCCCTGGAGAAGGCGTCAACAATTTTCTGAAGGGCAGCTTCAGAAAGAGAGGACTGCTGGTTGGAAGAGGAGGCGAGAAGTAGATCAACCTTGTCGTGAAACTCTTTGAGATGCTTCTTTGTCACTGGAGCATCATCCTCCTCATCACTTTGAACTTGAAACGGACTATAGTAGACCGAATCGAAGTTCATGTGATCACCACCAAGGTAAGGGTTTTCGCCATTGGAGGCATTTTATGGAGATGGAGGGGGTGGTGAAGCTGGGGGTGTTGTGGTTGGGGTATTTGGAGGTTGATTATGGGGTGGGGTAGTTTCGGGTGGTGGTTGAGTGGGGGTTTCGATTTGTGGTGGTTCGGTTACGGGTGGGGTTTCGGTAACTGGTGGTGTTTCGGTTGATGTGGTGAAAATGGGTGGTGGTATAGGGAAAGATGTTGGGGGAATAGTGGGGTTTATGGTGGGAATGGAAATATGAATAGTTGGTGGAGGTGAAGGAACTGGGGATTGATGAAGTTCCATTTCTGGGGTTAGGGACCGAGGTGGTGTGTTGCCTCGTTGAGGAGATTCGTCTCCTTGAGATCCTTCAGAATCCGAACTCCCTCCCTCAGAGTCGCTTGAAGAAGAGGGAATTACAAGCTTTCGCTTCTGTTGAGTCTTCCTCCTCTTTGGCTGTGGGGACTGTGCAGCCTTCGGTTGTTTCCGCTTTTTGGGAGAAGGGCCCTTTGGTGCTTTGGCCGCTTGCTTCCCTTTTTCACCCTTTTTGCCCCTGTTGGTTGGTTTATCAGCATCATGGATAGACCTGAGGATATCCGGTGTCAGTTCCCTAGGACCAGTTGGCCTGAACTCCTTGATCGTTCGGATCAGTCTGCTGTCGGAGGGCACGTCTGCATACATTGTCTCCGGGATTGAGCCAATGAAGGAAAATTTAGATGCATCTGAGACGATGATCTTCTTGGTATGGAACGTACCAACAGAAGACATCGATGCACCGTCAGCAGTGGGAACATTGAACTTGTCCATGGCCCATCGTGTAATCAAGATCCAGAACCGGGCCAACGACACCTCAGAGTGTCGGGATGATGAAGAGAGGCTCTGGATGAGCTGTTGCCATAGGACCAACCCATAGTCCAGGTTAATCCCGTTGTATGTGTTGGATTAATGTCTAAGTGCATAACTATATTTGGTATGTACTTGACCCGACCCGGCATGGTCCATTTGGGTTGCAATTCACCGACATAATTTATATGGATAATCTTTTGAGAATAGTATGTTTATGATTAATATTAATATATTATAAGTTCTAATATATTAATATGGAATCATATTATTTAATTAGTATTGATCAAGAATTAATTTATAATTAATTAAGTGATCAAAAGGAACTAATTAAATATGGACTCTTATATATATGGAATGGGCCAAGTTCATTTAGGTTGGGCTAAGCTTTCATGGATAGTCCATGGAGTGTTTAACCCATGGATCCAAGGAAATGAAAGGTCATGGGTATTAGGGTTTAACCCTAATCCTCCATACTATATAAAGATGTCTTTGGTTGGTGAAATTGGCACTAGTGTGGATACACTAAAGAAGGGCTAGCCAATTTCACTAGAGAGAACCAAGTAATCATATTCTCTAAAGTATTCCAAGGTGTCTTGGTGATTTGTGATTCCACTTGAGGCTTCCACACTATTGGGGCTAAGCTCTTAAAGCTTGAAGACATCAAGCTACATCAAGAGGTATGTATTCTATCTTGTTACATTCATAGTTTTTGTATGCTAGATTAGGATAATACCTTGGATGTTCTTATTTGCATGTATAATAGAGAAAACATAGATCCAAGGTATTTAGGGTTGCATGTACACTTAGGAAGTGTTAGAATGCTCAAATCCCAACAGTGGTATCAGAGCCACGGGTTGTTTTCTGTTATATTGATGCAAATATTTTATTTTCAAAGTTGAAAAAAAAACATGAAGTTTGTCAAATTTTAAGATAATTACTTGTTCTTGTGAAAAACTAATTATTTGTAAAATTTGAATAATTTGCTTGATGAGTTGAATTAGGTCAAATTTAATAAAAGATAAAATAATATGATTATTTTATTAGTTTTAAAAGTTTGATCTAAAGAGTTTTATTTTTTGAAACCTCCATAAGTTATGGATATGAAAAGGTTTTAAAAAAAAAAAATTTGATTCAAAGTTTTTTTTTTGGAGTTACAAAATTTGGTGTTAATGTTTTAAAGGATTCCATAACTTAAGAATAAGTTATGGATCACCAAAAGTTTTTTGTGTTACCTTGTTTTATGAGTGAATTTAGATTAATGAATAAAATTATGTGATAGTTGGTTTTAATCCAAATTAATCTAAGAATTGATTCTAAAATGTGTTTTTGTAACTTGTCCTCAAGTTATATGAAAAGTCACATTTAAGAATCATAAAACTCATAAAAATTGGCAAAGGTTACAAAAATAAAGAGTCTAGTTCTAATTAAATGGTTTTATGACTCCATAACTTGTCCTCAAGTTATGGAGGACCAAGAGTCTCTTCATTTAATAAAATAAAATAAAATAAAAAAAAAAGGTGTAACCTTAATTAATTCCATAAGTTATAAAATAAAGAAAAGTTAATTCTTTTATTAGTTTAAAGTCTTCCATACTTGTCCTCAAGTTATGGAACTTGAAGAGTTTTTGGATTAAAACTACTTTAAACACATAAGTTATGGAATTAATTAGTTTTGAATAGTTTCAAAACTTGCCCTCAAGTTTTGGAATTTGTAAAGCTTTCACTTATGAATACTTTAATTCCAAGTTAGCCCTTAGAATTTTAAAAGTTAAAATTCAACCCTTATACTTTATAATATTATAAGTTAATAATATATATGTATAAGAGTAAAGTCAGTCTTACCGCTAGTACGCCTCATTCACGAAGTCGGTCTATAAGGTGGGTATAAGGTTGTTGCCTATAAAATGGCAACTTAATGGGTGTCCACTCTCACCCACCGCTTGCTTGACTGGTGGAGGGTCGTTAGCCGAACGGGTTTGACAGGACTAGAATTCTCCCTTCATTAAAAGTATTAATGATAATACTAAGTAACTAAACTCTTAATAATACCCAATCTTAGTTACTTAGGAAAAATGTGAATAAGGTGGTAACCCATGAAATTACACTTTACACTTTGTCTAAGTCGTTAGTGGAGCGTGTGTGGTTAACCGGCACACTAACTTGGACTTAACAAGGTAGGTAAAGGGTGACTTAATATTTATCATAGTATCGATGGAGCGTGTGTGGTTAACCGGCACATCGATTGAGGGGTAATTTATTAAGGGTACCAAGTGATTTGCATGGTTACTTCACACCTTGTTTTGTGATCCTCGGCATCCCAGTCACAAAACCTGAAGGGCACACTCGAGATTGAAACATGCCTTTGAAAAGTTCAATGAATCTCAAAGATCTAGGAGTTTCAAAACCAATTAAAACCTAATAATTCATTTCATTTATCTTGGTGGAAATTGGTGAATCGTCATTCACCTACCTTCAAATATTTTATAGCTTGGATTACGGCATACCTCTTCTAAGTTATAAAATAGTTTGTTGGGTCCTAGCCTTAATATTTCATATTGGGTGTCATATTAAGGACTTTAAATCAACTATCTTGAATATCTCCCAAAAGATGTCTGTAATAGACACCTATGATCTTCCCAAATCTAGTGAAACAAGGTTTCCTAAATGAAGATGATGTCCTTTGGAAATCATACTTCTTTCACCTCCTCCAATTATTCTCCCCAACCCACAAGTTCTTGAAAAGTTTAAGGTCACTCAAGCCCTATTGGCAAGGCAAGGTCTAGGTGTGAACATATCTTGGAGATATAGTCACATATTGACAAGCCGGGAGAGTTGGGTGTCAAAGTCTTGAGAAAGTTGGTGGTTCAATCACTTTCTAAGTCACATAGTGAGTTCCTTTGGGACACCTATGAAACAAACTATGACAAGACCCTTAATGATCTTATCTATTTGCTAAGATCAACTTCCTAAAACTTTATGGACATTGACAATGATGACATTGGATATCCAGTAAAGCATTCTCTTCCCAATGGAAAGGGATCGGCCATAGTCAACTCGGTTGACCAAATGGTAAAGAGAAAAGCTAAGTCTGTGATAGTCTCGTGTACCATTATCAAAGGGTCCATATGTTTATATTGCCAAGGGAAGGGCCATTGGTTGCGAAGCTGCCGAATTTACCTAAGGATGTTAAAGTCAATAAGTTTGACTCTACTTCAGGTAAAGACCACTATCTAACTCTGTTAAGTTTCTATTCTGAGATTCCTGATACATGATGTGACTGGGTCACATGGTGATGTTTTAAGAATCAAAGAAAAGTGAAGAAACTTAAAGAAAGAATATGCTGAATCTGATGGCGTAGATGGATTTCTATCGCATAGTTTGAAGATCGGATTCTTGAGCAACTTCTTAGGATTTATGAGATATTGCTTAGGAATAGATAACAACAAGTTTTCATATGGATTGTAAGGATAAGTTTTTCCGCAAAGTTTTAAAATAAAAGAAATTTTTTTTGATTTTATTTATTTTAAAATATCCTTACAATGGCTTTTGAGGAAAAATTGTTGCTTATATGATTCCATTAAGAGCAAGAGTGGAAATATGAAATTGATTCTTTCATTTGTGGTAATGTCTAGATTTACCAAATAAGGAAAGATTCTCATCACCCAAGTTTCAATTGGACCGGAACTTGGAATCATGCAAGTTGTATAGCATGATGAATGAGAACTTTCAAGTTTTGGAAAATTAAGACTAATTACTCGGCCACATGGATGTGTGACTCAAGTAAAGGACTAAGGGATCGAGTACACATTCTTGTGCACTGATTAAGTCCACCACAAAAGATTGATAATACTATTCGTCATAGTTTACTAAAGCTCAGTAAATATGATTATACTTACAAGCTTAAGTGTAACTCTGAGACATTGGAAAAGGTTCCAATGTATGGCAGGGCGAATAAGAAGAATCAAATTAGGCAGAAGGATAAAAGTTTCTCATATCTGAAAATATGGGAGAGTACTTTAGTATCAGTTTTATGATCATCTTAATGATTAAGAAACCATATCAAAATTAGTTCTCTAAGGAAATCTTAGTGCATTCTTATGACTAAGAAGAGGAACTTGAATTGTTGAAATGGTTAAATCAAGAAGATGAGTCATACTTCGTTCCAATACAAGTCTTAGAGTCATACTCCAAGATTGTCATTTGAGTGACATGTCTTAAAGAAGGTTTAAAACACTTGTCAAATGTAAGAGTAAAAGTTTTCTACTCTTGTACATTTGAAATTCGTAAGTTGTGATGTTTTGGATAAAACAAAGACCAACTTAGGCCAATTGGGTAAAGTGTTTTTCTTGATTAGAATCCGAACTATCTCTTGGATGTTTGACAAGGGAGTCTTATATGTCAAGAGGACAGTGGGAGTCTTAAAGGTGTTGAAAGTCTCAAGAAATAATCAAGAATAAAACCTGAAGTTCTTCACTAGCACACGACTTGAGGTTTATAACCTATCGTGTTGACATATCTGTGCCCATTCCAGTTAAAGTTGGCTTTGCATATGAGTTCTTAGAGTTCTCAGTTTGTTGCATAACAACTTGGAAGCAATGGCAGGCCCTTGAGCTGCCAGGTGGCAAGAAGTTAAGATTAAGTTCAATCCATATGGTTTTGGATTTGTCATTATCTTTGTCTTGTGATTATGGTTTGACAAATTCATATGGGTAGGAACTCATACACCATATAAATCTAAGTGTCATAAGGTTTCTCTCCGATTCATGAAAATGATGGTGAGGAAACGCTTTCACTAAGTAGATTTTATGAAGATATCAATTGTGTTATTTGCATTTTCAAAAGTCGTTAGTGGAGCGCGTGTGGTTAACCGGCACACTAACATGGACTTGTGAGAAATGGAAAATGCCTAAGCAATTGAGACCATGATTACGGTATCCCTTTTCATGGTTCTTGAAATTGCTTAGACACACAGGTGAGCTATCTACGGAAAGGGTGTATGAATCTAAATTTCAGACTGTCCAGCTGATTTCTGAGTACATGTCAAAGCTAGTGGGAGCATAAGTGTTATGCTAATAATCATCATGTTAGTGGGAGCATGATAATTATGATAAGTATTGCAAGTTAGCAATGTTAATTATAGAAAACAAAAGTTTCAATTGGGAAAAAGTTGTTTTGCTATAATTAAGGGAGAGGAAATTATGCTTCATCTCAAATCTATAAGCTTAGATCGTGAGGTTTTAATCATTTAGTCAAGGATATATATGAATTTCATGTTGGAATGGCTCAACATAAGGAAATTCTGTATATGGGTCCATTATTTGCGTTCTAAAATTCGATTATGATTACGGCATCCCTTTTCATAATCTGAATTATGAGAACTTGGCAAATTGAAATGGAAATATTATAGCAAAAGACTGGTTTAGTCTTTATGTAAGACATCATGAATCGTGTCCCATATGCTTCGGATATAGGATCGATTACATGTGCTATATTTATCCGTTCTAAAATTTTCCAAATGCCTGGGGCATTAAGAAGGGAAAAGGTTTAGAACCGGAAGGATTAAACAATTGTCGAGGACAATCTAAGGTTTACCAAAGATTGGTTACTCAAGGACAATTGGAAGTATAGTGATAATTCTGGAAGGACCATATTGACATAATCTGTAAGGAGGCAACTCTTGTTCAGAAGTGATAGTCAAAATGGAATCTGGAAATGTTTCAAAGTTAGAATTTTCAATCTGTGTAAGATTAAGGAAACTTAATGCAAGAAGGATATTTCCAAGGAGTTGATCTCCTTTGGAATACTCTGTAATGATTGTTGCCAAGTCTTTGTGACTTTGTTCATAATCGTTACAAGAGGATCAATGCATATAAGTTTAGAATCTAACAGATTTCTGTAAATGGCATGAATTTGGAATTCTTGCATTTGCAGTAAGGATTTGGGAGTGTGAAAAGAGAATCATTGAAGTTATGTTCAATTGATCTAGTTCACAAAGTAAAGATCATATACAAACATAGTATGCATACTTGGTGTGTGGCATGACTAGTGTTTAAGAAAACATAGTGTACATGCTTGGAGCATGGGACAACTATTGTTTTAAATTCAAGAATAAAGTTGATAGCTGAAACAGTATACAATGAATAATGTGTAATCATATGGTGATAAATAAAAGGTATTTTATTTATGTTCAAAGGGTTGATACCATATTGGATTCAATTATTATTGTGTTTTATTTTGCATGTTTTGACTTCCCGAATAAACTGGGTTATTCTTCCTGAATGACTAAGTTATTCAAACATCCACAGTCGGTCATATGTTGGAAGTAGATATGAATTAAGACTGTCATGGGTTGGCTTGTAGAGGTCTAAGGTGTTGGACAAAGGGCTACAACACTCATGAGTGCTCATAAGTTCTGAGTATTGGATTCAACCCGCGCTCATTGGAATCACTTCATGGATTTTATCACGAGTGATCATGAGACGATAATATCTTATATTCTTCAAACCTAGAGATATGAGTTGTTACTATGAGTTGATAGTACATTGATTGCACGAAAACGCATTTGGTAACTCGGTGCTATAAAACGTGCCTTTGTGTATGATTCAACAAGTAGTAGAACAAGCCATATGAGTCGAAGTTTATCCGTTCCTTTTACCTTCGGGATAAAAGCGATATCTGTGGGCCCCTTGATGATTTGATGATGACAAATGGAAGTGCTCGGCCGGGCCAGGACTGATTTGATTCGTTCAATTAGTCAGTCGTCATAAATCGCAAATCGGGAAACAACAAATGGACAGAGAGAATGATTATAATCCATGTCTCAGTCCATATGATATCTAGAATGGAGGAATATATGATCCCTTATCTAATGGACAAGTTCGTTGACAAGATCAGAGTTCGACAGCAACTTTAAGAGCTACGATTGCCAGTTAGGTTTGAAGTCATAAGCAATAATAGTTTTAGACTTATCCAAGTGGGAGACTGTTGGATTAATGTCTAAGTCCATAACTATATTTGGTATGTACTTGACCCGACCCGGCATGGTCCATTTGGGTTGCACTTCACCGACATAATTTATATGGATAATCTTTTGAGAATAGTATGTTTATGATTAATATTAATATATTATAAGTTCTAATATATTAATATGGAATCATATTATTTAATTAGTATTGATCAAGAATTAATTTATAATTAATTAAGTGATCAAAAGGAACTAATTAAATATGGACTCTTATATATATATGGAATGGGCCAAGTTCATTTAGGTTGGGCTAAGCTTTCATGGATAGTCCATGGAGTGTTTAACCCATGGATCCAAGGAAATGAAAGGTCATGGGTATTAGGGTTTAACCCTAATCCTCCATACTATATAAAGATGTCTTTGGTTGGTGAAATTGGCACTAGTGTGGATACACTAAAGAAGGGCTAGCCAATTTCACTAGAGAGAACCAAGTAATCATATTCTCTAAAGTATTCCAAGGTGTCTTGGTGATTTGTGATTCCACTTGAGGCTTCCACACTATTGGGGCTAAGCTCTTAAAGCTTGAAGACATCAAGCTACATCAAGAGGTATGTATTCTATCTTGTTACATTCATAGTTTTTGTATGCTAGATTAGGATAATACCTTGGATGTTCTTATTTGCATGTATAATAGGGAAAACATAGATCCAAGGTATTTAGGGTTGCATGTACACTTAGGAAGTGTTAGAATGCTCAAATCCCAACAGTATACCCCGTACATGATCGACAGGAAGAGTCGACTTGCACCGTCAGATCCTGAGCTCCTCTCCGACAAGCCCTTGAAAAGGACTGTAAATAAGCCATTCCACTGTGGCGGCAGGCAAGACTTTTTAAACTTGGCGACAGAGGTGAGAACCTCTGTGTATCCCATGTTGTAAAACATGTTAAACAGCATCCCAACCGGAATCGTCTCCGGATTGATTCTTGAAGGGTCAACGACAAACCCTAGCATAGTGCAGAATCGAGGGCGAGATATGGAAGTCTTGTGTTCTGCAACTTCGAAGAACACCCGGTCTACGGCCTTGTCGTAGTAAGCAGTCGCATAAACCTGCGACAGGGCCACCATTGGTACAGTTTCAGTGCGTGAGAGTGCAGGAGCAAGCTAGGAGTACTTCAAGCATTCTATGAACGGCGACATGTAGGAGTCGTACGCCAGTGGGTTGAGATCAATGACCAGACATTGCTGAGGACGGATGGGGAGGATCTGTGAAGTAGCATGGACGGAAGAAGATTCAGCCATTGTTGAAGAATTGGAGAAGATGATGAACAGTGAAGCGGTTTAGGAGTTTCTGCTCTTGAGAAATTTCGGAGGCAGTAAAGAGGTAAAAGGTTTTGTGGACTGCCTTTTATAGTGAGGGACTGGAGAGAGAAATCGTTTCATATCTTCTATGCGATGATCACGTAGGAGAGAGATTGTCAGAATCCTAGGATCACGCTACCCAACAAGCGCCGTTTCAGAAGAAAATCGCTTCAAATCCGCACGCGCCATTAATTGCCAGAAAGATGACGCTTGGATTTCGCACACGCGTCCACTCTGTCAGTAAAAGCGCGGCCGTTTCAAATGCACACGCGGCCTTTTTTTTTTTTTTTTTTTTTTTTTTTTTTTTTTTACCGTCGTTTGAATTTCTATCCCTTTAACTCCCGCCGAGTCAACAACCTTTCGTCTTATCCTTTTTAAACGGCATCTTTTTGAATTAAACGCCCACGTGGATTGTTTCTGACCACTGCTCCATAATTAACCACCAAGTAATAACACAGCCTGTAAATAATTAGTAACGGAATTTTGGAAAATCAAGGATTTTCGTGCAAAGAGTGTAAAAGAAAAAGAAATAAAGCAACTCTTTTAAGGATATTCTGTGATGTCAATAATGACACGAAACTGATGATCCCGGGCACGAATCTCTGCCTTCAAGGTCAAGAGAGACCTCAAAGTGTTAGTGTGGAATCCCGTTGAATTACGATCAAACACTTATTAATAAATGTTGAAAGGCTTCTTTTAATTAGGCTAATTAAGGGTGGTTTCGCTTTGATTCATCAATTCTGTTCTTGATATAAGAAAGCAAGTGAACAAAGTACTTGTGAGACCGGTGTAGCCTGTTGAACAAGTAGGCAGGAATTTATTTTGTATTGGCTTGGATTAATATAAAATCTCAGAAAAAAAATAAAAATTGGATCCCTTGGGAAGAAATGTTATGGTGTGTAACAATTTCATAGGAATCACGCAAAAGAAAATTTGAGATTTTATGAGGGTACATTCGTTAATTCTTTGGTGAAAGCTTGAGCAAATTAATTGTTCACCGTCAATTTTTTTGGTGTTGAATTTTGGGTTTCACTCAGCTCGTAGTGGCACGAAACTAAGATCATAAACATAGATGTTGTGTAACCATAAACCTCAGTGGTAGGTTCTGAGAGTCTCGAGGGTTACGATAATGAACCGAATGTAATGGAGAAGTGTAATGGGGATGGTGTAAGAAAACATAGTACCTCTGCTCTGAAAATAAGGACCAAGCAGGAAACTCTTAACTCATGTGAGAAGAGAGTGAGGTAGCTCACGATTAGAATAAATGTGTTAGCCTTATTGGGAAGACAAGGTTTGTGTATACCAGGTCATGAAGGCTATTATTCAAAATCTTATGAGGCTTGGGACGCATACAACAGCATGCTTCTAGGGACACTTAAGTAATTCATCAAATAAATCCCCATAAACGAACGAACACACAAAATAAAAAAATATTTTTGGTGTTTTTGAGAGTTAGAAAAAAAATAAAAGAAGTTAAAAAAATAAGTAGAAGAAAAAAAATAAGACTAAAAAAAACTTTGGGAAAAAATTGAAAAACCGAACCCGAACGTTCGGTTGGTTTCGGTTGGGAAAAAGTTGAAAAACCGAACCCGAGCGTTCGGTTGGTCTCGGTTCCAGAAAATTTTGAAAAACCGAACCCGAGCGTTCAGTTGGTTTCGGTTCAGGAAAATTTTGAAAAACCGAACCCGAACCTTCAGTTGGTTTCGGTTTAGGAAAATTTTAAGAAACCAAGGAGTTTAGCCATGCAATTTGGAAAAACTTTTTACATAAAGAAAAACAAATTTGTACAAGAAATATACAACATAGAAAGACTACCTTTTAAGTAATGAGCGAGTGTGATGGTTGAACCGAACCCGAACGTTCGGTTGGTTTCGCTTCTTACGTTTGAGGTTGAGAGGTAGTGTAAGGTACTTACTCTGATTCTATGATACCTAGCCCTTGCAATATTTTATTTAATGATGCTTCAGGAAGAGATTTGATAAAGACGTCAGCCAGTTGATCAGTGGTTCTTACGAAGTGAACTTCGATATTTCCATCTTCCACATGATCTTTGATGAAGTGATACCTCAGTGCTATGTGTTTGGTTTTAGAGTGTTGCACCGGGTTATGACAGATCCTAATTGCACTTTCAGAGTCACAATATAGTGGGATCTTCTTCATATTGAGTCCATAGTCGCGAAGTTGAATCTGGATCCAAATCACTTGTGATGTGCAGGATGCAGCGGCAATGTATTCCGCTTCGGCAGTAGACAACGACACACACGTTTGTTTCTTGGATTGCCAGCTGACGAACTTCCCATCAAGAAATTGACAGCCACCAGTTGTGCTTTTACGGTCGAGTCCACATCCTCCAAGGTCAGCATCATAATAGGCTTGAACAAAGAAGCCTGAGTTGGATGGATACCACAGACCTAAGGAGGAGGTTCGCTTGAGATAGCGTAAGATGTTCTTCACTGCAAGCATGTGAGGTTCGCGTGGGTTTGCCTGAAATCGTGCACAATAACACACAGAAAACATGATATCAGGCCTGCTAGCAGTTAGATACATCAGTGAGCCTATCATTTGACGATAGAGCGTGATATCGACAGCCGGTTTGTCTAGAGAAGGGGTAAGCTTGGTGCCGAATGCTATTGGGACTTTGACTTTTGAGTCTCCCATCATGCCAAACTTTGCTAAGAGAGTCTTCGTGTAAGCTTCCTGATTGATAAAGATGCCTTCGGGTCCCTGTCTTATATTTAAACCAAGGAAAAAGTTAATAGGACCCATTGAGCTCATTTCAAACTTAGTCTCCATCAACTTTCTGAATTCAGCTGTTAAGCTGGGATTCGTGGAGCCAAAGATGATGTCATCGACATAAATTTGAACTATCATAAGGTGGTTACCTTCCTTTTTGCGAAAGAAGGTTGGGTCAACCGAACCTTGTTTGAATTTAGACATCTTTAAAAATTTTGTAAGCGTTTCATACCAGGCTCTCGGAGCTTGTTTGAGGCCATACACCGCTTTATCCAGAATATAGCAATGATTTGGATACTTTTCGTTCACGAACCCACGAGGTTGCTCCACATACACAGTTTCTTCGAGTTCTCCGTTGAGAAATGCACACTTGACGTCCATTTGCAAAACTTCAAAGTTTTTGTGAGCAGCATAAGCCAGAAATATTCTAACAGGTTCTAGCCTAGCTACTGGAGCGAAAGTCTCTTCATAGTCTATCCCTTCCTCCTGACAGTATCCCTTTACAACCAGACGAGCCTTGTTCCTTATTACATTACCTTCCTTGTCCATTTTGTTCCTGAAGACCCACTTGATACCAACAACCGAAGCATCTGGTGGAGTTGGAATGAGGCGCCAGACTTTGTTCCTTTCAAATTCGTTCAGTTCGTCTTGCATTGCTTGAACCCAATCAGAGTGATCGAGGGCAGTGCTAACTGTCTTCGGTTCAACTTTTGATACGAATGAGTTAAACATACAAAACTCAACCTTTGAAAATAAGGATGTCTGTTTTGCCTTCAGTTGTGATCGGGTCAATACCTTTTCAGATACATCACCAACTATTTGAGAGATAGGATGATCTCTGGTCCATTTGGTAAGAGGAGGGTAATTCGGATCAAAGGTTGGGTCTAGTTCAGCATTGATCATTTCTTCTGGCTCAGATTGGCTATCGTAACCAAGCGTCATATCATCATGCTCCCCCTCAATTGATGAGCTTTGAGAAACATGAGGTTCAGGGGTTTCTTGTGGAGCTGAGCATCCAGGCGTTGAAGCACCTTCGGTTGGAGGGGTATCTTCGGTTGGAGAAGCACCTTCGGTTGGTGAAGGACCTTTGGTTGAAGTTGTAAAACTAGGCCCCCCCTGGACTTGTGAGCTTTGCTCCCCCTCGACTGAAGCATTGTTGGATGGAGAGTCATCAGTGGGCGATTCTCCTTCATGCATTCTTCTTGCAGCATCTTCGACAATCCTCTTCATATGCTCAACTTTGTTGTCAGTTGCACCTGCTTCAGAGTGAGAAGCTTTTTCTGGTTCGTCAAAGAGTTCCAGAAATTTCTCGTAAAAATTGGCGATCGAGACAGTGACTTGGCCAGTTTGAGTAAAGATTTCCCCAGCAGTGTCTTCTTTGGCCTGTAGCTTCTTGACATAGCTATCGTCAAAGGTCACGTAGTATGTCTCTTCAATCCTTCTTGAACGCTTGTTTAGGACCCTGTACGCCTTGGATGTGAGCGAGTAGCCCAGAAAAATTCCCTCGTCGGCTTTGACATCAAACTTGTTGCGGTGTTCTTTAGAGTTAAAGATGAAACACCTTGAGCCGAACACATGGAAAAATTTCACATTGGGCTTTCTGTTGTTTAGTATCTCATATGGAGTGAGCGTGAATTGCTTGTTGAGATAGGACCTGTTCTGTGTAAAACAACCAGCAGAAATAGCGTCAGCCCAAAAATAAAGAGGTAAGGAAGCGAAACTTAGCATAGTTCGGGCAGCTTCACACAAAGATCGGTTTCGTCTTTCGACTATTCCGTTCTGTTGTGGTGTGTAGGGAGCTGAGAAATTGTGACTAATTCCCTTTTCTGCAAGAAACTCTTCAAACTCCCTGTTCTTGAATTCAAGACCATTGTCGCTCCTGATGTTGCGAACAACCTTCTTGAGCTGTACTTCAATTTGTTGGATAAACACTTTCAGCTTTTGTGCAGCTTCAGATTTGAGCTTTAGAAAGAACACCCATGTAAATCGTGAAAAGTCATCAACAATAACAAGAATATACTTGCTACCACCGATGCTTTCGATAGATGAAGGACCACACAAATCGATATGAAGTAATTCGAGTGGTTCAACAACTTTTGTGTTGATTACAGATGGGTGACTTTGACGACTCTGCTTTCCCATTTCACATGCAGCACATAGATGCTCTCTGTCGAACTTGAGCAATGGAAGACCCCTAACATGACCTCCAGTGACAAGTCGGTTGATATCTTTAAAGTTGAGATGAGAGAGTCTTCGGTGCCACAACCAGCTTTCGTCGGATTGAGCTTTTGATAACAGGCATATGGCTGGGTTTCCTTTGATAGGTTTCATGTTTAGAGGAAACATTTCACCTTTTCGCTCTGACTTGAGGATCACTTTCTTTGTCTTTTTCTCTATGATTTCAGAACCTTCATCATCGAATGAGACTTTGAGACCTGTACCTCCAACAAGCTGAGATACACTGATGAGGTTGTGTTGGAGTCCTTCCACATAAGCCACCTTCCTTATAGTAAAGTCCCCATTTGTTATCATTCTGTATCCCTTTATGGTGCCGAAAGAGTTATTTCCAAACTTGATGTTGCCACCATTTGCAAGAGATCTGTATTCCCTAAGCTCCTCTTTCCTCCCTGTCATGTGACGTGAGCAGCCACTATCGATGTACCATTCTTCATCGAACTGCTCGTCACTTAAAACCTGCAAAACTTAAGCAGATTTAGGAACCCAAAGTTTCTTGGGTCCTCGTGAGCTTTTCATGGGAACAGGAACAGTAATAGAGATATCAACTAGATATGTTCGTTTTATAAGAGTTGTTTCATCTTTCTTTTTAATGGTAAAGACTTTTATTTTGTTAGGATTGGATGTGTTTGGTTTGGATTCTGATTTGGATTCATTGACCTTCTGCTTTCCTTTTTGTTCAGCGGATGGATGAGATTTTTGAGAACGAACAGAATTAGCTTTAGAGCTAGATGGAGAGGAATTGGTAGAGGTAGAAGATCTAGAAGAAGTAGAAGAAGTTAATTCAGTAGAAGAATTGGAAGAACGAGGAGAATTAGAATGAGAGGGTTTGGATGGAGAAGACTTCCTGGCTGGAGACTCTAGGTGACCCTTTTTCTTTTGACCGTTGGAGGGACTGACCTTGGAGTCTTGTTCTCTTTTGACTTCAGAACCGAACCTTTGCGTTCGGTTGGAGTTGTTCTTGGAACCGAACCTTTGGTTTCGGTTGAGGTCATTTTCAGAACCGAACCTTTGCCTTCGGTTGGTATTTTTTTTTGAACCGAACCTTGGCTTTCGGTTGTTGTGACTTTCAGGTTTTCCTACAGGATTGTTTTCATACTTCAAATTCTTGTCTTGATGTGAGAAGTATGCATTCTGGGATTGCCAGAATTGTTTCCTTTCAGAAAGGTTCTTCCTGTATCTTAGGTTCGTTTTTCTCTTCCTATTCCTCATCTACTTAGGTTGATGATGAACGTTAGCTTTCGTTTTCGGTTTCTCCTTAGCTGGTTCCTTTTGAACTGAAGGAATTTTACTTTGAGCCGAGGGAGTAGAGGGAGGGTCTGAAGGAGTTTCACTTTGAGATGAGGGAGTAGATGGAGCGTCTTCTTTTGTTGAATTTTCATCCTCCCGAGGAATGTCTTTCGTGTCACTGGTGCTAGGCTCATTGAAGTTATCTAGCTTATTCAAGGGTTCAGGTATGTATCTTCCTTTACTCATCCAGGAGGTTCTTTCAGATAAGCCAATAGTTTCGTTTGCATTATCTATTGGAGCTTCCCAGAAGTACTCATCACAGCCATCAGCATTGTCTTCGTTTACAATAGCTATGAGTTCAGCTGTTTGATGTTCGGTTACTCCAGTCACCTTGTATACTTGATTCGGAGTGGTCCTGACCTTTTGATACACAACTGCTTTCTCTACTAGTTTCGGGGACTTTTGTTGGGACAATCGAGCGAACTCCACATAATTTTCAGAAATTAGATTTTTGTGGTTTTCAGGTTCGCTTTTAACAAATTCTGAGCAGTCAACCGTGTCCTCTACAGAAATTTCACTCATGTTGTCGTCCTCATTAAGCTCAGATGCATTTTCAACATCAATTTTGTTTTCTGAGCTTACGTTGGCGTTTAAAGAGTCAAATTTTTGTATAGTTTCGGTTCTCAGTTTAAGTTTATCATTTTCATCCAAAAGATTTTTAAGCATGTCCTTGTGGTCCTTGGATTTAATGAAGGACTCAATTTTGTCCAGTCCATACATGTAGGTCGGATTGATATCATCAGACGATATCACACTCTCACAATTGTAGGCTTCGGCATCGATTTCATCCTCCTTAAACTCTAGGAAGGGCAAAATCATGCGATGGATCTTTTGGCCTATTTCACAGTCTAGGTGAAGCTGAGTAATATTAGAATATCAACGTTTAGCAATTAAACAAAAAACATTCCGCTGTTTTAACAATTTTAAATTGTCTCTTTGCAAATAAATGTTTTCGTCTTTAACTTTAACTAATTCCAACTCCTTTAACTCGATCCACATTCTCCGCTCCTCACTCTTCGACGCCACCCTGCTTAATTGATCAGTTAGGTTAGAATTGGTGACTCGAGTTTGAGTTAAGCTACTATCTAGATGAGAAATTCTTGTATTAACGTTTTTTAGTTCTTTCTCATATGAGGATTGTGGTACTTTAGATGAAATAAAAACCGATTGTACCTTCTTTATCAGTTCGTCGAGCTCATTGAACTGCTGACTGAGGGGTTTGGCCGTAAAGCACATGTCTTCCTGCACCTTCAGTCCATCGCTTCCACCATCGGTGTTGTATCCCCTCATTTGAGATACGTCAGTCACCATGAAGCATTTTCCTCCACTGCTTTCCTCCTTAGCCACATAAGCCTTTCCATGGGTAGGCTTCCTCACTTCATCGTCTTCTGAGTCAGTAGACCAAACTTCAGTGCTACCGAACTCGTCATCATTAACCGAACCCTGCACAATAAGAGCATTAACAGAAGGGTTAGCGGTAGACTTCTTCTTTCTCAACTCATCCAGTCTCTTCTGCAACACAGCTTCCTCATTATTTCCGTCATCCTTTTCAGCCATCTTCTTAAGAACACAGTCCTTAGCATAGTAGTTTTTCCCACCACAATAGAAACAGCTTACTCCGGAATCGCCATCCACTTTCGGTTCCTTCTTGGGCTCCTCAGCCTTCGGTTCATTGTTCACCTTTTCAGAGCTGTAACTCCCCTGCCAGTTTCGGTTTTTGTTGCTGGGGAATCTCTTCTTTATGAACCTCTTAGGATTGGACACCATCATGGCATAATCCTCAGACGTGAGGTCATATTCCTCCAAGTTGAGGTCTTCATCCTCCATCACAGCTTTACTTTTAGATAGGAGGGCCAACGAACCAAGACTCGAAACGACGTTCTTCTGTTGCACCACAATCTTCTCTTGGGACTTTAGAATACCCACCAGTTTCGCCAAGGAGTATGATTTAAACTACTCATGGGCTTTGACTGTAGAAACCACCGCTCTCCATTCAGATCTCAGTCCATTCAAGAAAGTAACCTTCTGCTCGATAAGCTTCCTTTCAATATCGTGTTTGATCATCTTGCTGAGAAGATGATTGAAGCGATCAAACGTCTGGGTCACCGTTTCTTCGTCCCCTTGCTTGAATTCTCCAAACTCAGATAGAAGCAAGGTTTGGATAGAATGTTCAAGATCCTCGTCTGTAGAATACAGTTCACGAAGTCTATCCCAAACTTCCTTTGCCGTCGTGCATGAGCTGACCAATCTGAATGTGTCGGACTGAAGGGCGAATCTGATCAACCTTAACGCCTTTATATTGCACTGGAATTTTTCCTTTTCATCTTGTGCAATATCCTTCACGTCCTTTAGCAGATCATTGTACTCCTTTTGACTCTTAACGATTCTGGATGTTGCAGAATGAGAAAACGCTCTGTTGATGATGGCTTCCCATATGAGGTACCCATTATCCTCCGATCCAATCACGTAGTCTTCAAAGTGATGCGCCCATACTTCATAGTCATGGGTGTATAAGATTGGAATCTTTGTCGTCGAACCGATGCTGTTGGAAATATTAATAGGGTTTGATTGCGTCGCGTCCATTATGATCATAAAAACCTGTTCAAAGATCAGACTTGTAATACAGCAGATTAGGGCAAAACAATAAATATCAAGATACATCAATAATGAGATGACGGCTCAATAAATATCGATAGTTGCGGAAAAACCCTAATGGAAATCTTTTTCACAGAAAAGATGTGTATCGATTACACAGCCTCTTGCTCTGATACCAATTGATGAGATTAATAAACCTTTAATCTACTAAGATCGATTAGATCTTGAACAAGTACGTAAATATAAAACAGTAAGAACGCAATAATAAGAACAAGACAAGATAGAATCAAACGAGTCGAATGATTAAAACAAAATCCTCAGAAGAGCTCGATTAAGAACATCAACTGTAGAGGATTGGTAGGTTACAAGAACGATTAAAGAAACCTGCTAAACTCTAGATAAATCGCTATCTATCCTTGAATCGTTAACCTAATATGCATGCAAGCATTAACTTATATACAAAACATAAAAGGCTCTCGGTTGGACAGGCCCAAACCGGAGTGTAAACAAAACATCTAAACTATTGAGCCCAAAAGACGCAACATCAAAATGAACTTCAGCCCAACAGTGATCCTTCTCTGAAACTAGTTGCGACTAGTTATCATGCCACCATGGCTCTAACAACCTCCTGATCTGACCGATTGGGTCCATGCGTCGCATCCTGTCATCATCCAATCTAAGACTAAAAGTGATTGCTACCTAACCAATGATAGCCTTACATCACAAACGCCCTTAAGCAGTCCATTACTTCCCTGATCTCATAACTGTAGTGGCGTTCCTACAGTCTTATCACTGGTTCAACCAGATCTAATCCATCTGGGTAATACCGAAATCCAATATGGGGATTTCCATATCCTCACTGCCGCACCCGAACTGGTGGGTACTACTGTTCCTTTCGCGTTCTAACAACACGCTCATGCCATCTACCAACCTAGTGAATGCCACGGCTACACCCGCAGACTTACAACACTCTAGTACTATTTGTCAACCTGGTGAATGCTACGGCTACACTCGCAGACTTACAACACCCCCACGATAACTGACTGCTAGTGAATGCTACGGCTACCCCCCGTAGTCTTACAACACTTCCCAAACTATGTGACTGCTAGTGAATGCTACGGCTACCCCCGTAGTCTTATAACACTTTCCAACTATCTGACTGCTAGTGAATGCTACGGCTACCCCCGTAGTCGTACAACACTTCCCAAACTATTTGACTGCTAGTGAATGCTACGGCTACCCCCGTAGTCTTATAACACTTTCCAACTGGGTCGAACACGCACTCGACCTAACACACAACTGAACTTGAGTCCTAACCGGAACTCAAATCTGCTTCCCGAAACCTACTATCATGTGAGCCCACTGTATCAGTACCGTACCCATGCCCGTGATCAAAGCGTCACAGTAAACCATGAACTCATCTACACCCTCTTGCAGGGTGAGAATCAGTGCCTCGCACAACTGTTGTCTGAGAGTATTGAAGGCTGCCTGCTATTCAGGCCCTCAACGAAAGGCCACCGACTTCTTGGTCAGTCGGGTCAAAGGAACCGAAATCTTGGAGAAGTCCCATATAAATTTCCGGTAGTAACCTGCTAGACCCAGGGAATTCCGAATCTCAGATGGAGACCTCGGAATCTCCCACTGCATCACGGCCTCTATCTTGGCCGGATCAACTAGAATACCCTTCTGGTTGACAAGGTGGCCAAGAGATTGCATCCCGCGCAACCAGAACTCACATTTGGAGAATCTTATAGAATGTCTCTTTCCCACTTAGATTCGACTAAGTCTTCACGGCATGCGAGAATTGAAGGATTCCCAATCCGTCTCGCTTTCTAATATCCCACCGATGACAAAGTGTGCTTACCAATGCTAGCGTTTAATCACCGATTAAACCTTAAGATCGCCCATCCTCTGAAATCTTGAAGAGTACTCTTGATATCTGTTCCATTCTGACACCCCAATTCATCTCCCAGGATGACCATTGAAGACCTTAATCTTCACTCTGGCTGATGAATCCTCGTTCTCATTTCCAATCTTGCAGTACCACTGAACTCTGACCGAGCACAGCCCATGCGGAAATACAATTCTCTTAAACATGCTATGACCAACCACTTTTGCATCTAACACCCGCGACTAACGTTATCCTTTTCATGTCACCGACTCTGTCCTAGCAACGGTAGTGCCTTGAACTCCAAAGTTCATCCATAGACAATTGCCGACCATACCTGAACAAGGATAGAACCTCTGAACGTTGACTTCATTGGAGAACAATCACTCCAACCCTGATCGAGTATCCTTAAAATAATACTCCTGCATAGATCTTGACAAAGACCCGAAATGATAACGGTACGCGTGGAACCCACTCCGCAAGATACGTCCCTCTGTAGGTTCATCAAGGACCTTCCGGCATGCAAGATGGCATATACGGTCCTTGATAACCAAACACGCAGAAAACTGACTCGAGATCCGACTTATCCAAAGTCACTCGCAATCCCAAAGCGATACGTATTCCCAATATCCATCTAATAAGATGACATACCCGCAACATCTGGAGGAATACTAATCACCTTCTGTTGACATGATCACCCCTGCTACCCTGAAGTAGCCTAAACCCTTGGAGCGACAAAATCCCTTGTGTACATTATCATACGCTCTGCTCTGACTCAGGCACTGCTAGCCTTTCACCCGATGATCAGAAGTCATGGGTCTCTTCCCAAGACCTTCTACTATACCCGCCTAGCACAACCCTCTCTTTCGAGGGTGCTCCAATTCGATCTCGCATCTACAACCTCTTGGAAATCATATCCTTCAGGGTCTGACACCCTGTCACGCTCACTATCTCGCTTGCCAATGGCTAAGCTTCAACAACTGGAACATCCTCTGTTCCCAAACTGGGTCACAAACTCTTCACTGAAGCTTCTTAGATTCTCCAAGTCTCTTACTGATTCGAGTATGGATCCTGTGCTTTCAGTAGTACGAGCCCAATACTACCTTCCACACCTATCCATACTTTCCTCACCAATCCTCCCGGATCCTCCAAGTCACTTCCTCAACTGGTACACCCAAGTGTAACTGAGCCTCACTACTAACTCACTGAACTATATCCTAGGTTTCCCTAGGTTCCCGAACCCACCCAGTCCTCAGCTGCTGAAAGATTCCCAGTAATGTCAACTAGCTACCTCATGAATATAGCCACATGCAACAGAGATCAGATAATCCTTCGAGTAATTGACCCATCCCTAGAACGGATGGACTCAAACAAGAGCTGCGCAATAGGGTCAAATCTATCACTCTGAGATTATCCAGCCTGTGCCACATGTGACTTAGCATATTCACTTAATAGTTAGCTCACATTACTAAAAGTCCCAAAAAGCACAAAGCAAGGAGCATTCAGACAAGGGAAAATCTAATCATCATATTCCAATCAGATCGTTCTATCCTCTAATCAGGAATCTGTACATGCAGTTCAAAGGCTCAAAAAATCAGGCATAACCTAAACAGGCTATCATATCACTGACTGATTAGTACTAGCATGCAAGTCTACAAGCACAAATAATAGGCATATAAGGCATCCTCCTAGATCCTTAGCCCTAATCTAGCTTGCAGTTCTCATAAGCATATCATATCATAACATCTCATAACATGTATGGATATCTTGGGGAAGACTTACTTGAGCTCGGCTGATTGCACGCATCACACACTTTGTTCTTCTCAAAGTTCTTTTCTCTTTTCAGATTCTTTTCAAACTCCTTTTTATAAAATTGTTTTAATTTTGAAATTTTTCATACCAAGCCCTTAGTTTGAGCTCAGACACACCCGATAGTATGTCTGAAACCCTCAAACCAAGGCTCTGATACCAACTTGTAACATCCCAAAAATACAGGCCAAAAATTTCATTTTTATTTATGTTATTACATAAAACCATCAGTATAAAAACATTCATAATAAAGTCTCATGTCAAGACCCAAGTGACAGTAATCAAAAACATAGTATCGTAAAACCATATCAGAGCGTAATCCCCAAGGATCTCATGTGCGGAAAACATAGTGTGATGCGTTGCGATCGAGCCGACTCCTTTCCTTTGAAAACAAAGTACCTGAAACCAAAACTGAAAACCGTAAGCACAAAGCTTAGTGAGTTCCACCATCATACCACATACCATACAATCACATAGCATACATACTGCCGGGCAATTCTAGGGTGCCCGACCTACCCGATACGGCCATTCTGGGGTGCCGACCTACCCGGTACGGCCATTCTGGGGTGCCGACCTACCCGTGTCAAGCCATTTTGGGGTGCTGACCTACCCATGTCAAGCCATTCTGGGGTGCTGACCTACCCGTCGGTCCTAAGACCCGACCCTCGAGGACTATTCCACCCCTACTGCTACTATCACATATATCATAACATAAACATACTATCAGACATATCTGGGGTGTTGGAACTACCCATCGGTCCTAACAACCGAACTTGGGGACTATTCCCCTCCTACTACCACTATCACATATAACATATCATGCCAGCATATAAACATATCATCACATACTGTCAGACATATCTGGGGTGCCTGACCTACCCTTCGGTCCTAACAACCGAACTCTACTACTATCACATATATATAGGGCTGCAAACGAGCTGAGCCGAGCTCGAGCCTGACCAGGCTCAGGCTCGGCTCGTTTAACTATTTATAGGCTCGAGCTCGAGCTCCGCTCGTTCGAGCCTTATGGTACAAAGCTCGAGATCGGCTCGTTAAGAATTATATGGGCTCGGGCTCGGTTTGGGCTCGGCTCGTATACGGTATACTCTAATTTCCTAAAATAGTATTTATTAAATTATTATTTATTTTAATATATAAAAATAAACATAATTTTGTTATTATATATATGTAGGCACGTTTAGGCTCGCGAGCCTAATCGAGCCAAGTAATAGAGGCTCGAGCTCGAGCTCGTTTAATAAACAAACCTAATATTAAGCTCGAGCTCGGCTCGGGCTCGTTTAAAATCGATCTCGAGTCGAGCTTTTAACGATTCGATCTCGAGTAGCTCACTAGTAGCTTGACTCGTTTGCACCCCTACATATACATATCATGCCAGCATATAACATATCAGGTAGTAGCAAACCTAGATGATATCACACAGACAATCATCTAACATACAACTCCTACTGGTGGGGCGGCATTGTGGCCGTAGACCCACCGCTACTGGAAGGTAACTCACCTCACACTGCTGAAGTCCCGAAGACACAATCCTACACTTGCTGAAGTCCCGCAGACTCGACCCCAGCTGCTGGCTGACAGATTCCCGAACTGTCAACACCAAAATAACACCCAATTAATAATTGGGTCCCAATACATAACCATAAGTATATTATTTGGGTAATTACTACATTACCCCTAACTTGGCTTATTCAAGCCCAAGGCCCAATCCATAGGCCCAAAGTCATTTAGAAATCAAAGCCCAACATATGGCCCAATTTTCTAAATTGGGCCCAAACCCTTACAAGGTCTTACTATAAGGCCCAACCATTTAGTCTAGTCCACCATTCAATATTCTAATGGCCCAATATCAAATAATCATAAAGGCCCAAACTATGGCCCAATTTTCCAAATTAGGCCCAACTCCTCATATGGGCCTTACCACCAAGCCCAGTAATTATTCTAGTTCGTTTCATCTTGGATGGCCCATTTATAATCCAATCATCAAGGCTCAAAAGAAAGGCCCAAAAATAAACCCTAGTGAAATTAGGGTTTCACATAAAATGATGATTGGGGTTAAGTTTCCTACTTAACCCATTAAGGACTTAATCCATTAAGTCCAATATTGCTTAGATTAATTTCCACCATTGAATCTTATTTAATATTCCAAATTATTAAATAATTCCCGTGTGTCCCGATTAATTCCCCAAATTAGGGTTTATTGGCATTATGGTTTTCCAATTCAAATATTAGCAAATTTATCAATTTGTTGGCCTTTTATGTCAATTAGGGCTTTATTGGGCCTATTAATGAGACATCCCCAAAATCTCGGCCAGAAAAGACCGTTTTTCATTTATGCTTTAAAAATATTTTCAGAGTAAATCCTTTTGATTTGAAAGAGTTGCAGAATTTGTTCCCAAAAACAAAACATGATAAAACAATGTTTACCAAAGCATTTCATAAAAGAAATGTATTTTTCATTATATAATCAAAACTCGGGGTGTCATGTTCCGATACAAACCAATAAGCATAAACGATAACATTACAAGTCATTCAACAAATATATACATATACAGACTTGTAAACAAAACAACTGATGGTTCATCCATCTCATGCCCTTGCGCCACTTCCTGTAATACAAATAAAACTGAGTGGGTCAGGCTTGGGAGCCTGGTGAGCATATAGGGTTTTCAACCCACAATAAATAATCATATTTAATTTTCACCAACCAACAATAACCCAATTACCCATTCCTGTTGTTCTCACTTTATGTCCCTAAAACAACTAACACAAGGGACCTAGTCTAAGAATATTTCATCGGGGCGACAACGCATGCTTCGGGGGTACCTCAGCAATATAAGTCAAATAAGGCAACCATGAGGGGGATGGAGTACAGCGAATGAACACCCAAGTTCATTAACACCTACAGGTGGCGAACCTGCTAATGTTTCCACATGACTGTCTAGAATAGCCAGTGGTCGTCATCTAAACTCCGCTAGATGACTAAATCAAACAACAACAAGGCCTCTCATCTGTTTATTACGCACCGACTATCTACCCATGTTCTACCCAACATATTAGTAGATAAAATATACATTTTTATACATAGTTTTGAAAACCTATATAGCATGCTTTAAATCAACACATAATCCACATAACAGATGAGGCACACACACACATAACACATATCTCATAGAGAATAAATCATATCTATGAGATAGAAGAGAGTGAATACACATTCACACATATAAACAACAATATACTATACACATAGCACATATTTTATAGAAAATACTTAATATTTATGCGTTAGAAGAAGATACCTACACACTCACACTTATAAACAACAATATACTTAATACACTCGAACCAAACTTGTATTATTATCGTGTTTATGAAAGGTAGTATACACTCACTTGATCAGAAGATGATCGGACAGCACTACGACTTGCAGAAGTAGCAATCCTCAACAGATCTGAAAGATCTTCACAAAAATCGAACTTCTCGCGGGCAGAGCTTTGGCTCGGGAACCGCACTTCTCGGGATCTTCGGAATCTCGGGACTTGCCTCGGGGCTCGAGAATAATACCGGGGCGTCAGGATATTTCTGGCACGTAAAACGATGCAAAACGGGAGAGAGAAGAGAAGAAATTGGCATAAGACTCGGCTGCCTTCGGATCCTATTTATAGGAGGCTGGAGCCTCGGAGTACGCGGGGCGTACTGCAGTACGCAGCGCGTACTGCTTCCGAAATCGTCACTGCATGCGTCATCCAAAATGTCGACACTATTAGGAGTACGCGGGGCGTACTCGCGTACGCGGGGCGTACGTCGGATCGGACCAGTGACTCGTCTTCGGATAATGCCGGATTAAAAGATTAATTTTAATTACAAAATATTTAATAAACTTCGGAAATTCATAACATTCGCATATGAACTCCGATTTCGACGTTCTTTATATCCACGCGAAGCTGAAACTACGCTCTACAACTTTCGTTTAGACTCCGTCGGCTAATTTCGAATTTATTTTTATTATTTATTTTTAATAGGCCGCGATAGAAAAACTTCGTTATAAATTCATAACTCCTTCGTTTGACGTCTGTTCTCGCCTAACTTTTTATCGCTTCGTTACCAACAATGAGATCTTCGATTCTCATTTAGATTGCTTCGGCTAAATACCGCTCGATCTCAAATCGAGTATTTCGGGCTACACACCGCTAAGCCGAAACTTCGATAAATCATAACTTCCTCATACGAAGTCAGATTTGGGCGTTCTATATATATTCGGAAACCTCGTTTCAACTACTACAAGATTATTCAAAGATATTAAATTTATTTTATACTTAAATTTTGACGCTTATTTTTATTCTTAATTAATCAAACCACATAATTAAGCAATTAAGCACAAAACCCATAATACTCAAATAACATAATCTTATTATTTCAAAACGGGTTACAAAGGTTAACCTAGACTATTACATTGCTAAAAATGGCAAGCCCGGAAACACAGGCGTTACAATTCTCTCCACCTTAGAATATTTTCGTCCCCGGAATCACACATCAACAAAGAAATGCGGATAGCGACTCAACATGTCACTCTCCGTCTCCCAGGTGAGACTCAGCCCATTCGTGTGTTTCCATCGGACAAGCACTAACCCAATCATTTTGCGTCGCAACTTCTTAGTCTTTCGGTCAACAATTGCCTCTGGTTCTTCAATCAACCTTTTGTTCTCATCAATTCTCAATTCAGAAATTGGAATTATATCGGGAACTTCTCCCGTGAACTTCCTCAAATAACACACATGAAAAGTGTTGTGAATTCCATTCAGTTCCTCGGGTAATTCGAGCTTGTAAGCTTGGTTCCCAATCCTCTGAAGAACTTTAAACGGTCCAATAAACCTTGGTCTCAACTTTCCCCTTTTACCAAATCTTATAAGTCCCTTCCATGGCGAGACTTTAAGCAAAACCGAATCTCCAATTTCAAAAGTCATCGGTCTTCGCTTCTTGTCAGCATAGCTCTTTTGACGATCTTGAGCTGCTAACATTCTTTCCCTAATTATTTTCAACTTTTCAGCAGTTTGATGAACTATCTCCGGTCCCATAAACTGCTTTTCCCCAGCCTCAAGCCAGCAAGACGGTGTACGACACTTCTGTCCATACAAAGCTTGATAAGGTGCCATCTTAATGCTCGAGTGAAAACTATTATTGTAGGAAAATTCTACCAAAGGTAAATGTTCATCCCAATTACCTAGGAATTCCAAGGTACATGCTCTCAGCATATCTTCAAGTGTTTGTATTGTTCTTTCGCTCTGACCATCAGTCTGCGGATGGTAAGCTTTGCTTAAACACAACTTGGTACCCATTTCCTCTTGTAGACTTTTCCAAAACCTTGAGGTGAAACGGCTATCACGATCCGATACAATCGTTAACGGAACACCGTGAAGCCTCACAATTTCCTTCACGTAAGAATTTGCGAGCTTTTCCATAGACCATTTCTCCTTGGCTGCTATGAAATGTGCACTCTTAGTGAATCGATCAACGACCACCCAAATCATGTCGTGACCATTCTTTGTTCTGGGCAGTTTAGTGAAAATTCCATAGCAATGTCTTCCCACTTACCCATAGGCACAGGCAATGGTTCTAAACTCCCGTAAGGTTTCTGATGTTGTGTCTTGACTCTCGCACAAGTCACACACTCAGCCACATACTTTGCAACATCAAGCTTCATCGTTGGCCACCAGTAGTAGGGTTTCAGGTCTCTATATATTTTAGTGCTACCAGGATGAATTGAGTACATGGTTTTGTGAGCTTCTTCCATCAGAAGATCCCTAATTCCTCCTGACTTAGGTACCCAAATACGATCTTGGAATACCTTCAGTCCGTGACCGTTAGTACCAAACACCAACGTTTTACCCAAACGTTCCTCCTTTCGGTCATTTTTCTCAGAAGCTTCGCTTTGAGCTTTCTTTATACTCTCCACAATTGTCGAGACAACTTCAATTCTCAACGCTCTTTGCCTTTTCATCCCAATTACCTAGGAATTCCAAGGTACATGCTCTCAGCATATCTTTAAGTGTTTGTATTGTTCTTTCGCTCTGACCATCAGTCTGCGGATGGTAAGCTTTGCTTAAACACAACTTGGTACCCATTTCCTCTTGTAGACTTTTCCAAAACCTTGAGGTGAAACGGCTATCACGATCCGATACAATCGTTAACGGAACACCGTGAAGCCTCACAATTTCCTTCACGTAAGAATTTGCGAGCTTTTCCATAGACCATTTCTCCTTGGCTGCTATGAAATGTGCACTCTTAGTGAATCGATCAACAACCACCCAAATCATGTCGTGACCATTCTTTGTTCTGGGCAGTTTAGTGAAAATTCCATAGCAATGTCTTCCCACTTACCCATAGGCACATGCAATGGTTCTAAACTCCCGTAAGGTTTCTGATGTTGTGTCTTGACTCTCGCACAAGTCACACACTCAGCCACATACTTTGCAACATCAAGCTTCATCGTTGGCCACCAGTAGTAGGGTTTCAGGTCTCTATATATTTTAGTGCTACCAGGATGAATTGAGTACATGGTTTTGTGAGCTTCTTCCATCAGAAGATCCCTAATTCCTCCTGACTTAGGTACCCAAATACGATCTTGGAATACCTTCAGTCCGTGACCGTTAGTACCAAACACCAACGTTTTACCCAAACATTCCTCCTTTCGGTCATTTTTCTCAGAAGCTTCGCTTTGAGCTTTCTTTATACTCTCCACAATTGTCGAGACAACTTCAATTCTCAACGCTCTTGGCCTTTTCCTATCAAGATTGACCTTCCGACTAAGAGCATCAGCAACAACATTAGCTTTACCGGGGTGGTAAAGTATCTCACAGTCATAGTCTTTAAGTAATTCTAGCCAGTGTCGTTGCCTCATATTCAATTCCTTCTGATTAAAGAGATATTGGAGACTCTTATGATCAGTAAATAGTTTGCACTTCGTGCCATAGAGGTAATGCCTCCATATTTTCAGAGCGAAAACTACCGCTGCCAACTCCAAATCATGAGTCAGGTAGTTCTTTTCATGCTCTTTCAGCTGTCGAGACGCATATGGTATCACCTTTTCTCTTTGGGTCAAAACACAACCCAATCCAACCCCTGACGCCTCGCATAGCTTCTTCTTTAGCTTCTCGAATGCTTCTTTATGCTTATCACTCCAAGCATAAGTAGCTCCTTTGTGGGTCAAAGCTGTCAATGGAGTAGCAATCGAAGAAAAGCCTTGGATAAACCTGCGGTAATATTCGACTAATCCTAAAAAGCTTCGAATCTCCGTGGGACTTTTCGGTTGTTCCCACTTCATCACAGCTTCGATCTTCACTGGATCAACCATTATCCCTTCTTGGTTGACCACGTGACCCAAGAATTGGACTTCACGAATCCAAAAATCACATTTGGAGAACTTCGCATACAGCTTCTCCTGCTTTAAAACTTCTAACACTTCTCGCAAGTGTCTGCCATGCTCCTCCTGGCTTTTCGAGTAAATCATAATGTCGTCTATGAACACTATCACGAATTTATCAAGGAACGGATTACAAAACGTATTCATAAAATCCATGAGCGCTGCCGGAGCATTGGTTAGTCCAAACGACATAACCAAGAACTCGTAGTGTCCATATCTAGTTCTGAATGCAGTCTTCACGATATCTTGCTCTCTTACTTTTAGCTGATGATATCCTGACCTTAGATCGATCTTCGAGAAATAGCTTGAACCTTGCAATTGATCAAATAGGTAATCAATCCTCGGCAACGGATATCTATTCTTTATTGTTGCCTTGTTCAGCTCTCTGTAATCGATGCACATTCTCATACTTCCATCTTTCTTCTTTACGAACAACACCGAAGCTCCCCAGGGCGATGAACTAGGTCTAATGAAACCTTTGTCCAATAACTCCTGAAGTTGCATCATTAGCTCGAGAACCGCACTTCTCGGGATCTTCGGGATCTCGGGACTTGCCTCGGGGCTCGAGAATAATACCGGGGCTTCAGGATATTTCTGGCGCGCAAAACGATGCAAAACGGGAGAGAGAAGAGAAGAAATTGGCAAAAGACTCGGCTGCCTTCGGATCCTATTTATAGGAGGCTGGAGCCTCGGAGTACGCGGGGCGTACTGCAGTACGCAGCGCGTACTGCTTCCGAAATCGTCACTGCATGCGTCATCCGAAATGTCGACACTATTCGGAGTAAGCGGGGCGTACGTCGGATCGGACCGGTGACTCGTCTTCGGATAATGCCGGATTAAAAGATTAATTTTAATTACAAAATATTTAATAAACTTCGGAAATTCATAACTTTCGCATACGAACTCCGTTTTTGACGTTCTTTATATCCACACGAAGGTGAAACTACGCTCTATAACTTTCGTTTAGACTCCGTCGGCTAATTTCGACTTTATTTTTATTATTTATTTTTAATGGGCCGCGACAGAAAAACTTCGTTATAAATTCATAACTCCTTCGTTTGACGTCCGTTCTCGCCTAACTTTTTATCGCTTCGATACCAACAATGAGATCTTCGATTCTCATTTAGATTGCTTCGGCTAAATACCACTTGATCTCAAATCGAGTATTTCGGGCTGCACACCGCTAAGCCGAAACTTCGATAAATCATAACTTTCTCATACGAAGTCAGATTTGGGCGTTCTATGTATACTCGGAAACCTCGTTTCAACTACTACAACATTATTCAAAGATATTAAGTTTATTTTACACTTAAATTTTGACGCTTATTTTTATGCTTAATTAATCAAACCACATAATTAAGCAATTAAGCACAAAAGACATAATACTCAAATAACACAATCTTATTATTTCAAAACGGGTTACAAAGGTTAACCTAGACTATTACATTGCTAAAAATGGCAAGCCCGGAAACACAGGCGTTACAATTAAGCCCATAAAAATATTATTAAGCCTATAAAGGTTTTATTGGGTCCATTTGAGCCCATTAAGCTTCATTAGGCCCATTAGGGTTTTAGTCCCTTGTCCAATCATCCAAACGAGTCCAAACACCATCAAAACACACCGCCACCCGACACAGCAGTCGGTGGCGGCAGCCACCACCTCACGGTGGTGGTTTCGAATTTCTTCCCATTAATCAATTTGTAATTTACACTTTACAATGCTGAAAATCAAAATAAACACATAAACTAAACAACATAAGCACACACACACACAGCCACCCTATGGTGGCCGGTGGTGGTAGAAAGTGGCAGCCACCACCTCACGATGGTGGCAATGGGGTCTTTCTTCGGATCTCCGGCAAAGAAAAGCTCCTGCTGCCCTAAACCGTCGCAACACACGCATCTAAACACCATAAAACGCACACAGCCACACCCCACGGTGGCTAGTGGCGATAATGAAGAAATGGCAGCCACCATGGCTGGGGGCCATGGTGGTTCTTCGCAGTTGTCGGCCATCGACCACACCTTATGCACGATGTACGCGACGGCAGGAGAAGCATATACGTCACACCTGTGGCGTACAACGACTCGGCAACAACAGCGGTGCCTACAACCGGCGTTGTCAACGGCAATAGAACTCTTGCCATGGTGATAGCGAACTCGACGAACAGAAGAAGAAGAAGAACACGGTGGCGCATAGACATGACGATCGTTAGCATTCTCGGCTTCACCGGAGGCAGGAACTAAGGAGATGGCATCTCGGTGGTCGTTCCGGTTGCTCACAGCATCACCGACAACGAAACTATGGTGGTGGCGGTCTTTGGCAAGCAGCTGCGGACGAGGGTGGCTCCATCACAGTGGCGGCTAGAAATTGAAGGTGGAGAGATGACGGCTGCAACGTTGTTCTAGGGTTAGGGTTTATATGGCATGGGTTTTATATGGAGGCTGCACACATGAGGGTGACGGGTTCACCCGTTTTTTCACAAACTTCTGGCCATTTTGCCAATATCGGCCCCTTCCCATTAGAGTTTTCCCAATTTAAACCTAAATTTTACCTTTTAGCCCCCAGCTTCTTAAAATCGTTACAATTTAATCATAATAATTACCCTTTGAACCCTCACCATTAAAATCCCTTACAAATTAGGTACAAAATTTACCAAACAGTCCCCTAATGTCTCAATTATAACATATTCAGCCCCTCTGCCTCATTTCTTTTTAAATTAATTCCCGATAATTACTACGGAGCCCCTGTCTTCATAATTATTTATAAATGAGTCCCGAACTCACACTTTTAACCCCTGACTTCTAAAAATGTGCCAATTAACTCCTCGAACCCAACAACCTGCATATATAATTATTTATTGTAGGCTACCATCCGTTCATTAATTTATTTATTTATCTAATAAATAAACAGAGTATTACATCAGAAGAGGGTGTTGTGATGCTACAGGGAGCCATAGGACTCACTAGTCAGAGAGAGGGTGTTATGATGCTATGGCTCCCTGTAGTATTCACTAGTCAGAGAGAGGGTGTTGTGATGCTACGGGGATCCGTAGTACTCACTTGTCAGAGATGGGATGTTGTGATGCTACTGGGAGTCGTAGTACTTGTTGGGTTTTGAGCATTCTAACACTTCCTAAGTGTACATGCAACCCTAAATACCTTGGATCTATGTTTTCTCTATTATACATGCAAATAAGAACTTCCAAGGTATTATCCTAATCTAGCATACAAAACAATGAGTGTAACAAGATAGAATACATACCTCTTGATGTAGAAAGTCTTCATGAAGCTTGAGTGCTTAGTGCCCCAAGTGTGACACCTCAAATGGAATCACAATCATCAAAACACTTAGAATGATTTGAGAGAATTCTACACTCTTCAAAATCGGCTAGCCCTTTCTTCACACACACTAGTGGCCAATTTTTCCTCAATAATAAGATGCTTATATAGTTACACAATTAGGGTAAACTCTTAATTGTCATGGCTTTCCATTTCCTTGGATCCATGGGTACAAATACACCATGGAGCATCCATGGACCATCCTATGGGTTTTAGCCCAACTTGATTATCCATGGAGCATTAGCCCACTATACAAGTATGGATGATTTACACAATCAACCCATATATTTAATTAGTCTTCTTTTGATCACTTAATTAATCCTAGATTAATTCTTGATCAATACTAATTAAATAATCTTATTATTCTTATTATTAATATACTAGAACTTATAATATATTAATAACCATAAGTGTCTTATTTCTCTCATTCAAGTGCATGATGGTATGCAACCCAAATGGACCATGCCGGGTCGGGTCAAGTCTTACCAATTATAGTTATGGACTTAGACATTAATCCAACAGTCTCCCACTTGGATAAGTCTAAAACTATTATTGCGTATGACTTCAGGAACCAACCGGCAATCGTAGCTCTCAAAAGCTTCTGTCGAACTCTGACCTTGTCGATGAACTCTGACCTTTGTCAATGACTTGTCCATTAGATAAGGGATCATACATTCCTCCATTCTAGATATCATATGGACTGAGACATGGATTATAATCATTCTCTCTGTCCATTTGTTGTTTCCCGATTTCCGATTTATGACGACTGACTAATTGAACAAATCAAATCAGTCCTGGCCCGGCCGAGCACTTCCATTTGTCATCATCAAATCATCGAGGGGCCCACAGATATCGCTTTTATCCCGAAGGTAAAAGGAACGGATAAACTTCGACTCATATGGCTTGTTCTACTACTTGTTGAATCATACACAAAGGCACGTTTTATAGCACAGAGTTACCAAATGCGGTTTCGTGCAATCAATGTACTATCAACTCATAGTAACAACTCATATCTCTAGGTTTGAAGAATATAAGATATTATCGTCTCATGATCACTCGTGATAAAATCCATGAAGTGATTCCAATGAGCGCGGGTTGAATCCAATACTCAGAACTTATGAGCACTCGTGATTGTTGTAGCCTTGTCCAACACCTTAGACCTCTACAACCCATCATGACAGTCTTAATTCATATCTACTTCCAAAATATGACCGACTGTGGATGGTTTGAATAACTTAGTCATTCCGGAAGAATAACCTAGTTTATTCGGGAAGTCAAAACATGCAAAGTGAAACACAATAATAATTGAATCTAATATGGTATCAACCCTTTGAACATAAATAAAACACCTTTTATTTATCACCATATGATTACACATTATTCATTGTATACTGTTTCAGCTATCAACTTTATTCTTGAATTTAAAACAATAGTTGTCCCATGCTCCAAGCATGTACACTATGTTTTCTTAAACACTAGTCATGCCACACACCAAGTATGCATACTATGTTTGTCTATGATCTTTACTTTGTGAACTAGATCAATTGAACATAACTTCAATGATTCTCTTTTCACACTCCCAAATCCTTATTGCAAATGCAAGAATTCCAAATTCATGCCATTTACTGAAATCTGTTAGATTCTAAACTTATATGCATTGATCCTCTCGTAATGATTATGCACAAAGTCATAAAGACTTGGCAACAATCATTACAGAGTATTCCAAAGGAGATCAACTCCTTGGAAATATCCTTCTTGCATTAAGTTTCCTTAATCTTACACAGATTGAAAATTCTAACTTTGAAACATTTCCAGATTCCATTTTGACTATCACTTCTGAACAAGAGTTGCCTCCTTACAGATTATGTCAATATGGTCCTTCCAGAATTATCACTATACTTCCAACTGTCCTTGAGCCACCAATCTTTGGTAAACCTTAGATTGTTATCGACAATTGTTTAATCCTTTTAGTCATATCCAGTTCTAAACCTTTTTCCCTTCTTAATGCCCCAGGCATTTGGAAAATTTTAGAATGGATGAATATAGCACATGTAATCGATCCTATATCCGAAGCATATGGGACACGATTCATGATGTCTCACATAAAGACTAAACCAGTCTTCTGCTATAATATTTCCATTTCAATTTGCCAAGTTCTCATAATTCAGATTATGAAAAGGGATGCCGTAATCATAATCGAATTTTAGAACGCAAATAATGGACCCGTATACAGAATTTCCTTATGTTGAGCCATTCCAACATGAAATTCATATATATCCTTGACTAAATGATTAAAACCTCACGATCTAAGCTTATAGATTTGAGATGAAGCATAATTTCCTCTCCCTTAATTATAGCAAAACAACTTTTTCAATTGGGTGGTACCCAATTGAAACTTTTGTTTTCTATAATTAACATTGCTGACTTGCAATACTTATCATAATTATCATGCTCCCACTAACATGATGATTATTAGCATAACACTTATGCTCCCACTAGCTTTGACATGTACTCAGAAATCAGCTGGACAGTCTGAAATTTAGATTCATACACCCTTTCCGTAGATAGCTCACCTGTGTGTCTAAGCAATTTCAAGAACCATGAAAAGGGATACCGTAATCATGGTCTCAATTGCTTAGGCATTTGCCATTTCTCACAAGTCCATGTTAGTGTGCCGGTTAACCACACGCGCTCCACTAACGACTTTTGAAAATGCAAATGACACAATTGATATCTTCGTAAAATCTACTTAGTGAAAGCGTTTCCTCACCATCATTTTCATGAATCGGAGAGAAACCTTATGACACTTAGATTTATATGGTGTATGAGTTCCTACCCATATGAATTTGTCAAACCATAATCACAAGACAAAGATAATGACAAATCCAAAACCATATGGATTGAACTCAATCTTAACTTCTTGCCACCTGGCAGCTCAAGGGCCTGCCATTGCTTCCAAGTTGTTATGCAACAAACTGAGAACTCTAAGAACTCATATGCAAAGCCAACTTTAACTGGAATGGGCACATATATGTCAACACGATAGGTTATAAACCTCAAGTCGTGTGCTAGTGAAGAACTTGAGGTTTTATTCTTGATTATTTCTTGAGACTTTCAAGACCTTTAAGACTCCCACTGTCCTCTTGACATATAAGACTCCCTTGTCAAACATCCAAGAGATAGTGCGGATTCTAATCAAGAAAAACACTTTACCCAATTGGCCTAAGTTGGTCTTTGTTTTATCCAAAACATCACAACTTACCAATTTCAAATGTACAAGAGTAGAAAACTTTTACTCTTACATTTGACAAGTGTTTTAAACCTTCTTTTGAGACATGTCACTCAAGTTACAATCTTGGAGTATGACTCTAAGACTTGTATTGGAACGAAGTATGACTCATCTTCTTGATTTAACCATTTCAACAATTCAAGTTCCTCTTCTTAGTCATAAGAATGCACTAAGATTTCCTTAGAGAACTAATTTTGATATGGTTTCTTAATCATTAAGATGATCACAAAACTGATACTAAAGTACTCTCCCATCTTTTCAGATTTGAGAAACTTTTATCCTTCTGCCTAATTTGATTCTTCTTATTCGCTCTGCCTTACTTTGGAACCTTTTTTCCAATGTCTCAGAGTTACACTTAAGCTTGTAAGTATAATCATATTTACTGAGCTTTAGTAAACTATGACGAATAGTCTTATCAAACTTTTGTGGTGGACTAAATCAGTGAACAAGACTATGTACTCGATCCCTTAGTCCATTACTTGACTCACACATCCATGTGAATAAGTAGTTAATCTTAATTTTTCCAAAACTTGAAAGTTCTCATTCATCATGCTATACAACTTGCATGATTCCAAGTTCCGGTCCACTTGAAACTTGGGTGATGAGAATCTTTCCTTATTTGGTAAATTTAGACATTACCACAAATGAAAGAATCAATTTCATATTTCCACTCTTGCTCTTAATGGAATCATATAAGCAACAATTTTTCCTCAAATGCCATTGTAAGGATATTTTAAAATAAATAAAATAAAAAATTTTCTTTTATTTTAAAACTTTGCGGAAAAACTTATCCTTACAATCCATATGAAAACTTGTTGTTATCTATTCCTTAAGCAATATCTCATAACTCCTAAGAAGTAGCTCAAGAATCCGATCTTCAAACTACGCGATAGAAATCCATCTACGCCATCAGATTCAGCATATTCTTTCTTTAAGTTTCTTCACTTTTCTTTCATTCTTAAAACATCACCATGTGACCCAGTCACATCATGTATCAAGAATCTCAGAATAGAAACTTAACAGAGTTAGATAGTGGACTTTACCTGAAGTAGAGTCAAACTTATTGACTTTAACATCCTTAGGTAAATTTTGGCAGCTTCGCAACCAATGCCCCTTTCTTTGGCAATATAAACATATGGACCCTTTGATAAAGACACACAGGACTATCACAGACTTAGTTTTTCTCTTTACCATTTGGTCAACCGAATTGACTATGGCCGATCCCTTTCCATTGGGAAGAGAATGCTTTACTGGATTTCCTGTGTCACTATTGTCAATGTCCATCAAGTATTAAGGAAGTTGATCTTAACAAATAGATAAGATCATTAAGGGTCTTGTCATAGTCTGTTTCATAGGTGTCCCAAATGAACTCACTATGTGACTTAGAAAGTGATTGAACCACCAACTTTCTCAAGACTTTGACACCCAACTCTCCCGGCTTGTCAATATGTGACTACATCTCCAAGATGTGCTCACACCTAGACCTTGCCTTGCCAATAGGGCTTGAGTGACCTTAAACTTTTCAAGAACTTGTGGGTTAGGGAGAATAATTGGAGGAGGAGAAAGAAGTATGATATCCATGGGACATCATCTTCATTAGGAAACCTTGTTTCAAGAGATTTGGGAAGATCATAAGTGTCTAAACCAGACATCTTTTGGGAGATATTCAAGATAGTTGATCTTAAGTCCTTAATATGACACCCAATATGAAATATTAAGGCTAGGACCCAACAAACTATTTTATAACTTAGAAGAGGTATGCCGTAATCCAAGCTATAAAATATTTGAAGGTAGGTGAATGACGATTCACCAATTTCCACCAAGATAAACGAAATGTATTATTAGGTTTTAATTGGTTTTGAAACTCCTAGATCTTTGAGATTCATTGAACTTTTCAAAGGCATGTTTCAATCTCGAGTGTGCCCTTCAGGTTTTGTGACTGGGATGCCGAGGATCACAAAACAAGGTGTGAAGTAACCATGCAAATCACTTGGTACCCTTAATAAATTACCCCTCAATCGATGTGCCGGTTAACCACACACGCTCCATCGATACTATGATAAATATTAAGTCACCCTTTACCTACCTTGTTAAGTCCAAGTTAGTGTGCCGGTTAACCACACACGCTCCACTAACGACTTAGACAAAGTGTAAAGTGTAATTTCATGGATTAGCACCTTATTCACATTTTTCCTAAGTAACTAAGATTGGGTATTATTAAGAGTTTAGTTACTTAGTATTATCATTAATACTTTTAATGAAGGGAGAATTCTAGTCCTGTCAAACCCGTTCGGCTAACGACCCTCCACCAGTCAAGCAAGCGGTGGGTGAGAGTGGACACCCATTAAGTTGCCATTTTATAGGCAACAACCTTATACCCACCTTATAGACCGGCTTCGTGAATGAGGCGTACTAGCGGTAAGATTGACTTTACTCTTATACATATATATATTATTAACTTATAATATTATAAAGTATAAGGGTTGAATTTTAACTTTTAAAATTCTAAGGGCTAACTTGGAATTAAAGTATTCATTAGAGAAAACTTTACAAATTCCAAAACTTGAGGGCAAGTTTTGAAACTATTCAAAACTAATTAATTCCATAACTTATGTGTTTAAAGTAGTTTTAATCCAAAAACTCTTCAAGTTCCATAACTTGAGGACAAGTTATGGAAGACTTTAAACTAATAAAAGAATTAACTTTTCTTTATTTTATAACTTATGGATTTAATTATGGTTACATATTTTTCTTTAATGAAGTGACTCTTGAACTTCCATAACTTGAGGACAAGTTATGGAGTCATAAAAAAAAATTATTCAATGACACAAGACTCTTCATTTTGTAACCATTGCCAACTTTATGAGTTTTAAGATTCATAAATGTGACTTTTAAGTTACATAAACACATTTTATGAACTTCTTTTAGATTAATTTGGATTAAAACCAACTATCACATAATTTTCATCATTAATCTAAATTCACTCATAAAACAAGATAACAAAAAACTTTTGGTGATCCATAACTTATTCTTAAGTTATGGAATCCTTTAAAACATTAACACCAAATTTTGTAACTCCAAAAAAAAACTTTAAATCAATTTTTTTTAAAACCTTTTCAAATCCATAACTTATGGAGGTTTCAAAAAAAATAAAACTTTTTAGATCAAACTTTTAAAACTAATAAAATAATCATATTATTTTATCTTTTATTAAATTTGACCTAATTCAACTCATAAAGCAAATTATTCAAATTTTACAAATAATTAGTTTTTCACAAGAACAAGTAATTATTTTAAAATTTGACAAACTTCATGTTTTTTTTCTTTTTTTTTTCAACTTTGAAAATAAAATATTTGCATCAATATAACAGAAAACAACCCGTGGCTCTGATACCACTGTTGGGTTTTGAGCATTCTAACACTTCCTAAGTGTACATGCAACCCTAAATACCTTGGATCTATGTTTTCTCTATTATACATGCAAATAAGAACTTCCAAGGTATTATCCTAATCTAGCATACAAAACAATGAATGTAACAAGATAGAATACATACCTCTTGATGTAGAAAGTCTTCATGAAGCTTGAGTGCTTAGTGCCCCAAGTGTGACACCTCAAATGGAATCACAATCATCAAAACACTTAGAATGATTTGAGAGAATTCTACACTCTTCAAAATCGGCTAGCCCTTTCTTCACACACACTAGTGGCCAATTTTTCCTCAATAATAAGATGCTTATATAGTTACACAATTAGGGTAAACTCTTAATTGTCATGGCTTTCCATTTCCTTGGATCCATGGGTACAAATACACCATGGAGCATCCATGGACCATCCTATGGGTTTTAGCCCAACTTGATTATCCATGGAGCATTAGCCCACTATACAAGTATGGATGATTTACACAATCAACCCATATATTTAATTAGTCTTCTTTTGATCACTTAATTAATCCTAGATTAATTCTTGATCAATACTAATTAAATAATCTTATTATTCTTATTATTAATATACTAGAACTTATAATATATTAATAACCATAAGTGTCTTATTTCTCTCATTCAAGTGCATGATGGTATGCAACCCAAATGGACCATGTCGGGTCGGGTCAAGTCTTACCAATTATAGTTATGGACTTAGACATTAATCCAACAGTACTCACTAGTCAGTAGGAGGTTGTTGTGATGCTATGGAGAGCCTGAGGGGTTTTATGCATAAGGAACAATCCTATATGCTCATACAAACCCTAATGCTCGGATCTAGGTTTCTCTATTGTACATGCTTTGAATCCAAGACTAATAAACTTAGATCTAACATATTATAAACCAAATTAGGGTTTAGAGAATTACCTTTGATTGTTATATTGCAATGACAATCAATTCCTTGCTTTGTTTGGCTTTAGAAAGCTTAGTGCCTCAAGTGCTGCACCTCTAATGGAATCACAAACACCTTATGCAACTTGAAAGCGAGTATCAGCATAAAGCTAGTGAATTCATAAGTATTTAAGTGTCATTACCCTGGTTTGGAAAGCTGTTATGAATGCCATGTAAATCTTTGAATGAGACACTTGATGTAAGTATGAAAACCCTAGAAAATCCCATATTTCCTATTAGTATAAGAGTAGTCTTCTACCAAGACCCGAATATTTTGAAAGTAGTCGTCTACCAAGACTTGTATGTTTTGAAAGTAGTCTTCTACCAAGACTTATATGATTTGCTGTAACAAAGATGGTTTTTCCCGCGAAGGACTACTATTTAACAATATATAGTCTACCTCGCCATTTATGTGAATGTATCACAAAGTAAAACTAATGGGGAATATATAGCCATTAAAGTATTATCCTTTTGCATTAGGATAAACACGACATCACGACTGCCGAAACGTATTAACCTTGAGCGTCCGTAGATGTTCATTCTCCTATGTAGCTAATAGCAGGGTGTAGGAATGGTTAGTCCCATAAAGGTACCCCTAGTATAAGTATTAACCGTAGGCATCCATAGATGTTCATTACCTCTGTTGGTAACAGGTGGGTGCCGGAATGGTTAGTCCCGTATAGTATCCTTTTGTACTAGGATAGACAGAACTAAACTACAGTTATGTTATGTAATAGTATCTTATCATATAGTATCTAGGTACAAGTATCCATGTAAATGTATCTCTTCATATATCATTTAGTATAGACTCATGAATGAACTGACTTTGGGGTAATTCCATGTAATAGGAATAATGTTTTGTGTCTCCTAACTATATCTATAATAGTTTACTGGAAGGTAATTGATGTCCAAGAAGGTTTATACACCCTTTGTACACAAGAGTGTGGGAACTGAATGAAGGATGAAAGCTATCATATCAATACATATATATAAGAACATAAGTGTATAGGCATAATTTTGATCAAGAAGATAAAAATGGTTTTGTAAGACATTTAATAGTTTTGAACAATAAATAACAATGACTTGATGTCATTTTATTAAACATTTCAAAAGTATTACATTTGATAACAAAGTATTTTTATGATAGAAAACCATTTTATGCATCATATTTTGAAGTATGTGAAATCAGCTGGATGAAAGCACAATTATAAATCACATGTGATTGATTTATTAATATGTTGTTTTCTAATTGTAATCCCCCCTATTAAAGTATTTAAAATTATTTAAAACATCTATTATGGGGTATGAACTCACCTGTAGATGGTGGTTTGGATGAACAGAATGAGGTAGGATAGCTAGGTGACAAATGAAGACTTGTTCACACCAAATGATCCTAGTTAACATATAATCACACATATATGTATCCAATTAGACTTTAAACCACTAATTGACAAAGTTAAGACATCCTAAGTCATGTAAAACACCTTATATAAGAGCTACAAGTCATAAGGATTGCATCTAAGTGCTAAAGGACCTTGCTATTGTGTTTGGGGTTCAAGGGTATACTCCTTTGGAGTTTACGGTTTTCACGACCATTACCCAATGAGTTTACGGTTGTAAACTCAAGAGTTTACGGTCGTAAACTCCTCACTCTTTGACCGTAAGTTTTTTTGAGGTTTTACAAGTCCTTTGAAGCATTTCTACTTGATGGTTAGGCCTTTGGAAGAGATTAGGGCATCATTACACTCCTTTGACGAGTTTACGGCCCCAAGGCCATTTCCTTTTGGGTTTACTACTGTAAACCCATATGGAAAGTGGTATTTTCAAGTTTTCAAGTCCTATGCTCATCAAAGAATGGATCCTTGTTAGTTACTAAGGCATATGGGTCATTTATACATAGTTTGGGGTGTTTATGGTTTTGGGAGCTCCCCAAACCGTAAACACATATAAATGAGAGAATTTTGTGCTTTTTATGTGATAAACACATCAAGGAAGGATTTAGACATGCCCCTAAGGCTTGTGAATGGACTAAGGCACCCTAAGGCACCCTTTGGCACCTTACTTGGTGTTTACGGTTTTGGGAGCTTCCCAAAATAGTGAACACCTTGTTCTTGGTGTTCATGGGACATTTCCTTGATGTAAAGATGTATAACAAGCTTTATAAGACTCTTGGATAAAGGTACTTACTATATGGAAGCTTGAAATGAGCTAAAAGTCCAAGAACACTAGTGTGTGTTCTTGGTGTTTTGGAAATCTAATCAAAACATGAAATTTAATGGATCAAAAGATGTATAATCACTAGTTGTTATGAAATAACAACAAATCAAGCCAAGAAGTACTTACGTTTTCGGGAAATCGGGTGAAAGACGGGATGGTAGTTGAGAGTGTTTGGAGTTTGCTCTTGAGATGGCAAGTAAGAAATTAAGTTGTTTAGGGAGTAAACTCATGCTTAAGGCATGAGTTTACGGTTTTTGGAGGGATTTACGGCCCAAACATAAAAATTTGGCAGTGAATCTCTTAACTATGTGGTACTTGCGGTTTTGGAATTTCAAGACTCGAGATGACACTTCCTTTCACCTGTTCGTTTAAAGATTAATTATTAAAATAATCAAACGAACTTTAAATTTGCCAAAAACAAATGAAAATGAACTTGACATATAAATTGAAGTGATTCACTATAGGGTTTGACCGAATGAAAATTTTGGGTTGTCACAGTGGTGCCCCGCTAGCAAACCCTAAAGGGCTTAGAGATTGGTTTTGGGCTTATTGGGCCATCTTTGGGTAGAAAACCCTAATTATGAGTATTGGGCCTTAGACTTATTGGGCCCACTTGTGGGCCATTAGGATTAGATTCTGAATTAAGCCCAAATTATTCCATGTCATGTATCTAATAGAGTAAAGGAAATAATGGATTAAGTCCTTAATGGGCTAAGTGAGAAAACCCTAATTTTGAGAAGTTATGGGGAAACACACACACCAGAATTATTTAATAAGTGAAATATTAAATAATAATCATCTGCAGAAATTAATCTAAGCAATAATGGACTTGGTGGATTAAGTCCTTAGTGGGTTAAGCCCCTAATTAAACCTAATCGTCATTTTATGAGAAACCCTAATTTCACTTGGGTATATTATTGGGCCATAGTTTGGGCCTAGAGGGTTGTATGATATTGGGCCCTTAGAATGGGACATGTTGGACTGGACTGGACAATTGGGCCTTAAGTGAAGCGCATGTAGAGGTTTGGGCCCAATTTGGAAAATTGGGCCATATGTTGGGCTTTGATCCCTAGTTGACTTTGGGCCTATTAATTGGACCTTGGGCTTGGGTAAGCCAAGCTTGGGTTAATGTAGTAATTATCCAAAGTATGTAATTATAGTTATGTAGTGGAACCTAATTATTAATTAGGTGTTATTTTGATGTTGACGGATCGAGAATCTATCATCTAGCAGTTGGGGTCGAGTCTGCGGGACTTCAACAGTGTGGGATTGAGTCTGCGGGACTTCAGCAGTGTGAGGTGAGTTTCCTTCTAGTAGGAACGGGTCTACGGCCACAATGCCGGCCCGTTTAGTTAGCAGTAGTTCCGGACTACAGTCTGATGCAGTAGTTCAGTATGCTTGGTGTCTTTATGATACAGACATGGAATGAGTTATGTGTTCCGGACTATGGTCCGATGCAGTATGCATTATATGTGTTCATATTATTTGCTATGATTATGTGATGCTATGTTCAGTTAGTTCCGGACTTCGGTCCGATGCAGTAGTTAGAGTGCTTGATGTCTTTGTGATTCAAGCATGTTTTGTGTTATATGTTCCGGACTCTGGCCCGATGCAGTATGCAGTGTATGTGTTCATGCTAGTTGATATGTTTATGGTATGTTCAGTCAGTTTCTGGACTTCAGTCCGACGCAGGGGATGGGGTCCTAGTTAGTTCCGGACTTTGGTCCGTTGCAATTAGTTCCGGACTTTGGTCCGATGCAGTTAGTTCCAGACTTCCATCTGATGCAGTTAGTTCCGGACTTCGGTCCGATGCAGGGGACGGGGTCCCAGTTAGTTCCGGACTGCGGTCCGATGCAGTTTCCGGATAGCGGTCCGATGCAGTTTCCGGACTTCGATCCGATGCAGTGGGCAAGGCCCAATATGTGTTTATATGTTATTGTATGGTATGTGGTAGTTTGGGGGAGCTCACTAAGCTTCGTGCTTACAGTTTCATTTTTGGTTTCAGGTACTCAGTTTTCAAAAGAGGAGCTTGGGAAGATTGCAGTGCAAGCACCATTTGTTTAGCCTGGGATGTTTATACTCTGATATACTTGATAGTTATTATAATATTTTGAGATACATTGCTTATAATTTTTATATGATGTTTACTTACTATGGTTTTTAATTATTAAATTAAACGAAATTTTAAGACTGTGTTTTTGGGATGTTACAAGTTGGTATCAGAGCCTTGGTTTCAGGGATTCGGCCACACTTTCGGGTGTGTCTGAAATCAAACTAAGGAATTGGTATAGAAATTTTCAAAAGGAAAATCAGTTTTTGTAAAAAGGGAGTTTTGAGAAAAGAAAAGAGTTTTAGAAAAAGCGAAAGGAATTTTTAAAAAGAGAAGAACTTTGAAAAGAGAAAAGGGTGTTGTGCATGCAATCAGCCGAGCTCAAGTAAGTACACCCAAATTACCCACAAAAATTCATATTATGATATGAGTATTAGCTTTATGAGAACTGTATGCGAGATTAGGACTAAGGATCTAGGAAGGATGCCTTATGTGCCTATTGTATATGTATCAACTTTATGAGAACTGCATGCTAGTTTAGGGTTAAGGATCTAGGAAGGATGCCTTATGTGCCTATTATATGTGCACCAGTTTATTGAGAACTGCATGCTAGTACAGATTAGTCAGTATGATAGCCAGAGTATATGGTTGATTGTGTGTACTTAATGCCCGAATGCTGCTTGCTTTGTGCTTTTAGGAGTTCTAGTTGTCTTTCACAAACTAGTAAATGAATATGTTAAGTTACATATTGCAAGGATTAAATAATTTAAGAAGGTTACGTCTAGCTCTATTTCGCAGCTCTTGTTTGAGTCTAATCGTTGTAGGGTAGTATCTCTCATTCGAAGAATTATATAGTCTGAGTAATATGTAATATTATTCACGAGCTAGTTAGGGGAAGAAAGCAGGGATTTCTTATGCAGCTGATGGCGGAGAGTGGGTTGGTGATTACCCTAGGGCAAGCCTAGGATGAGATTAGCATGAGATCAGCAGCAGTAGTAGAAGGGACTTAGTGGAGTTGAGGCAGTACTTGAGGAAACTACTGATAGATGTGGAAGGTAGTATGGGCCCATACTACTGAAAGGAAAGGATCCGTACTCGAATCAAGGAAGGCTGAGATAAATCCATGAAACTTGTAGTATGTGAGATCCCTTGAGTTTTGATGATCATTGTGATGTTAGTGGTAGTATATTACCGAGTATAGTGACGCTACGTGGTAGACCAGATGGTAGTTTTGGCGTCGACGAGGGATCAGTCTTGGACTCTGGATCCAGGCAGATTGATGATCAGATGAGTGAGTTCATTCCATCTAAGAGTACACGCAGTATCATTGATCAGACTCCTATGATCTTCATTGTGATCAAGGAGAGCAGCTTAGTGATTTGTGATGAGAGGCAGAGTGCATTCCGCACTGAGATGGCAGTCATGATAGGGACGCGTACATTGATATTTCGGGAGTTCAGAGCTTGTGAAGCTTCAGATTGTCATGGGGGATAGGGACCCCATTGTTAGCAGCAAATGGTTGGCAGATGTTGTCAACATTTTTCGTACCAGATGTTGTCTCGAAAGGAGACAAGATTTGACTTACTTCCTGTCTACTGAGGGATATAGCACGAGATTGATAGGAAGAGGTTGGTAGTAAGTTGAGTGATGATGCGGTTAATTCTATGTCATGGGATGACTTTTAGACTAGATTCTGGGCAGAGCGTGCCTAAGCAATTGAGGCGCAACAGTTGGCGCAAGAGATGTTAAATCTCCACCAGACGACTGAGATTGTGGCAGAGATCACTGCCAAGTCTTGGAGAAGAGCTTATATGGTACCCCAGCATGCATCAGATGAGGAAATGAAGAAGGTAAGTTATCAGAACATACTCTATTGGAGCATATTGGTAAGAGGGTGCCAAATCGGTTGCTTATAGTGAGGGGTCTCGGGAGGAGACTGTAGATTTCAGATTGACTTCTGAGAGGCCAGCAGGGTCAAATTCGGTGCAGCACTTGTAGGAAACTTGACAAGGGAGCCTTTCATTCCAAGGGTTGAGTAAGTGTAACCCTGAGTTATCCTTGGTTTGTGTTTGAATTATATTTTCGACAGATGTCATATGCCAATTGCATGTCGAGAAGCACCTGAGAGAGATGCTAGAGACTTTCAGGAGGGAACCAATTTTCTCAAGGTTCTCCAATTGTGATTTTTGGTTGCACGGGGTGCAATTCCTTAGGCACCCTGTCAACCAGATGGGTGGTGTACTAGTCGATCTGACCAAGATAGAGGCCGTGAAGTAGTGGGAGATTCTGAGGTCTCCAATTGAGATTCAGAGCTTCCTGGGTCTAGCGGGTCATTACCGAAGATTTATTCGTATTTTTATAAGTTGTGTGATCTTTTGGATTAGTTGGTGTTGAACACTAGAAATGGTAAGCGTGGTTTCTACCAGATTGGTCATGGGTGGTAAGAAGGATTAAGAATCCTTCCAGTATTGTGTGTTGTGCAATGTTAGTTAAAGCTAAGTGGGGGAGAATCGTCTAGGGATTCAGAAGTAGGAGCAGTTTTGAAACTGGGATAAGCTTCACATCTTTGTCAGGAAGGAAGACAACCCAAGTGCCTGTATAGTTTGAGGGTAGTGTGAAATGGAAGTTCGGAAAAACTTGCTCATGATGAGATCGCGTTCTCGGAATGAATTTCAGCAAGCTTTAGGGAATCAGGTGAGGGATTCCGGTCAGGACATGGATTTAGTTTTGGATGGTAGGTCGTCTGTATGCTCAACATTGGATGTCGTTGGATCAGTAACCAGCGAATGAGATAGTGTTAGAGTGTTGTAAGTCTGCGGGTGTAGTCGTAGCATTCACTAGCAGCCAGATAGTGTCAGAGAGTGTTGTAAGTCTGCGGGTGTAGCCATAGCATTCACTAGCAGTCAGATAGTGTTAGAGTGTTGTAAGTTTTTGGGTGTAGCCATAACATTCACTAATGACCAGATAGTGATAGGGTGTCGTAAGTCTGCGGGTGTAGCCGTAGCATTCTCTAGCAATCAGATAGTATCAGAGTGTTGTAAGTCTGTGGGTGTAGCTGTAGCATTCACTAGCATCCAGATAGTGATAGAGTGTTGTAAGTCTACGGGTGTAGCCGTAGCATTCACAAGATTAGCAGATAGTGCTAGAGTGATGTAAGTCTGTGGGTATAGCCGCAACATTCGTTAGGTTGGTAGATAGCGAGAGTGCGTTGTTAGGACGCGAAAAGAACAGTAGTACCCACCAGTTCGGATGTAGCAGCGAGGATATGGAAATCCACGGATTGGATATCAGAATTTCCCAGACGGATTAGACCTGGTTAAGCCAGTGATAAGATTGTAAAAGCATCACTACAGAGATGAGAGCAAGGAAGCACTAGATTGCTTAAGGTCATTTATGACATGAGACTACCAATGGTCATGTAGCAATCACTTTTAGCCTTGGGTTTGGTGACGTCAGGATTCGACGTATGGACTCGATCAGTTAGATCAGAAAGTTATTAGAGCCTCAGTGGCATGGTAACTAGTGGCAGCTAGATCTAGAGAAGGAATTTGTTCAGAAGTCGTGTGAGGCGACTAAGTGGGAGTCCTCGGTAAATGTTGGAAGACTAGGTAGGTCTCGGTAAATGTTGGGAAGCAGCCATGTGGCAGCATACAGTTTCAGGCGGTTCAGTGTTTCAGGCATTTCAGTGTTCAGGCAGTTCAGTGTTTAGGTAAATCAGTGTTCAAACAAGTTTAGTGTTTCGGGCAGATTAGTGTTCAGACAGTTCAGTGTTTCAGGCAGTTCAGTGTTCAGACAGTTCAGTGTTTCTGGCAGTTTAGTGTTCAGGTAGTTCAGTGTTTCAGGCAGTTCAATGTTTTCAGGCAGATCAGGGATTCAGACAGTTTTGGGTCTCCAACAGTAATAGTATTTGAGGATCTCATGTATGATAAGCATAACAGATTGCTGAGTAATTCTTCGTCACCCACCGCGGGGTTCATCATTAATGATAGGGAGTTGTTTGGTAATTTTCGTACCCAAAATGTAAAGGATTTAATGCTGAGGGTTCATTTGGAAATAATTGGATTGAATTTGAAAGAAAAGGGAAGGGGAGGGACTGATTTTGTTATTATGGCAAAATGTTTTGAGGGATCAGGTATATAGCCTAAATGTAACCTTAACCCTAGGGAGTGTTATACTCAGCCGCAGACTTCACTATTCTTGTGCCCTCCTCCATCCGCCACCGGACTCCTTCACGTTTTCCGGCTAGACGAAGACCCGGCGGCCGCCAGCATCCATGCCGTCAGCCAGAGCCACACTCCGGATGTCACCACAGCCTCACTGTGATGAAGATGAGGTTGCATCGCAACCCACGTCGATGCCGATGGAGAATCGATCGCTGGTTCTTTCTCGCCATTCCTTTCTTCTTGTTCACTCCATCCGCCGCTATCGGCTCGCCCCTGCTTGCTCCGGTCAACGTCGCCACCCCAAAGGGACTGTCATGTTCGTGTGGGTGGGACTTCTGTCCTGTAGGGCCGTGAGGAACCATCGTGGAAGCCGGCTATGGTGGCTACTACCGTAAAATGCCACCATCAAACCCCCCCCCCCTTTTTCATGATTGATGAAGAACTGCTCGGTGGGTGTTCACTATCCCGTTGCTGTCGTGACCTTCTGCCGCTGTAGTGCCGCCGATGACACCACTGCCGCCTTTCGTTGCCACCAGCCACTATGGAAGGTGGTTGTGTGCGTGTTTTACTATGTGTAGGTGTGTGTGGTTGTATTTTATTAGTTGCATGTTTGTTGGGGGTTTTGAGTAGCCGGAGTCCACAGAAGAGCCACCGCCATCGCGAGCCACCTCCGGCCACCACTACGGTGACTGTGTGTGTGTGTGTGTGTGATTAGTTTAGTTTAGTGTGTGTGTGATTAATTTAGTTTAGTGTGTGTATGTGTGGTTAATCAGGATTTGGCATTTTAATTGTAATTAGCGTGAAATGATGAAAATAATAATAGTAACCACCACTGTAAGGTGGTAGCCGCCGCCGTGAGCCGCCATCGACCACCACTACCCGAGGTGATAGTGGGTGGTGCCCCAGTAGCAAACCCTAATGGGATTACAGATTGGTTTTGGGCTTATTGGGCCATGTTTGAGTGGAAAACCCTAATTATGAATATTGGGCCTTAGACTTATTGGGCCCAATTGTGGGCCATTGGGATTGGATTATGAATTAAGCCCAAATTATTCCATGCCATTTAACTAGTAGAGTAAAGGAATTAGAGGATTAAGTCCTTAATGGCCTAAGTGAGAAAACCCTAATTTTGAGAAGTTATGGGGACACACACACACCAGAATTATTTGATAAGTGAAATATTAAATAATAATCATCGGCATAAATTAATCTAATCAATAATGGACTTGGTGGATTAAGTCCTTAGTGGGTTAAGCTCCTAATTAAGCCTAATCGTCATTTTATGAGAAACCCTAATTTCACTTGGGTATATTATTGGGCCATAGTTTAGGCCTAGAGGGATGTATGATATTGTGCCCTTAGAATGGGACATGTTGGACTGGAGTGGACAATTGGGCCTTAAGGGAAGCCCATGTCGAGGTTTGGGCCTAATTTGGAAAATTGGGCCATATGTTGGGCTTTGATCCCTAGTTGACTTTGGGCTTACGGATTGGACCTTGGGCTTGGGTAAGTCAAGCTTGGGATAATGTAGTAATTATCCAAAGTATGTAATTATAGTTATGTAGTGGAACCCAATTATTAATTGGGTGTTATTTTGATGTCGACAGATCGGGAATCTGTCATCTAGCAGTTGGGGTCGAGTTTGCAGGACTTCAACAATGTGGGATTGAGTCTGCGGGACTTCAGCAGTGTGAGGTGAGTTTCCTTCTAGTAGGAACGGGTCTAAGGCCACAATGTCGGCCGGTTTAGTTAGCAGTAGTTCCGGACTACAGTCTGATGCAGTAGTTCAGTATGCTTGGTGTCTTTATGATACAGACATGGAGTGAGTTATGTGTTCTGGACTATGGTCCGATGTAGTATGCATTATATGTGTTCATATTATTTGCTATGATTATGTTATGCTATGTTTAGTTAGTTCCGGACCTCGGTCTGATGTAGTAGTTAGAGTGCTTGATGTCTTTCTGATCCAAACATGTTTTGTGTTCTGTGTTCCAGATTCTGGTCCAATGCAGTATGCAGTGTATGTGTTCATGCCAGTTGATATGTCTATGCTATGTTCAATCAGTTTCCAGAATTCGGTCCGATGCAGGGGACAGGGTCCCAGTCAGTTCCGGACTTCGGTCCGATACAGTTAGTTCCGGACTTTGCTCCGATGTAGGGGACGTGTACCAGTCAGTTTCGAAGTTTGGTCCAATGCAGTTAGTTCCGGACTTTGGCCCGATGCTGGGGACGAAGTCCCAGTCAGTTCCGGACTACGGTCTGATGCAGTTTCCGGACTTCGGTCCGATGCAGTGGGAAAGGGCCAATATTTGTTTATATGTTATTCTATGGTATTTGGTATTTTCGGGGAGCTCACTAAGCTTCGTGCTTACAGTTTTAATTTTGGTTTCAGGTACTCAGTGTTCAAAAGAGGAGCTCAGGAAGATTGTAGTGCACGCACCATTTGTTCAGCCTGGGATGTTTATGCTCTGATATACTTGACAGTTGTTATAATATTTTGAGTGTAGCACCCCGACTCTCAGGTAGTACATTAAATATAATATTTTTGGGTTTTGGCCCTACTCGACGAGTTGGTGGCCCTACTCATCGAGTAGCAGCGGGTTGGATCGCGAGTTAAGTGATCTACTCGGCGAGTCCTTATGGGACTCGGCGAGGGACTCGCCGAGTAGGAGCTGGAAAGTGAAACCCTAATTCCCGGGGTTGCACCCCCTATTTAAAGGAGCTCAAGCCTCTTTCAGTTCCTTGGCAGCCCCGACACGGCTTAACCAGAAAAGTATAGGGTTCCACGACCAGACTCGCCAACTCTAAGGCAATCTTCAACAGACTCGCCGAGTTGTTCTTCCAACTCGCAGAGTCCATGCACATATTCATACAACTCATCGAGTGCACCCATGTGACTCGCCGAGTCTCTTCAGTTCTCATTCCAAACAGAGGCTTTTTAAGTCATGTAGGGACTCCAGTCCATACATCCATTCCTCTACAGCCTAACCCTCACATAGAGTTGCAAACTTTACGTGAAAGCAAGGAGATATAAGCCCAAAACACTTCTAGGGAAAGGGTTCAAGACAAAGGGCTTCACCAATGACTCTTAGACAGGAACTTTAGGAACTTTTGGGCCATCACAAGTCTAGATCTGAAGTAGCAACTTTCGATCTAAGCCTCAAACTCGAGATAGCTCCCAAACAAACTAATGAATCCCCAATCAACCACCATTCATGAATCAATAATGAAATAGCTTAAGGAGGAGGTTCCTTACCCCTGAAATGTGCCCAAACAGAAGTAGATTCCAGATCTACCCAAGCCCCTTGATGATGGTCTCCAAATCCCCAAGCTTCTTACACCAATTTTCTCTTCCAAGCTCTAATTCTTCATCAATGGAGTTACACACACGAGATGAGGGATTTTGGATCTCAAATGGGTAACCAAGAGGCTGAAGGTGCGTTATAATGTCCTTATATAGGGCACTATCCCTGGATTAGGGTTTTCCTCCCTTCAGCACCACCTCGCCGAGTCCAACTGCCGACTCGCCGAGTTATTCACTTAACACGTGACCAGAACCGCGACTCGACTCGCCGAGTTCATCCATCGACTCGCGGAGTCGACCTTCTGAACTTGCACTTCTGAACTCAGGGTGTTACAATTCTCCCTCACTTAAATTAGGCATCGTCCTCGAAGCCTACAACAACACATTCCAGATGATACTCCCACAATACAGCTCCTGGCCAGGTACCAACTGCGATCCCTTTCCTTTCCTATCATAACTTTATTGAATTTACTGCTGGGACTTATCCAGCTTCCTTTCTGAATCTAACTCTTTTCTTTACGTGCTGACAGGACGACACATCCTTCATCTCCCGAGCAACTCCCATGAGCTCTCCTCTGCAATCACATACACATGTTGAACCTGCTCTAACTTCCTCGGGCTAGAAAAACCCGACACACTGACGATGCCTCCAAACATCCCCAGGATGAATGACTGCTAAATACATAACCTCCTAATCACAACCATACTGGAAATCCAAGGCTCCATCCTTGCATCCTTTCCAAACTCCTCTGGTTCTATACCACCGGAAATTCTTCCACAACCTCAACAAATACCCAATCCGGATGTGCTTCCATACCACTGGCACAATCACAGTTCTCAACAACCAAAATTGAAATACTCTCAATCATCAATTCTCACTACTGCTTTCACTTCTGTGAACCAACACTCCCTCCCGGAGTTATATACCTTTCCCTTTCCTTATCCAAGGAAATCTACTTGCCAACCTTGCCACTTCATACAAGTGCCACGGTGCTCACACCCCACTCTACACTATCCCTTGTAGAGTAACCGCTACTCCATGCATCGCACACACTCTGAATCTGCTCGCAAGGACTCTCGGGTCCATGCACTGCCTTCCACTAACATGACTAATACCCGTGGCCAGACCCACTGCTTACTACTGCATAGCAGCATACTCAAATCACTTTCCGCATACAGATCTATCAACACTTACAGAGTCTTTAGCATGACTGGATCGCCTTGACAGGCCTTCAGCCAATCTGGACCACTCTCGGAACCTTTAGCATGTCTGGACTGCCCTCCAGGGCCTTCAGCCTATCTGGACCATTCTCCGAGCCTTCAGCCTGACTGGTATGCCCACCGGCCTTCAGTCTCCCGGACCGCTCAAACTATCATACATCATCCTGAACTATTCCTCCTGGGAATCTCTCCCATACATATTGTTCTATCTCTCTAGGGGTTCCGAACTCTAACTCCATTCTATATACTCAAATCCCGGCCGAATCCTACGCCTCAGAACAACCAATCATGTAAGTCCCCAAAAGTGCTTGTGTATCAATCAGATCCATTTGATGGTGCGGAATCCCAATCAAACGGATGATGTCAGATCAAATAGAAGAGAAGGAGAAGAAGAAGAAGATGAATCTATGATGTATTCAATGAAATGATTGAAGCTCCATACACATAGTTCACACACTCTTCTCTCTAGTTTCTCTCACACCTTAGAATACACACACTTAAGCTCCTTGGTTCTTGTCCTCACATGCCCTCCTCACCCTATATATATATATGGACCTAAGGCCATGCCCAAAATACAAATAATCCAGTGCTCGGTCCAAACTACAATTAATCCTATACTATTTTTAGCCCAAATACTAAAAACAATAAATGCTTAGAAGAGCAAAGTATAAACCATATTTTTGACCCCACAATCTCCCCCTTGGTTTATAACTTTCTTTTCTTAAATGACTCAACAAGCTCCCCCTAAAAAGTAGCTGGCTTTTCATGTTAATCTTCATCGAGAGCTTGGCTTCAACATTTATCTTCAATGAATAACTTCATCTTGAGCAGTTGGGCTTTTCTTCAAAATTTCGGCATTGAACGCACATTGGGTGAGGAGGCTTGACGTACTGACTCTTGAAAGATAGCGCTTTCAGCTTGAGAATCTTCAGAGATAACATCAAAGAGAACAAATCTTCTGGATCACTTCAGCAGGTTTAAGATAGCAGCAAACTGATTGAGGAGGCTTCAACGCAATCCGTCATATAATCTTCAATTTCTTCTTCACCTTGCTTCTGGGGTTGAAGGATTGAATGTTGAAAGAATAATCTTCGATGCTTACGGGTGAAGCCTTGGCTTAGGAATCTTCGACACAAACTCCATGAATTTCATCTTCACCTGAATTCACTTTTCAAGACAAAAAAAAAACTAAAAGAAAACTTAGCACACAAATTAAAACAGAAAAAAAAATATTTTTGGATTTTTTTTATTTTTCTTAACATGAAATAAAACTATATTTGGATTTTTAATCTTCTAAATTTTTTTTGAAGAGAAACTGAGCATGCACACACTTATATTCAATAATTATCAGGTACAACTTAGGTTACGGGCGTGAACTGCTAGGCATCAACAACGACAAATGACCTACACCTCGACTATATATTCTCGACTGGACAGCAAACAGATTTTGCGGCCGTAAACACGTTTATGGTCGTGAACATACAAACTGACTAATTCGAATTAAATAGCTCACAAACACTATTACAGACTCATACCAAACAAAACACACTGAAAGTCTAGACCAAACCATTAACTGGACCCTTCAATCTCCCCCTTGGTTTGGTGCTAGCTTGAACTCAGTCCTTGTCGACCACCAGCACATCAGATCTTCCCGTCGCTCCATTCCATATTCTCTTATCAATGATCATAGCCACCATCCTTGTGTACTCTTTTGCAGCAGGCTCACAAAATTTGTTAGCTACCACAATCTAATGATTTGCAAGTTGATGTATGCCCCGCTCGCCAAATTGAAGCACATCCCTTTTGTCATACAAGCGGATACAATCTTCCTTTAGCTTGATAATAGCAGTATCTGATGAATCATCATACACCCAATATTGCATGGATTGAAGAAACCAATCAGGACAATCTTGAAGAACGGGGATATGTTTGACTTCAGCAGTAGCAGGCCACATCACTATACGAAGAGGCTGACTTGTCTTGGGATCAATGACACGCTTGTGAACTTCAACAAAAGATTTCACAATCTTCATTGACGGAAAGCCCTTGGCCACTTGATCTTCCAAGAAAGATTTGAACTGACTAGCTTTGGGATTTCCTGATGGATTTGAGAAGTGAGCTTTGGATAGCTCTATAAGGTCAACCTTAGTAAAAGAGTGAAAATCATGAGGATCCTTGTACAGTTCTTTATTCCCGCTCTTCCTTCTCACCATAAACATTTTCAGAGTGTCGTGGAATCCCCACGAAACGATTCCTGACCTATCACCATAGATATCCCTGAAAGTGAGTGCTCATATCTGTGAAGGTGATTTAGGGCTTATCCCAAGGTTCCCTATGATCTACACTTCTCTTGAATAACCATTTGCCTTTGTCAGCCAATTTGTCAGCAGCCTTCTTCTTTTTAGCACCTTTTGATGCTGCTGCTCTTGAAGCTTGTTTCAGATCTTTTTCAAAACGATCCACGACGATGGGGGATCTAATCGGTTGAGAAACAACGGGAGCATCAGAACTTGGAGCGTCTTGAATGGGAGGATTGATCTATGATTCGTCAACAGGTGACTTGAATTCATCACCAAATTTATCTTCTAGTTTCTTCTTTAAATCGAGGAAGTTGGTGGTTAAGAGGCCAAATTGTGTCTGAAGATCAGCAATTTGCTTCGTCTTTAGAGCATTATCTTCGCTAAGCTCGGCCACTTGAATATTGAGCTCTGCGTTTTCAGTTTGACGGTCAGGGACCTTCATGACTAGCTCAATATTCCTTTGATCAAGATCAAAATTCTTCTGATTTAGAGCGTCAACCTGATTCTGGAGTCCATGGAGTGAAGGAGATTCTTCTCTTGAACCGTCACCTCCGATAAAAATTCCTTTGCCGCGAGAGGGTGGCGTAGAAAATTGTTCCTCTACCAAGAGCCTGGCAAGCCTAACCGAGGCTTCATCGTTATCTGGCCTGTGCGGAGAGAAGTTTGTTTGGAATGAAGAACCACCAGCTTCAAATACGGTACTAGGGCCTTCACTAAAAGGTTCATTTGAAACAATAACAGGTGTGATTGTTGGTGGAGCTGTAATGTTTTGAGTTGTAGCACTCTGAGTTGCCAGTCTCAGAACGAGTCTGCATCTTTTTCTTGGAGGAGCAGAGGCTTGTGTGGTGGTGTGATCACTTTCCATTGGCGTAGATGTAGGTAAAATGACATCAAGAGGAGGAATCCCTGACACCGTCACCATAGGAGTTTCTATTTCTGCCGTTGGATTAGAAACAGGAGGTGCAGCTACAAAAACGTCTTCTTTTTCCCTTGTCTCTATTGTCGTATGAGCAACTTCATCGACATTGTCAAGCAAGTTGTGAAGGTTTTCTCCAATTATAAAATCATCATTACTACCGAAGTTCAATAGAATATCATCTTTATCGAATCTTGTGAGGTCGACATCCTCGTACACTTCTTTCTCGTTCCCCGATCCCTCATTATTGTCACTCTGAACCCGAACAAACTATAGATCTTGTTCTTCATCGATTTGGGCATTTGGAGCTTGAGTTTCATCGACATCATGATCTGAGATCGAGATGATATCTTCAGAGATAACCTTTTCAGAGGAAGTCAGCTCAGAAAAAGTCTTATTAGACGTTCCATGGGACTCGGAGGACTCGTTAATCTCAGCAAATTTTCCAACTTTCACCAAAGGATGTAATCACTGAAAAATGACCTTGCCCTTCCGACTCTGCTTAATAAGACCAACACTGTGAGGGCCCAAGGATTTCATATCCAGTTTGTCACCATCCTTGACCATATCTGGTAATTGATCATCAATGAACACTTGAATGAATCTTGGATATAACAGGAATGCATCTCTGTTCCCCTGTGTCATGGCATTGATGTTCACCAGGTATTCATCAAAGATGTACTTCGAGAAGTTGAATTTAATACCAACAGCCAACAAAACAATCATCCCTATGTTCCTGAGGGAGATTTCATTAACTCCTGATCTCCTTCCTGAGATGCAGCTTACAAACACATGTGCCAGAAATCGCCAATAAGGAGGCAATAGCTTTTTCACTATAGGAGGTTAAGAGCCCTCGTATCCCATCCTATCAACAATCTGTTGTAGTTCATCAGTTTCAATCTCAGTAGGGAAATCGGATTCATCAATAATCAGCAAAGTATCTCTGATGTATTGCTCCGAGATTCTGATCTTGCGGCCTTTAACTACAGCCTCAATTATCATCTCCCTGTTAACTTGTGACATTTTAGATGTTTGCCATAATTCTCGGATAATGTCTTGATAGATGACAGGATTTAAAGTGATGGCACAAGCTAAGCAGCATTCTGTCAGTCTGTACATCATTGATGTGAAGTCTCTGTGAGCGACCGGAGGATCATCCAATACGATTGCTAGGTTGTGTATCTCAGCAATCCTAAGATTCGTCATTGATCTGCACTAAACGAGCCAAGTAAGAAAATGAAATATTTAATAGTTCAACGCTTTAAGTTTTCTTAATCAAACGGTTTTAATTTGGCCAAAGAAAAAGATTTTGATGAAAATTTCGAGTTTACGGTCAAAAGGGTTTATGGACCAATAGGATCTTCTGACCGTAAACAGGGTTTACGGCCGTCAGGCCAAACCGAGTTTACGATCGTAAGGCCATGGGAGTTTATGGCCGCAAAGACCAAAGAGTTTACGGTCGCAAAGGTCAAAGGGGAGTTTACGGTTCAAGCATATCCCCAAACCGTAAACCCTCTCGAAACCATAAACATCGAAGAAATTTCAAACTTCGATTACTCCCCTAATTTTAGTCGATTTGATGAACCGGTTGCATTTTCCTAGTCAGATTTAACATACCTTTAAAGTAGACTAACTGATTTCACGAAAAATTAACACATAAATTCGAGGACTTGAGAGAGAGGAACAATTTCTTGCCGCAAGGAGAGGGAAGAAGGTGAAAAGGGTTTACCGCAGTAAACTCCTCGTTTTATACACCCTTCGAGTTTTAGTGTCTCCCACACAGTTTGATGCACAATCCAAATTCCAAATGGATTTTTCAAAAATAAAACTTTTGAGGATATAAAAATAAAATTAAAATTAAAAATTAAACTAAAATAAAAATAAAAATAAACTAATTTCAAAAGGTTAAAGATTTTTTTTTTTTTTTAAATTAAAATTTTGACTGTTAAGAAAAAATAAAATAAGATAAAATAAAAATAAAATAGAATAAAATAAAAGGAAATTTAAATTTTGAACAAGTCTAGATAAAATTCATCTCAACTTAACTGGCAAGCTCTTGTGATGCTGGGATCAAAGTTATTAGACAGCCTTATTCCACTTGTCGGTACCCTTATCTTCACATCTTCGTTTGATCGATCGCCAATATTGTGGTCCACTTAAACACGAAAAATTTATGACATTTTTTGGACAATTTACCATTGACATGATACATATACATATAAATGATTATAATTCCTCATTATCATAATTAGCCCTAATTCTTACACAAAATTGCCTTATGACTTTTTAACTGACTACGACCAGGGATATTGTTGTCCACCTAAATTGAGCAGCGAGATCTACAGACAACCTGTATGTGTTCAATTTTAGTTGTACTAGAACGTGTTTCCTGCTTCGTGGCATGCCCCAGCCATCAATATCTAGAGTCAGTAGAGGTCTTTCAGCCATTGGAGTCGATGTAGGCTTTGCGTCTGTAAAGCTGAACTTCTCAAGAATATCTTCCACATACTTAGCTTGGTGTAGCAGGATTCCGGTTGAATTCTGTTTGACCTGAAGCCCCAGAAACATGGTTATTTCACCTAGAGAACTCATCTCGAATCGCTTCTTCATCACGCCTTCAAACTCTTTGCAAAGCTTTGGACAGGTAGACCCGAAGATAATGTCGTCAACATAGATCTGAACTAGTATCTGATCATTACCCACATGCTTTATGAATAAAGTTTGATCAATAGTACCACGAGAGTATCCATGCTTGAGCAAGTGCTTTGTTAGAGTCGCATACCATGCTCGAGGGGCTTGATGCAACCCATATAACGCCTTGTCCAACTTGTAGACATGATTAGGGAACTTTGAGTTAACAAACCCAGGGGGTTGATCAACATAAATTTCTTCCTTCACCTTTCCATACAGGAAGGCAATCTTGACATCCATTTGGTAGACCGTGAATTTCTTGTAAGAAGCATATGCAAGAAAGATTCGAATAGCCTCCAGACGAGCTACGGGAGCATACACCTCAATATAATCAAGACCCTCGATTTGTCGAAACCCGCGAACCACCAACCTTGCTTTATTGCACACTATTACACCAGAATCATCTTGCTTATTACGATAGACCCAACGCGTGTCAAGAGATCTTTTTCCCTTTGGTAACTTAACTAATTTCCAAACCCCGAGCTTTTCAAACTAATTTAGCTCTTCATGCATTGCATCTACCCAGTTGGGCTCATTCAAATCCATTTCAACATTCTTCAGCTCTATTTGAGATATAAAGCAAGAGTAGATACATGCATTAACATCTCAACTCTGACTTCTGGTTTTAACTCCATCACCCTGCTGGCCAATGACGTTATCGATCGGATGATCACGTTGAATTCTTGAAGGTATGTCTTGGCTGATATCATTGACTGAAACAGGAAGAGTGTGTATGTTGTGTGACAACCCAAAAATTTCCATTCTGTAAAACCATCCACAGTAATCGAAGTCAAATCCGTTCTGCTAACTTTCAAACTTTTGGGATAAGTTTGAGCATTTCAGGATTTACACTTAAGGAGATATCAAGAGAGAGGATGCACGAGGGTATTGTGCAACTCTATTTTTCCAAAACTCGTTGATATTAGAGTACAATGCCTGAATAAAATATTTTCTGCCAAAAACCCTAGAGGTATATATATGGTTCTTAACCATATTTATTCATTTGTTACATTTCCAACTAGAGAAAAGCCAATTTCTCTCAAGGATCTTCACCCGATCACCCCGGATTGTAAGTACTTCCACCTAGAGTGTATTAAAGTGTGTTATATACCATGATAACATGAAAATCAGCAAAAAACACCATGGAAATGGTGTTCACGACCCAAGATCTTCTTGGACCGTGAACACTAAATTTAGGGCCAAAGTGTGCCCAATGTCCCTCCAAACCTTGGAACTGAACCTAGAGACTACCCATGACTTGTTTAGACCTCAAAATCATTAAGAAAGGCTAGAAGTGATTTCACGGCCAAGGATGTTCTTGGGCCGTGAACTCCATTTTATGGTTCCAAAATGCCCTAAATGCCTTCCTTAAGCCAAGAGACTAGCCTAAAACTTTACTGTGATGTGTTTAGGACTCAAAGCAACCAAAATACCAACACCCATAGGTGTTTACGGCCGCAAACACTTGTCAAAGTGGTCCATGGGCCGTAAACTCAAGTTAGGGGTGTTTTGATGCCACAAACACTTCCTAAGGCTTAGACTTGAATTCAGGATGCTTCATTTTGACCTTTAGAACCCTCATAAACATAAATGGCCATGATTTTACGGTAGTAAACTCATTTGGGTCGTGAAATCCTCAAAAAATCAAAAGAAGGTGGTCTTTGTCATCCTAGGGTAGAGCTAATGTCCCTAAATCATCACTAGCCTTCAAAACTTGCACTTACACATGAGTAGCCCTGAGTTTACGACCGTAAACTCCCTTGAGCCATAAACCCATGGTAGTAAACTCATGTGAGTGCCTTTATACCTTCCTATGTTGAATCACATGTGATTCCAACACTTGGACAAGGTGTTTCCTAGTCCCGGAAGGTGTTTCCTTTCATATAGTTGTTGTACACACTATATTCATGTCAATATGTGTCCTTATATGTCATTTAGGACTTATTGTGTCTCGGGACTTCATTCGTGGAACTTCTCATCCTTACACGCATACCCGTTTGGATCACCCACATCAGGTGTGTTCATACCCCGTAATGAATCTTTTAACTATTTTAACTGTGTTAAGGGGGGGAATACAGGTTGAACATCATGATAATTATGTAAATGTTTGTTGTTAAACATCTTTCAAAATGTTACTTATGTTATTTATAAGTTGTCAAAACGTTTCAAAACCCGTTTAAAGTTATGTTACTTTATAGTTATACACAACTCCGTTATTAAAGTAAAAGCATAACTTAGTAGATAAATGAATCTTTTTGGTAAGAGTCCAAGTAGCGCATTAGTAAACTATTATACATATAGTTTAGGAGAATGCTATTCATTACTTCTAGTACAATGAAGCACACAAAGAAACAATAACAGAACAGAACATAACAAACAAGTTAAGTTGCTATAGCATGATAACACACAGACAGGATCTAATTATACCAATGAATCACTAACGCATTAGTGATAGTTATATTGGGTATACATGATCATATAACTTTAATGTGAATTACACGGTTTACATGAATTTGCTGGGGTCGCGTTGGGTTCCCTCAATCTCTTTACATTGAGAGCGTTTAGTAGGGGTTCTAGCTTTCACATTATGACCGTAATAAAACAAATATGTTTTCAGGTTATTAGTACCTCCGCATGTCATTATAAACGACATCAGTGTACTCACTTCTCACATTACTTTCATAAAGTGTCGATCACACTTGAAAGTTGATCTATTTTCTAGTCGAGATAGTTATAAACTAGGGAGAATATACTTCTACATTTCACAAAGGAACAGTCGGGTTTAACTCAGAACAGAAGATGCCTTGGTAGAAGGCTATGATTAAAGGTTAGGATCATGATGCTAACTTTATGATTCGTTAATGTATACGCTATAGGATACATATATGCTAGTAGATTCCGACAGCGAATAGGATGTGTGCTCTTCGCTGTAATTCTTGTACCCGTTGGATGTGGGCTTGCACCGAGGTCACCCAATCTGTTGTCTACCCGAATCTATATATATATATATATATATATATATATATATATATATATATATATATATATATATCTATGCTTAGTATACATTAAGTCATCATAAGGGTACCAGGTATGGATCAGGTCATAGGACGCAAAGTCAACGCACAGTTATTCTAGTACAAAACTTACTTTTCAAAGTCAGTACTTTTGGTATACAAAACTAGAGATTTCCCAGTTAAGGGCTTAATCCATTTTATTAAGCCAGTACAGTTTTAGAGACTTTAAGTGAGTTAACTCTAAAACTCCTTAGTTTATACACCATGTTTATATATAAAACTAATATCCGATAGATAGCTAAATGTGTGTTTTCCCCCGACGTCCTGTTCCCGTTTGATGTGGGCTTAGGGCAGATTCCCCTAATTAACTATATATCCAATATCAGATTATATATAGTAGTATAAACAAAGCAATTATAAAAGTAATCACCGTAGTCATTATTTTACTATAAGAAATATAGGTTTTCTTAAAAGATCTCTCCATTAGATATAAAGGAACCATTACAAATCACTCCATGAGTAACAAGTGAATACACCAAGGTTATATATGACAACGATCTAACAACCAATGGATTGTGTGCTATCCGCCTTACTTGCTGTTCCCCGTTGGGTTGTGAGTTTAGGGCAGATGCGCACAATCGATTGTTTATTTACTCCAAGTATATATATAAATTGTACCCACTTAGTACGCATAGAAAGGCTTGTAGTGTCAATTTACTTCACTCCCATTAAAGTAGGAAATATAGGATTTTCTAGAGGAATAGGAGATCATTTCAAAACAGAACTTACAGCTTACATCACTTGTGCTTATACATTTTCAACCACATTTTACAGCTTTCTCACATCAGTAAAATCTTATGAACTCACCAGCTTAATTGCTGATCAACTCTTTCAAATAACTTGTATTCTCAGGAGACTATTAGACAGGTGCTCGTGCTGGGAATTTAGAAGATGGAGCATTACAGCTTCAAGTCTTGTTTTGTTATTTGTTTATGAATTCTATGTTTTCTGAACACACACATTGTAAACACTTTCTTTATAAATGAAATGGTTGTTCATTACTTGCTTACCATATACATATCTCGTGATACTTGACATGACGTCCTCCACCCCCGAACGTTTCCGCCGTTCCGGTTTTGCGGTGTGACAGATTGGTATCAGAGCATTGTTTATAGTGAACTAAGTATATCAACCGATAAAAGATATACGTCTATAAATACAATGGGGCTTAAGTGCTCTGGATAATGATATATTTTAGAGTATACCTACAAGTTATAAAAATATACCTACTTGCTCATACATGTACATAATAGAATTAGGGTCACGAGGAGAACAGAACTAAAAGTATTTATAGGTTGGACATTGTGGTCAACCTTAACATTTATGTAATCATAGCTAGGATCAATATAGCCTGATCAACTATATTCATTCGAGATGTGACCGACATGTGTTTGGGAATGATGTGGTGTTGCAACAGAGTTAAAACTTACCGAAACACCAGCCAAGAGAATGTCAGAACAAGTACAGTTAGAGTTAGAGTACTATGGGAGTATTTTATGATACGATAGTGCGATAACAAGTTTAGAACATACCAAGTACATTACGTTACAATACTATAGGAGTATTTTAGTCTAGATAAATAAATTATGTGATAACTTAAAAGACCCTTACGGAGAGGTCTATAATCTTACAGGGTATATTCATAAAGTTTTATATATAATCAAGATCTTATAGACATAGAATCTGTGACCGATGCTTCGCTATCCATTCCTTTTAAGGAAGTAGTGTTGAGGTGGGATCAATTATTCGAAGGTCTATTTGATCTTCAATTATATACAATACAAACTGGTGTACCTTGTACAATTATAGGAGGATTCCGTAAGGGTCACCCCATAATGTTACCTTAAAGTTCATAGGTTCTTTAGTCACTTTCATTCTCGCACGACAAGCCCAGATAAACGTAACCACTTCCTCATAGTAGACAACATAAGAGTTCAGGAGGAACAAGGACAAATTCATGAGAAGATTTCAAGGAAAGATCAGCCGAAGTAACCAAAACGTCTTACGCGTCACACTAATAAATATTAATTAGGTTAAATTATCGAGCGAGTGGAAACACTGCTCACATTACATGTGTTAGAATTATTTTCTTACATGCAGCTGGTAACAGCTATTCAGGAAATAGATATTCATTTGAGGATAGTTATTTAAAATTCATAGAGTTAATTGGTATAGACTCATTTATGAATTGTTCCTAGAACCCTGTGGAAGTCAGGACCCGATACATCCAGAACTAGGATAACCTTTTCTTTTCAGCTTTCGGCTTGTGTCCGTTGCTATAGACTTATTCCGTCTCATCTTTGTTTTCTTTTAGCAAAGATGCCTCCTCGCAGATCACCCAGACACACTACTTCGATAACTCAAATACCTTCTCCGTAAATCGATTCAGCAACACTGAACGCTATAGTGGCCGTGGCTGTGGCAACAGCCATGGCACAATATCACCCCATCAGTACAGGTGGAGGTGAAATGCCTACTAATTCTACTCAAGGTGAAGTCCCTGTGCGCCAGGGAGAGTACTGTTACAAGGACTTCACCAGATGCCAACCATTGTCCTTTAAAAGCACTGATGGATTCATTTCCCTCCTGCAATGGTTTGAGAAAACAGAGTCGGTTTTCGAAATTTGTTTATGCCCAGAAGGAAGCAAAGTGAAGTTTGCTACCTGCACCTTCGATGGAAAGGCTTTAACATGGTGGAACAACCATGTTAAGTCACTGACCCTATTAGTGGCAAACTCAATAGGTTGGGAAAACCTAAAAGACTTAATGCGGGAAGAATATTGCCCGTTAGGCGAGATTCAAAAGCTGGAACAAGAGCTGTGGGATCTCACTATGGTCGGCTCAGACATAGTGACCTACACCGACCGGTTCAGCGAACTAGCAGCTCTATTCCCCGAGATGATTACCTCGGAGAGCAAGAAGATAGAAAGATACATTTGGGGTCTGACTGCTCCGACCCAAGGAAATGTGTTGTCTTCTAACCCAGCCACGTTCGATAGTGCTAAACGCTTGGCTCAGCGACTCATCGATCATGGAGTCCGCCACAACGTAAAAGTCCCTATTCCCGAGTCATCAAGGGAAGAGAACTATAATCAAGAGTCAGAGAACAAGAGAAAGAAGAAGCAAACAACACAAGACACCCTGCAAGAGCAACGAGCGAGTACTATGTACGCCACTACGACGCCTACTGCTTCAGCATCTACCAGTCGTTATGCTGGAAACCTTCCAAAGTGTGGAAAGTGCAACTTTCACCACACTGGAGTATGCCAGGAAATGTAGTGTCAGAACTGCCACAGAAAAGGACACACAACCCGTTACTGCTGTGCACCGGCTCAGCCGATCTCCCAAGTCCTCGGAGCTGAAGTAAACCAAGCCTGCTATGGCTGTGGTGAGACTGGGCACAATCAGAGGGACTTCCTGATAATCAGGAACTCAGGTGCGAATGGACGTATTCTGATGATCACCGCAGGAGAATCTACCCCGGAGTCGTCGTCGAGTAGTAGTACGTTTTCAAAATAGTAATTACATTTAAAATTAATTTATATTCATATAAGATTAAAATTTTGGGATGACACTTAAAAGTAACTATAACAACTCACATGTTGAAATAGGTTGTAATATACAAGAGAACTAAAAGATCCCTTAGAGAAGCTATTATACTCACGATATACATCAGGGCTATGCGCAACTGAGATGTTGCAGACTTAGAGTGAGTGACTCCGCTTAGGTCCCCTTTTCCTTAATTGGTTGAGGATTTGAGGCAGAGATGCTCAGTCGACTGCTTGGCTCATCTTAAGTATTCACAACTTGTATATGACGGGCGATGGTAGTGGTACCATGGGGGATCATGGTATAAAAGTATCCCTTCAGTAAGTAATGTAATTTTATTTGTATGTATGTGCACATAGCGTTACTATACATAGGAGTGTTAATTTCAAAATAGAAAACAGGAAACTCGAGAACAGTTACAAGGCGTACATTGTTGAATATACTAGTACTACAGTACCAAGCATACCAGGGATGCATCGTCGTTTATCAGACGTTTCTCTCATTTGACCAAAACTTTGTTCAGTATAGAGTCCGTTGTTTTCTTTCGTCATGAGTTGGCGTGGTCCTCACCATACTGAGTTCATATGTTTCTATCGCCTCGATCGGCAAGTTCTCGAAACTTTCATCATTCGCATTGAACGTCCGACCTGAATCAGAAATTCTATCTTTCGCATTTTAAACCCCCGAAGTACTCGTGCGAAGATTACTTTGTCCTCTAAAGCCTTATCGTCAGACGTACGCAGACCGTCACGAAATACCACTCGTCCAACTGACCAAGTTCGAGCATAGAGGCTATGGACGAATACACCCCGACTATTATTATTGAATGTTTACGCAAGAGTGGTATACGAGTATGATTACGCAGATCTAGTATGTGTGTTTCCGCGCTGTCTCATGTTTCCCGTTGGGTTGTGGACCTGGGGCAGAGTCGCACATCCGACAGTCCTACTAATCTTAATCATATATGGCTTGTATATGTGAGGTAATGATAGATTGACCAAGTATGAATCCTATCAAGAACACCGGGACAAAGTTGCCAGGTGTACGAGTGAGTATTCTACAAAGCAGAAGAGCTCAACCCCAGTAGTAACGTTAAGAGAGCTAATTTCGGGACGAAATTCATTCTAACGGGGGGATGATGTGACAACCCAAAAGTTTCCATTCTTTAAAACCATCCACAGTAATCGAAGTCAAATCCGTTCTGCTAACTTTCAAACTTTTGGGATAAGTTTGAGCATTTCAGGATTTACACTTAACGAGATATCAGGAGAGAGGATGCACTAGGGTATTGTGCAACTCTTTTTTTCCAAAACTCGTTGATATTAGAGTTCAATGCCTGAATAAAATATTTTCTACCAAAAACCTTAGGGGTATATATATGGTTCTAAACTATATTTATTCATTTGTTACATTTCCAACTAGAGAAAAGCCGATTTCTCTCTCAAGGATATTCACCCGATCATCCCGGGTTGTATGTACTTCAACCTAGAGTGTATTTAAGTGTGTTATATACCTTGATAACATGAAAATCAGCCAAAAACACCAAGGAAATGGTGTTCACAGCCCAAGATCTTCTTGGACCGTGAACACTAAATTTAGGGCCAAAGTGTGCCCAATGTCCCTCCAAACCTTGGAACTAAACCTAGACACTACCCTTGACTTGTTTAGACCTCAAAATCATTAAGAAACAAAGGCTAGAAGTGATTTCACGGCCAAGGATCCTCTTGGGCCACGAACTTCATTTTATGGTGCCAAAATGCCCTAAATGCCTTCCTTAAGCCAAGAGACTAGCCTAGCACTTTACCTTGATGTGTTTAGGACTCAAAGAAACCAAAATACCAACGCCCATAGATGTTTACGGCCACAAACACTTGTCAAAGTGGTCCATGGGCCGTAAACTCATGTTAGGGGTGTTTTGATGCCACAAACACTTCCTAAGGCTTAGACTTGAATTTAGGATGCTTCATTTTGACCTTTAGGACCCTCATAAACATAAATGGCCATGATTTTATGGTATTAAACTCATTTGGGCCGTGAACTCCTCAAAAACTCCAAAGAAGGTGGTCTTTCTCATCCTAGGGTAAAGCTAATGTCCCTAAATCATCACTAGCCTTCAAAACTTGCACTTACACATGAGTAGCCATGAGTTTACGGCCGTAAACTCCCTTGAGCCATAAAACCATGGTAGTAAACTCATGTGAGTGCCTTTATACCTTCATATGTTGAATCACATGTGATTCCAACACTTGGTCAAGGTGTTTCCTAGTCCCGGAAGGTGTTTCCTTTCATATAGTTGTCGTAAACACTATATTCATGTCAATATGTGTCCTTATATGTCATATAGGACTTATTGTGTCTCAGGACTTCATTCGTGGAACTTCTCATCCTTACACGTATACCCGTTTGGATCACCCACATCAGGTGAGTTCATACCCCGTAATGAATCTTTTAACTATTTTAACTGTTTAAGGGGAGATATAGGTTGAACACAATGATAATTGTGTAAATGTTTGTTGTTCAACATCTTTCAAAATGTTACGTATGTATTTATAAGTTTTCAAAACATTTCAAAACTCGTTTAAACTTATGTTACTTTATAGTTATACACAACTCTGTTATTAAAGTAAAAGCATAGCTTGGTAGAGAAATGACTCTTTTCAGTAACAGTCCAAGTAGAGCATTAGTAAACTATTATAGGTATACTTTAGGAGAATGCTATTCATTACTTCTAGTACAATGAAGCACACAAAGAAACAATACCAGAACAGAACATAACAAACAAGTTAAGTTGCTATAGCATGATAACACACATACAGGATCTAATTATACCAATGAATCACTAGCGCATTAGTTATAGTTATATTGGGTATACATGATCATATAACTTTAATGTGAATTACACGGCTTCCATGGATTTGCTGGGGTCGCGTTGGGTTCCCTCAATCTCTTTACATTGAGAGCGTTTAGTAGGGGTTCTAGCTTTCACATTATGACCGTAATAAAACAAATATGTTTTTAGGTTATTAGTACCTCCACATGTCATTATAAATGACATCAGTGTACTCACTTCTCCCATTACTTTCATAAAGTGTCGGTAACACTTGAAAGTTGATCTATTTTCTAGTCGAGATAGTTATAAACTAGGAAGAATATACTTCTACATTTGACAAAGGAACAGTTGGGTTTAACTCAGAACAGAAGATGCCTAGGTAGAAGGCTACGATTAAAGGTTAGGATCATGATGCTAACTATATGATTCCTTAATGTATACGCTATAGGATACATGTATGCTAGTAGATTCCGATAGCTAATAGGATGTGTGCTCTTCGCTGTAATTCCTGTTCCTGTTGGATGTGGGCTTGCACCGAGGTCACCCAATCTATTATCTACCCGAATCTATATATATCTATGCTTAGTATACATTAAGTCATCATAAGGGTACCAGGTATGGATCAGGTCATAGGACACAGAGTAAACGCATAGTTATTCTAGTACAAAACTTACTTTTCAAAGTCAGTACTTTTGGTATACAAAACTAGAGATTTCCCAGTTAAGGGCTTAATCCATTTTAGTAAGCCAGTATAGTTTTAGAGACTTTAAGTGAGTTAACTCTATAACACCTTAGTTTATACACCATGTTTATATATATAAAACTGATATCCGATAGATAGCTAAATGTGTGTTTTCCCCCGACGTCCTGTTCACGTTGGATGTGGGCTTAGGGCAGATTCTCCCAATTAACTATCTACCCGATATCTGTTTATATATAGCAGTATAAACAAAGCTATTGTAAAAGTAATCACCGTAGTCATGATTTTACTATAAGAAATATTGGTTTTCTTAAAAGAACTCTCCATTAGATATAAAGGAACCATTACAAATAATTCCATGAGTAACAAGTGAATACACCAAGGTTATATATGACAACGATCTAACAACCAATGGAATGTGTGCTATCCGCCTTATTTGTTGTTCCCCGTTGGGTTGTGAGTTTAGGGAAGATGCACACAATTGATTGTTTATTTACTCCAAGTATATACAACTTATACCCAGTTAGTACGCATAGAAAGGCTTGTAGTTTCATTTTAATTAACTCCCATTAAAGTAGGAAATATAAGATTTTCTAGAGGAACAGGAGATCATTTCAAAACAGAACTTACAGCTTACATCACTTGTGCTTATACATTTTCACCCACATTTTACAGCTTACTCACATCACTAAAATCTTATGAACTCACCAGCTTAATTACTGATCAACTCTTTCAAATAACTTGTATTCTCAATAGACTATCACCAGCTTAATTACTGATCAACTCTTTCAAATAACACTTTCTTTCTAAATGAAATGGTTGTTCATTACTTGCTTACCATATACATATCTCGAACGTTTCCGCCGTTCTGATTCTACTGTCTGCTTAGTCTTTTTCTTGTAAACCCTATACGTAGTACGCGCAGCATACCCTACAAAGTAACAATCATCGGCTTTGGCATTGAATTTAGGGTTGGATTCCAAGTGAAGAAGGGTGCAACGACAGCCAAATACACGGAAATGGCTGACAGAAGGCTTGTATCTATAAAGAATCTCGTACGGTGTCTGCATCTGTGCTTTGTTGATTAGAACACAATTATGCACGTAGCAAGCAGTGTTAATCTCCTCGGCCCAAAAGAAAACAGGTAGTTGGGAATCACAAAGCATTGTCCTTGCAGCGTCTTTCAAAGTTCTATTTCTCCTTTCAGCAACACCTTTTGTTGAGGTGTGTGAGCAGAGCTATACTGACGCACTATCCCCTTTTCTGCGCAAAAATGGTCAAGAACAACATTCTTGAACTCAGTTCCATTGTCAGTACGAAGCGCCTTCACTTGTTTGTTGGTTTGCTTCTCAATCATTACAACGAACTTCTTTATCAGATCAGCTACCCTCACTTTGTTGGATAAGAAGAAGACCCATGTAAATCGAGATAAATCATCGATCACAACTAGACAGTACGAGCTTCTATTGATGCTCAGGACGTTGACCGGACCAAATAAGTCCATATGCAATACTTGGAGCACTTGATTGATTGAGTTGACTTGTTTGGGCAAGTGTGGTTTCCGATGATGTTTGCCTTGAGCACAGGAAACACACTTCTCAAATGTAATAAAGTCTCTGACAGGCAGACCTCGGACCATCTCATTCTTAGCAAGGCGATTCAGGTTTTTCGCGTTAGCATGACTGAGCCTTCGGTGCCACATCATTGCATTTTGTTCGCAAACTTTTGAGAATAGACAAGTGACTTGTTCAGGTAGGTTACTGTTCATATCAATAATGTAAACATTCCCATCCCGCTTAGATTTGACAAGAATCCACTCTTCCGGGATGACAATGCCTGGCTTGAGAATCATACACTCTTTGTTGGTAAAATGGGTAGAATAACCTTTGTCGCAGATTTGGGAAACACTCAACAAGATGTGCTTTAACTCGGGAGCGTAGTTGACATTCTCGAAGCTTAGCACTCCATTTGTAACAATTCCTCTCTGTGTGATCTTGACACCATCTCTGCCCACGAAGGAAACATAGCCCCCATTAAAGGATTGAATTTCGCTCAGTTGGGAGATGTCTCCAGTCATATGTCGAGAGAAGCCGCTATCGACGTACCAAGGACGAACGACATTCCTCCGCAACTGTCCCTGCAAAATGAGCGGAATCATTTAGATTTAGGAACCCAGGCCATCACTGTCATGGGTTTCCTTTTCGTTTTCTCTGATTTATCCTTCAATACTTTCAAATTAAGATCCTCATTCTTAATCACTTCAGAAGATGTTAATGATTGATTGGAAAGTGATTTGGGCTTCCATTGATATCTGGGTTTTACAACATTTTCAAGTGGTTTCGAAGTATGTTTGTTAGAAGTTTGCACTGAGCCTCTGGATTTTCTACCAGAAGTGGTGGAAGATTCAGAATTGCTTTTAGATGAAACTGATCTTGGCGGAGCCTTGTTTGGTTTTGGCAAACTACCTTGAGCTTTGTTAGCAAAACACTTTTTATTCTTTCGAAAATTAGCCTTTTTTCTGCTTCGATCATCTTTCCAATCATTATTCTGAGAACGAGTTCTTGAGGATTTCCTAATTAAAGACCTTCCTCGAGATTCGTTCTCTCCTCTTGGTGACAAGTGGTCTACAAAGATCCCATTTTGACAATTCCTAGCTATATGACCACCAACACCACAATTAAAACAAATATGTTTGTTGTTTGAACTTGTACTGCATTTTTCAGATTTATTTTCTTGATAGACACTCTCATTTTTCTCAGAAGAACATGCATGAGGAATAGATTGAGAAATAAGTGAGGGTGTCTCAGATGTTGTGACTTGTGGAATTGACGGTGTTTCATGAGTATCACAAGCATCAGAATTACCAAACAGTTCATCAAACATATCAAAGAAATTAAATTCAACAGATTCAGATGTGGGAACATCACAAGAAACATTATTAGTCTTAAAATAAAAAACATAAACATTTTTCTTTGAATCAGAAAATTCAGAATTAGAAACAGAAACAGAAACAGGTCCTCCGACTCCATGCTTTTCCTGGTCTAAGGGTTGATCTGCAGGGGAAGCAAAAATGTTAGTACTTTCAACATTAATAAATCCGCCTGAAACAAAACCAGATGGCTTGCCATAAACCATAATTGGTTCATTTGCAATCTCCTCCTTGGATAGGGGTTGACACAAATAAACCAGATTGTAAGTCCCCAAATCTGCTTGTGTATCAATCAAATCCATTTGATGGTGCGGAATCCCAATCAAATGGATGATGTCAGATCAAATAGAATAGAAGGTGAAGAAGAACAAGATGAATCTATGATGAATTCAATGAAATGATTGGAGCTCCATACACATAGTTTACACACACTCTTTTCTCTAGTTTCTCTCACACCTTAGAATACACACACTTAAGCTCCTTAGTTCTTACCCTCACATGCACTCCTCACCCTATATATATATATATATATATATATATATATATATATATATATATATATATATATATATATATATATATATATATATATATATATATATGGACCTAAGGCCAAGCCCAAAATACAAATAATCCAATGCTCGGTCCAAACTAGATTTAATCCTATACTATTTTTGGCCCAAATAATAAAAACAATAAATGCTTAGAAAAGCAAAGTATAAACCATATTTTTTAACCCAACAATCTCCCCCTTGGTTTATAGCTTTCTTTTCTTTTCTTAAATGACCCAACAAGCTCCCCCTAAATGGTAGCTTGCTTTTCTTGTTAATCTTCATTGGGAACTTGGCTTCAGCATTAATCTTCAAATTCTTCACAGCTTCAAGATGAACTTGATGAATCTTCAATGAATGACTTCATATTGAGCGGTTGGGCTTTTCTTCAGAATTTTGGCATTGAACGCACATTGGGTGAGGAGGCTTGACGTACTGATTCTTGAAAGATAACGCTTTCAGCTTGAGAATCTTCATAGATAACATCAGAAAGAACAAATCTTCTAGATCACTTCAGCAGGTTTAAGATAGCAGCAGACTGATTGAGGAGGCTTCAATGCAATCCGTCATATAGTCTTCAATTTCTGCTTCACCTTGCTTCTGGGGTTGAAGGATTGAATTTTGAAAGAGTAATCTTCATTTCTTGCTCCTTCGAATGAGAATTCTTCGATGCTCACGGATGAAGCCTTGGCTCAGAAATCTTTTACACAAACTCCATGAATTTCATCTTCACCTGAATTCACTTTTCAAGACAAAACTAAACAAAAAGAAAACTTAGCACACAAATTAAAACAGAAACAAAAATATTTTTGGATTTTTTTTTTATTTTTCTGAACAAGAAATAAAACTATTTTTGGATTTTTAATTTTCTGATTTTTTTTGTTTCGTTTTTAAAATTTTTAATTCTCTCCTAATATTTAAATTAAAAGAACACTGAACAAACTTAAAAAAAACAAAAATACTAGCTAACTTTAAGAGTGATTTGGGATCAAAGTTTTTTACATAGCCTTTATCCGCTTGTTGGTACCTTTTATCTTCACGTATTTGTCTGGTCGATCACCGGTATTGTTGTCCACTTAAACACGAAAAATTGTGACAAAATTAGGACATATTATTAGTTATAAGACAAAGTGATCCTAAGTTCCTAGAAATATTTGTTAAGGACCATTC